>NC_142014.1:22261765-22861765 GCF_049901735.1 Notechis scutatus
ACCTCTCTTGAAAATAATCAAGCATAGTCACGGAGAGCAATCAGAGGTGGTATTCAGAAGGTTCTGACCAGTTCTGGAGAACCGGTGGCGGACATTTTGAGTAGTTCGAAGTACCACCTCTAACTGGCCCCGCCCCCATCTATTCTCTGCCTCCCAAGTCCCAGCTGATCATCTGGGTCTTCTTTTGTTGCCCTGCACAGGAGAATAGAGCTGGAAAGCAGGTGAGTGGGGTGGGGAGAGAATGGGGATCTTACAGTATCCTTCCCCTGGAGGGGGGAGGGAATGGAGATTTTACAGTATCCTTCCCCTGCCATGCCCACCAAGCCACACCCACAGAACCAGTAGTAAAAGAATTTGAATCCCACCACTGAGAGCAATCTAGAGCAATCTACATGGGTAGCCAGTGAAAGTACCAGCCCTTTGAGCTAGACCAGGTCAGGATTTAGAAGGATTCCAGGAGTCCCAGTTTATTGCTGTAGTGTAGGGCAGAGGTCTCCAACCTTGGCAACTTTAAGACTTGTGGACTTCAACTCCCAGAATTCTCCAGCCAGCATAGCTGGCTGGAGAATTCTGGGAGTTGAAGTCCACAAGTCTTAAAGTTGCCAAGGTTGGAGACCTCTGGTGTAGGGTATAATAACAGAATCTTGAAAGCCAGCCAGTGTTTCTCTCTGCTGTCCTTTTGACTTGTTTGACTTCCTTCCCATGGATTGGATGCCTCTTGTTGGGTTTATGTGAGCTTTGGATGGGGAAAATCTCAAAGCTGATATCCAGGCTTGGAAAACTGTCTGCAAAAGAAAGTTGTGCTTTCTTGATGCGATCAATGGCATGGAGGGGTGTAAGGAATAGCCAAGACTAAGCTTGAGTTCAAGGAGATTTTCACCTCATTCTGAAAAAAAAAAGAGAGAAAATAACAGTCCTGAGTAGGGTCCGTGACTCAAGCTGGAAATATTTTCCTTTCTGGTCTTGCGTGAGGAAAAACTTGCTAATCAACAATTTCAAAGAACTGCAGAAGCTGCTGTAGCATCTGCCACATTTGTTCTGAAATGGTTAACGGGCCCTTGTTGTTGCAGCAATTCAGCTGTTCTGTATGAAGTGGAGGGTTAGTATTCACTCCCGCTTTGGACAAGGGCGTTCAAGAAAGCCAGAGTATGACATTTGACATGTTTAACAGATTAACAGAGTTGGAAGGGACCTTGTAGGTCATCTAGTCCACCCCCCTTGCCCAGGCAGGAGACCCTACAGCATTTCGGACAAATGGAAGTCCAATCTCTTCTTGCAAGTCTCAAGTGATGGCGCTTCCACAACTTCTGAGGGCAATTTCTGTTCCATTGGTTGATTGTTCTCACTGTCAGAAAGTTTCTCCTTATTTCCAGATTGAATCTCTCCTTGATCAGTTTCCATCCATTATTCCTTGTCTGGCCTTCGGGTGCTTTAGAAAATAGCTTGACCCCTTCTTCCTCTCTGTGGCAGCCCTTCAAATCATGGAACACTGCTATTATCATGTCTCCCCTGGTCCTTCTCTGCACTACAGTAGCCACGTGTTGTGCTTTCTTTTCCCAGGTGCCCAAAATGGCTGTTTCCTTCATGGAACTAATCTATAATGTAATTTAGTATACTGTAAAACCTAGCCACTGTGCTTTTTAAATCCAAGTTTCTGGTTTAGAGACGTGGGAGCCCAACTAATTTGGAGATCTATAACTGTGTGATAGTTTAGCTTCAGTCCTAAGCAGTGGGTGAAATCTTAACCAACAAATTCAATATGAATCTACAAAGATCACTTGCCATTCTTTTTCTTCAAAGCTTTCTATATTGCTTGGCATTAATCAAAATATCTCCAAACAACTTAAAACAACATCGCTCCATCTGCTGGGTTTCAAATGTAGAATTGAGTCCAGAAAAAAAAAATTATTCCACTGAGATCTAGTTCCCCATATAGATTGTGTATGGATGATCCACAAATCTCATTAAGCTAAGGCTTCCCTTGATCCCTGCCTGAGATCAACCTTGCCTGATCTCAAAAGGCTGAACAGGGTTGGACTATCCTTATTAGCCCAGGATGAGCAGCCCAGGATAATTAGTTTCACTGACATATTTTTAAAAAGTCAGTTAAGAAGAGGAAAAATGAAACCCCTTCCACACAATTGCTAGAAAACCATATCATTATGCCAGAAAGTGTTGGCTCAACTCAAAAGGTGCCTAGATCTTGATTTATTTAATGTGTAACATAACTAGCATAATAATCTAGGGCAAGGGTCTTCAAACTTGGCAGGTTTAACACTTGTGGACTTGAATTCCCGAACTAACATGACTGGAGGATTGTGGGACAGGATTGTGCAGTCACTGTGGGACTTGAAGTCTACATATCTTAAAGCTGACAAGATTGAAAAACATTGATCTAGATCATCATCCAGGGGTGGGATTCTACCAGTTTGCACCTATTTGCTAGAACCGGTTGTTAACATTCTAAGCAATTCTAAGCAGTTCAGAGAACCAGTTGTTAGAAGAAATTACTGGCCTAATCCTGTAAGGAAGGCAGGAAGGAAACATTCTGGTGTTGCTTACAGAAACTGCCTCTCGGGTAACCCTTATTACATTCTTGCCAGGAGTAGACTTCCTGTCTCTGGAACTTCTCTGGAGTTTTTTTTCCCCACTTTTGCTGGTACTTTGCTTGTGTGGAGTGACCATTCAAAGTTACAGTGGCACTGAAAAAAGTGACTTATGATTGTTTTTCACACTTATGACTGTTGCAGCATCCCCAGAGTCACAAGAGGCCAGGGGAGGAGATGCGTGCCTCGATGTGAGTGATGTTGAGTTGGCCACGCACAGCCAGTCACATGACCACCAAACCATGCCCACCAACTAAGCCACACCCACAGAACGGTTGTTAAAATTTTTGAATCCCACCCCTGTCATCATCGTAAAGCTTCCTAGTGTCTCCTTGGCTGATATTCTTTGATCAAGTGAGGTACTAATACCACTCTATAAAGCCTGTAGTAACCTACACCTAGAGTACTGCATCCAGTTTTGGTCAACACACTATAAAAAAGATGTTGAGACTCTAGAAAAAGTGCAGAGAAGAGCAACCAGGAGGATTAGGGGACTGGAGGCTAAAACATACAACGAACGGTTGCAGGAACTAGGCGTGGCTAGTCTAGGGAAGAGAAGGACCAGGGGAGACAGGATAGCATCTTCCAATATTTGAAGGGTTGCCACAGAGAAAAAGGGGTCAAGCTATTTTCTAAAGCACCTGTAGGCCAGACAAGGAATAATGGAAACTGAACAAGGAGAGATTTTACCTGGAAATAAGGAGAAACTTTCTGACTGTGAGAACAATCAACCAACAGCTTGCCCTCGGAAGTTGTGCGACCGTCATCACTTGAGACTTTCAAGAAGAGATTGGACTGCCATTTGTCAGAAATGGTGTAGGGACTCCCACTTGGGCAGGGGGTTGGACTAGATGACCTATAAGGTCCCTTCCAACTCTTCCCTATCATCCTGGTTGCTTTTTTCTGCATTCTTTCTAGAGTCTCAACATCTTTTTTACAGTATGGTGACCAAAACTGCGTGCAGTATTGCTGATGTGGTCTTACTAAGACTTTATAGAGTGGTATTATTAGGTATTGATCAAGTAGTAGTCCAGATATTTGTAGCCCATGTCTCCTTGGTCTAATTTTTTTTGTCATAGCTCATGTAGAATTATCAACCTGGCAAGGCAGAGCCTAGAAAAGCTAAATTCTTCCCCATTTCTGCCCATTTGAAAAGTTTGTGATTCTTTTTCTGGTGATCAAACAGGCCAGCGATTTTCATGTTTCTGTCTTTCTCTTTTCTATTCTTTTTCAGGCGTAACAGATACCGAACAGATTGAGAACCTCCGTAGGACTCCTCAGGCCCAGGTGTATTTTGCAGATGAATTCAAAAGCGTCTCCTGCAGAGTGACCAGGGGACTTCTGGTTCTTGACCTGGACGATAGCCAATATGAGTTGATCAGTGTGGTAGGCTACCAGGTGGGGACAGAGTTCTGCCGTCAAACCAAAGGTCCCTTCTGCAACCAACCTCTTAAGCCATCTACTTTTTATAGGTAAGTAGCTCGATATCCACGCTTTGCTACAAAACTATGTGGTTGGGCTTAGTTTTTGGGGAGGAAAATAAGGGGGAGAAAATTGTGCCTCTGCCTACCAGCATCCATCGGTATTCATCTGGCTAGCATCCTGTCAGTGTGTGAGAGAGTTGAGGGCTGTTTGGAAACTGAAACAGTATTTGCTGTGTGAACAAGGAGACAGCAAGGAGCTTGGGCATGGCTTAGCTCAACTGTTCTGTATTAAAGCTGCTTGGTGCTGTTAAACTAAAACTGAAACTCCTCTCCTCTGCTTGTGTTTTGCATTTGGAACAGATTTCTTTTCAGGTAGGGAGGGGGAGTAGAATTCCTTACCATCAGAGCATGTTAATAATAATAATATATGAAACATAAATGCTGTGATGGTCATTTTGAAAAATCCTTTCTTAGTGAGCACCTAGAAGCCAGTATGTGCCAAATTTCAAGTTTGTAGGCTTTACATTTCTGGAGATTTTGTGATGATGCATGAGTGGTGTTTCACTTTTATTGCGCACCTAGAGATATATAAATATCTCCCTTTTTTCCAAGACTTCAGTTTTCCTCTGTAAGGAAGAACTCGATATATGACCGGTCATTTAACAAACATTCCAAATTATGATGGACTTTTAAAAAAAACTACTTACAGCCCATCCTCATAGTTATGACTGCTGTATGCACGCAGTCACATGATTGCATTTTGGGTGTTTGGCCCACTAGCTTCCATTTATGACCAGTTGCAGCCTCTCGTGATTTGCTACAATTTTTTTTTGCCTTTTTTCTGGCAGAAAATGGCACAAAACACCCAATGGATATGCTGGATTCGCTTAATGACTACACGACATGATCACAGTGACTTTCTTTACAATGGTTATAAAAATGGTTGCAAAATCAAGTCCTGTGCTGCCTCCACTTACGACTGCAATGACATATGACTTAAATTCTGGGCTCCGCTGTGGTCATGAGTCAAGGATTACCTGTATTTTCCATGGGCAAGTGGGATGGACTGGATACTGTGTGCCCCTCGTGAAGGTGCTTTCATGCTAACCATTTAAAGCTGAACTTCTGTAATTGCTTGTACAGTTGTCTTTGAAGTGGCTCCATCCCAATAATTCAAAATGGCCACTGCAGTTGTCAATCCCTAGGCCACACACGTTAACGCCTATTAAAAGGAGACAGGCCATGGCTACCCTTTTTTAACACAAGGCCCCTGTGTTAGTGCATTGCACATGTCATGCATGCAAAAAAAAGATGTGGAGCTTTAATAACCTTGACTTTTTTGATCCATCTCGATAGAATCTTCTGTTTCTTTATGCTTTATGGGGTGTCCTCATTGGATGGTTTCCAGCCATTGTTTCTTGAAGTTCTTCCTTCATTTTTAAGGGTATTTCCAAAAGAAGCATTTATTTTGCTCTCTTTTTGCTTAGAAACAGCATTTTATAAAAGTCTAGGAGATACCAACAACCATTTATAATTTCTCCATCTTTTTGAAGCTCTTATCTTCCATCAACTTCCACATTCCTAATCATTTTCTCTTTATCTTTTCCTCGTTCATTCATTTAAAGGGTGAACTACTTTTTTTTGGATGACAAGTCTGTCATAAGAGCACATACAGATTGGTCAACAGCCATACAGACCAGGAATGGTAAGTTTCAAGATGCTTGACTAAAAACACAGGTACGTTAGTAGGGAATTATTTCTTGGCTGTTTTGTGAACATTTTATCATCTCTCTCTCTCTCTCTCTCTCTGTGTGTGTGTGTGTGTGTGTGTGTGTCTGTCTGTCTGTCTGTCTGTCTGTCTGTCTGTCTGTCTGTCTGTCTCTATATTTCTCTCTTTGTCTGTCTGTCTATCATCTATCTATCATCTATCTATCTTAATCTCTATGTCTGTCTATCATCTATCATCTATCTATCATCTATCTATATCTTTATCTCTATGTCTGTCTGTCTGTCTATAATCTATCTTTATCTGTCTGTCTGTCTCTCTGTCTCTCTATCATCTATCTATCATCTACATACATACATACACACACACACACACACACACACATATATATATATATATATATATATATATACATACATATACATATACATATACATATACATATACATATACATCATATACATATACATATACATACATACATACATACATACATACATATATATATCTGTCTGTCTATCTATCTATCTATCTATCTATCTATCTATCTATCTATCTATCTATCTATCTATCCTATGCCCATATCAACATTCTTGAGTTAGCGGGGTTTTTTTTCACAGCAGTGTATCTTAAGAAAGTAGCTAAAATCAATAGTTGATTAGTTATTTCATTAGTATAGGAAGAAAAGAAAGTTCCCCATTAATTTTTTTTGTTTTGTTGACCCACAACTCCCTGGCTGGATCAATCCATTGCTTTAATCCAGAACCAGGCAAATCCCAGCAGCAGCATCTTTATTTGCAAATGAACACCATAACGTACAGCTACAGGTGAGGGCTTTCTTGCAAGGATGCTCCCTAAGTGGCAAGTTTGGTGGGCCAAATGAGAAAATTTAGAAGCATCCTGAAAAATCAGTGAAACTGGTGGCAATTATCCCCCTGGGAGCTACTTCCTGGGCGCACCTTCAGCTCTTGCTGTCATAAACGCCAATTCATCCCCCAAAGGTTGGCTATTTCTGTACATGACTTTAACCATAGTTTGGGGAACAGAATGATCCATCCACAATGCTAAGCCATAAGCCATGGTTTACAAAGTTGTATGGTTGAATTCATAAATTGGAGCTGCATAAATATTCAGATGAAGCAGTGGAGAGTTCTCTCTCTCTCTCTCTCTCTCTCACACACACACACATATTCTTGTAGAAATGTGTATCAAACTCATAAGCTGCTTTTTCGCTGGGGACCCATATCGTCAAAGTTTAACAACTTTGTAAGACCAGGCAATGCCGGTGTGAGTGTAAGGTGCTCAGATTTATTCTGAGGTAAGATGGGCACCCAATTAAATCAATCAATCCAGTATTCAGAATATATAGTAACAGAATTGGAAGGGACCTTGGAAGTCTTCTAATCCAGCAATCCCCAATCTTTGCAGCTTGGTGGCCTGGCTTGGGGTGGGGAGAGGGGAACCAGGCCGTGTGAGTAGTGGGCTGGCACACAAGCGCATGCATACACAGTTCGACTGCAAGCTGAGCTGAGCTGCATGTGTGTGCGTGTGCACCGGCCTGTCACTGATGCAAGTTGAGCTGTGCATGCGCCCAGGGGTGGGTTTCAAATTTTTTAGCAAGGGGCTCTCCATCCTAATGACTGGCTGGGTGGGCGTGGCTGGGTGGTCATGTGGCTGGGTGGGCATGGCTAGATGTTCATGTGATTGGGTGGGTGTGGCCAACTCAATATCGCTTCTTTGCCCTAATTACTTATATATATATATATACATACATATATATATATATATATATATATATATGTATATGTATATGTATATGTATATGTATATGTATATGTATATGTATATGATGTATATGTATATGTGTATATATATATATATATATATATATATATATATATATATATATATATATATATATATATATATGTATATATATATATATATGTGTGTGTGTGTGTGTGTGTGTGTGTATGTATGTATGTATGTATGTATGTATGTATGTATGTATGTATGTATGTATGTATGGCATTCAGCTTTGTTTGGGTATTTCCCCACGTCATAGTAGTGGTGCTTTTAAAGTTGTAGCAACGTTTCAGCAGAATCTCATCTGCCATCATCAGGCTTTTGTATAGTGTTCGTCTGTGAGTTAGACTTTTACAGTGGTTTCAGATTTAAATTTGGGGCAGTCTATTGCTGTGCCAGAATGGTTTTTCTTCATCCTGATTGGTTGAGAGTCTTGGTCTGTGTTTATTGGTCTTGGAGTTTGCTGTGTTCTGCTTCTAATATCTTGTCTGTTTTTTTTGGCTCTTTTTGTATCTTGATTGGCTGGCAACATTGTGTTACTTTATTGGAGGCCTTTAGTGCAGCTTGGCCGGGTAAATGGACGGCTATCATTAGTTAGGAGGCTGGGTTTCATCTGGGTGCCTGGTTGGGGTGTGTTTGAGCTGGAGGTATCAGGGGGATCTGTTTGTGCCCAGGTGTTTGCCTGGCTTGTGGTGTGGAGATTTTTTTGTTTGTGAGTGCAGGCTTCCAAATGATTGACAGCCTGGTGGAATCATCTCTTCTGTTCATGCTTCCTGGTCTTTTTTCAATCTCTATGGCTTCTCTGATGATTCTGTGGCTGGGATTTTCTATAGTGGCTAGGGTTTTGGTGCCATTGAAGTTGATTCTATGACCTGTGGCTTCCATGTGTTGGACTAGTGAGGAAGTGTGTTCCAGCTTTTTGACTGCATTTTTGTGTTCATCCAGGCGGGTGCTTATTCTTCTATTGGTCTGTCCAATGTATGTGGCCGGGCATGATGCACAGGGGACTTCGTATATGCCTTGGTTTTCCAGGTCAATTTTGTCTTTGGGGTTTCTGAGGATGGCTGCTATTTTTCTGTCTGTTTTGAAGGCAGTCTTGATGTGGTGTCTGTATAGTATCTTACTAATTTTGTCTGTAGTGCCTCTTAAATCTGAAACCACTGTAAAAGTCTAACTCACAGACTAACACTATACAAAAGCCTGATGATGGCAGATGAGATTCTGCTGAAACGTTGCTACAACTTTAAAAGCACCACTACTATGACGTGGGAAAATACCCGAACAAAGCTGAATGCCATACATGTAAGTACCCACGAAAACTTAAGAAAACAAATACACACACACACACACACACACACACACACACCAAAAAGTTGTTTATTATTTCGTGCATTTAATACTTAAATAAAAGACTGGGTGAAACCAGGCTTAATAGCAGTGACTGTAAAAGGGATCTTGGAGTCTTAGTGGAGTTTCTGGTGAGTTACATGATTCTTATTATTTGGGAATTAATCCCCTCGGAGGCTAGTGGCTATGTTATCTGCTTTTCTCAATGGCTCTCCCTCACAATCATTGAGTGGATTGTTTATCTAGCTTGCAACACTTTTACAAGGTGTGAAATGCTCTTGGCTGAACGCCCAGAAGTTCAATTAAGCCTATTAAGAGCTTTCTCTTGCTGCTTGTCTTTCTGAGGTTATTGTGGGCTCTCCGAGCCCCGCAGAGTCTTAGCTAGGGACTCTCCCAAGCCCCTGCAAGTCCCCAGCAGCCCACCCAGTTGTGAATAGACCATTGCCCAGTGGTGGGCCAGGGGTGGGGACCCTTTTCTAATCCAACCCCCATAGAAGTCCTCCAAGGTGTCTTCCAACTCTGCTCTCCTGTATTCTGTGTACTGGAAATACCGGTGCCGCCTGGTCTTATAATGCTGTTAAAGGTTGACTTAATGCAGATGGAAGGAGGTGAAGAAGATGATCGCAGTCCATGGGCAGGGAAAAGAGATCCAAGAATAGCTTAAAATGGAGACCTATCCCGACCACATTGTATCTTAACTAATTCTAAACATCAGTTTTATAAGGGAGATCTTCTGCTGCCCAACTCTTGGCAGTAGGAAAAACAACCTTTGTCGGAGGAAATGTGGAACCTGTAGGAACTTGAAATCTGGATCTCTTTTCATGTATGAAAATAATTTGTTTGCTGATGTCAACTCATTTCTCAACCTTGCCTGGAGAGCTCAACTGAATTCTTGGCTTCCATAGAGGAAGTTATGAACATTTCCAGGCTACGATGTTGATTTTTAGACCTGAATGTAATTTACAGACATAACAAGGATCCAAATCGGAGTTTCTTTTGATATTTCTTGTAATGTTTGCCTCTTAACTATGTATTTCTTTGTGTTCCAGTGGCCAACTATGAATCAGCCAGTGTAATGTTTGAGCGGTCAAGCGGCATGATCGTAATTACTATTTTGGTTTCCGTGGGTGGAGCTGTCCTTCTAATTGCCCTAATTGTGGCAGCTGTACTTTCCAATAAAAAGTAGACAGTTCCTTTCTTCTGGATTGAAAATGATTGTACATATGGAGGAAGAGCAGAATTTACTTGGAAATCAAAGGAGATTCTACAGCCCCAAACCCCCAGTCAAGGAACAAACAGCATGAAATAAAACAGAATATCTGCAATTTCTCTTACATGATTCTTCAGATTCTACGTGCATTAACTTCAAACATATATTTTGGATGCATTTTGAAACCTTTTTCTGCAATGATAACCCTGGATCCAGCAAATAAGCGCACCCCAACGTGCCAACCGTCCCTGTCCTAATATTCCCTTTTATTTGTATCAATTTCATGTATTCATAATCATGTTTATACTTATATTTGTTATCTAATACATACTTCACAAAATAAATAAATAAATAAATAAAATTATTTTAAGATACCTATTATCAGTATTGCCCTTGTTTTAAATGTACTAGGGTGGCAAAGCTTGGTAGGCTGATACATAAAATATGAAATAATTCTGCGTAAAACTGGGCCTAACCAAGTTCCTAATTCTAATTGCCTACAAAAATTCTACAAAAGTGAAGCAAGACTATATTTAACTATGGGTGTCCATAGGGGAGGCACTTCATTGCAAATATGACATGAATTATCTATTTTTGATGAATATTTTGGGCAATGACATATTCTCATGGATTCTACCAGACATCGCTAAAATTAACGTCTCTTAATTTGGACAGTTCCTAGTGGGCAATATCTATATACTTCCCATTCCCTTTTTCAATATCCCTCTTCAAAGAACATCTCTATGAAGCGCAGAGGCTGATTAAGTTGTCAGACTTTCATCACAGATGCTGAGTAGAAGCCATTGAGGCTGCCTCATGGAACATGACGTCGGCCTGTATAGAATTGTGTAACGCTGATATTTATCTCAGCCCATTTGTTCACTGTCCATTATCAGTTGTGTTTTCCACAAGCTCACTGTCTCTGAAACATATTTCTTGATGTGATTACTCCCTCCAATGTTTCCCAACCAAGTCTTGTGTAATCCAGTTGTGTGATAATAATCTCGTACCGTCTTAGAATCAGACAGAGCAACATACTCTTCTCTTATAATTTTCCAAAACCGTTTTATCAATTAGAGCCTGATCTTCAACACTTGCTCTGGGTTTTGTCTATTTCTTTCTATTCGGCTGGTAGCAGGCTATTGTTTTCTAGATGTATCTTGTAGGGCATCTGTTATACCAGCCAAAAGTTTAGATTATCTTGCCTGATTTCATGTCTGTGATCCTTTTTTTTTTCTTTCCATTTAATTGTTTTTGATTATCAGAGATTCCCTGGACAAGTCCCTGCAGTTTTCTCAGTAAGGTTTTTCAGAAGTGATTTGCCATTGTCTCCTTCCTAGGCTGAGAGAAAGTGACTGGCCCATGTGTCAGCTTTGGAAGCCATATTTTACTTACAGCAGTCACCTGGCTGGCTTTGTGTCCAAGGTCAGACTAGAACTCACAGTCTCCTGGTTTCTAGCATGCAACTTTTGTCAATATAGTTGTTGTGGTTCGCTGGCAGCCGGTGCAGACGGCAGCGGAATCAGACAGTGGAGAAGAACGGCGACCAGTCAGGGAGTCTGGAGAGGACTCAGACGAGGGTCGTGCATCCGATGCAGAGATGAGTCCAGGACCATCTGGGAGTGGGATGCTGCCTTCGGAGTCTGGCAGCAGTGAGGCAGAGGATCCAAGGGAGCCTGTTCCCAGTGTGCGTAAGCACAGAGCTGCTAGAAGACGAGAGTAGCTGAAACAAAAGGGGTGGCTCAGGAGTAAGGCTGGGAGGTGATTGCCCCTCCCATAAGGGATAAAAGTCAGGCCAAGAAGATGAAACCTTTGCAGGAAGCAAAGTAGTTCGATTGGTTCCGAGTCATCCTGGAAACTCTTTGTACTTTGGTTGGTTTTTCTTGTACTTCGGTTGGTTTCTTTTCTAGTTCGTTTGATACTTCTGTTTTTGGCAGCACTTCACTGAACTAAAAGGTGTGTACTTATTTTGGGGGACTGTTTGAGCTTAATTCTGGCTGGGAATGAAAACAATTCCTAGCGCTGCAATAAAATGTTTTGTTTTTAAAACAAGTTTATGAATAATTATGGTTTATGAAGCCTGGGTCAGGACAATAGTAATATTTTACCAGGAGATAAATCTTACCAGCTGTACCCCAGTCGCTTATTTCTCCTCTATGCAAATACAGCATTTACTTAAATGTTTGAGTCAAAAACTATGCAGCTCATCTATTCCTGGAGCTGTCCAATTCTTAACCATTTGGCCTAGGGGTGAAGGCACAAAGCTAGAAACTGGGAGATGGTGAGTTCTAGTTCCACTTTGGGCATCTGGGTGACTTTGGGTCAGCCCAACCCACCTCACAGGAGAAGGAAGAGTGTTAGATATGTTCATCGAGCTATTTATAAAAATAATTAAAGAAAGATTAAAAATAAATAAATACTTTTTATAAAAAGTAAAAATTGTGGCGTTTTTCTCAGGTTCCCATATGCCACACATTCCATTCATCTCTTTTTTTTTTACCATAAAACATTCTAGTTGTAAACTTTCCTCATTATTTTATTATTCAGTATGGTTCTTTTCTTGTTCAGGCTTGGATAAAATCATGTCTTTGTCATAAATAGGTTATTCTGCTTCTACTGTACAACACCGCAGTTATATCTAATAATTTATTATTATTATGGACATTGCTACAATTTGCTGTTTAACAATGTCCACAGTTTTTTTTTAATCCTTCTCATATCAAGCTGGTATTTTCTTACTAAATATTATTTGGCTTTTTATTCTTCCTTTTATTGTCCTTCAATTGTTTCTGTTTAAAATTCACTGAATTTTATCAACATTAATTTGTTAAAAAACAATGCATAATAACAATAACGTGTGTGTGTATGTATGTATGTATGTAGTGTGTATTATAGTGTGTGTGTGTATGTATAAATATAGCATCATTTTATAGTATATAAATATATACACACTATAAAACTGCTATAATAATCTAGGTCTGTGTAAGAAGAATAAAGCTAAACTAAACTTTAAGAAGTCTTTTGAAACTTTTAAAAAGCTAAACGAACTAAAAAGAAAACTATTTAAAAACAAAGGCCTGAGATTTCTCAGTGATCTCCCAGTAGTAACAAAATCTGAGCCTGCTTAAAGTTTTGAAATAACATCCGTGAAATGACTGGTGACTCCATGTCCAAGCTGATTGTATTGGTACCAGTAAGAATTCTGGCTTTCCTCTCTGGGATCCTTTTCCAGACCTCTTAGTACAGCCTACAATCTGGGTCCCCCCCCCCCCCCAATAATCTGCCATCCAAAGCAGGGTCGGACCTGCCTGTACATGGATAGGAGACCACCAGGAGATCCTGGGAAGTCTATGCCGGAAGAAGGGCCCAGTAACCAGGAGCAAAGCTGCTATCACCGCTAATGAAGTATAGGCTCCATTCACCAAGAGGCGCCCCCGGGAGATCCAGCCCGTTTCTGCCTCCGCGCGGCTTCGAGCCCGGGGCTGGTCCAGCGGCGGCCTCGCTTCCCTCTGGAGCGTCTCTTGAGGGAAGCTCCGCGGCTTCACCGCCCTTCCGCGGAGGAGACTGTAACAACCGTAGCTCCGCCGGCGCTGTCGCCCTTTGCGCGCTCTTCTCTCTCTCTCTCTCTCTCTCTCCCTCCGCCTGGGTGTTTCTCCAGCCAGGCAAGGCGGAGCCGGCGGAGGGCCGGCCAGGGTTGCGCTCCGCCCGGCCTTCCGGCCCTCCTTCTCCACCCGGACAGCTGGAGCCGGCTAGGCCGGCGACCTTCGGAACTAGCGGGCGGTGAGGTGAGGTCAGGCCAGGCCAGGCGCGCTGAGTCCCGGGCGCGGCGGGTGAGCTGGCGGGCGGGCGGCGTCGGTGCGCCCTTGGAGAGCCTTGGCGGGCGGACGCCCTTAGTTGACGCCCCGGAGGGGTTTGGAGGGGAGAGGAAGGATGCGGGGACTGTGGAGGGCCGGCCGGCGGGAAAAGCGAGTTAACCCTGCGGCGCTGGTGAGCAAGTCCACGGGAGGGAGGATTGTCCCTCCGGCCCTGAGTGGGAAGCTTGTCCTGGGTCCGGCGGTTTTCGGTTCCTTACTCCCTCTTGTCCTGCTCTGGAAGACAGGTAGTCCTCAACTTTCGACCATCCTTGAGCCCAAAATTTATGTTGCTAACTGAGACATTTGTGAGGTGAGGTTTTTTTAAGTGCCCTGTTTTGCAACCCCTCTTGCCCCAGTTGCTAAGTGAGTCGTTGCAATTGTTTGTAAGTTAGTAACGAAGTTGTTAAGTGACTCTTGCTTCCTCCATTGACTTTGCTTGTCAGAAGGTCTCCAAAGAGGACCCCAGGGTCACTGCGATCGTCATAAATATGAATCAGTTGGCAAATGTCTGAATTTTAGGTCAGGTGGCCGTAGGGATGCTGCCACGGTAATAATAAGTGTGAAAAATGGTCATAAGTCACTTTAATTCAGTGATGTTGTAACTTTGAATGGTCACTCAATGAACTGTTGTAAATCGAGGACTACCTGCAAGGTTCACACCCCGATCCAAAGGAAGGGGCTCTGGTTTGACACAAGGGCTCTGGGCGCACAACCCTGAACTGGATTGGCAAAGAAGCTGTTACAACTGGCTGCATTGCCCCCAGGATGAGCCCAGATTTCCCTCCTCCCAACACACACACACACATAGAGAGAGAGAGGGAGGGAGAGAGAGAGAGAGAAACAGAAAGGAGGGAGTAGAAGTGCTTTGGGGCATATCTATCTGTCGTCTGTCTGTCTGTCTGTCTATCCATCTATCTATCCATCCATCCATCATCTATCTATCTATCTATCTATCTATCTATCTATCTATCTATCTATCTATCTATCTATCTATCTATCTATCTATCTCTACCTGCCTATCTATCTATCTATCTATCTATCTATCTATCTATCTATCTATCTATCTATCTATCTATCTATCTATCTATCTATCTATCTCTACCTACTACCTACCTACCTGTCTGTCTCTCTTTCTCTATCTATCTATCTATCCATCCATCCATCCATCCATCCATCCATCCATCTATCTATCTCTACCTACCTACTACCTACCTACCTACCTACCTACCTATATCTATCTACCTACCTACCTACTACCTACCTACCTACCTATCTATATCTACCTACCTGCCTATCAGTCAATCATATGTCTATCTATCTATCTATCTATCTATCTATCTATCTATCTATCTATCTATCTATCTATCTATCTATCTATCTATCTATCTATCTATCTATCTATCTATCTATCTATCTATCTATCTATCTACCTACCTGCCTATCTGTCAATCATCTGTCTATCATCTATCTATCTATCTATCTATCATCTATCTATCTATATCTGCCTACCTACCTATCTGTCAATCATCTGTCTATCATCTATCTATCTATCTATCTATCTATCTATCTATCTATCTATCTATCTATCTACCTCTGTCTGTCTATCTATCTATCTATCTATCTATCTATCTATCTATCTATCTATCTATCTATCTATCTATCTATCTATCTATCTATCTATCTATCTATCTATCTATCCCTGCCTGCCTACCTGCCTGCCTGCCTGCCTGCCTGCCTGCCTGCCTGCCTACCTACCTACCTACCTACCTACCTATCTATCTCTACCTACCTACTACCTAACTATCTGTCTATCATCTCTCTCTCTGTCTGTCTCTCTCTTTCTCTGTCTCTCTCTCCCTACCTACCTGTCAATCATCTATCTGTCTATCATCTATCTACATCTATCTGTCTGTCTGTCTATCTATCACTGCCTATCTAGCACTAGCACTTAGACCAGTCCCCCCCCCCAAATTGGCAACTTTAAGACTTGTAGACTTCAACTCTCAGAATTCCTCAGCCAGACAAACTTGGCTGGCTGAGGAATTCTGGGAGTTGAAGTCCACACGTCTTAAAGTTGCCAAGTTTGGAGACCTCTGACTTATATACAGAGTTTTACAGACTCAGCCTTTTGCCCCCCAACAATCTGGGTCCTCATTTTACCGACCACGGAAGGATGGGAGGCTGAGTCAGTCTTGAGCCGCTCCATGGCTTCTTCCAATCGGCTGAGCCCCAGAGTCAGCGGGGACCCTCCCGTCTCTCTTCAGAAGCCCTTCTTCCAGTCCACCCCCCGCCCTCCCCAAACACACCCCTGTCAGCAAGCAGGTGCATCTGCAAAGGGAGGGGGTCAAGAAAGTGGTTGCCATCCAGTGCCAAGGCAACTTCTGCCAGATTTTTCGTGCTCCAGATTTGAAGCAGCTGGCATTTCATGGGAGCCAGGGCAGCCGCCCTCCCTCTCCCCAACCTTGGGGAATCTCCCCCCTCCCCCTTATTCTTCACTCCCTCCTTTGACACAGGTGGAGCAAGGGAAGGAGGGGCTTTCTTTTCTTTTTCTTTCTATTGGTAACCAGGTGAAACTGTCCAGGATTTGGGGACTTTTCCCTTCTTGGTTGACGGACAGGAAAGAGATCATCTTGACTGTTTGGACCATACTGCTGGGTACTTTTGCTCAGCTGTAAACCTATAAAAGTTTATAGACTATGTCATGTCCATTCAAACAAATTAAGGCTGGTTTAAATCCAACTAGTTCGATACCCGTACTTCGCTACAAAACTAATGTGGTAGGGCTTAGTTTTTGGGGAGGAAAATAAGAGGGGGACATTCTGCCTCTGCCTACCAGTATCTATCAGTATTCATCCAGCTAGCATCCTGTCAGTATGTGAGAGAAACTGAAACAATATTTGCTGTGTGAGCAAGAAGGAGACAGCAAGGAGCCTTGGCGTGGCTTAGCTCAACTGTTCTGTACTAAAGCTGCTTAGTGCTGTGAAAGTAAAACTGAAACTGAAACTCCTCCCCTCTGCTTTTGTTTTGCATTTGGACCAGATTTCTTTTCAGGTGGGGAGGGGGAGTAGAACTCCTTAGCATCAGAGCGTGTTAATAATAATATAGGAAATACTAATGCTCTGATGGTCATTTCGAAAAATCCTTTCTTAGTGAGCACCAAGAAGCCAAGAGGACCATAAGTGCCAAATTTCAAGTTTGTAAGCTTTACGGTTCTGGAGATTTTGTGATGATGCATGAGTGGCATTTCGCTTTTATATATAGAGACAGAAGACAGATGTGTGAACCCAGCTTTTGTTCCGACTCACGAATGATTATCCTCCTTTTTCTTGGCTTTGAAATCTTAGTTTTTCTGTTGCTTCCAGAGCTTTGCCAGGGACCGAGTGGCAGCTGTCTTTGGTCGAAAGAAACAAGTAACAAATCCGGTCTTCAGTTGCTGATTCAGTTTTTGGAAACTCCCTTCTCTTATAAGGTAGGTAAAGGATAACTTGCCAATAGGACAGGATGGTGACATGATAGAAGTCTTCCAATATTTGAAGAGTTGCCACAAAGAAGAGGGAGTCAGCCTGTTTTCCAAAGCACATGAGGGCAGGACAATACATAACAGAGAGAAACTTATCAAAGAGACATCAAACCTAGAACAAGGAGAAATTTCCTTTTCTTTCCCTGTCTATTTTTATTTTATTTAAAAAAAGTTAAAATACAAAACAGCAGATTTGTTTTAAAGAGACAAACAAACAAAGGAAAAACACAAAACAAACATTTTAAAAGGGCATTAAAATGAATACATATACACATATTATCCCCCCAGTTGAATGTTGATTAATATATTACAATAATATTAGTTTCCCTCCCCTTGCGAAACAGACCCCCCCCCCCAAATTTTAAACCTCTAAACCAGGGGTCACCAATCTTTTGGATCTCAGGGACCACCCAACTCATAATTTTAAATCCCACGGACCACTAATATGAGTTTTGACTGACGGTGGCTTGCTGACGGTCCCATATTCCAGAGCTGCAGTCGTCACAGGACTGGCCCTTTGGTCATCCCGGAGCAGCTGCTCCTCCACCTGGGTGCACCGGCCTGCCATGCACTGGAGCAGCTGCTCCGGGATGACCAAAGGGCCAGTCCTGTGACTACTGCAGCTCTGGAATATGGGACCGACTTTCCCACCAATGTCAGCAAGCCACCCTGGGGCGGATTTCCCTCCCCTGCTATTGGTCTTACCTTCCAGTTCCAGCTCGCGTGGCTCTACTCAAGGTAAGGTTTGCGCTCGGCTGAAGGGTGGGGTCCAGCGGTGGGGCGGGCCATGTGGGTGGCACAGCCTTATGTTCCTGTGCAGCCTGGATTAATTGCTTTGGGGAGGACATTTCTCTGCAGAGCACCAAAATTTTCTCACGGACCGCCAATGGTCCCCGGCACACCGGTTGGCAACCATTGGACTAAAAGACCTCCAAGGTCCTTTCCAGCTCTATTAGTTTAAGTTCTAAGACTGCAAAATCAAGTTCAGCTTTTTGGACTGCAAATCCTAACATGACCACAAGATGCCGGCAAAATTTTCTTTATATCTTAACTGTCATCTACCGTAGTAATTCTGAATTTTGCAGTTGCCATCTCCTGGTAGGAAAAATGAACACTATGGCAACAATTGTGCAAGCTTTGATTATAAAAATTAAATGATCCTATCAATAGTTTTGTTACATGACCAGAAGGTGAGATTTGTTTTAAATAGCTCTGAATTCAGGGTGCAGATTAAAGAAGCAGTGGATGTAGATATCCCCATTAAAAAAGAGAATCGATTGAAGATTAAACTTTGACGGCAAATTAATTTAACCCAATTTGTAATATATCTATATATTATATTGTAATATAATATATCTAATATATCTATATAAAGAACGGACTGGAGCCGAGACAGCCAGGATGTGATATGACCATTGTCTTTTACTTGCCTTACATTGATTGTGTTACCACGTGGATGTTATGATGAATATTCTTCAAATGACTGACATCGGCTTCCTGACAAGGAGTGGTGCAATAATAATGATTCATGGCTGGATGTCAAGGGAGTGGTGTTGTAATAATGATACGAGGCAAATGGGGGTACATGAACTCATCGAGCAGGGGAAAGGTGCAGTGACCATGTTTCTTTAATTTAAGGATGCCGGATGTTCGGCAGCGAAGGCGGCCGGAAGGTGGCTATAGTAATTATGTTGTTATCCAAAGTATAACATGTATAAATACAGCTCTGGGTTGCAACCCAGAGCTGACTTTAAACATAATTTGATCGCTGTTACCTGTTGTGGTGGTGTGGGAGATGAATAAAAACTTCACTGAAGCTACACGAATGAGTTGATATCTTATCGTTCACCCCCTCAATATCGGACGAACAGCTGACAATATCAATTGGAATTCTTCTCCTTCTGTTTCTTTTCTTGTTAGGGCAGTGATCTATCTCTATCCTTTCCTGTCTTTTTTCTGTTCTCTTTCTTTTTTCTTCTTTTTTACTGTTCTATCAGGAGCAAGGCAGGGAAGATATGAATACTCATATCCTTCTCTCATATTAATGCCTCTTTCGGGTGGGGGAGATAGGTGGCTTAGGCAGGGAAGACGGTCAAACAACTACTGAAATCCAGAGGGTTGTTTTGGTGGCACCAAAGACATGCCAAAAAACCTGGCTCTTTGAGGACACTATATACAGCTGTATCGTAGATGCAATAGCCTCAGATCGGAGTCAATTAAATTTAAATCAATTGCAGAAACAAGCAGACCAAACCAATTCCTGAGAGACTGTGCAATGCATCTAGCAGGCTTAACTTTCTCTTAACTAACTCTTAATTTTCATGACATTTCCCTGCAGATGCCCCTCTTGAGATGCCTTTTTTTTTTTTAGCCAACTGATTTTTATTATCATTAATGATGGGGTTAATATTTGTGATTTGTCCTGGCTCTACTTATTTCTGGAATGTGGTTTCTCACACAACAGAGTGTGTCTCTATGGCAGTATTTCTCAACCTTGACACCTTTGAGGTGTGAGGATTTCAACTCCCAGAATTCCCTAGCCAGCATGTTCATCTAGGGAAGATTCGGAGTTGAAATCCACATATCTTAAAGATGACAACATTGAGAAACACTGCGTTAGAGTCTTAGTGTCCTTCTTTTTGGAAGGATTATTGTGCATCTTTTCCTATAAGATCACGAAAACACAACCATCATGAAAAAGCAAACAGCAAACTTTGCTGCTTTTCTTTTCACTGCGGAAAGGAATATCCTATTATTTTCCATATCTTCCGTTCTCTGTGGGATTCTCCAGATTTAATTTCAGCTAAAGTGGTTACTTCAAGGAGATGGTTGCTGTACAGTTTTTGTTTCTAAATGTATTTAAACATTTGTTAGTACTCGAATTGTAAAAGTAGTAGGTGATGAATGATGAATTCAGGATCATTATTTAAAAACTAAACGAAGGGTCAATAGGAGATTGATTTAAACCGGCTTTTGTTCTTGTAGAATTTTATTCACGATTTAAATTGTTCATTTAAACCAGGGATCTCCAAACTTGGCAACTTTAAGACTTGTGGACTTCAACTCCCAGAATTCCTCAGCCAGCATAGCTGATTTAAACTCTGATTTAAACTCAACCTCTGTAAAGAGTAATTATTATGATTGCGATGGATATTAAATATATTCTTTGGGAAACGTGGGGCACGGAAGTATCTCTGAAGTGTTTACATATTGAAGCTCAGAAACAGCTGACAACCTTTTCTGAGTAATATCCATTGCTATTATTTCTTTGACACGCAATGTTCTGGAATTGATCTGTATCGGGGTACCTTTGTGGGATGTGTGTGTGTCAAAATCTGCAAGTTGGCATGTGCAGTGATGCACAGATCAGGTGTTTGAAAGAAAAGGGAATTCAATTTGGCAGCCTGGTGAAGAGAGCTGTGATCCAGGAGAGGTTCCTGCCAGGTTGTCCAAATTGCTTTGTCTGAATTTTATTGAACTACGTTTTTAATCAAATTAATCTCGTCAGTTGGTGTAGCTGCTCATTAAAAACTCCTGACTCCATGCAATTCTTACTTCACAGGAAGCGGAGACAGAGAATGGAGCCCTCAAAGAAGACGACGTTTAAAAATGAGCAAAAATCAAGGTAAATAAATGTACAAAAGGTTAAACTTGATAATAGGTGTCCTGGGAATGGAGTATGTGTGTCAAAAAATAAAAAAAAAATGGCAGTCACAACCATGCAGTTGAAGGATTGCCTGTTCTTTTATATGTGATGATGTGGAGCAGGATTTCGGGGTTTTGACCCCTCTGTGGGAAGATGATTACTGATGATAATTTCACAAAGCACCTTTCCTAGACAGAACACCTTTCTGTTCTCTTTTTTATTTGTCTCACTACTGTTGCCATTTCATAATAATCCAATTGTTTGGCGCAAGAGGATATTCCTTGAGCCTAAAAGCAGAAACCTCCTTTTTAAAAATCTTGCTTCTTAACATGTCCTTTTTCCATGTAAATCAAGACTGTGCCCATTCTTTTAATCCTGTTGATTACACCTAAAATCAATTTGCTTTGTTAAAATAAGGGCAACTTTGGCACCCTTTAAACTTACTGTAATCTTTGTTTTTCTCCTTTCAGCTCAAGGGTAAAATCAAAATGGGAAGCTCCACCTAGTATTTGTTTCTCCAGAAAAGTTTTTCCCCATCCTAGTTGTTTTTTCCTTCCTTCCTTCCTTCCTTCCTTCCTTCCTTCCTTCCTTCCTTCCTTCCTTCCTCCCTCCCTCCCTCCCTCCCTCCCTCCCTCCCTCCCTCCCTCCCAACTAGAGATGGGAAAGGCTGGTGAAAAAACACCAAAATTGGGGGGGAAATAGATTTTTTTCTGGTTTTTTCCATCTTTTCCCAAAGTTTGGGGGGGGGGGAATGGACGCAATGAAAAAAAACAAACCCAGGTTTCCCCCCCACCTCATTTTTTTCCAAATGTTTTTGGGAAAACCCTGTTTTTCCCCAATTTTTCCACCCCAACCCCCGGCATTTCCATCTCTACTCCTAACAGCCCTGGATGGCTTGGTTAACTCCAAAAGTTATTTCCATTGTTAATTCCAGAATCTCATAATTATTTTGCAATGTGACGTTCTGTTCCTGATAGGGGATTAGATATTTTTAATCTATAATCAAGTGACTGTCTACTTTAGAGACATAGCAGTTGTGATCCAAAAACAGAGTTTTACTGGATTTCTCTTTTAGGAAATTTTTGAAAAGCCTTATACGGAAGCAGCCCCAGGAACTCTTGCTAGTAATTGGAACCGGGGTGAGTGCTGCTGTTGCACCAGGAATTCCAGCCTTGTGTTCGTGGCGGAGTTGCATTGAAGCAGTCATTGAAGCCGCTGACCAGCTGGAAGTGTTGCATCCTGGAGATGTAGCCGATTTCCGCCAGAAAGTGTCCAAAGACCGAGATTTGCTTGTGGTTGCACACGATTTAATCCGAAAGATGTCACCGGTGAGCATTTTGTCAGATAAGGGATCTGAAGTGAATGTTATTCCTGCTTTGAAAGTGAAGATGTAAATAGATCTGTATCCCTGGTCAGGCTTTCCATTGTAGATTGTCCTTGACTGATGACTTAGTGACTCTTAAACCAGTGAGGGAAAGGAAACGTATGATCCAGAATCAAAATTCCTGCAGTCAGGCTCCTTCCACAGTCACAGAATTTTGGGCACATGACAGTGTGATTGCATTTACAACCATTTGCAATGTCCATCATAAAATTTTATGATGGTTTTGCTGAAAACCAGCACTTACTTCCAGTTTGTCTCTCAACCAAAAAAATCCTACTTAGGCAAGTAGCTATTTTATGTTTGGACAAATAAGGGTTTCTTCTGGCCTGAATTTAGCCAGGTAGCAAAAGTAATTCTGCAAGGGGGTTGCTATCTCCTTCCCACAGAAAAGTGTTCGGTGTCTAAGGTGCACACTTTTGAATCTTCTACCTCCTCCCTCACTTGCCTACCTATAATTAGTGAGGGATAGATGCATGGGGTGATCCATACCCAATTGTGGGAACAGCTTTATTCTAGAAAGGCAGCAACGAAACTGACTCCAGACAAGATTACAATTTGCATAGGATTGCAATCTTTCTTACCGAAACAAAAACACTGGCGTGCTGTCAATTTTCATTTTATGGCTCGAGGGGTCTTACAGACACCTGCAATTATTCCATCAATCAAATTCTAATCTAACAGGACATTAAAATGCAGCCTAACCAATCATTAAAAACCACTAGCAGAAAATGCCCTCTAAGAATTCTCTTAAGTGCCCAGGTAAAAATAAATATTTTCAGTTCCCTCCTAAAGTAGAAAAAAAAAGACTGTCCTAATGGCATATTTTCTTGGCCCATCAATGGAAGAATCAGATTTGCATGTTGAAAGTTTCAGGGGATAAGATGATCTGAAGAGTGGAGAGTAGCCCTGAAGATAGTTTTGGTCGCCACAATATAAAAAAGATGTTGAGACTCCAAAAAGAATGCAGAGAAGAGCAACAAAGATGATTAGGGGACTGGAGACTAAAACATATAAAGAATGGTTGCAGGAACTGGGCATGGCTAGTCTGCTGAAGAGAAGGACCAGGGTGACATGATAGCAGTGTTCCAATATCTCAGGGGCTGCCACAAAGAAAAGGGAGTCAATCTACTCTCCAAAACAGGACAAGAAACAATGGGTGGAAACTAATCAAGGAGAGAAGCACCTTAGAACTAAGGAGAAATTTCCTGACAGAACAATTAATCACTGGAACAACTTGCCTCCAGAAGTTGTGGATGCTCCAACACTGGAAGTTTTTAAGAAGAGATTGGACAACCATTTGTCTAAAGTGGTGTAGGGTTTCCTGCCTAGGCAGGAGGTTGGACTAGAAGACCTCCAAGGTCCCTTCCAACTCTGTTATTCTATAACTTCTATAATTCATGTCCAATGTGGAAATGTTTTGCAGCTCCAGACATCATCCAAAACTTCTAAGATGTACATCATTCGATTTCCCTGAAGCTGTTCTGTTTCCTTCTGCAGCGCACAGGGGATGCTAAGCCCAACTTTTTCCAGGACTGTTTGATGGAGGTGTTTGACAACTTGGACCAACACATTCAGCATCCTGCTCTCCTCCTGTCCATCCTCCAACTAATGGAACGGGGCACAATGGTGCTCACCACCAACTATGACAACTTACTTGAAATCTTTGGGCAACAGCAGCATAAAGCTATGGAATCGCTTGACCTGAAAGATAAAGACAAGGTATGGTGTCCCTAATAGATACAGGTGTGAGCTTCTGTTGGAAAATGTGAAAGGTTGGCCTCTCTCAGATTTTGTCAAAATGGATAAGGACAAAGATGTGAAGAGGTAAAAATGGCAGCTCAAAGGTGCGATCCGATCTGTGCTGTTCTAATGTGCATCATAGCTGCCAGTTTTACCTTTTTTTTTAATAAAAATTTTATTTGGGTTTTCACAAAACATAATACAAGTGAAA
Organism: Notechis scutatus; assembly: GCF_049901735.1. Lineage (NCBI taxonomy): Eukaryota > Metazoa > Chordata > Lepidosauria > Squamata > Elapidae > Notechis > Notechis scutatus. The sequence continues at coordinate 22,286,240 of NC_142014.1, forward strand.
TTTCTTTTTTTGAGAATAGCATGGTCCCAGGTTATCACTTCTCCACACAGACACAAATTCAATTTCATATTCATCTTTGTGTTCTATTCCATATCTTATTACTATTTTAACATTTTCTCAATAGTTTTTCCCTTCCCTTTGTTTTCTCAATCTTACTTTTAATTATCTCATTCCTAAATTCAATTTCTAAATTCATATATATATATATATCTTTTCTAAGTTTCAATACCTTTCTAGTCATCATATTTATACTTTTGTCTGTCCTGTTTCAATTTCATATTTTCTTTTCTCATTAAACAAAATTTTCTCCTATAGTTACTAATTGGAGTATGACACCTTTGTATCTTTTAATTTTTATCAATTCTACTCTTATTTAAATTTCAGTTTATGCCTTTACAATTATAACATTCAATATAACACATAACTTCAAGTCAAATTCTGCTTGGTACATTCTTAAAATATGCACTAAGTTCTTAAAGAGAAAATATACAGCATATATAACAATAATAAATAAAATACTTATTCTATTCCAATTCAGCTCTATCATTAATGTTAGTTATAATCTTTGACATCTTTAACATTCCTTTTCAATAGGATATCATACTTCTAGGAACACTTATAATATTTCCATAATTTTTTCATGTTTCTTTCATATTCCTCTTCACTTAAATTTTTATAACACATTTAATTAAAATGTTCCCCTCCTTTCCTAATTTCATTCTCTCATTCTCTTTATTTCATTTATTTCTTAAACATTCCATTACATTACAATGAGTATTTTATCTATCATTTTAATCACACTTGTTTCTTATTTTCAAAGTTCATTTCTATTTCTAATATAACAATACTATCTTATGTACCCTTGCAGAATCCCCCTTTCAACTAAGTTTTCACCCATTATCTCTGTGTCTTGTACGTTTTCCTTGTTAATGTCCTGGTTCTGTCCTTTATAATTTCTTTTCCTTTCCCTCTTCTCCCTTCCCTTTTTGACCCCTTCTCTCTCTAATTCTGATTCTCTCTTCTGTTTCTTCCTCATGTTATAATTACTTTTCAAACGATTCTTTTTTTGGGTTGTTTTTTCGGATCTTAAATTTTTCACTTTCTTTCCCCCACTTTCCTTTCTTTTCCCCACATAGAAATACTTGGTCATTAAAGATGGCTTCTTCTTTGTCCCGCCCTTCTTGTTCTACAGGCATTTCTTGTTGTTTCTCATAGTTCAGGATCTCTATTTCTAAAAATTGAAATACGAAGCCAAAATAACCTCTTCCTTCTTGTGCCTCTTCTTTCTGTTTTTTAAGTTCCATTCTCAATTCTTCCAAGAGTGATACCATTTTAAAAACTTTTAAACCACCTGATTAATTTTAGTCCTTTAGATCTAATAGCCAAAAATCCAAAAATCACCAAGTAATCCAAATAATCCAAAGCTGTTTCTTCTTGCTTCTTTTTTCCACTTTCTCTTCCTGGGGTTCTCTTATCTTGTTACAAAGTTTCAGTTAAAATGTATCTTTTAGGAATCTTGTTAAAATTTCACTGTTAATTCCTTTCACTTCCAGGTGGTCTCCTCCCTTTTTCCAGATCCCACCCTTTTGTTTTTTCCCTTCTTTTAAAAGTTTTTGAGAAGCCAGAGATCTTTATTATCCCTTTGACATTTTATTTTCAGCTTAAATACCTGTTACTGTCAAAGTGGATTTTTGCCAATTTCTTCCTTAAATCTCTTAGTTGTCAATATAGGGAAGAAAAGAAAAAAAAACAAATCCTTTCCCTTCCCTCTCTCATTCACCGCTTCAAAGTCTTCTTTGGAAACAATGTTGTTCTTTATAATTCAAATTCCAGGGTACCTTGTATTGTTGTTTTTCCAGTTCGACCCGGTCAGCCAAAACCTTTCTCTTCTTATCTTCCTCCTGCACATTCTTTTCCGGTCGAGTTCTTTTTTGAGGTGGCCATTTCTGACCACCGCTGCAACCGCCTTTGGGAAAGGGAGTAATGGCCAGCTGGGGAGGAGAGATGCGGCTCTCCTCGACCCTGCTGGCAGTCTCCCCCCTCTTCACCACCTTTACGGGGTGGCTTAGCCCCAAAACCAGCCGGCTTGGCGCACTCCAGCGGCGAGCACAGATTGAAACTGCGCACGATCGCAGATTTCGGTCTGTCACCGAAGAAGCTCAAACTGGATCTGATCCAGTTTTACTTTTTTGATAATACCCTGTGGGCACCTGGTATTTTGGGTAGAACCAACTTGGGGAAAAAGGTAGGTTATGTTCTTTGCCATATTCCTTTTTCCCCCATAGCAGCAGTGTCTTTCCAGCGTGGCAGCCTGACATGGAGGGGCGTGAGTGCAAATGGAGCATAGTGTGTGTGAACACTGGCTCACTGCTCATGTGAGTGGAGTTTCATGTGCCTGCCCATTGCTTGTGAGACCCGGTTTCAAACAGGCCACGGCCTGCTAGTCAGCCACGGCTCGGGGTTTGGGGATCCCTGGCTTACCGTCTTCAAAGAAGATATTTTCTTCATTACACAATGATCTTTAGATGTGTGTGGTTCTTTCTTTTTTAAGGTGTGTCATTTACTAAATAACTATATAATTGTTTTTCTTAATGCCCTTTTAATGTCATTGGTTGAAAGTCTTTACAAATCTTAATTTTTAAGCAGCTAGAGAAGGTTGTTTCTTTGAAGATCCAAGTGTTGGAAATGGAGATACCATCAATAAGATGGTAAAGAACATTGCTCTTTATTTAGGCAGTGCATGGCTAGCTGGGGAATTCTGAGAGTTCCAAGTCCACTCCTGTTAAAGTTGCTAAATTTGAGAAACACTGGCCTAATGTTGCACTCTACTATCTGGGCATCCACAGTGAGGAGGTCATCATGAGGACCATAATATCATTTTACAAATTGCATAAATTGACCTTTGAATGACAATGTCATGAAATATATGAGTTCACTGTGGTTTCTATATGAAGCAACCAAGCAAGGCCCTAACAACTCTGCCATCTAAATGTATGAATATTGTGTTCTGTTGGGGCTTGGTCTCTTTCTGCAGGTTGTGTTACTGAACAACTGGTCTCTCCTCAGGTTCTCCAGTGGGCAAAAGGACACCTCAAATATGGTGTCCTTCATATTCATGGTTTGTATACTGATCCCTGCGGAATGGTGCTGGATCCCTCAGGATATCAGGAAGTAACCCAAGACCCCGAAGTAATGGTATGTGGATCCAAAGGCCAGACAGGCTTTTTTATTGAGGAGCTGTGGTGTTGCAATGGTTAGAATCCAGTATTGCAGTCTAACTTTGCCGATTGCCATCAGTTCGATCCTGACCAGCTCAAAGTTGACTTTCATCCTTCCGATGTCGGAAAAATGAGAGTCCAGATTTTTGTAGGCAATATGCTGTTGTTGTAAAACTCTCAGAGAGTGGTTTAAAGCACTATACAGCGGTATAGAAGTCCAAGTACTAATACTATTGCTATTATTGTTGAACTATGCAGACTTATAGATCAGCAGTGCCTCTAAACTACCCTGAGAATTGGAAATAGCTGGTGGACTGCATTTATGCATCCTCTTAGGACAATGATCCATTTATGTAACCTTGTTGCTTGTATCCTTATGATTTATATTGACTGTTTCCTAGTGTGATTTGATTGCTTATTGTACCCTATGACTATTATTGTTATACCTTATGATTCTTGACTCTTGACAATTGTATCTTTTCTTTTATGTACACTAAGAGCATTTGCACCAAGACAAATTCCTTGTGTGTCCAATCACACTTGGCCAATAAAGTGTTCTGTTCTGTTCTATTCTTATTCTATTCTGACACAAACAAGTTGGGTCATGAAACCTGAGTTAAAGCTTTACGTTCACTGCAGCTGCTGTGGAGCAGATTCATACACTGAGAAGCATTTGGCTGACATGGGAGAACTTATGGATCTACTTTCACAGCTTCCTAGAAATCAGGGTGGGATAGACTGACTCCTCAGTGAGCTGTCCCTGAGCTTAACTCAGTAGAGAGATCTTAGCTAAAGCCTCCCCAGTCTAAGATTACTGTATGCCTTGCACTTTGCCAACTTATCTCAAATGAGGTCAGCATCCGAACAGTTCATGACACATTTAGTTTTAATAACTGCTTGGTTTTTTTTTATTATTTATAGGAAGCACTACAGAACCTATACCGGAGGAAATCTTTTTTGTTTGTGGGCTGTGGGGAGACCCTGCGTGATCAAATCTTTCAAGCTCTCTTTCTGTACACGGTTAAAAACAAAGTGGAACTAGAACATTATATGTTGGTGCAGAAAGAAAATGAAGACCAGTTCTTTAAATTGCAGGCCGATATGCTTGTGCATGGCATAAAAGTCGTATCCTATGGGGATTGCTTTGAACATTTCCCAGGGTATCTCCAGGATCTCACGGCACAGATCTGTAAACAAAGAAGTCCAGGTGTTGTATGAAAAGATCTCTGGGTTACCGTTCTGCATGCTTGTGCTCCTTTAAAATATGTTTTAACCTTAACCTTTAATTATGGGATGGAGTTTATTTGATTGACTGACTGTTGTTGCCAGGGCAGGAGGGAGGGATAGTTTTTTGTTGCTTTTATATTGGGTTTTTATTTTTGTAAGCCGCCTGGAGTCACTGAGAATGAGTTGGCTGTCTATATAAATGTTCTTAAATAAAATGTTCTGAAATAAATAAAATGCTACTTAGTTGAAAAATTGGGAGATTGCACCGATACAAATTCCTTATAAAATAAAGATGTCACGTATCTACGCAGCTCCTCCATTTTATGTTCTTTGATCATTGTCAACTTAGAAATGAGTTTTTCAACTAATGTTGATTATATCAATGCCTAATTTTAAAGTAAAGCCGCAATGGGTACAACGCACATAATAGGCAAAACTTTGATTACGCTGTGGCTGCCAACATCTTGATTTTTTTGAGCAGATCTGCTTTGATTCACACATTAAACACACCAAGCCAACCATTCTGTGGTACCCAAAGTCTTACACATCTCTATTGCTTAAAATGTTGTCTTGGGTCAAAGTATACATTGCATTATATTATTTGTTTACGTTTAGATCCACTTTTGGAAGTGGGGGAGAGAAGGAAAAAGGGGAGGGGAGGAAGGAAGGAAAGAAAGGAAGGAAGGACCACTGGCATCACAAAGGAGAAATGCTAAAATTTAATTATTCTCCTCATTGCATTCTATTGTTCCAAGCGTGTCTCTTTGGGGTCGTTGGTGCTGAGATTGGTTGCTCTTAGCTTTTCTCTTTCAGCACTGATGTTGTTATTTAATTTGGTAATTAAATGTCTGTAAGAAAATAATCAAGCTCAAAAAGCACCAAGGAGCTATATTTCAACCTGAACTACAAACATTCTATCAACTTCTGTGCCTTTCTTTGCTATGGGAAGTGTTACTACAATAAAACAGAATTAAGTTATTAATGAAACTGAAAACACAAGATGTATATGGGTTACTGTTAATTTTTTTTAAAAAAATCCATAAAGGCATATTTTAAACAATTGTATCCAGGTTAATTCATTGCTTAATTTTCTTCTTTTTTCCAGATGCAGACAGGGTGGATAGCACAACAGTTTGGGGTATATATATTTCACATATTTCTTCAAATTTCAAATGATTTCAAATCTCTTGGTATGGGGCTTTAGACATGTCCACATCCCCCTCTTGCAATTTGCTCTTAAAAACCTGAATTTGATTATACGACTTCATTGACTGCAATAGAACTTATTTTGTTCTCTAGCAGAAGTGAAATTTGGCTTACAATGGATGCTTAGCAATAAGGGGGAGGCTGTGTTTCAATGGTTGTTTTATGTCTTTAATGATTTTAATTTAGTAGTAGATTTTGTAAGCTGCCCGGAACTTGCTGGAATGGGTGGCTATAATAAATTTAATTAAGTACATGCATATATACATACATAAAACATGCAGCGTGGAGCTGCTTGTTCCAGACAGTTTTTCCCCTATATTAGGGACTGATCTGGGCCTTTTGGAGTTGGTTCTTAAGTCTCCAGAAGAATATTGCCTTTTACAGAAGTACAAAGTCCCTTTTGCCCCCCTTCCAATTCAAAACAAACAAGCAAATAAATAACTTCTTAAAGGATGAGGCTATCCTGAACAGAGGGGGAAAGAGGAAGAGTTCAACAATTAAAAAAGACCTCATTCATGGATAAATATTAAAGTAGAATTAGTTTATCTGGCTGCGTTTCCTGTCTAGTCGACATGGTAAGGCTGACATCAGTCTTTCAAGTATGAAAGTATACTTACTTATTAGCGTTGGGGTTAGATTAGTTACCAAAATACCAAGAGTATCCGTTTGTAAAGGCAGAAGAAGACCTAGAATTTAAAGCCAGGAGGGAAGATCAAAGAACATTGATATCTGTATATAAACAAATCTACAACTTCGTTCTTGGTTATAACAAAGCAATTCTGCTGATTTTGTCTGTGAGCTTTCTCTTAGATAAGGCAAGTACGTACTAATTAAGAGAGCCAAAATGTAAAGCTGTATGACTCCCAATGATCCTGCTGCTAATTAAGGGTGTACAATCATTTTGGGGGAAGGTGTATTTCAAAAAAAATTATCCAGGAGTGTCAGCAGTGGGGTGTCAAAATATGTGAGATGATGGTTGTAGACCTGCCATTTTGCAGATTTGGATGTTCCCCATGGACACCACTGGTTTTCACCTCAAGTAAAATGAAGCTTTGTTAACATTATACCGGCTTTGGTGCTGAATTATATACTCTTTGACTACCCCCACCCCCACCCCAAAAAAAACCCGTTTGGTGATATTTTTGACTCTTTGAGTCTCTGTTCTACCCTTGTGGATAGGATAAGAAAATAACATATCACAATAGAGTCAGAGTGAAAATGACACCAACATTTTCACAAAAGTCATTAATGTTGGTAACACTTCTTCCTGCAGGGCCATCATGTGCAGATTGCACAAAAAGGTTAGGAGAGAGTGGGAATGACGGAGCCAAGAAGGCTAGGCACCTGAAGGATGGTAATTATTGTTCAGTATTCTTGTACATTTGTATTCTTGAACTGTTGTAAGTCATAGACTGCCTGCACTGGGCAGCCAGAAAGACATCTGAATGTATTTGGAAAGCCTTCTCTGGGTTTACTTTTGGGAGGGCAGGGCAGCTTTACACCTTAGTCTTATCCATACTGAGCTGTGGGGATCGTTGTATTATGTCCTTTGTAGCATGTGTGAAGTTTCCTCAAGGGTTGTATTGCCATGGTCCAAAATTCATTAGTATCTCTCACACCAACTCTTTCCTTAACAGGAGTCATCATAATGGTGTGAGAAATATCAAAGTGATTTAGCCATCTGTGCAAAACAATTAAGATCAGCCCAATATTTATTGATATATATTGAGGTGGGAACAGCGGAGTTGGGTGCAGTTTCATGTAAATGTTAAAACATCAGCATTGGAGACAAGAGGGAACTCTGGAGTGGTCATCATAGGTCAAGATCTTGAATGAGTAGATCTTCTCCACGCTACCTTCTGACATGTCAGGAACAGCCAGAACTATTGCACAACAGTGACATACTGAAAGAATGGACACTTGTGTGTACACAGAGAAAAAACACATTAAAAAACTTAAGTAGTGAATGATTGTTTTGAAAGTCCAATTAACTCTTTTTTAGATTTTGCAATTCTCTGCAAGAATTGCATAATGTTTGACCTACTTACTGATTGTTCTATTTGGCTTTTGAGTCATTTTGCAATTGATGTCTTTCTTCCTTTTGTAAATCATGAGTGGTGTGAATTACTTCATGCCTTGCTTTGTACAAAGAAGAAAATAATGCACTGTGTTCTAGTCTGAGGGTCACTGTTAAGGGGTGGAGACATTTTTAAGATTTCAGTGCTCCTTATTCCATTCTAATAGGAAAAAAAACTGATTTCAGGAGCACTCAGTAGTCAGAGATGACGGGGTGGAACAAATTTTGAGCCCTGCACATCTAATTCACTAAATTTGACTTGGTTTAACTGAGAGCACTCCTTTCTCCTATGGTTATGGCATGATAAACTATTTTAAATCATGTGGGCCGAGAGGGACAAAACTGACTTTTATGTTGTTTTAAACAGATCCTGCTGAAGGTGGTGTCCTTCTGTGACTGTACCAGACCGCTCCTCAAGAAACAACTCCTTACTTTGGCCATTTGCATCTGCTGGGAGTCAAATAACGGATAGGTGGAGACTTCTTACAAAGTCTGCTTTGGAGGGGAGATCCATATCATATCCAATCATTCAAATTTCATAGCTGCTCTTGAGGAAGAACAGGGATCTAAATATCTCAGGGATGAAGTCTTGGAAAAGAGGGAGCTATGGCCTATGAAGTGGCATTTAGTTTTTAACTTTGGACTCCTCTCATCTTATTTCAATACATGCACTGTGAGTTAAAGCACAGGAAGCCTTTTCCTTCCCTTGAAGGGCTACATGACACCTTGTGAGGAAAAAGGCACCCAATCTGAGTAACATTCCATGTGTCTAGGCAAAGAACTCTTGAATTTTTCCTAGCGTAGTACTGGGAGTTCTCATGCAGGCAGTTGCAAAAGATCAGTGACAAAATGCTAGTCGTGTTTCTGAATCTTAGTAACTTGAAGATGTGTGGACTTCAACTCCCAGAATTCTTCAGTTAGCATGGTGGGAGGAATTCTGGGACAAAGTCCCAATACAGTATCTTAAAAGTTGCCAAGGTTGAGAAATGCTGTGCTAATGTAATAAAGTTTATACATTTTGTAAATTCTTGAAGAAAAAAACTTGAACAAAATGTGAAATTTGATGTGCGTTAATTTCTTTGTATTTGAATAAATAAATTCATATATAATTCAGAGATGTTCTGTTGTGCATCTATTAGATCTGAAGAAACCAACAATTAAAAGTTGATGAACTGATATAAAGTATAATGCATCCTTTACCTATGCAAGATGTTTCTCAGTGCCACATAATAAAAATGATGTGTCTCAGTGTCATACAATAAATATTAAACGTATGTTACTATGAAATTAGATGGTAAATTTCATTCCAGCTTGCAATAAAGTTTAGTTCTCCATATAGAAAAGACTCATAGCAGATAGGACACTTGATATCTGAAAGCTAGAATTGTTTTATTTAATAATCTTCAAATACAGTGGACAAACTTCATTCTATATCAAGAACTACTAATTGAAATCTCCAATGAGTATGTCACTGTCTATAGATGTGAAACTAGATTAAGATTCCCTTGAAATGCCCCCAAATTGGCAGTTTATTCTATAGTGACCAGAATGATAAACAGTGACGTACATGCAGATATTTCTAATACCATTCCAAATCCCAGATCAAATAAAAAATGCACAACTAAAAGACAAAACTAATACACAAAAGCAACCAAAGCTTTATAGCCTTCGATACTGCCCTCCCCTATATAATACTTAGTCTTAATCCTACTGCTTTAATCTATTTGACAGCTTTATATGTGTTGCTGTTGGAAATATTTATGTATATAACATCTTTCAAGTTAATGATAAACCTACAAGAAGAAAAACAGATTAGAAAGTCTTGTTTTGTTCAATCCCCTCTTTTTTTAAATTACAACATGTACTACACTATTCCTTTGTTTGAATTTCTAGTTTGGGTCTTGGGTACAGCAGATATGAACAGCCAACGTTCACGCAAAAAAAGTACACTTGGCTGATATAATGCAGAAAGTTTACCAGTTCTACATAAGTATTTCATGGTATTGTTTTAAACTGAAGTAAGTGATTTAGTAACTACACATTTAACCAGTACAACAGGGATCATATAACTTTATCTAGAACTATAACTTAGTGAAACCAACAGGCATTAAATCAGAGAGCTCTTCTTCCATTTCTGCCTTTCATTCTCCTCAGTCTGGATATCGAGTAAGATCGAGGGTCAGTATCTGACTAAACATAAAGTCATCTTGCTGAAAAGGGAAGAGAGATTGGGCACACATTATCTTATTGTAATGACACAGGGATAGTTTTCATAATCATTAAAAATTTCATTTAATTGAAGGGTTTCTCTTTCATCTCTGAAATAAGTTGGGAAAAGGCATTACTTACCTTGGAGCAGATGCCAATTAAAGCATCTGCTTTAGAATAGAATTCTTCCTTCAAAGAAATAACTATAATTTGAAACCTTTCTTCTGATTGCTGCCTAATAAAGCTTGATACCTTTTTGGAGGAAAAAAGAGATGGCTATGAAAATTGCTAGTTATATGAAATACAGTATGATTCAGAAGGAAATTTACTTTATAAATTGGTAAATAAGCTGTTGGGAAAAATCAGATTATCAAACTGTCATTATGGTATAAGAGGTCTATATTGGCTGAAAATGCACTATATTTTATTTATACACACACACTCTTCATTATACAGTATTTATTATTTAAATGTTAAATTTAGAAAAGAGGAAGAATGCACCATTATAAAAATAACTTATTTCTGAGTTACTAAAAGTTATTTCTTTATAAGTAACTGAGTGCCATAAACTCCAAAATATGTTAATTGACATTAGGAAAAAAATGCAAGATTATGCAGAATAACATTAACATTCAATTGGGAGCTCTATCCAAAATAAAAGCAATTCCTCCTCAGAAGGGAGAGGAACGGGGATTGAGAACTGGGAAGGCATGCATCCAGGCCCCTAAAGATGGGGGCCATTCAGAACCCACTGGGGCAGTTAGATGTTAGTGGAGGAAGGCAGTCCTGAGAGGAAAGGGACAATTCTTTACAGCCATCTTGCCACCTGCCAACTCACCGCAGACAATTCCACATTGGATAACTCAATGCAATAAATGTTACCTGCCACTGTTTCTTTGAGATTATTTCCATTTTTGCCAATGTCTTGTACAGCATAAGGAAGATGACCTTGATGCAGAAAGGCAGGCTAGGATACAATTCTAATCCTACTTTAGGCATGAAAACAAGCTGGGTAACTTTGAACCAATCCCTCTCTCTAATCCCAACACACCTCACAGAGTTGTTGTGATGGGAGATTAAACCACCTTGAATTATACAAATAAACATTGGCTATAGATACAGTAAACAGAGAACTGGATGACTTACTTTTCCAATGTTTGTGTTATCTAGAGCTGCATCAACTTCATCTAAAACAAAAAAGGGAGCAGGCCTAAAACTGAAAAAACAAAGTAAACAGAATTAAATGATTTATTAAAAATTAGTGAGAGGTCAGTTCCTGTGAATTGAAGGCTGAAGGCTGCCACCTTTATAATTCAAAAGCAAATAAAGAACCCAACTTTGTAGGACGAAGCCTTGATTACAGTACATGGGTAACTGACTCACAAATTCTTAAAAATATGTGGTCTAATTACCAGATATTGAAGGCTTATTTTTGCCTGAGTTTGGGGGAAAATGTTTTCAAGACATTAGTCATTATCCTCTGAACTGGATTTGGAAATCAATGATGTGTACAGTTAGAATCAGTTTGAAGACTGAGTGCTCCTCCAATTATTGTCAAGTTTATCAGGTTTAAAATCTGTGATATGGTTTGGAAAAGGCAGAAACAGTAGCAAGATCCAGCTTGTTACCTGTGCATCGCAAACACAAGAGCCAGAGCCGCAACAGACTTTTCTCCACCTGACAGGTTGTCCATTGGCATAAATCGTTTCCCAGGAGCTACACAGTTATAGCCGATGCCTCCCAAGTAAGGTTCTTCGGGATTCTCTGGACTAAGGAAGGCCTACAAGACACAATATTTTTTCATTCAGTTCAGAAGTAGAGGATGTTAAGCTCAGTTTTATGATGATCCCATTCTTTGCTAGGGGCAGCAGAGAGTGTTTCAAAAGGTAGTTGGGCTGCTACTTCACAGTGTCATTGTTGCCTTGAGTTCCTCCAGATCTTCCACCACGGGAGATCTGAAGTTTGGTGTTTGGGATTTATTGCAACCAGAATTCTGAGGACATCTAATTTTCTCTAGCCATATAAATTCACAAAGCTGTTTGGTATCAGAATGGCAAGAGATCTGAAGCTTAAGTGAGATATAATAAAAAGGGATTCAACCTGCACTAGATAGATCTGCTTTCTTAAGGATCACAATAAGAAGCTTGTACTTTTAAAAGTATGTTCTGGAATAATCAATTACTGATTGAAGTTTGCCTCCTCCCACATACACCACTCCATACTTTGCCCCGGCCAGATGCAATCCTTCAAAGTGCTCCTACCAAGAGAAAAACATCTCTGGTAACAACTCTCAGTGACGCAATGCTTTCCATTCTTCAAACTTACCTGCTTTTTTCCCCCGCAAGGCCATGAGACTTCTTATTTATTTTTCCAGATATTAAAAGACGTCTTAGGAAAGTTTTAATGGATTTTGAGGTCTTCGTGTTTTAAAGTTTTAAGATCTCTCAATGTTTTATGGAACTGTTTAACCTGTATTTGTTGTTTCATTCTGTAACTACACTGTATTGTTTATACCTCACTTTAGCAACTTTCATGTATACTGCCCAGTACGGAAATGGCATACATAAATTAATATCAGGTTCTTAATAGTGATGTATGATACACATATCTATTGTCAAATGTCTAGTTTTAAATAATCAATATTAATGAAATAATAACCTGAGCGCTGTTGTTTCTACAAAGTCTCTTATAGATTTGATCAATAGCAACTGACACATGTTCAAAACATTGGCTGAATCTCTCGTATCTCTTTTTTTTCACTTTTTCAAATTCTTGCCTACAAAATCTGGCTTTCTTCCTATGGACTTCAAATGCTATGGAAGATTAAATGGAATAAAATGTAGCAGTTAAGCATTAGAACTGATAATAGTAAATATATTACTTCACCTTATCAGCAAACACAAAAATAACTATCATTAAAAATATGTGTAATACAGTACTCTAAAATTTAAACATACATTCTATTTTAATTTATAGGCAACATTTTAATGAAGGAAAAAAATAACCCTCAAGTGGCAATATTTGGTTCTGATTTTTTGTCCTTCCTTCAAAATAACTTATCTCCCTGAAAAGAATATATTATTTACTGTAACAATTCTCTTTATTTACAGTATTACAATACAGCCGTGAACACAGTGGGAAATAACAAAGTCATACACATTTGTGTCCTACTGCGCATACCAGCACTACGGCTTATTGTGCTGCTATTCTTGAGCTTTCTCAATCATTTAAAGTCTTCAAATGTACAAGCGTTTAGGTAGAGAGTACATATGCTGATCTATATTTATAAACATACATGTATACATACAAAAATGAACTGAACTGGAACCCAAATCTGATTCACTGGCAAAAGTCCAAATTAGAGATAAAACAAAGTGAAGTGCTAGAAAAGAAAAGTGCCTCCATTCCACAAATAATTAATGAAAAAGAGTTGAGCATTAATTACCATTGACAGATTCTTGGAATCTGCCTATAACAGTATGAAACTTCTCCAGTGCTTTGAGATTTGGTTCTGTTGTTTTTAAAAAAACATTTTCTTCACATGCCACTTCTTGCTGAAGTTGTTCTAAGTGAGTCCCAATCTCTTTGTCAGATTGCAATTCCTAATTGTAAAATGAAACAATTAGTGATGACAACAATCAAGAAATATTTCTGAACCGTTAGAAGGACTGATTAGAAGTCTCAAGAGGTAAACAGTAAGCGGAGTAGATCTATTAACAGCTACAGCATTAAACAATATACGGGTTTTGAATGGGGTGGGGCGTTTTAGAGGGTGAAGCGCGGGATGGGGACAAGGACCAATAAAGGAGCACGCCGCCCTCCGTGGGCTCCCCAGACAGGAACGTCAAGGGGCGTCTCCCCCCCCCCCCCCCCCCCGCCGGGGGGCTCGCGCCGCCGCCGCCGTTGCAACAGCGAGATCGGCCCAAACAAAAACTAAGGCGCAGGCAGGCGGTGGGACCGGTGAGCTCGGCGGGGGGGGGGGGGGGGGGGGTCCCTAATGAAGTGCCTCAACGTAATAAAATTATATAGAATTTTAAAGAACACAAATTATAGCATGGCTGTTGAAATGCATCTTTTGAAAGTCATACTCCATTATTTAATTACTCATTATATCCTGGGAATTTCTGCAGGGTCGGAAAAAAATGTCAAGATGCTAGCTACAGTGATGCTATCAAAATTCTGCCTACTTTTTATGTGTGATAACAGCAGGCTGAGCTTCAAGTGTATTCTTATATCGGCCATCTTGATGGGGGTTTTTTAGGACCACACCTTGTAAACACTTCTATTATACTATACTCTATATATTCTATATAGTATATTCTATACTCACTGTTCACTGGAGAAATTAGGCTTCTCGGTAATAATCTTATATAGGCGTGATACTGAAGCTACCCAATTCTAACTATGTAAACTTCAACTTTTGGAATCTGAATCAAACCAGATGTGAAACTGTCTGATTGTGAGTTAAAGCACTTTAAAAAAAATCTGAAGTAGTGTAACCTACAAGAGTAGTTAAGTTTATTCATTGAAAGGCACTTTCAAGATTTCTTTATAAAGTCTTGAATAAAAATCATAGTGTACTTGACTGAAATATCACTTCCCACATCTTGAATTGAAATGATTTTTTAAAAGATATTATAGGCCACACAGGAAACCACAGCAGTATGTTGCATGTTTTTGCCATTGTATTCAGTTGAACAGAAAATGTTTTTTATGCACTACAAGTATTATTCAACCTATGTTTGCAATTGGGACTGAATTTCAGTCACAAATATGACCGGACCCGATTTTGCAATTTATTACAGTGATTAAGCAAACCATGTAGTTGTAATTCTAAATCACATGGTCATTAAACAAATCACAGAGTAGTAAGTTGCTTAGAGTAATAATCAATATTATATATGGAAAAAATATAATTATATTACCTTTAAGTGTTCTCTAATACTGCTATAGTCTATCTGAAGTGCCGCCTCTCTTTCATAGATATCTGCAGAAACTTGTGTGCTTTGAGTATCAGGTTCCAACTGTAAGAAATAGTTAAGTCAGTATTAATATGTAAGAGTTAAAATAAAGAGCAACACTATTTCACTTCTCTGCATCTCGCCAATATTTAAGGAATTAAAATGTCTTTATTATGTATTATGTTTTATATATTTTTTTTAAAAAAACACTTTGGGATGAGAACTAAAGATTGCTCATTTTTAAAAAGGCAACTGGACTTTGTTTTTCCTTGAAGACGTTTAGCTTCTCAACCAAGAAGCTTCTTCAATTCTGGTATCTTTAACTCTCGTATTTGCAATTTCAATATTCACCTTCTAGCTCTTTTAAAAATCCAGTTTAATGTAATTGTATTGGCTTACACAATTATGAAGATTTTCAACATCTAATTTTTTCTTAATGATTCTGCCACAAAGGAAGCTACTGTACCTCAATTTCACTAATGTCATCCAAAGATCCTGAAAGAAGGCTTATCCTTAGATCTTGCAGCTTACAATCAAGAAGCCTGTTATGTCTCTCTAATTTCTTCTGTTCCAGAGAGGTCTCTATAGCTCCTGCTTCCTTTTGTAATGTTGCTAACTCTCTGCCAGAAAAAGAGAAAGGCAACTAAAATGTGACATTGGTATTTCAGAAACTTTAAAACTATTATGACGAAAATTTCCATGTAACATTCAGTCACCCTAACACAACACTAGAAAAGATAATCTCAGAATACTTTTCAATTACGCTTTTAACCAGCATTATCTTAAATGTAACATAGCATTCTAGATCTTCAGCACTTTCTGCCCAAATTCAGGACATTAATTGCTCATTGGACAATTCCAGTAGTGAGAGAAATGAGAGAAATAAACTAACTGTAGGAGAAGAGCAGGCAGAACTGGGGAGTGGAGTAAAATGCATCTTCAGTTTAAAGTCATTGCCACAAGAGATCCATATCCAGCTCCCCTTGAATTCCACTGACTCTTATGTAACACTAATTTAGTTGACCAGACTCTTCTGTATGGGCTTCAATAAATTGTTTATGCTGCAACCTACATGAATGGTTCCAATTAGTTGTGCCTAACACTAACCAGGATTTTTCAAAATGCAAAATACCCTGCCTGATGTTCCGTAAGAGAAAAGATTCATTTATATACAGCCAGGTTTTTTTTACTGGTACATCTTTACTTCTTGATCAGAGTTTCCAAGAGGTTTTTTTAAGAACAAAACAAAAAAACAACATAAAAAATTTCTGCACCTTGAAAAAGTTTGAAAACTTCAAAACATATAAACAAGTTTTTAGGTTTTCAAACTTTTTCAGATATTTATCTATTTACATAGACAGGGGATTGTTCATTTATATTTATTGAATGCTCACTTTACCTTTCTGTGTTTTTAACATTCAAGCTTAAAGTAAATATGCAGAATACAGTAACGTATTTTATGAATAGAATATAGTAATGTTTTTTTATTGAAGTGATTCCTATTTTTTAGACATACAAATAAAGCTTTGTTCATCTGCTAAATATTGTTAGCCAACAAAATTTTCATTATTTTATCTAAAGAGCTTTATAGGCAATATTTTAAGGGTCCAGGCATCCAACGTAGACATAGCTCATTAAAGAAATTTGGAAATGTTCCCTTAAAGTATTAGAATGGCATGTCGCATAACAGTGTGCATAGACATGCATATATGCCCTGAATTTTGACTTAAGATTCAAGCTCATCCTATAACAAAGGAAATAGAAATACATAGAATGAGACTGATCTGATACAAAAGATACACACATACAAAATGGCTTTTAAATATTTAACTCATAACTCTTTGCTCTGGAGATTATTCCAGGATTCTATTAATTCTGGTGTGCTTTGAAGAATTGCTGCTAAGGCATTGGTGTCCTGGGAATTTACTTTGCTGTGCAAAACAAGATTTATGGATGTGTATAGTACAGATAGCTGAGAGATTCAAGAAGATTCATCTGAGAGGCCTCAAAACAGAGACTTGATAACTTGTAAAAAAATGAATGTGGTGCAAAGTAAGTTCTATGCTATACCAGATAATTAAAGGATCAGGCTCCACCATGGACATTAAGCATTAGTTAGAAAGAAAAGTGGAAAGAATTTCATCTTGATAAGAATGAGATGAACAATGTCAAGATACAGAACTAGTATGTCTGCTGAAAGTGAACTGTCCCAATTCACTGCCTGTCATGGAATCATTAATATTGTTAAAAAGGCATCCTTATTTATAAATAAAATATTAAATAAAAATAAAATGAATTTAATAAATAAAAGTATTGCAGATTGTAAATGGTTCAAATGATCTGGGAGCAAGCTGATTTAACACTGGAGCAGATAAGATGGGAGTTACCAGAGATCTGAGTCTTCTTATCCATCCAAATAACTTAATCACTAAAATTTGCATCCCTGAAAAAAATAATTGAATTAGTGTCCAGGTAAATTTTTAAGCATTTTCCAAGGCATTAGACTTCCACCTTAAGAGAAAATGCAAACTATGAAGTCAAGAACTGGGTGTAGTCCCCATTGTTTGAAAGAGGATTTATTATTATAGGTGAATTAAAGTTCAAGGTAATGTGAGAGGTTCCTAACTCAGGACGTTTTAGGTGAAATTAATTATATTTCCAACAAAAAAATCAGTTACCTATTTAAAGTTAATAATGTCTTCCTTGATTCTTCAACTTCACTCTGTGCTTTTGCAACATCGCTTTTACTAATATTCTGCCTTTCCCTAAGCTGCTGTAATTCTTCCATGACTTCATTTACCATTTGTAAAAAGTTTTCTTCATCCTATATAGGAAAAAACATGTCATTTTTTAAATAGAAATGCCAGATTGTTAAACAGGTTCAGACTGTTAAACAGACTGTTAAACAGACTGTTAAACAGACTGTAAACAGACTGTTAAACAGCAGAATATTGAATGAAGGATGCCAAATACAGATTAATGGTAATAATATGAAAATTAGTGACTTTGCCATGATTGTTAACTTCTCAAACATGCACATGAAATTTTACACAAGTTTCAATAAAGAATGTCCAGATTTCATTGTTAATTATCAATACATAATCTACATTTATAAGTAATTTATTCATAAGTCATACTTAGTACTAATCTAAAGACAGGGACAGAGGCATCTCAAATCTTCCAGATACTGTTAGACGCCAACCACCATCATTCTTGCTATTCGGACGTGCTGGATGTGGCTAACATAATCTGCAAAACTTATATATTCTCCTTTTGATAGGGAATACAAAACATCAGTATAAATGAACAGATGTAATGTAATTTTGTATAAGTAAACAACAAAAACATATATACATTTCTGATTAAGATAAATTATGGAGAAAGTAGATTTACATTTTTACAATTCCGATTCTAAATTAGATTTAATAAAGTAATTTATTAATTTACAGTATAAGAAAGTCCTACAGGTGTTCCTATAATCATTAATTATTTAGAGTAAGAAGTGCTGTTATATTTTTAACTGACTTGCATATATTTCAAATTATTATAAAACTATTAGTTACCTTTTTCAGGTGAATTATTTCAGTTTCTTCTTTGTGAATTTCCGCCTTTAGCACACTATTCTTCTTTACCATCTTTTCTACAAGACTGTTAATAAACTCAACTTGTGTATTCAGTCTTGTCTTCTGGTTTTCAAATTCAGATCTTTCCAAACACAGTTTTACAAAATAGAAGACAATGTAAACTCAATTTATTTTGTCAACTAGTGAGGATTTTTGTTTCTCACACAAGAAATATACAACAGGGTTATCAGGAAATTCATGAATACTCTTTCCTAAAATTTATAATAAAATATTTAAATTCTGCAGACTGCAGTATGCTGGATATTTTACATAGATAATAAATGTACTTATGGCAAACTTTTCCAGATAGTTCAGCAATGGTTCTATCCAACCTAAAGGATATTAACTACTTTTACTTCTTTCCCAAAGCTCAATTTCTCCTTTCATCTACCTCATTTTATTAAAAAAATTCATTTTCTATTCACACAAACATTTTATCTTTGCAGGAATTTCCTCTTCCTATATAGATATGAAATGTATTAAAGATTGCACTTAACAAAGAAATTTAAAATGAGTATTCTTTTTCAATTCTGAATAATTACCTCTTGTTGTCAATTTCTTCTTGCTTTTGTATGTGTTCTTTTTCATATACACGAATGTTCTCTACACCAATGTCTTCACAGAATTCATGAAAAACATTGTCTTCAACCTATTATATAACCATCCACCACCCAAAGTACAAGAATTAAATATATTTTCTAAAAACAAGAATGCTTCATTTCTCTTATAAAGAAATATGGAATAAGACACAGGAATTTAAAAACCTGTCCTTTGTTATGTGAATTTTACCAGTATAAGAATATTCTTCTAGGTAGAAACTATTAGAAGAATGGGGAATTATTTTGCTATTACATGTTTTCTTCTTTAAGTTGACAAAATCACTGTGTTCTTTCACTATCTCAAATGCAAGAATTGTGGTTTGGTTTCTGTGGCATTTCCTTCTGTGGCATCTGCTCACATTTCCAATATTATATAAACGTTAATTTTAATTTACTACGCTGTTATAACACCACTTACTTTTGCTGAAACGATTGGGAAAATGTTGTGAAACTTAATGAGATTCATTCTGTTTCTAATAAATTTTCAAAACAGGATAGAAAGAATATTTTAAAAGTTTGTCTGCATTTTAAATCCCATTTTGTGTTTTTTTATCGCTTCAGATGCATTCAGCAATTACTACTTTCAATGTTTCCATTCAGAGAATAACAATATTCCATTCCATTTCAATTTTACACTGACAAAAAAAAATGTTTTTAATATTCTTTTGAAGACAAAAATAAGTCATTGGATTACTGCGTGGATTCCACCCCTTAGTTACTGTATAATAATTGAATATTTCATCTAGGAATCCAACAATTGTTAGTTTCTAATTTCAAAAACATGACCAAAGTTAAATTTGATCCAATGTAAAATTTGATCCAAGGCTTTTCAAGGGAATGTACAACATCACATTCAAGGTCACATTCCACAAAAATGGCTTCTTAGTGATAAAAATATTCTTTATTTGAAAATATTGCCTATTAGCTAGAATAAAAAGACCCCAAGCCAGTGCTATATGCTAGCCAGCTACAATTCCGGTGCTGCTATAATGGAAAACCTATATACCTCATTAATTTTTTTTTTGAGCTCATTCATATTTTCAGTTCTTTGTAAGACTCCGTCATTCAGCATAGTGCATTGGGACTGTGTATTGACCATTTCACTTTCCAGCATAGATTTTTCCTAAAGAGAAATAAACATGAAGAAAATTTAGGTTTATTTAATGAACGACTATTCTAACTGATTAATAAGGCTGTGATTTAATAAACTTGGTTTAGTGGACTTTGAACTTAAATAAAAGCTGCTGAACAAGAATATAGTATACTGGCAGATCAAAGAGTATAGGGATAGCAGACACACAGCAGATCTTAGGATAAGTCTTGCTAGGAACTCTTATGAGGAAGAGGTGACACATATTCGCTTTAGTTTATTTTTCAACTATGTCAGAGTTCTTGTTTGGGCTGAAGTAAACCTCTAATTTTGGACATTCTACTTTAATTGAGACTCTTGCTCCCAGTAGTTCTGCTGAATAAAAAGTTTACTATAGTGATCAAATTTTATTTACCTAGCTAAGTAGCAAGACCCAGTCAACAACTGACTTCAAAGAGCTAAACAGGGTCAGACTTGTTTAGTACTTTAATAGGAGACATCCTGCAAACCCAAGGATTTTTTGAAAAGTTGAAAAAGCATTCAGGAAGAGGAAATGCCAAACATGGCAGAGTTTGTGTAATTTAGTATTTAGTATTTTTAGTATTTATTTGATTTGTCAATCGTTTACAAGATACAGGTATAAGAATAAACATAATTTTGAATACATGAGATAGATACTTATAAGAAAAATAAAAAGAAACAATAGGACAGGGACGGTAGGCACGATTGGTGCGCTTATGCACGCCCCCTACAGGCCTCTTAGGAAGGGGGTGAGGTCAATAGTAGACAGTCTAAGGTTAAAGTTTTTGGGGTTTGAGGAAGAAACCACAGAGTCAGGTAGAGTACTCCAAACATTGACCACTCTGTTGCTGAAGTCGTATTTTCTGCAGTCAAGTTTGGTGCGGTTAACCTTGAGTTTGTATCTATTGTATGCTCTTGTATTGTTATGATTGAAGCTGAAGTATTCATTTGCAGGTAGGACATTGCAATGTATGGTTTTATATACTATAATTACCAGAAGTCAAATTCAATTTAAAGTAAATTTAACTTTTACTGTAACACTTTATAAGATTATCCCAACATGGGTTTTTTTTTTTAGATCACAGCAACAGTATTAAAGAAATATATCATAAAAATACTACAAAACTTAAAACAAAAATCTAACTTAACTAAACAATACAATACACAAAACATACTACACAGATTTTCAAAAATAAAAACAACAAACTTTTTAATTATAAGAGATTAAAAATACATTATTTAGACAAAAGAAAATTTGAAAGCCTAATTATACCTTGTAGAAATTAGCCAGACGTTTTTTCTTGAGAATCTCTAGTTCATTTTGTGAATATTTGTATTGTGCTTGAATTCCTTGGCACTGAACTTGTAAATGCTTTAAATCAGCCTCCTTATGTTTAATTTTCAGTAAGATCTATGGAAAGATGTTGTACAGTGTAATAAAGGGACAGAATATATCATACAAAACCCCAAAATGAAAGAGTTCATCTATTAAACCTGCAATTGTCAATCTAAGTAGTAGGAAGAGAACAGCAAAGCCCAAGAGACTCAAACAGAAATGTTTCCCTCTCCACTTTTGTTCTTAAGCCTTCCATTTGGAGAGGAAGTGGCATATCTTGCCAGATAAGAAAAAGGTCTTAACCTGGAGAAGAGTTGGAGAATCAGAAGAAACACTCATCTGGGGAAGTGATGCTCAGTGTAAATTAGGATCCTTTTTGAAATTACATTCTGGATTTATTTAAGCAGTTTCATTCTATCCTTAGTCCTATTTTGTTCTAATTGTACTGATGTATTCTAGCTTGGAAGATTAGCTGTGAGTTAAGGACTGTGTCATTCATGGTATTTTCCTTTTATCTTTTATCTTCTACCACTGCCTTCAATTCTCAATTAGTTCCTTAACCTACTTAATAAATAACATGTTTATTAAGTATACAATGTTTAAATATTCCAGTATTTAAAAATAATTATGTGAAATCAACCATTTCATTTTGATAGTTTTATGGCTTTTTCATTAGAATATAGTGCCACATATAAAAGTTTGTAGCGTTACCTTTAGTTCATCCATTAGTTTCTCCCTTTGTTCCTTAAGTTCATTTACTTCTTTTTCTTCCCAATATTTAGCCTTCATTTTCAAATAACTTGAGCCTCCAGAAATTATTCCAGATTTCAAAAACAAAGTTCCGTCAAGAGCCACTGTCTGAAAATTGAGAAAAAGCAGAAACAGAAAATTAAAAAGATAACTAGTTATTTCCATCATCCTTATTACTACCACCCTTTTGTTCTGCCTTTTTTATATATAATTTAAGGCAGTGAACTGCCTCTTTTCTCCACAACAACCACCCTATGAGATGGGTTGGACTGACAAACAGTGACTAGTCTATAGTCACCAGCCAGCTGTCATACCTAGAATTCACCATCTCCTGGTTTTCAGGCCAGCACCTTAACCACTATACTAAATTGATTCCTGGATAAAAATTGATACATTGTTGATACTTTTGACAAAATATTTGTTTTTATTTTTGCATTCTGCTTTATAGGAGTAGAATCAACAACAATATTTAGAATAAATATTTCTTGACTATCCTACATTTGGCTTTAGGGTTCATGTTATCATAACAGAATCAGAGTACAAGTAGACCTTGCTTAATGACTGTGCTGTTTAGCAACCATTTGAAGTTAAGAAGATGTTCAACAAATTGCAGGAAATATGACCAGCAACAGAGTGGTCAATGTTTGGAATACTCTACCTGACTCTGTGGTTCCTTCCCCAAACCCCAAAAACTTTAACCTTAGACTGTCTACTATTGACCTCACCCCTTTCCTAAGAGGACTGTAGGGGGCATGCATAAGCGCACCAACGTGCCTAACATCCCTGTCCTATTATTTCTTTTTTTTTCTTATTCGTATCCATTTCATGTATTCATAACCATGTTTATACTATTTTTTATTATTAGATAACCCTGTTATCTAATAATTGCTTGACAAAATAAAATAAATAAAAAATAAAATAAAAAATAACTATGACCAATCCTCACATTTATAACTATAGCAGTGGTGTCCCTGTGATCTCATAACCAACATTAAGACTCTTCACAACCAGTAGGCATTTATGATTATTGCAGATCAGCAGTTACATAATCACCATCTGTACACTTTAAAACCAGAAATTAAGACCAAGATTAATCCTATATTAACAATCAAGCAGCTAACAATACCCCAATTAAGTAACTACCAACTTACTGATACCAAGCTAACAGTAAACAACAGTCTTATCAAGGAACCACAACCATACTCCCACTACCGACAGGGTAAGCCACTAGTATATAAAAAGAGAGCAAATCCTACTCCCTTCTAGCACTGATGAAATTCCTAATTGGGTAATGAAACGTCTGCAAGAAAACAGCCAGGCTCAGAGAGCACCTAGTATCTCACAATTCTATCCTGAGCTATATATATATATTCTCTTCTATTGATGCTTTACAACCAGTTTTCAACAATGGGAATCAATGGAGAAGCCAGCAGCAGCAAGTCATGTGACATCTCATTTAACAACCCACAGTGACTAACTTAACTGAGTGGGAAGTGACATCACAATTCCATCATGGTCATGTGATGCTTCACTTAGTAACCATGTTGCTTAGCTACAAAGTTGCCAGTCCCAATTGCATTTACTAAGCAAGGGCTACATGTATATTTCAAATACTACTTTCATGCTTTTAAAGAGTCATAACATATTTTAAGGACTATCAAACTTTTCAGTCCATTATGAATTGAATCCATGCTAATTAAAACTGAATATTTCAAAGTAAAAAAATTAAAAGCATCCACTTTCCTTGGCAAGTAAATAGAACTTTCAGAACAGCAGCATTTAAAAAATCAGTACCTTGCCATTTCTAAAAGCCAACAAGCAGGGAAGAGATTTAAACCTGGAACAGTACTTCAGCTGTACAAAGATACAGCCTGACAATCTACGTTCCAGCTGATATATAGTTCCATCACAGCCAAAGCTTATTTGACTAGCATCCCAAACCTTTATTAAAGACCGTTTAAAAACTAGATTTTAAAACTCAGCCCTCCTAGTACTTACTTTCAGTCGATGTGGGCCATCAAATGCTAACCGTTTTGCATCCTTTACTGTTTCACATACAAGGCCATTTCCACAGGCAAACTGAATAGCTTTCTTCAATGGAGGAAAAGATGTTTGTATGACATCTATCAGCAGTTTTGCTCCTCTTATTTCTCTTAACTGTTCATGGATTGGTTCAACCTACATATAAAAAGGGGTGGGTAAATCTCATACTAGATAGAGATCCTGACAAAATGACTTGAGTTCCTTCTATTAGAAAAGCAGAAAAATATTTAAATAATATTTGGAGGAACAAAACCATCTAAGAAAAACTAATGCACATTTTATTATTAACAGACCAATTTGAAGTTAAAGACAAAAGAGAAACCTATAGATATTAGGCGATGGACATCAAAACAGAGTAAATGAGATAAAATGGCAATCCAAAGTATGCCTCCTTATATTCATGTCAGAATACAATAAAAATTATGAATAAAATTTAAAATATTATGATCTTTCCATGAAAGATTCTGAGTGAGGGGAACAGAAGTTACTGTGTTTTCTTTAACTGCTTACTTCAAGATAATCCAGAGGAAGGAACGTTTCTGGCTCAGCTCTTTCTTCCTTGAGGAAATGAATGCAATTTCTAGCTGCCTTTTCTGAGGCCACAACAATTGCAGTCATGTATTTGCCAAAGACTTTGGTGACAGCAAGCTGGTATTTTTTATGGATGGGGTGACACAAGTCTACGAGTCTTCCAACCTAAAAGAAAAATAGCGTATTAATTTGCAACTACAGGTAGTCCTCGACTTATAATTCATTTAGTGACCATCACTGAAAAAGTGACATGACCATTTTTCACACTTACAACTGTTGTAGCATCCCCATAGTCATGTAATCAAAATTCATATGCTTGGCAAATCGTTCATATTTATGACGATTGCAGTGTCCTGGGATCATGTGATCATCTTTTGGGACCTTCTGACAAGCAAATCAATGGGTGAACCAGACTCACTTAACAACCATATTACTAACTTAAACGACAATGATTCAACTGTGGCAAGAAAGGTCATAAAATGGGGCAAAACTCACTTAACAAATGTCTCATTTAGCAACATAAATTCGGGGCTCAACTATTGTTGTAAGTTGAGGACTACCTGTATTCATACTTTTTTGCATAAAATTACTTCAACCGATGGAGACACCAGTTGCCAAGAACTTCCTATAAACGTGTATGGAAATACAGCAAATAAATAATGTTGGTCTTTTGTTAGTCCCAAAATGTGAGTCAGCCCAATAAATTACTTCATATTAGGGCTAAAAGTACTTGGTCTAAGTATTAGGGCTAAAAGGTTGGTTTTAGTAACAGAATATTGCCACTCTGATTACTTTATCCTCTTTTATGCAATAAGAATTAAGGAACTGCCTATCTGAAACATTCTGGCATGCCTCCCTCCTTGTTTGGGCTTACGTAGTGTTTCCCACCTTGTTGTTTTGGTAAGGAATTTTCCCTCTCTCTGTCAAGGTCTTCCTATATATTATTCCCTTGCATCTTTTAGCATTCGTATAAAGCTGCCGAGCCTTGGTGCTTCTAACACCAAGGGGAGGGGCTGAGTGAGATATCAACAGTATGCTGATGATATCCAACTGTATTTCTCCACTGCATGCCAAGCAGGAGATGCTGTGGGGGGGTCTTGACTCAGTACTTGGAGGCTGCAAGGGACTGAGTGGTATGGGACAGTGTCTGAATCCCAGCAGGATGGAGCCCACCACTTCCACAGAGTTATGAAGGAGCTTTAATTTGAACTTGTTTATCAATATTAGGCCTTCCTGGGACAAAATCCTTCCTCAGCTCCTGCAATGACTGCAATTTGCTCTATGTGGGCCGCCCTTCCAGATGGCCCAAAAGCTGTTCCAACTGGATTCAGTGGATTCAGTGAATCAAGACTTAATGGACACAACACTTAACATGTCCTAATCATAGCAAGTGCCGTGAGTTCTCCCCAAGAGGTCAGAGTTACAAATACTCAAAGCCCCCTCAGTTTGGAATAGTCTGCTACCCCACATCAGGGTGGCTGCACTTTTAGGAAGGTGACTTATTGGATAAAGCTAATTAAGCAACAGCAAATAGTATTGATTGTTAATAGTATTTAATTCACAACAGATATTACTATTTTTGTGTTTATAATTGTACATAATTATAATTTACAATTATAATTGTAAATTATTAGCTTCTGGTGAGTAGGTAGCATATGTATATGTTTGTACCTAAATTAAAAATTGATGTCAAGTTCTTGAAGGTTTGCTTCTGATTAAACTAGCCTCCCCCCCAAACTCTTCAGCTCATCGACCCCTTCATAAAGCTTCAGATTATTTAATCAATACTCAAACATTTATTATATGAAAATAATTTAATATATACTTCTTTAACTAATGGTTCTATGAATAGTTCTATAACAAACAACTGCACCACCATTTGAAAACCACTGGCATTAACAAAATCACCATCAGTAAAGTGCAGAAGGTAGCTTTTCTTGGAATAGCTTACATCCTGTGACGATACCTTTAACATCACAAACAACAACATCTGCCCATCCATGTCCTTGGGAAGGACTTGATAGATGGATAAAAATGCCAAATCCAGCCTGAACATCTGGCTGATTGTGCAATGAATCATCTTCATTATCATCATAGCTTTGGATAGTCCCATCAACCTTTGAGGATCAATACTGACCACTTGGGAAACCTGGTTTAAACCCATATTGAAAAATATTACTAATCTAGATAGAAGTAACAAGGGAAATGGATAAAGGAGTGCATTTAATATCTATAAATATTAATGGGTTAAATGATCCAGTTAAGAGAAAAAGAGTATTTTTTAAGTTAGAAAAACAAATAACTGATATGATTTGTATTCAAGAGGTTTATATTAAGACACGTGATCAAGGATATTTAGTAAATAAAAAACTGAGGAAAATGTATTCAGCACTGGCAGAAGAGAAAAAAAGAGGGGTAGTACTATATATAAAAGAGGACATACTCACCAAAAAGAGGACATAGCCTCAACATTGATTTATAAAGAGGAATTGGGAAGAAAAGTAATGGTAAAGGTGGTAATACAAAATAAAAAGACATTATTAGTGGGGATATATGCCCCCAATAAAAATCAAAGTGAATTTTACAAAATTTTATATGAGAAATTAATAGAATTTGGTAACTCAATAATTTGTACTATAGGAGATTACAACACAATAACAAACAATAGTCACGATTATGCCTGTGAACAAAGACAAGAAACGGAATACATTGCCTAAGAAATTTCTAAAGATGGTTGAAGAATTAGAACTTGTGGATGTGTGGAGAAAGAGAAACCCAGGAATATCACTGTTCACTTTCTACTCCAGCCCACACAAATCATGGACCAGAATAGATATGGCTTGGGTAAATAGTGAGTTATGCAAGGAGATTCAGGATATAAAGATTTTGGCTAATACGTGGGCAGATCATAATCCGGTACAGATAATATGGAAAAATAGTCTCTATAAAAAAGGTAGATGACACTCAATTCGCAACTATTGAAGGAGGAAGAATATATTCAAAAAGTTAGGGAAGAACTGACCAGTTTTTTTTAAATTTAATAAGAAACAGGATACCTCATTGCAGAATCTATGGGATATTATGAAGGCATATTTAAGGGGAATATCGATAGCTTTTACAGCAAACAGAAATAAAGAAAGAGAGGGAAAGTGGAAAGCTCTAATAAAAAGAACAGAGAAAATGGAAAATAAGCAAATGGAAACCCTGGGGGACGAGCAAATTAGAAATGAATTAGCGCTAGTTAAACATGAAATGAATATTTTAGATCAAGAGGAATTAATTAAAAAATTATTATATACAAAACAAAATTATTTTGAGCATGCAAATAAATCCGGTAAGTGGCTGGCATATAAATTAAGAAAAGAAAATCAGAAAAGAACGATATATCAATTAGAGGATAAAAATGGAATAATAGAGACGGATCTGGAGAGAAAAAAGGAAATCGCAAGAGAATATTTTGAGGATCTTTATAAACAAGGGGAAGTTGATTTAAATAAAATAGAAGAATATTTGAAAGAAGGAATTCTGTACCCTTTATCGGATGATAAAAAAGAGCTGCTTAATAAAGTAATAACTTTAGATGAACTAAAGGCGGTTATTCAAAAACAAAAAAGAAACAAAACGCCAGGTCCAGATGGGCTACCAAACGAATTATATAAAGAGATAGGTGACACACTAGAGAATATGCTATTAGAGGTCTGCAATGAGGTATTACTGGAAGCTAAAATTCCAGAATCATGGAAGGAAGTTTACATAACATTGATTCCGAAAGAGGGTGCAGATGCCAACCAAATAAAGAATTATAGACCAATATCTCTTTTAAATTCAGATAATAAAATTTTTATGGCGATAATGGCAGAAAGATTAAAGAAAGCACTTAGTAACAAAATTCATTCAGATCAAAATGGCTTTCTCCCCACGAGGCAGATTAGATATAATACAAGAATAATAATAAGACATATTAAAATATTATGAAAAACATCCAGGACACCAAGTGGCCTTGGTCTTCCTGGATGCGCAAAAGGCTTTCGATAACTTAAATTGGGACTTTATGAAGAAGCAGATTAACTTGATGGACTTTGGAGGTAATTTTGTAAAAATGTTAAATGTAATTTATGCTACACAAAAGGCTAACGTATTATTAAATGGAGAAATTACTAAATCATTAAAGATAAGGAAGGGTGTCAGACAGGGATGCTCTCTTTCACCTCTGCTTTTCATAACAATTTTAGAAACTTTGTTGGAGAGAATTAGATCAAATAAAGAAATTAAAGGAACCAAAATTAAAAGTCAGGAGTATAAATTACAGGCCTTCGCAGATGACATGGTTTTTGTTATAGAAGATCCAATAGACTCAGGACCAGCTTTACTAAATGAAATAGATAAATTTGGAAAACTAGCAGGATTAAAAATTAATAAGGAAAAAAACTAAAATGCTAGTTAAAAATTTACCAAATAGTAAACAAAAAAAGTTGGAAGAAAAGATGGAATTACAAATTGTAAATAAGACCAAATATTTAGGCATCTGGTTAAGAGCTAGAACATTAAATCTGTGGGAGGACAACTACACTAAATTACTGAAACAGATTGAAAAGGATTTGAAAAATTGGAATAAGATGCAAATTTCGTTATTAGGCAGAATAGCAACAATCAAAATGAATGTTTTACCCAAAATACTATATCTGTTTCAAACAATTCCGATATTATTGGATAAAAGCTTCTTTAAAGAATTAGATAAAATTGTGGTGAAATTTATCTGGGCAAAGAAAAAAACAAGAATAAAAAAAATATATTTACAAGATAACAAAAGCAGAGGTGGATTTGGACTCCCTGTCTGGGAGATCTATTATAAAGCGGCGGCATTAGTATGGATAAAAGTTTGGATCAATTTGAGGAATTTTAAAATTGGAGGGCCACGACTTACAATTAGGGTGGCACGCATTTTTGTGGAACCCGAATAGCCAAAATAATCTATACTTTACTAGACATGTATTCCGAAAGTCATTAATTAAAATTTGGGCTGATATTAGAAGAAATCATTATACCAAAATTCCAAGGTGGTTTTCAACGATGGAGGCAATGTTTCACTTAAATACGATGGATATCAGTAAAAAACTGAAGTACCATCAAATATTAGATAAAGAGGGAAGAATTAAAACGATACAGGAACTTGAAGCACTAGGGATAGTCATTGATAATTGGTCATATTTCCAAGTAAAATTGAGATATAATAAAGACGTAAAGGAATATGGAATTGAGGTAAAAGATACGCATTTAGACAAAATACTTTCAAGTCCTGAGAAAGGGTTGATTTCTAAATTATATAATTACTTATTAGAACATGAAATGGCTGAGAGAATCGTGAAAGGACCTATGTTAGCTTGGGAAAAATTTTTGGTTACAGTATAGATCTGGATGACTGGGAAGAAATTTGGCAAAAAAATCTCGTATTAACTAAATCAGTAGCACATAAGGAGAATCTGTACAAAATGATGTATAGATGGCATCTGGCACCCTTTAGACTGGCCAAAATATTTCCGACAGCAAACCCATGCTGTTGGAAATACAAAGGGAAATTTGGTACTTATTTTCATTTATGGTGGACTTGTCCTGAGACAAAGAAATATTGGTTAAAAATAAAAGAGTGGATAGAAGAAATTATAGAGTGTGGCTGGAATGGAAACCGCAACTGTTCCTGTTGGGAATGATTAAAGGGGATTATACCCCTAAAGTAAGATATTTGACCATCCACTTATTGACAGCGGCACGGATTTCATTAGCACAATATTGGAAGAATCCAAATGTACCACCGATACATATTACTATTCAAAAAATGAATGAGTGTGCCCAATTGGAGAGGCTCACACTCAAAATCAAAGGGAAGGAGGACACAGATTATTATAGGAAATGGGATAAATGGTACAACTGGGTAGACTGTAAAGGGAAAACACATAAATGAACCCAAGAAACAAATTATATTCAGCTGTCTATATGAAATGTATAAGAATAACAAAGGTGTTAAATCCACTTTTCTTCTACGTTATTATTATAAGCATTATACATTCACTATATCTTTTTATTTATTATTTAAAAATTATGAATGTATTATTAATTAATAAATAGTTATAAACCAACAAGAAGATTAGTAGAGTATTGTGAGTTGCTTAGTGATTAAGATGTGATAGTAAATGGAAATGTGAGAAGTATCAGTAATGACTATTAGGACATATCAAATTCGATATCAAATGTAAACAGGAATGTGTTATGTATACACTATTGGTTTTGTATTTTTAAATTTGTATGTTTTTAATTCTTGTAAATAAAGTTTAAAATCTAAAAAAAAAAGAAAAATATTACTAATCTGTCTTGACAATTCTTGCTGCATTTATCCCCGTGGCATTGAGCTTGTTTTTAATAGCGTTCAGTATTATTGAATAACAAAGTACTATTAAAGGAGCTATCTTATTTGTAAATGATGTGAAGTGAAATTAAAAGAATTAGTCTATTTAATTACCACAAAATCAGGATATAATCTTTTGAGGCTCTCCAAATTTTCTGCCCTCTTCTGCTGGCGTTTCCCTTCATGGACATCAATTCTAGCGTTCTGCAAATCACTAACAACTTTACTCAGTTCTTCATTTATTTTGCCTATTCTGATCTTTGAAGTTTGAATCTCATTTGTCAGTATTTCTTCTTGTTGCTTTTTTTCTTCTAAAGATGCCCTTCAATTCAAGCCAAAAAGTAAAAGAAATAAAATAAATTGGACAAATAATTTAATGTCAAATAAAGTTATCATAAATTATGATGGCCAATAATATGCTAAACTGTTCTTGAATAATCCATTTGGACAAATATGTAAGTTATATAGAAAGCCAAATTAAATTATTAATTTTAATAGATGCTATAAATACATACAAGCATGTCCTACTGTATTCCTCAAGCTTCTCCATTCTTCTTTCATTATCTTCTATCTGTTGTAAGACATGCTTTATATTCTCCTAAAAATATGTAGTAATATACATTAAAAATTGGTTTTACATATAAAATATTGAAAGAATTTTACTGAATTTTAAAATTACCATTATTTACTTCTCATAAAATGTTTTTCAGTTTACTACAACAAAAACAACTTTTTCAGTACCATTCTTCTTTTACTGATGTGTACTATAGGTCAGGGGTCACCAACCTTTTGGACCTCAGGAAGTACCAAACTCATAATTTTAAATCCTGCAGACCAGAGACCCTAGGAAAATCCCCAAAAAATCTGCAGAAAAATTCCCCACCGTTTTCCTACCAATCCATCATTCTTTATTTGGGATCACAGGATACCATCTCCAGCTCCGTTCTTGGTGGGAGAGAGAGAGAGAGAGAGAGAGAGAGAGAGAGAGAGAGACTGACTTTTGGCTTCATGCAAGGAAAGCAGCAGAAGCCTTTCTTTCTCTCCCCCAAACTCCGCCAGAAATGAGTCTTTGCCAGCGCAGCCTCTTGGAGCAGGATGCGTTGCAGGGTCCCAAAGACTCATTTCTGGCAGAGTTTGGGGGAGAGAAAGAAAGACTTTTGCTGCTTTCCTTGTGTGTAGCCAAAAGCAGAAGAAAGAAGCAGAAAGAAGCAGCCCGGTGGCCAGGCCAGGCGCATAGGGCAAGTTCCCCACTCCACTCTTCCCCCCCACCTCACTACCTCGAGTTGTTTGCAATGCAAGTGATGCAAGCCTTGTGTTCCCATGGGCCATGTGGGCGGCGCAGCCTTGTGTTCACACACAGCCTGGATTAATTGCTTTGGGGGGTGCTTTGCGGTGACATTTCTCTGCGGACCACCAAAATTTTCTTGCAGACCACCAGTGGTCCCCGGCCCACTGGTTGGCAACCACTGTTATAGCTTATAATGAAAGTTTTCCTCTTGATTTTATCCTCTAAAATAAGGAACAGTTTATTACATACAACGTAGCTAGATTTTGTCGAGCAACAACTGAAATTCTCAAAAAGAAAATTAAGGGTACTGGCATTGATAAACTCAGTGAGATTTTCTTTTAAAAACTTCTAATCTAATGTTTTTTTACATCTTTTTTCTGGGCTTCAGAGGCCACACTTTAGTCTATAGTTTTAGTATTAATATTTAAAAAATTTAAGGAGATATTTTAATGTTTCAATTTTACAGTATTGTGCTAGCAGTACTAATTTTTAGTTACCTCCTGTCAGTTGTAAGTTTTAATGGAATTATTGAGGTGGATGTAATTGTTCCTCTTTGTATTTTACAGTGGTCCATGACTAAAATGAATTTTTGTGGTGGTTTTCTCAATACCACATTTTTTCCACAATGTACCAAAAACAATAATATATCACAATACATTAGTCACAAAAAGGTTTGTGTGTAGGGCAGAGATGCTGGGAACTTCTCCAGTACTTCCTGTAATTTCCCCCAAATGCATTACTAAAGAAGTCTCCTATTCAAATAGAACAGTACTTTTTATGCACACTAAGAACTCTTATCACCAACTTTGCAGAGTTTGCACAATCCTTTTGAACTTTAAGCCCTTCTTCTCAGGAATTAGTAATCCTTCCGGCAAATCCAATATCCTTTTCTGAATGTGACTATGGTGCTCCTTGTCAGACACTGGATCTTATAATGTCTAGCTGCCATTTGAGCACTTATACAGGAAGAAAAGCAGACTTCCTCCAACTAACGAATACTGTGCTTAATTGTTTATAAATGGCCAAGATATTAATATAGAGAACACATTCTATTCTTATGAATCAACATAATTTAAAATGCAACCTATAACTAATGATTAATTTCTTTTTTTTTTTTTTGAAAATTTTATTTGGGTTTTCACAAAAACAAAATACAAATAAAACATCTTTTTTGAAAATAGCATGGTCCCAGGTTATCACTTCTTCATACAGACACAAAACTCAATTTCATGCTCATTTTTATATTCTATTCCATATCTTATTACCATTTTATATTTTCTACATAGTTTTTCCCCTCTTCTAATTTTCTCAACTTTGTTTTAATTATCTCAATTCAAATCATTATATTTATACTTTTGTCTGTCCTGTTACAATTTCACATTATCTTTTCTTATTAAGCAATTTTTTCCCCTGTAGTTACCAATTAGAGTATGACACCTTTATATCTTTTAATTTTATCCATTCAAGCTCTTATTTAAGCTTCAATGTATAGCTTTAAGATTATAGCATTCAATGTAATACATAACTTCCAATCGAATTCTGCTTGGTACATTCTTAAAATAGACACTATATTCTTAAAAAGAAATATATATATATATGTAAATAAAACACATTCCATTCCAATTCAATTCTATCATTAATATGCATTAAAATCTTAACATCTTTAATATTTCTTTTGAATTGAATATCATACTTCCTTGGGAACACTTATAAACTTTCCATAGTTAATTCTTTTCCCCCCATATTTCTCATTTATGAGAATGATTTATATTTTTATAAATCATTACTAATAATTAAAAATGTTCCCTTTTAATTCTCTCATTTTAATTCATTTATTTATTAACAAACATCCCACTGCATTACAATGAATATTTTATCCATCATCATATTTTCTAAAATTATTTCTATTTGTAATATAACAAAGCTATCTTATGTACCTTTGCAGAATCCCTTTTACAATTAAATTTTCACCCATTATCTCTAAACAAACTTATGGTTACAATCCTTGTATCTTTTCCCTGTTTCTCCATTTCTTGTTTCTGTCTTTTACAACTTCTTTTCCTTGCCTTCTTTTCCCTCTTCTTCTCCCTCCCCTTTTTACCCCCTCGTCTCTCTACTTCTAACTCTCTCATCTGTAATCCCCTCTTCTGTTGCTTTCTAATATTATACTTATCTTTCAAATTGTTCTTCTTCATTTTGGTTGTTTTTTCTAATCTTAAACCTTTCACTCTCTTTCCCCCCTTTTCTTTTTTCCCCCCACTTAAAATTATTTGATCATTAAAGATGGTTTCTTCTTTGTCCCAATCTTCTTGTTCTGCAAGCGTTTCTTGTTGTTTCTCATAGTTCCAGATCTCCATTTCTAAGAATTGAAACATGAAGCCAAAAGAACTTCTCCCTTCTTGTGCGTCTTCTTTCCATTTTTTAAGTTCCGTTTTCAGTTCTTCTAAGAGTGATACCATTTAAAAAACTTTTAAACAACCACCCAGTTAATTTTAGTCATCTAGATGCAAGAACCAAAAATCACTAAGTAATCCAAATAATCCAAGGCTGTTTCTACTTGCTTCTTTTTTCCACTTTCTCTTCCTGGGGTTCTATTATTTTGTTACCAAGTTTCCATTAAAATGTATCTTTGAGGAATCTTGTTAAAATTTCACTGTAAGTTTCTTTTAATTACAGTTCCATTCCTTAATTCCAGGCAGTCTCCTCCATTTTTCCAGATCCTGCCCTTCTATTCTTTTTTTTTCTCCTTTCCAGCTTTTAAAAACTTTTAAATATCCAGAAATCTTTATTATCCCTTTGACTTTTATTTTCAGCTTAGATGCCTATTAATGTCAAAGTGGATTTTTTTTTTCAGTTTCTTGCTTAAGTCCCTTAGCTGTCAGTATAAGGAAGGGAAGAAAAAAAAAACCTAATCCTTTCCCTTCTCTCTCTCCTTCGCAGCTTCAAAATCTTCTTTGGGAACAATGTTATTAAGTTTAAATTCCAGGGTACCTTATTTGTTGCTTTTACTGTTTGACCCGGTCAACCAAAACTTTCTCTTCTTATCTTCCTCCTGCACATTCTTTTCCGGTCGAGTTCTTCTTTGTGGTGGCCATTTCTGACCACCGCTACAACCGCCTTCGGGAAAGGGAGTAATGGCTAGCTGGGGAGGAGAGATGCGGCTCTCCTCAACCCTGCAGGCAGTCTCCCCACTTTTCACCACCTCTATGGGTGGCTTAGCCCCGAAACCAGCCGGCTCGGGGAGCTCCAGCGGCGAGCACGGATCGAAGCCTCGGAGAGACGAGGTTTCGGTCTGTCGCCGAAGAAGCTCAAACCGGAAGTCCTCACTAATGTATAATTTCTTGAATTCTTCAAACTTTACAAAATTGATGACACATTTCTATCATATGTGTAGTATAGTATTATGTGCTCCTTCTATATAATTTTATTATTGTTATCCATGTGCTCTATGCCATACGCTAAATAAATAATAAATAATCCATCCAGCATTGTGTGTGCAAATTTCTAAGCCATTTATAAATACCTGAAAGACCACTCGGCCTAAGACAGAACCTTAGGATCAGGGGTGGGTTTCTACCGGTTCTGTCCACCTCTGTAGAACCGGTAACTCTGAAGAGCAGCAGACACAGAACCGGTTCTATGTGTGCTGATGTTTTTGCCCACCTGCCCGCCCAGGCTCTTACCTGATCTTTATTTCCTGCTTTTTCAACTTCAGCTGCCATGCGAAGCACAGCTGCAGTTTAAAAAGCAGAAAAAAAGTGCTTTTTGAAAGGCTGCTTCTCTGCACACAGCGTGTTGATGATATACAGGCGCGCACGCAGCAGCGTGCAGGGAAACATATTGTAAATCACCGAACCAGTAATTAACCCTGTTGGATCCCACCCCTGCTTAGGATACTCCACTGAATACCTGTACCTTGGAGACATAGATCCAATAAGGATTACATGTTGGATACTACTGTTCAATCAATTCCAAATCCATCTGTTAGTGGGACTATCCACCATCCATCTCACACTGTTTCTCTTTATCAAGAAAGAAGCTATGGTCATCTTTATTAAATGTTTTACTGAAACCTACTAACTATACCTATCCTAATCTACTAATCTAGTTGTCAAAAAAGCAATACAATTTGTCTGCTATACCCTATTTAAACAAACTGATTCTTGTAAAACTATTGCTTGATTATCTTCACTAGGATTTTTCCAAACATTGATGTCAAAACTAAACTTTAAGTCTTCAGCACAGCCCTAATAAAAAAGGAGCTCATTATTTTTAGAACATTTTTTTGGTTCTCAAATCATGATTAATATTTATATATACCTCAGTTTCTTTTTGTCTTTGCCGATCAAATGACATCTTTTCTATATCCGCCTTCTGCTCCCATAGCAGTTTTTCCCGTTGCTGAGTTAATATGGCTACTTTTTTATGAACTAATTCTTTCAATTTCTGATACTGATTTACCTGAACACAAACAGAAAAAACTTCATTATGTGTATGGGATTGTATCCCTAAATAAATCTATCAATCATAATCCAGTATTGAATTTAAATTCTGAACTTGAAAAAAATGCATCATGTATAACCCAGGGAACAAAGTCAGTGGGGAAGCAACAGTGACCCTAACTTAATGGCTTAACTTAATCACTTAACAACCGAGGCAAGAAAGATCATAAAATGGGGCAAAACTCACTTAACAAATATCTCACTTAGCAACAGAAATTTGGGGCTCAGTTGTGGTCGTTAGGTCAAGGACAGAGATACTTGTAATATTATAAAAATAAATTATTATTTATTTAAACAATTTATATGATCACATATCACAACATCTCACAACTCTGGTTCACTAACAATATACTGTTAACATTTCCATCCGCTTGTCTAATAATGACCATACCTTGTTTTAATGCATAACTTTTGGGTTCCTGCAATTCCAGTGTTTTCCTTTAGATGGCTTTCAATATTATCCTCACTTCTGCCATTATTGGATAATTAGAACCTATTACAGGTGATCGACTTACAACCACAATTGAGCCCAAAATTTCTGTTGCTTAGTAGCAGTTGTTAAGTGAGTTCTGCCTCATTTTATTACTTTTTGCTATGGTTGTTAAGTGAATCACTGCAGCCATTACGTTAGGGTCACTGTTGTTAAGTGAATCTAGTTTTCCCATTGACTTTGTTCCCTTGGTTATACACGATCCAATTTAAAGCCCTAATCTGCTCTTTTGAATATTACATATATAATTTTTATTTGCCTTGAAATTTACCTGACTTTCTTCCAGAAAAACGTCTCTTTCTCTATGTTGTGCCTCTTCTTCAACCCTTTTTTCAAATGCTCTCCAAGCTTTATCAATCTCTGTCAGCTCTAGCTCCAATTCCCTTTTGCCTTCTTCTTGCTTAGCTTGCTCTTTCATATGATCTCTTAACTTATTTTTAGCAATGTCAACTTTTTTAATTTGGTAAGAAGTTTTTTCCTTTGCTTTAATATACTGAGACCTCTTTTGATTCAATATAACTTCTAGAGCCCTAGAAAGGAATACAATTTTCAAAAAAGCTTATCCTGAGAAAGTCCAAAAACTTCTAATATAAATGGATAAGAGGTACACCTTATTTGTTAGATGCACTTACCTAATTTCTTTTTCAATGTGCTGACTGCTTCTAGTTAACCTCCCAAAAGCAGATTTCTTGGCTTTCATGGTTTCTTCCTCATGAGAAACAGCCATTTTCTTAGTACCGATTATCTTAGTTTTTTCAGCCACTTTATCATTGAGAAATTTGATTTTTTGCTCATTGTGATACAATCGGAAAAGTTGCAACTGCTTTTTATGTTCTGTCAGTTCTTCAAACAACTCCTGATAATGTTCTGCCTATAATCAACAAAATGATTAGCTATGAACTCATACGTAGCAGTATGCCATTCAATTATAAAGAGTTCAGATCCATCCAAGCCTCAACACCATCATTTTTATCTAATAATAAACAAATTTTAATCATGAGTATTGTTAGACATATACAATAGTATAGGAAAGGATTGTATTCATATTAATGATTGGCTTAGTAATACGTGTTCTTAAAAATATAAAATTACATTGTTATAGAATTCTTAAAATTGCTTAGTAAGAGTTGGAGATTCTAACTAGAATACACAACAACTCATAGGATGCTATCCTTCCTTCCTCTCCCTCTCTATTGAGTTTAATTATTTTAGGTATAGATCAGGATATGAAGGAAATCTGGCTGCAATTTCTGTCACCCTACTGTTAAAATATTTAGCTGCTTCGCTAATAGTTTAATTCCATGTTAAATTAAGAACATTTTCCATATTGTTTGCACAGCATTAATATAATTTCCTACAGTCAGACTAACTGTTTTAATCTTAAAATATTTCAAATTTCAAAAGGACTCTGATAAAATTAATACTCCTTGAGTTGATTCTGATATTCAGAATACTCTCACATTTTTTGGAAAAATTCTGACCAAGGGTTAGTACCTTCTATGCAATCTTTCTTGTATTACCACCATTTTATTTATAACATAGTCAAAATAAGGCAGGAAAATTAACAGTACCATGGCATGACTCAATCTTTATTCTTATGACGAGAATCTCATCAGAAAACTTCCACCAATATCATAACATTTTCATTTTATATACTAACTTAAGAACCAAAAGTCCTTTTTTCTGAATTCACCTCTTCTTTCTCTAATTTTGCGCATTTGCACTCAGCCGCAATGTTTTTCTTCTTGTTGTAACTGAACTGTGCATCTTCTTCTGCCTTTTGCAAATCCATCTTCTTTTCTGCATATTCAGTAGCAAGCTCTCCTGAGGTACTAATTTGTTCAAAAAGCTGAGTTCTTTCTTTGGGTTTCTTCATTGCAATTGCTTCAACTTCACCCTGCAATAATAATTCTAACATTAGATTAACAGTATAAAAAGGAAATTCATGTTAAAACCAACACTGGTTTTTGCTATATTTCAGGATATTACAATTTTAAAAGGATTTTCCTTCCTGCTACAAAATAATTCTTAGTATTTTGTATGTAAAAGTCACAAATATTCTCCTAGAAGTTTAAAAAAAGCCATCTTATCCCCCACATTCTAACTATTTGGATCAAAAAAATATTACCACCAATATAAACATGAATATAATGCTATATTAAATTTTGAACACAAATATTTACCTGAAAAACTAGGCAATTCTTTGCTCTTGCAATTATGCCCATTTCTTCAAGTGCCTTTGTATACATAGAGCGGTTGACAGCAGTGTCATTAATAAGAAACTCAGACCCACTGCCTAATTTTGAAAGAAGCAACAAAATAAGTTAATACACAATCCACTATTTTAAAATGTACACAAGCAGTGCACACAAATCCAACATTTGGAAAATAAATAATAAATCTATTTTCACAGCAAAACATTCTAGAAAATTTTTACACTTAACTACAGATCACCTCATTATACTGTTCTCATTACAGAAAACCAATAAAACAATTTTTGGAAGAAATATTTTTGTTGCAAATAATTGTTATTCACAGCTTTCAAGCTAATTTTTGGGCTAGCTCCTTTGCAGGAAATATAGCGTTTTTGATTTTCTAACTTTTTTCCTCCTCTTTTATCAGCTGTCTTGTTTTGCTTGACCATTTTTCCTAAATTCCCTTCTGCATAACTATAAGGCTTTCTTTCTTTCTTTTTCTTTCTTCTTTCTTTCCTCCCCCGCTTTCTCTTTCCCTTCCCTCCCTTTCTTCCTCAGGGATACACAGCTTGGACCTAACAGCAAACTATTTTTTTTAACAAATCTGAAATTCAGTAGTTTCTATACTGTTGCAAATTTTGCATTGCACGAGTATTTCACTTCATATTTAAAACTATAGTTAATTATGCATATTGTAATTCTGCATGTTAAGCAGATAATTTGCTTATGCACCTAATAATTCGGTTGTGTTTTCGTTCCTAAACTTCACTTGCTTATAATTTTTTTTTAAACTTTGGTAGTAACTATGAGAAAGCTCTAGGAATCCTAGTGGACAATCATTTAGTATGAGCCAGAATGGTACTGTAACTGCCAAAATAGCCAATGAAGTCCTAGGCTGCATCAACAAAGGGTGAATATTAAGATCACGTGAAGTATTAGTGACGCTTTATATTGCACTGGTAAGTCTACATTGCAATACTGCATCCAATTTTGGTCACCACGATATAAAAATGTTGGACTCTAGAAAGAGTGCAAAAGAGTAACAAAGATGATTAAGGGATAGAGGCTAAACAAGATATGAACAGTTGTGGGAACTTCTTCTTCTTCTTCTTTTTCTTCAGCGTTTGTCTCGCGCTCTGGCGAGGTCCGCTAATGTCCTTGAGTACTGCTTCCACGCCCTCTGTCTGCCACGTATGTCAGGTCTGCCTTCGCGGTCTCTAGATCGGCCTTGATCGTGTCCATCCAGCGTTGCTTAGGTCTACCACGCGGTCTCGCTCCTCCGACAATCACCTTCATCGTAGATTTGATGATGGATTCTTCCTTGGCGCGACTCACATGGCCGAACCATCGTAGCCGGGACTGCCTCATGACCGTGGGGATGGGCACGACGTTGAACCGTCTGCGCACTTCTTCATTCCTGACGCGATCGAGTAGGGTGAGGCCTACCGACCATCGGAGCATTCGCATCTCCATTGTCTGGAGTCTGCTTTCAACTTCTTTGGTCGTCGGCCAGCACTCTGCACCGTATATGGCCACGGGCGCACCACAGAGTTATAGATTTTCGCCTTCAGGCGCATCGGCATCTTCTTGTCACAGAGGACGCCCGTGACGGACTTCCATTTGCCCCACGCTGCGTTGATCCTGGCTGCCACCTCAGTTTGTAGTAGGCCTTCTTCCCCAAGGGTAGTTCCCAGGTACTTGAAGGTGGAGGCGCGCGGTAGCTCCTGCCCATTCACGTGGATGGAGCCTGTCGTTTCGTTGTCAGTGGTCAGGTATTCGGACTTCTTTAGGTTCAACCGGAGCCCGAACTGCTCGAGGCGGTCGTGCCACTGTTGGACTAGGTGCTCGAGTTCAGCCTTGCGCAGGTTGGCCAGGAACACAGTTGTGGGACTGGGAATGTCTTATCTAACAAAAAGAAGGACTAGGATGACATGATAGCAATCTTCCAATATTTGAGGGGCTGTCACAGAGAATAGGGAGTCAACGTATTTTCCAAAAGCAACTAGGGGCAAGATAAGAAGTAATTGATGGAAGCTTAACAAAGAGAGATCCAACCTAGAATTAAGGCAAAATTTCCTGTCAGTTAATTAACTTCCAATTAGTGGAATAGCTTGCCTCCAGAAATTTTGGATACCCATCATTGGAGGTTTTTAAGAAGAGATTAGACAGCCATTTGTCCAGAATGTATAGGGTCTCCTGATTGAAAAAAGGTCCTCCAAGGTCCCTTTCAGCTCTGTTATTTTGTATATTTATTTTTTCTATGAAAAAATATCATTTTTATAACAAAATATTATCATGTATTTTATTTGTATGTATTCGTTTTGTTTTCAATGTTTTTTAAAAAGTATTTGGTGTATGCCTTTAAAATAAATGTACACTGGCAGTTTTATTCCTAACAACAATTACCTTGATATTTTATTTTATTTAGTAAATATAATATTAATAAATAAATTAAACATCCACCTTGCCTGAGGTGACTCTGGATGGATTAAAATGAATAACAGCAACAAAATAAAACATTAGAACAATAAATATGAACATTAAAATTGACTTAAAAATTAATGAAGATGGAAATGAACAAGATACACATATGGAGGAGATGGGATCTTATTAACTACCTCTAATATAACCCCCTCCTATCCAATTGGCAAAACCTGGTCTTTAAGTCTTTTCGGAAGGCCAAAAGGATGGGTGCAATCTTACCAAGGAGGCATGATGTTCCAGAGGACAGGAGCCAGGGCAGAACATGATATTATTTGACATTGTCCAATATGTAATATCAAGTATTGATATACTTGATCCAATCCATAGATTTTCTGCTTTCTCATGTTTAGAGAATCATATACCAGACAGATAAGATATTACAAAACTCTGTAAAATGTAAATTTATCCAACAACCTATGACTACAAATTTGCCACATTTAACAAAACAATGCTAATGTCTATATTTGTTTATATATATTTTTAGATTTCACAAATATTTAATTTTTAGAAAAAATGCACTTGCCTCGAATAATCCTTGAAAATCTTTTTTCTTCCCCATTTTCTTCTACATACACCATTGTTACACGTCCACTTGAAGAAACTGTCTTTCCAACATGAGCCCCATGTATCAGTTCCTGAATGTGCTTCACTCTTAAATTAGATGTCTTTTCACCCATTACAAAGCTAAGGGCATCCATTATATTTGATTTCCCTTTAATTGCATAAATTGTGAAAAAAGCTTTTTACGGATGCAAATTAGAATTACAAATATTACCATTTTAAATTTCATGAAAACATTTTCACCAATTCACCCTACACTGATATTTTCCTAATTGCTTGCAATACTTCAATAATTAATGATTTTCTGGTTCAGATCCTACACTAAATCACAATTTCCCCCTCTATTTTAAATGTAGCCACAAAAAAAGCAATTCAAAAGTTTTCATTTCTATTTTAGAAAAATCTCAGGGAGCCATTTTTTAATATTAGAGGGTAGAAACAGTGATGAACCTTAACAAAGACTTGTGGTAAAAGTTTTTGTTGCAAATGCTGTTGTAATTTAGAGAACACATAGCAAAATATCTACCATCCCAGCAGGATCTTTTTGTGATCCAACAGTATTGCTGAAAATCAATATAACAGCAATGACTGCTGCTTTACTAAAAGCCATCTTCCAGTTTGTTTTTAATAAAAATATTTTAAAAAGTAGCCTATATAAGGAACCTCGTGGACATTAAAAGAGGTTGGTGAAAAAAGCTTAAGCCCATAGGCACCATGTTCCCTGTTTGCTGTAAACACCTAGTAGTAGACTCTTAATGAACACAGGAAGTTTCTTCTAAACATATAATCCATTCTCCTTCTTCCCAAATGGAATGTCATCTCTTGTACAGGTGATTAATGTTCTACTGCCAATATAAATTAAATAGCTATTTATATAACTTAATCTGTGTATACACTTTAATCAACATTTTGCTTACCTAAAGCATTTTTGCTTTTCAACAACAATTGTAAAATAAAGACCAGTCTAGGAGGGCCCTAATCAAAGGCAACTGCTATAAATCATTTATATACATTACCTGAGCCATTGGGACCAATGATACAAGTGAATTTTTTGAATGGTCCAATGCATTGTTGTCCCCGCCAGGATTTGAAATTCTCAACCAGCAAAAGCTTTAAGTATCCCATCTATGAATGAGGAAGAAAAGCAAAAGGAACACCGCCATGATTGATGATGGAGCTAAAGCAAGAACATTTCATATATTGCCTGTTTATTATGTTGGTACAATCAGTGTTCATAACATCATATTTAAGCAAATTTCCCAATTTTCTGATTTCAGATTTA
The DNA here is from genome assembly GCF_049901735.1 of Notechis scutatus. Lineage (NCBI taxonomy): Eukaryota > Metazoa > Chordata > Lepidosauria > Squamata > Elapidae > Notechis > Notechis scutatus. The sequence continues at coordinate 22,330,332 of NC_142014.1, forward strand.
CTTTTGGATATTAATCTTATTCCACATTGGCTAAATTCTGCTACATTATACAGAATGTGTGCAGCCATCTTATAGATATGTTGTTAATTTTAACCATTTGTTCTTTACATGTCTGTTTTACATTACTGAGCTTTATTATGCCCTGGTCTTTGGCTGCAATTTTTTTTCATTTGAGGGTATTTGGAATGTGTATATACATCTATATCTACGGTATCATTGTCTTTAAGCATTAATTACTAAGGAAAGGCCCAAATGTTTAAAAAGTTAAGATTCCCTGAGTGCAGACTAGACAAAACTGTGGTGGATCCATTATCTTTTTTTATTCCACTTTCAAGTAGTCCCTTGCATTTATAGAAACATCGCTCTTGAACGTGGGCATTTCCAGCATTTCCTCCAAATTGTCGTCCCTTTTAGAAGAGATGAAATATAAGCATTTCAGGGACACATCTGGAGGAGCAACCTGATTCATCAAAAAGCACCCGGTGGTTTTTTTTTAAATATTTCACGTGTATCATTTAGGTATTTTTGTCAACTGGATTCAACGCAGCTGTCCCTCAAAAGGGGGTTGGGGAGAGGAAAGGAAATAAAAATCGCTGAGAAGGCAACAAAAAATGGACGATGAACCACGCGGTTGAAAATTTTAACCGAAGTACCACCCCGCCAGCTCGGGCAGGACAAGCGCTTGAAATGTGCAAAATAACGGGCGGGGGCGGAAGACTATCTTCCCCTTCCAGAGGTCGGCGAGGAACGATAAAAGCGCTTATACAGGAGGTTATACATTTAATACATAAATTCTGACCCTCCGCCTCACAGCGTAACAACCTCCCTTCCCGCCAAATCGGCCAATGTCGCGCTGCACTTGAGGGGAGAGGATATCCCGCGAGACTTCCCCCACGCTCGCCTTCCCCCACGCTCGCCTTCCGAGGCTTTGCCGCGCCCTGACAGTTCCTTGCCTCAGTTCTAGACACCTGACGATGAGACGTAGTTGCGCCACTCTAGCAATCAGTTAATCTCTATGCTGACGGGAACTGCGGGCAAGAGAGCCTCGATAGCTCGAAGCTCATTTCCTTAGCAACGCAGAGTTGTGGAGACTGTTGCTAGGCGCCGGGATGCTGAGCATCCTAGATAGCTATCCCGGCGCAAAGCATCTTCTTTCGTCCTCCCTGCTTCGGCAGGACTGCAGTGGCCGGCTATGCACTCCCGGTCCGAGGCAGCGGTGCGGGAGCGGAGGCGCTTCCGGGAGCTGCAGAAGCAAAGCCAGATCTTTGATGCCCGAGTCAGGACTATCGGGGTAGGTGGTTCTGTAATTATTTGGATTTTCTTGATTGTCGTTTAAATTTAATTCTTTGCACGAAGTAGTACGGGGATAGTTTTTTCAACACCAGCTGCGTAACTTTATGCATTTTTTAAAAAATCTCTCTTATTTTATACACAAAAAGAGAAAGGAGGAAAGTTTTCCTTCTCAGAAACAACATACAATGCCTAAATAATTATTCAGACTAATTTTACGAAGGATACACAATTGAGTGCAATCCTTTGAAAGCTCCTTATAAAATAGTTTCAAGGAATTCCAAAAGGAATAGAACCAGATACAAAGTTAAACAGAACATGTATCTGAAAATTTGAATTGCATGCTTATTGTTTATTAGGTGCAAATACACAATTTGACAGTAGGCACCGAAACTTTTGCATACAATTATCCACTTACTGCTGTGTTCTCTAAAATATTATGAAATCTATTTGCTTAATTCTACATAGAAAAAAATAAATGTATAGTCTTCCAACTTGGCAGTAAAATGTTTAATAAATTACAGAAAGAGAAGCTATATCATGTAACAATTTCTTAGCTATGTAAGCTTGCATTTCAGCCACAATTTATTCCTGTTTATATTTTTAAAATAAAATAATGTTTTTTTTATTTTGATAGATTTTCACTGAATGAAATTTATATTTCCTGCAAGTAATATGAAATTTTTCTTTTTTATTTATATCTAAGACAATTTATCATCAGGCAACTCATATGTTCTTTTGTAACTTTCTAAAGTACTGCCCATAATGTAATCATTAGCTTAAGAGATAAACACAATTACCATAAAATTATGTGGAAAACAAAAAGTAGTATCAAGTTAAAATCTGGTAGAGAAAAGATATTTGTGTATATTATTGATTTGGAATATGTTGCAGTTATGAAAATGGATTTAATTTTAGCCAGTTATTACATAAAATTAATATTGTACTTGTGAGTGGTCTGATATTATTTACATAAGTGACTGTTCAAGTTGACGTATGGGTAGTGTGATCATGGTTATCTGAGTTAATCCAACTCTTTGTGCTTACATAATACAAAGAAATATGAACTAGCCACATTGATTTTTCTGTAAATAATCTAGCCACATGTGATATATAAAATCATCCTATTTAATTTTGTTTGTTGGAGCATCTGTATGATATGCACGTTGACCTTTAAAGGTTTTAAAAAGAATTGTAAAGCTAGGCTACATTGATATGTTTTCAGCTACGTAATTTTCTTTTTTTATAAATTATAATTCTAATAACTCTTTTCATTGGAGTTATTAAATATCTGGCATGTTAACTAGCATGTTTTTAGTGTTGGACTGATTATTTTTTGGTCCTTAAAATACAAAAGTCAATCTTGGAGATATGTGACATAATTGAATTAAAAGTTCAATAGTTCTGTATCTATGAGTTTTTAAAATCTATTTAACGGGATACAGTGTAATTCTAGTTATTTATTTAGTTTTAATTCATCAATAAAGACTAGAATATTATTTTCTTGCCTTTAGTTGTCTCAGCTTTTTATTTCCTGAAAATAGCAGTTAAAGCTGAGCTTATTTTGGGAAATGTCCTCTTTTGGAGTTATCATCTTTGATATGAAATCTGAACTAAGTTTTTCTTCATGTCTACCACAGATCGATAAGGAAGCTCTGGACGCCCAGGTAAAAGACAAAAAGATTGAAGAAGCAATCCAGAAGGCCCGTGATGATTCCATTGGTATATATCGTATCATTTTTTTAAACAATCTTTTGTCAGATAGCTATAAAAATGAGTTCTCTTTCAGCCCTTCCACCATAAAATTTTGATTCCATTCCTATTCCTCATCCATTCACCTAAGATTTTCCTTGGGCAAGTAAGATAGTTGTAAATCACAAGATAATTGAATTCTGCAAGGTTTGGGTTTGGATATCTTAGTGAGAACTTCCATCACACCCCTCTCCCTTTTTCCAAAATCTCAGTGTATTCATCCCAGTCTTGAGAACTTTTTGCACTCAGCTGGGTTTTTTTTAGTACATACTAAGATAGCACTGCAAGATTGGATACAGATGGCTCAAAAATTAGCTTTTCTGGGCTTAGTGGAGCTGCAAGAAGTACCATTGTGAGATATGAGGAATATTTACTGGCATAGATATTAGCTCTATGGAAGTGTCCCTGTGCAATATTCTTTTCAAGGAATATTTCAAAACATGGGTAGTCCACAACTTACATCTATTTTTTTTAGTGAATATTCAAAGTTATAATGGCACTGAAAAAAGTGACTTCTCACTGATCCTCACACTTACAACCATTGCAGCATCCCCATGGTCATGTGATCAGATTTTGACCACTGAGCCACTGGCATGTATTTACAATGGTTACAACATCCCAGGCCAGGAAGCTGGAGTTGCTAACAATTGCATGATTCATTGCATGATAGAACCGTGGTGGCGCAGTGGTTAGAATGCAATACTGCAGTCTACTTCTACTAACTGCTGGCTGCCTGCAATTTGGCAGTTCAAATCTCACCAGGCTCAAGGTTACTCAGCCTTCCATTCCTCTGAGGTCAGTAAAATGAGGACCCAGATTGTTGGGGGCAATATGCTGACTCTGCAATATGCAATATTCTGTAAACTGCTTAGAGCTGTAAAGCACTGAAGCGGTATATAAGTCTAAGTGCTATTGCTATTCACTTCACAAGTGCAGTGATTGTTTAACAACTATGGCAAAGAAGGTCATAAAATTGGACGCAACTCGCTTAATAGCCACTTTGTTTAGCAATGGAATTTCTCGTCCCAATTGTGGTCATAAGTTGAGGACTACCTGTAACCATGAACTGCTTCACATGGAGATGAAGTACATGAATATATAATCTGAACAGGTAAAAGAGAGCATTAATCTTATTTGGGTTGGAACAATTAACTTCAGCCACTGCTATTTAAGTTCACAAATAATGTGGTTTTTTTTAAGGATTAGAATCACAGCCTTTTTTCCCCTTCTAAATATAGCTGCAGAAATGAAACAAAATGATAAGATCCTCTGCATGCTTGACCAAAGACAGAAAAGAGATACCCGGATTCTAAACAAAGCTATCAATGAATTTCGTCAAAATTATCAGAAACCAGAAACAGTGCGTGAGTACGATCTCTTTGACCCACAACGCCTGCAGAAAGATACTGCTGCTCGCCTTGCTGACAGCGACCCACGCTGTACCATATCCAGCTTGCAGAAGTTCATGGGAGAAGATTTAAACAGCAGGAATAGGTGGAGGTTCCAGCAAGAGCAAAACAGAGAATGGCTTTTGCAGCAAAAGAAAGAAAAGCAGAATGCACTGGCAGATAAAAAATATGCAGGTATGACCGAATCTACAATAGAGGACCCAGATTGTTGGGGGCAATATGCAAATAAGTATTAGATATTGTAAATCGCACAGAGGGTGTTGCAAAGCACCATGCAGCAGTCTAAGTGCTTATTGGTATTGCTAGTTGCGGGACAAGGATTTACTACCTGGCACTTGTGACATAACACTTGTAACACAAGAATAGTGGGGTGGCCTAGAGGTGGAGCTCTCGCCTCACAGTCAGGAGGCTGTGAGTTCGATCCTAGGTAGAGGCAGATATTTCTCTCTCTGGGCACACTGAGAATATATCTGCTGAACAAAACTCCGCATTGGTGACAGGAAAGGCATCCGGCCATTAAAACACTTTGCTAGCTCCATTCAGTTGCCCAGGGATAATGGGGTCATTAAATGAAGATGACTTGTGAGATAACTGATTTGTTACAATTTGTAGATGAACTCTACAAGCAGCAGAGACTGGAGCTTGATGAAAAGGCTATGAATCTCCAACGAGCAGATGAGGAAACCAGACGAGCAATTTGTATCACTACTACAGAATTCAATCAAGCCCTGGTAAAGCAAAATTGGTTGTTATTACTTAAATATAGTACCTGAGAAAAGGTATGACATTGTAATTGCTTTTTTTTTTTTAAGGCAGCTCTTTTACATTTCAAAAAAAGATAAAATACAAATTAACCCAAAGAAAAAAGATTAAAGGGGAGAGGGGATCAAATGGGGAGATCGGGAAAGTAAAAACAATAGAGTAGACTAGATTGGATTGGATTGGATTGGAATGGAATGGAATGGAATGAATAGAATAGAAATAGAAAATACAGAACAGAATGGAATAGAATGGAATGAATAGAATAGAATAGAAAATATAGAATGGAATGGAATAGAATAGAATAGAAAATACGGAACAGAATGGAATGGAATGGAAGATATGGAATGGAATGGAATAGAAGAATAGAATGGAATGGAATGGAATAGAATAGAAAATATGGAATGGAATAGAATTCTTTAATGGCCAATTGTCATTGGACATACAAGGAATTTCTCTCTGGTGCGCTGGCTCACAATGTACATATAAACAGTAAGGTGATAGATTATAGATCATAAATCATAGTTAACAATCATTAATCATAAGATACAAACAAGTGATAAATCATAAGATACCAATAGAAGGTACTAGGAAAGATAAGACGATAAGTACTGTGGGAATTAGGTGACGAGAAAAGAAAGAAACGAAATATAAAAAGAATTACCTCCAACTTTCTTCAGTACAGGTACAAATATATATATAATAAAATAACCTCTCACTGTACATTAAAACGTCACATAGAAAATAGACAAACTAAACAGTCCAATTCCCCCCCAAACCATATAACTACTTATTCTAAATTTAAGCATAAACCTTAAGTATATGTAGACACACACACATACACACACACACACACACATAAAATAAAATATAGTAATTATTGAAGCAAATGTTCAATAATTATGGTGTTCAAATTAGTTTTTAAATGTTAATAGTCTAGGATATTTATTTTCATATAGCTGAAATAGCCTTTACAAATATTTACACTTCAGCTTGAAAGTAAGTCTGATTATTGACTGTTATCATTTATTGTTGCACCTGTTCCAGAGTCTGGCTTGGGATAAGACAAAAAAAATCTTTTATTGGGTGGATTTTGCAAATCGTGGGAGAGTCGACATCATTGAGGAGCATGACATCATTGAGCAAAGGACACAAATTGCATAAAGAGATATGAATCTGTAATGTATTTTCTATATTGTATGAATTCATTCAAATTTATTAGCCACCCACCTCCTGTGGAAGTTTGAACTTCTTGGAGAATGAGATGGATATAAATAAATACTGTGTATCTGATAAAGCAGATATATTTCAAGGTTTGAATGATGTAAATTTGCTCCAAAATCAAGTTAAGCTATATAGAATTCCTGCCAGAGCTTAACTTGATTTTGGAGTGTATTTTGAATTTACCTCATTGAGATTTGGAGAGTATACTTAAAACCCAGCATCCAGTCCAATCTTCAAAGCCCTCTACTTTTATGAATGATGGTTCCCAGATCTGAATATGTAATCTCCATGCAGCAGTAGTTATGGCATGATCTCATAGTTGGGTTAGCAGTAATTGTTTATTCATTTATTCAATTTGTCAAGCGATTATAAGATAACAGGTATAAGTATAAACATAGTTATGAATACATGAAATGGATACATGTAAGAAAAAAGAATAAATAGGACGGTAGGCATGTTGATACACTTATGCACACCCCCTACAGACCTCTTAGGAAAGGGGTGAGGTCAATAGTAGACAGTCTAAGGTTAAAGTTTTTGGGGTTTGGGGAAGAAACCACAGAGTCAGGTAGAGTATTCCAGACATTGACCACTCTGTTGCTGAAGTCGTATTTCCTGCAATCAAGTTTGGTGCAATTAACCTTGAGTTTGTATCTATTGTGTGTTCTTGTGTTGTTATGGTTGAAGCTGAAGTATTCATTGACAGGACATTGCAATATATAATTTTATATACTATACTTAGATCGGACTGAAGGTGGCGTAGTTCTAGATTTTCTAGGTCTAGAATTTCAAGTCTGGTGGCATAAGGTATTCTGTAACGAGTAGAGGAGTGGAGAACTCTTCTTGTGAAATATTTCTGGACTTTCTCAACTGTGTTAATATCAGATACATAATGCGGGTTCCAGACTGATGAGCTGTATTCAAGTATTGGTCTAGCAAATGTTTTGTATGCTCTAGTTAGTAGTGTGATATTACCAGAGGAGAAGCTACGCAAGATTAGGTTAACAACTCTTAATGCCTTTTTGGCTATGTAGTTGCAGTAGGCTCTAGCACTTAGGTCATTAGAGATGAGAACTCCAAGGTCCTTGACAGAGTTTGGATCCTCAACAAGGTCTTGACTATTCAGCTTGTATTTTATTTTGTGATTTTTTTTGCCAATATGTAAGACAGAGCATTTATTAGTTGAGATTTGAAGTTGCCATTTGTCACCTTGTCATTTGTGACTGTCCTTGCCCTATCTTGGATGCCATGCTGAGCACTCAACATCGTGCTCATTTCTGATTAAGCCTTATCCTAAGCATGGGAAGGAAACTGGATTGTTTTGTATCACTGTATATTTTTGAACCTCTCCAGAAGATTGAGTTACTCATGCAACTGAAGCCACAATACTTGCTTGTTCTGACTTAGTGCAATGTAAGAACCTGATCCATGCGGTTTGTTTCATGACTTGGAAGGAGGTGTAAATCCACCACAGAACTCATTGGCAGTGTTGAATAGAGTAATGAGGAGGGAAGAGCAAAGGCTTCCCTCTAGTCCGCCTAGGCAGGAAAAGAAATAATTTAAAATGATTGGTCTACTTTTCCAGGTGGGAAAAAGAGATAATCTCAGTGGCTGAGCTGCCTGACAGCTCCCTTTAAAAGAGGGAGCTGTAGGACAAGCACCTCACTTCTTTGTACTGGTTTACCAAATAAAGAGCTGTTTGTCACTTGCTGTTTGTCACAGCTCTCAAGTTTGTCACAGCTCCAACTTAACAGGCAGACCTGAAAGGACAAGAAGCATCACCCAGATCAGGATGTCAGTGTATATTTTTATTTTGCATCATGTGCGCAATTGTAATTTTTAATTTGTCAGAATGAGAGAAGAGTTTTAAAAGACTTCGCAATTCTCTCCTTAGTCTCTTTTTACTCTTTATCTTATCTTACTTACCCTGTCTTTATTTCCTACCGAAAATCCTACAAAACACAATTGCTGAACTTGATTTAAACATTTGCCATCTGGTGAGGGCCAACCCTCTCTCACTTTGTAAGCATTGCTGTGATTTTTTTTTTAAAGGCTGCTGAGTCTGAACGTAAGAGAAGACTTGAAAAACAGCAAGAAGAAGAAGCAAACGAGAGGGATATTTTGAGCCAGCTTCAGGGGGATCTGCTGACTGAAAACCCACAGCAAGCTGTCAGCTCCTTTGGACCAAATTGTATCATCACGGATCGATGGAAAGGAATGAGCCAAGCTCAGCTGAAAGAAATCCAGGATATTCAACTGCAACAAGTTCTGGAGAAGCGGGTATTCCCTTTAAAGAAATAACTTTGTGGAATAACAACCTGGAATTCTGCATGGTGTGATCAAAAAAGTCAAGATGGGCTTCTTTTTCTCCTTCTTTTCCTCCTTCCTTCTTCCATAAAACATTAAACTGCCAGGATGAAGCCACCTTCCTGGCTTTGTCATTGACTAAAAATAAATCATTATCGGTACATGTTTCTGATAGTAACCGACATACTAACAGATAGGCCGGGCTTGTGCCTCTCCACATTCACATATAGCGTGTTGTTATCCGCTAAGAGGCTCTTTGAAGGGTCCTCCAAAGTGTATAAGGGAGGTTGGCTCCTTCAGCCATTTCCTCATTTTCCAGCCATTCCTTGCTCGATGGTCTCTTTCCTCTGTCTTTGATCTTCCTCCATCAGATCAAACTTGGGAAAACAAAGATGGGCTGCAATAGTCTGAGGAAAGCTCCACCTGTTTTCCAGATGCATCCTGCATGCCACACACATAAAACACAGAGGTGGAGCTTTAATGGCACTGTTACGTCTTCCATCTTGATCTGTTTGACCACACTCTCCAAATGCTCCTATCTGCAACCTTCACCTTCCTACACCATCATTACTTCGGCAGGGGCTGTTGGAAATCGTAGCCGTGCAACAGACTAAGGACCACAGGTCCTGTTTAATGGGTGGTAAAGGGGAAGAAGGGGAGCCTAAACCAATCTTTGTACATTAGGATTCCAGATAGCTTGAACCTCCCTGACTCCTTCAACTCCAGAAGGACCTTGGGAAGAGTCCGGGTCCTTAGCAGCCCATCTGTTGAAAGCTATTAGCAGCACAGAAAGATGGATGGGGGGGGCAGGGGTGTTTCATTGCTGACCACAGACCAGCTTTCTGATTCTCATGCAGAGGTTAGATGAAGAGGAACGCCAGAAAAACGCAGAATGGGAACGGAAGCGGATTCAGGAGGCCAGAGCTGAATTGCTCTATGACCGTCATCAGCAACGGCAGAATCGGGACTTGCGGAGAGCGTTAGATAATTTTAATGTGCAGCTATCCCAGGAGCAGAAAAATAAGTAAGACATTTTCTGGATGCCCACTTTGTTTTAGCCCAAGATGAGCCCAGAAACTCCCCCGGGGCAAATTAGCGGGGCTTGGTAGCATCAGCATCTGCTTCTGGCAAGACATGTGGTGCCTCCAGAGGTTTTAAGGCCTGGTACCTTTGCCCAGTGGAGTGGCAGAATAATCTGCCTGCCGTTATTTAATTCTCAACAGCTTTCCAGCCTGCCCAATAACCCTGCTCTACAGGTGCATGCATGTACAAAGGGGTGGGGCCTCAGTTACGCTGTCATGTTCATCATTATGTGTTTTATGACTGCCCTCAACAAATACCGTTGATGTCAACTTATTTCAAAGCACACTTTTTACTAGTGTCTTAGATAATTTTTGGGGGATGGGGTGGGGAGTCTTCAAGTCAGCGCTAACTCCTGGCAAGTGTTTGGATAAATCCTTGCAGTTTTCTTGGCAAGTGTTTTTGAAAATGGTTTGCCATTGCTCCCTCCCTGGGGCTGAGAAAGAGCGATTGACTCAAAGTCACCCATTTGGCTTCGTGCTTAAGGTTGGACCAGAAAACCATGGTCTCTGGGTTTCTAGCCGCCTCTCTTAACCATTTCACCAAACTGGCATTCTGATTTCTTTATCCCATTTGTAAAACAAAACAAAACATTGATTTCTTATTGATACTGAGAATAAGCAATCTCATATTTAGAGACCTTAATCATTAACATGTATCAACTGTTGTTGTTTTTTCCAGACAAGCATATATGAATGAAGAAGTATATACAAATTTTCCTTCTGGCCAATACTACTCACAGTTTAACACACTTGCCCGATGATGTTGGAGCCGATATTCTCATATAGAAGTGCAGCTTATATGTTTGTAAAAATATTTCTACTTTCTTGACATAAATAATAAAAAATATAACATTACAGATGATTTTCTTGCTCTAAATGGGTTTGCAACTATGGGGGAACATATTCTGTCCTCTATAATTACTGACTGAATGTATAAAGGCAGATAGATAACTCCACAAAGCAACCATACAAAGTCTTTTTATTGGGTCATCAGGCATCCTCAAGATAACTCACGGTTACATCGAGATTCATCTCAATGTCCCACTCTTTGCATAGCTGACTTTCTGGTGTAAAAGGATGGTAATTTTTCACCCCCAAAATGAAGGAGCAAGGGGTTGAGGCAGCAGCATGTTGCTGGGTTCCAGGCAAGAGTGGAGAGATCTCCCCCAACCCACCAAGGATCAATTCAGTGACCAATCAGGATTACAGATGTGGCCACATGACATGGACTACATTTACCATGATGCATTCCTTAAGGCAGGGGTCAGGGAACTTTTACCTTTTACCCCCAAAAAATTTATAAACGCCGACGTTACCCCTTGATTTGAAAGGAAGGAAATCATATACTATTTGAATTCAAAATGTTATTGGATGTATTTAAAATTACTTTGAAAGCTTCAACTTACTTGAAAACTTCAGGTTTTGGAGAAATGATGTTGCTTCATCTTGGATACGAGATCATCAATATTGGGACATTTTGATGTCAGAGCAATATGGATACAGTCTTCCGGGTCCAATCGATTTCTTTTCTTTGTTTTTATGTTCGTAAGAGTGGAAAATCCTTGTTCGCAAAGGTAGGTTGTTGCAAAAGGCAGCAACTTTTTGAATGCTTCCTCATGTGCAATTTTGAAGGCCTTTGCAGGTGTTGACATCCAAAAATTTGACAGATCTGCTTTGTTTTCAAATGTAATCTGTGCTTCATTATTGCATCGAAGCTCAAGAAGTGACTCTGCCAACCCTTGAGGCTCTTCTGGTACAACACAAATTTCACATTTAAAGGGGTCTACAATCCAACTGACAGCATGTGAATCAAGATCTGGAAAGTAATCAGAGAACCGCCTTTGAGTTTGGTAAGATGCCTTATAACTGTATCCTTGATGTCTTCAAAAGTAATATTTTCACAATCTTCCAAGAACAAAGCTAACTTTGAAAAGGTAGCTATCTTTTTCTGTTCAACTTTTTGTCTCCAATATAAAAGCTTTGATCCAAATGCAGAAATCTTTTCTCTGGCTGAAATTATATTTATGTTTTTTCCTTGCAATTCTTTGTTCAATACATTAACATGCTCAAACATATCTGCTAAATATGCAAGATGTGCAACCCACAAGGGGTTTGTAAACTTCTCTGCAAGAACATGCTTTTGCTCAACCATAAAACTTTCAAGTTCAGTTTTGAGAGCCACACTCGGTTCAGAACATTTCCACGTGAGAGCCACCTCACTTCTGTATGATAAAGTAGGTCTGTATATTCAGCATCACCAGCTTTACATAATTCACGAAATAATCGTGTGTTTAGTGCATGTCCTTTGACAACATTGACAATCTTGATAACATCATGCATGACGGCCTCTAATGTAGGTTCCAAATGTTTCACAAGCAGTGCCTGGCGATGGATAATACAGTGGTTTACTTCAACTTTTGGATTTCTCTCTCACACAAAAGCCGCAAAACCATTAACATGACCCAACATAGCTGGAGCTCCATCAACAGACACAGCAAGGCAGTCTTCCCACTTTAAATTGACGTCATTAAAGTATTCATTAACTTTATTGAAGATATCAATTCCACGAGATCGCAAGTCGAGAGGAGAACAAAACAACAATTCCTCTTCAATTAAATGTAAACCTTTGTAGCGGACATATACCATCAGCTGAGAATTACTACTAACATCCGTAGTCTCATCTAGCTGAATAGCAAAGTATTTACTCTCTTTTATTGAGGAAATAACTTGTTGCCTCACATTTTTGCTAAAATAGAAACTCTTTAACAACTCTTGCAGACAAGGGCACAGAATTTAGTTTCTTGGCTTCATTCTGACCACACATAATCTCTGCCATTTTCAAAGCTGCTGGTTTAACCAAATTCTCACCAATAGTATAAGGTTTTTTGTTTCGGGCAATCAACCAGGCCACTTCAAAGCTAGCCTTGGATGCTGAACATTGATTGAATGTACCTCTAAAGTTGCTGTCCAATCTTTGTCTTTTGACAGACATTTCCAAATTGACAAAATATTCCCGTGGTTTTGAAGCCAGATGTGGGTGCAAATTATCCAAGTGTTTCTTCAATTGACTCTTTTGAAAGATTCTGCAGTCAGTACTTTCAAACAAACAACACACTGTGGTTTCATTATTCCTTTGTCATCAATTTGGGTAAACCCATAATCAAGGAATTCTTCCTGGTATATTCTTTTTCTAATTGATGTCATCTGAAGGGCGAAAAAGACATTGATTGGAAAAGTTGTAACCCTGACTGCCAGGCTGTGTACCGAATTAGCAGGGTATATCATCAGTATCAATGGCTGCCAGGCTGTGTACCGAGCTAGCAGGATACTTTCAGTCCACTCGGGAGGAGGAGGAGGAGGTGGTGGTGTGGTGGTGGCTGGCGTTGTTTTCTGGGCTCTAGGCTCGCGGGCTCAGAAAACACAGCCGTGGCTAGCTTCGCTTGGCTTCGTTTCTCAGCCCCAGCTGCTTCAGTCCACTCGGGAGGAGGAGGAGGTGGTGGTGTGGTGGTGGCTGGCATTGTTTTCTGGGCTCTAGGCTCGCGGGCTCAGAAACAACGCGAGCCGAGGTGACTTCAGCTCCGCTTGGCTTCGCTTCCTCAGCTCTTCCTTCTCCCGAGTGGACTGAAAGCAGCTGGGACTGAGGAAACGGCCTGCGGAGCTGAAGCCACCTCGGCTCGCGTTGTTTTCTGAGCCTGCGAGCCTAGAGCCCAGAAAACAACACCAGCCACCACCACACCACCACCTCCTCCTCCTCCTCCCGAGTGGACTGAAAGCAGCTGGGACTGAGGAAACGAAGCCAAGCGGAGCTGAAGCCACCTCGGCTCGCGTTGTTTTCTGAGCTCTGCAATGCGTCAGGTCCTTGTGTATGTAAACTATACAAACAGAATGTCGGAAATAAAATGCCTGGGGGTATGAGAACAGCCGCGCCAGCGACCGTCCTCATTACCCCCAGGATTTTCAGTTTTACCCCATTTGGGGTAATTTACCCCTGTTCCCCGACCACTGCCTTAAGGGGACAGCTCTCAATTCCTAACTAACTACCTCAATTCCCATTACCTATAAACTGTCGGGACAGCACAGAACATGCAAAGAAGCCTAAAGCCAGTCAGTAGAAGCGACTGGCAAATGATGGAGGCAAGTTATCAGCCTGTAGGGTTGAAGCCTATTTTCCCCTCCAGCCACCCAAAGGACTTGCAGGACCTGCCTTCTTACCTTTTTGCATTTTTTTTTTTGAAGAGGAGCCCAGCCAATGTGATGCAAGGCTCAGGCAACCTCGTGCTTTTCTGCAAGCAAGTGGTACTTTATGCAGCAGAGGGATCTGTATTTTAAGGAAGGTCCACAAACAAATGGATCCTCTAAAAAAAACCAACTCCAATCCCTTTAGGCCAAGAAAATCATCAGAGGATCATCATCACCTCCTCTGCCAAAAAAAAAAAAAAAAAGTGGCGGGGGGGAAGGAAGGTTAAAGTTGGATTCTGCTGGTTAGTAAAGCTGGATGAGAGCAGGCCAATTCCTGCAAGTCCCTTGAGTAGCTGGTTTGCAAAGTAGGCCTCGTCCTACAGGTTGCAACTACCTCCATGCACTGGTTGCTTCTGATGACGGGCTTTTGGCGATCTTGTGTGTCTGAGTGGCTGGTTTGGGAGCCTGTGGTGACCTGGGGAAATGGCGGGGGGGGGGACACTGCAGCGTGGGTCTATGGCAATTCGCCACAGCCAGCTCACCACAGGACAACTTGCTACGGGACAAGAGTTACACTAATATCGCAGATAGGGTGGAATAAAATCATTAAAGAAGGAATGCAAAAAGAGGAACAGAATGAAAGTTGAATGGCAAAAATTATTTATTTTAAATAATTAAATAGAATTGTTAAATTATCCTGCAACAAGTTGTCTTGCAGTGAGTTAGCCGTGGCGTATTTGGTCGCTGCAAGTTGGCCGCAGCAAGTTGGCCATGCCCAATTGTCCTATTCCCTTGCAGCATCCCTGCAATCTGTCATAAGGATGAACAACCACAGGGACACTGCAGCGGCCATAAGTACCTTTGTGTGGGTATGGGGTGTGTGTGACTGTTGTAACTTTGACATATGCTGGCTAGGAAATTCTATGAGTCGAAGTCCAAACATTGTAAAGTTGCCAAGGTTGAGAAACACTGATCCAGATCTTAATAATCTCAAAAAAAAAAAAAAAATCAACTAAGCTGCTTTGCAAGACTGAGAACACAAATTTGGCTCCAGGCCACCCACCACACTAAGTCTGGCCAATAAATTCTTATTCCGGTCTTCCCACGTCTGTAAATGGAACAATGTGGGTTTTCCCCCTGAACTAAAATTGGAAGAACTTTTCATTCCAGTGAGACAACAAAGAACTTTCTGCCCCAATGTTTTTGTGTAAGTGAGACATACTTCCTGGAAGAGTAAACACGGAGTGGTGACTGATGCCAAAAGATCAAGTGGCAGGATTGTGGGGCAAAAACAATAATTCTGCCATAATCTCTATGCCATTAAGTATTGGTTGGTGGAAAGAAGAAAGGCAAAGCAGGGTATCCTGCAGAGATGAAGCAGGAAGCCTCTTAAATGGGCACATGGAAATTTAATAATGCAAGTAATTGGCTTCTAATCTCAGCATCAGCAGTGAAAATCACTGCCATATTCAATGCAAACACTCCAAACAATATCAGCTACATTTCTTTTCTCTTGAACTTAAGCTTTTGTTTGCAGAGAATAGCTAAGAATAAAAAAGAACTCTGTAGAGGCTTTTTAACCAGAATAAAGCCAAAACCACAGAATTCATTCTATCTGAAACCCTAGCATGAATAGCCAATATGTTGCAAAATGCAGATTAAACTATTTCCAGTTTGAAGAGTATATAGGACCGCTAAAGAATGTGAGGAATTGTCAGCTGCCCCAACTGGGTCAATAGAAAATAATGATTCCTAGACTCATAGCTAAAGAAAGTATGGTTTACTGAAGCCAAATGATTACAGTGTAGCAAAGCTAAATCTGGCATTTTGTGCCCCCAACCAAGCATTTAACAACCCCCCTTGGGTGCTGTGTCCCCCCCTCCCTAGTTATTGGTGAGTGACCAATCATATTCAAACTAATTATTTTGGTAATGGTTCTCCAACCACCTGGGCCGTGGCTCATCCAGAACCTGGCTGCACGAGCCACTGGTTGGCGCATATGCGCAGGCAGCTCAACTTGGGCGAGTGGCAAGCTGAAGCGTGTGCACGCCAGCCTGCCACTTGCATGGGCCAGTTCCCCCCACCCCCTACCCTGCTAGGCCGCCAAGCCATAAAGGTTGGAGACTGCTGCCTTATTGAACATAGAATAAAACATAGAATAAAACATAGAATAATAAGAGTTGGAAGTGTGAGACTGGGGCGCCATACCTAAAAGTAGTGAAGGCACGTAAGTAAGTGGAGGGATGGGACAAAAGCCAGGGAAAGCTCTTTCAGGGAAAAGAATTAAATTGTTAAGGAAACAAAAGGACAAAAGTTAGACCTGAGCACATGGCAAACCTCTCCCCAAGTCCCACCAACAAAGGAGTTGGGCCTGCTTGGGAAGCCCCTTCCCCACCAACAAAACAAGGACTTTGGGGGATAAAAAGGGGCCCTGAACCCTGCCCTCTCTCTGAGCCAAAGATGGCTGCAAGTTCATCCACAGGGGACCCAAGTCAACCCCAGTGAAATCAAGCCCACTTACTCTTCTCTTTACTGGTAGCTTCCTTGGCTGGATAGGAGATGCTTTCAGTGGGTCTTTTGGGGAGATTTCAAAGGGGACTTGTAGAGTGGCATAGAATAGAATAGAATAGAATAGAATAGAATAGAATAGAATAGAATAGAATTCTTTATTGGCCAAGTGTTTTCGGTGCATAAGCTGTCAGCGTACATAAAAAATACATCAATCAAGAATTAGTGGTTTAGCAGAGTGATGGCATTAAGGAAAAAACTTTGTGTCTAGTTGTTCTGGTGTGCAGTGCTCTATAGCGTCGTTTTGAGGGTAGGAGTTGAAACAATTTATGTCCAGGATGTGAGGGGTCTGTAGATTATTTCACAGCCCTCTTTTTGACTTGTGCAGTATACAGGTCCTCGATGATGGGGGACTTCTGACAGTAGGGGCAAGGGGTGCAATTAGATTAATTTGTTGTGACTAAGCAAAGCCTGGCCTTGTTATTATTGTGACACAAGAAATAAATGATGAGAATAATGGGAGTTTAAAGAGGCCTTAGAGGTCATCTGTCCAACTGCCTAGTAGAGCATGTTTTTCAACCTTAGCAATTTAAAGATGTGTGCACTTCAACTCCCAGAATTCCTCAGCCAGTACCCGGGGTCCTCCCTCCACAGGTCTTTCCATAGTTTAGCTGTCCTTCATGCTGCCTGTAGGGGGTAGTCTACACTCTGACCTTTAAGGCCTAGCTGTCTTCCACAGGTAGTGAGAAGGACATCTAAATCTGGCAAAAGACCCAGCGTCCTCCATTTTGTGGCCGCTTTCACGAGGCGATTCTTTTTCCCCCCTCCATTTTAAGGGTGGGGAAAAAACACAGACTTTTTTTTTCCTTTTGGCTTCAGCTGCTCTCTTCTTCAGCCTGGAGTCAAGGGAGGCTTCCCAAAGGGAGAGAGGTTGGAGGGCTGAGGTGTGAAGGTGAGTTTTACCACCGAATTGGGGGTGGGGGTGGGAAGGAGAAAAAGACCAACAGCCCCTCACGGTTATTTTTGCGACCGTCATAGAGAATCCGAGGCCTTCAGAGGTCATCCAGTCCAGCCCCTGCTCAATCAAGGAGACCCTCTGCCACCCTGACGGAACCTTTGATGTGTTTGTGTGCAGTTTAAGGACATTCTGTGCGCTCAGTTGTCCTGGGAGCATTGGAGGGCCTGGCCTTCCATCTTTCACCTCCCTGTTTTCCCCCCTTTCTTTTAGTCAACAGCCTTTGCCTGAGGTTTGCCTGCTTAGCTTGTAACCCTTCATATTGCAAAGGGCGCGCAGGCTGTGGGGTATTTTGAAGGTGCACCCTTAGCATCTATCCACAGCTTGATCAAAGATTTATGACATAACCCAAAACGTCATGAAACATTTCCCGGTGCTGATTGTGGACAGGGCTGTCTATATATAGGGTCATTCAACAAGGCTAACCTTGAAGGTGTGCCCAGCTTTTGAAGAACACACTGGGAGCTCCCTCCTTTTTGAAGGCGGTAAGGAAACCCACCTGAAAAGATGAGCCCATAGGAGGTCATAGGGCATCTATTTTAGACCTTTAAGATTAAGGACAGCAGAGATCCATCGTTACTTGTCCAGAATGTCTTTTCCTACACCATTGGCCCCTGGTCTTTTGGGGGGATTGGTAGGAGGGAGGCCAGCAGAAAGTCTCACTTCTAGATAAAGTACCTAGATGTCATCACCCACCCTTTATTTTCTAAAAATGTTCCTTTTAGGCCACAGAAGCTTTTGTGGGAATAAAGGGTGACAGAGGCTGGCACTATGCTTTGCAGCACACCAAGTCTTTATTGCATTTTGTTTTTGGTATTTAGTTTTTTTACCTCCAAATTGGAGGGTGGACACCTTGGTGGACATCTATAAAATTCGGGTTGCCCATCCCCATCCTAAAAGACCATCAGTCAAGAAACTGCCAATCAACCTAAAAGTAAATGACCCACCAACCGCCATTGGGACAGTAGAACCTCCAAGTCTATCCCCACTTAACAGGGCAAGCCATTAGAGAATAGAATAGAATAGGATTAGAATAGGATTAGAATAGGATTGGATTAGATTAGATTAGATTAGGATAGAATAGGATAGGATAGGATAGGATAGGATAGGATAGGATAGGATAGAATAGAATAGTTTATTGGCCAAGTGTGATTGGACACACAAGGAATTTGTCTTGATGCAAATGCTCTCAGTGTACATAAAAGAAAATATACATTCGTTAAGAATCAAGAATCATAACGTACCACACTTAATGATAGTCATAGGGTACAATCAGCAATCAAATCATACTAGGAAACAGTCAATATAAATCGTAAGGTACAAGCGACAAAGTTACAGTCATACAGTCACAAGTGGGAGGGGATGTGTGATAAGGAGTGGTGAGAAGATCAATAGTAATAGTAGTGCAGACTTTGTAAACAGATGAACAGTGTTGAGGGAATTATTTGTTTAGCAGAGTGATGGCATTTGGGGAAAAACTGTCCTTGTGTCTAGCTGTTCTGGTGTGCAGTGCTCTATAGCGTCGTTTTGAGGGAAGGAGTTGAAACAGTTTATGTCCAGGATGTGAGGGGTCTGTAAATATTTTCACAGCCCACTTTTTGACTCATGCAGTATACAGGTCGAATATAAACAGAAAAAACCCCACTCTTAACTAGCACTGATGATCTAATTTGTGTAATGAAATGTCTGCATGTCTCAGAGAGCACCAAGAAACCCTCATATCTGAGTAGAGATACCCCACATCATAAATTACAATATAACATATAATTATGGTAAATTGTACATTGAAACATAGGACACAGATATTCTCAATGCAATTAAAGGCAACCCACAACAAATTAGATACTCTCTCCAGAATGACTTCTGAAAAGTATTTTGTAATAATTTGTTGTTTCCTATCTTAATGGATTAACTGCCATCAGGTCATGTTGGCTTAGTGTTCACATAATTTATTTTGTATTTTTCATGAGATAATCAAAGCTTCTTAGATACAACATTAATCATTTCTACATTGATAATGGGACTGGCAGCTGTATGAAAAAAATATATAAAATATACATCAGCAATCGAGTTTCAGAGAGTTTGGCATTTCTTAGAATGCAGTCTGGTCCTTGATTAGAAAAACACCGTCTCATTTCGTGGGAGTGCAAGTGAGGAATGTATAAAAAGGTTATTTACATCTAAAGACAGCTTGGTAGTTTAAATACAGTAGATATAGAAAGTCTACACACACCTGTTGTCAGTTTTTTGCTATGAAAAACAAATCAGACCAAGATAATTAACTTCAATTTTTTTCCACCTTTAACATAACATATAAGCTATACAACTCAATTGAAAAACTGAAATCTTTTAGGAGGAAAAATAACAAAAATACCATGGTTGCACATTTTAAACCAATCTTTTGTTGAAGCACTTTGATTTTGTGACAGCATTCAGTCTTTATGTTGTAAGTTATCAACGTGACACATTTTGCTTTTGGGGTCTACCCACTCTTCCATGTAAAAGTACTTCAAATTTGTCAGATTGGAAGAGCTCCTCCTGTGCATAGATAGCCCTCTTCAGATCACCCCACAGATTTCCAATTGGGATCGTTAACTTATACTTAAATAATCCAACTCTTATAAATATAGTGATGCTAACCTTAATATTGAAGTAGTTAATCAAATTCCTTAAAACTAACTGATATGGAGGTAAAGTCCATGAAAATGTAATGATTTGTCACTTTCTCTGAGCATTTCTAACATGCCCAATAAATGGATAAAACATTGTTTCTTATAAGGAAAGATTGCTGGTTGTTATAGTAGAAATAGCAACGTGGACTTTATTCACATACACATGCACACAGATGAAGGCATTTTAAATATTTTTTAATTGAAGAAAAAGTTTGAGGATTCAAAGTTTGATTTTAAAAAAACTAAAAGGCTAATTTTTCTCTGGTCTTACAAAAGATGATGCAAATTTCTAAGTTGTCAGAAAAAGAGGAACTCCAATTATTTATTTTATTTATTATTATTTTATTTATTTAGCGTATGGCAAATACATAGACTTATGATGGCTCAAATGTTAATGTCCAGTCCACCCTATATTGATTGGCTGACTATGTTGATTCATTGCTATGTATTTAGAGCCAGGAGTTCTACAAAATGTCTGATTGCCAACTGTCATTAACTGCCAATGCTTCAGTGTAGTCTGGCTTCCAATTGAAGAATGAGGAGCTGATGGATAAATATCTCCAATTGGTTGAAAAGAGAGTTTGAGAAAAGACTGAGCAGGTGAGAAATTTTCAGATAGCAACCGTGACTTTTTCTTCCAGAATTTCATATTAGGTTTGGGAAAAATAAGAGATGACTCTTTTCAACAAAACATTCTAGCTCTCCATGTTGAGTGCCTTTATCTGATCTCAGTGAGGCCTTGTTTCCTGAAAGATTTTCACTTCCAGTAATAGTAGCAGTAGCAAAAGAAAAGAGAGCACTGGGTCTCTTTGGAGGATCTTTTACCTGCTTTGCTGTTCATTGACTTCAGCTCTTGGCTTCCCCTTTATTCTGTATTTCAACCCTCACCAATTCAGTTTTCTCCATCCTTTTGTTCATATTAGAAACTTTAGAAATTGTTTTGAATTGATTTGTGCTGTTCTGGTATGTAAGAAAAAGGAAAAAAAAGTTTTTAAGATCTGAAGATTCCTTTGTTGTAGTAACAGATTATGTAATGCTAAATACTAAAAGTAAAATTTATTAACTTGAACTTAAATAATCAAACTTTTAAATATAGTGGTGTTAACCTTAATACTGAAGAAGCTAGTCAAATCCCTTAAGAATATAATGGAGGTATAGTTATGATCTTGAAAGATTTACTGATTGTCAAATTTACTGAGCATTTCTAAAGTATCCAATAAATCATTCCAGCATTGGTTCCTGTAAGAAGAACTTGCTAGCTGTTGTAATAGAACTAGCAAAACTACATTTATTAAAAAGCAAGGTTATGTATAACAAACAAAATGCCTGATATTTTTAATTAGTTTTAAACAAGTTTGATGATTCAAGTAAAAACCTACGGGGGGCTAATTTCATTCTTGTCTTGATATTTTACAGAATGGAGAATCAAAACCTCATTTGTAAAATTCAAGAACAAGTTGTGGAGAAGGTGACCTCCTGAGAAAAATAATGATCTTAAAGGTGAGGAATATTTAGATAGCAATCCTGACATATTCTTTCAAATTAAAATTTATTAGAATCTTGAGACAAGATGTAAACAAGATACTGAATAAAAGGAATATTACTTTCATATGTGTGTGTGTGTGTGTATAAGAAAAAATCAATGGATTGTAAATAATAAAAAATAATGGAGTGTAAAAAATTAAAAACGTAGTTATACTTGGTGATTCAAGTAAAAAAAATAAGGGGTAATTTCTGGTTTTCATAATTTACAGAAAGACAACAGTAATTTCAAAGCTGTTGTCAGAAACAGAAGAGCTTTGAATGAAGAACAAGAAGCCTACGTTTTAAAATCTTGAAATAATTGAAGAAAAAGAGGTGCTCTGTAAATATTTTAAAGAAAGACTGGTCAGGTGAGAAACTTTGATAGAAACCCTGGCTTTCTTTTCCAGAATTTCATATTAAATAGCTCTATCCCTATGGAGCTTCACAGGGAAACCTCATAGCGAAATCATCTTATGCAGGAGATCCATGGTTATACCCCACTAAGTAATATAGAAATTCCATGGGGGATGATGGATTTCACATGGTGTAAGAAGAATGTCTCCCACATCTTGAATTTGGCTCATCAATCTGCTTTCATTAAAGAATCATACATTTCCCATGTCACTTATAGAATATTGAAAAGTAGCTTAGGATTTCTGGGATAATGTCAGTTGAAAAACAAATAACAAAATCATCGCCCATTCTTGTTCATGAGTTTTTACTTTCCTTCTCTATTTTAATTAAATATTTTGTATTTGTTCCTCCAGCCTGGAAACAGGATGGTCCAGTGAACAACAGTCGAAGAAAGCAGATGAGTTACAGGCACCACGTTCATTCCTGTCCCAACCTGCTGCACGGCCTAAAAAGAGAGACAAACCACATGACAAAAAGCAGTTTCAACCATATGCTCGATAGAGGGGAAAAAAACCAGATTTGTAGAAATGCAAGTGTCTCTTACTCCAGCCCTCCACACTACCAACATGCTGCGGCACAATAAAACTGACCACAGTTTGCATCTGTTCCACAACCCGCATAGCCTCGGTGCCATCTTCAAACATCAGAGGTGGAGATCAGTAGCGGAGACATCCTTTCTTCAAATCACTGATGTTGCATGGATCTAAAAGCAAACGTATCAGAACTTTCTGTATTAAGGCCAGAAGAGAAGGACAGAGCAAATACAAAAATTATGTTTAATAATTGAAAATTGTAGATGGGAGAAACGAAGGGACTTTCCTTGAGATAGAGTCGAAGTCCTTTTCATCCATTGTTCATCCTTGGCTATACAGTGGCAGGGAGGAAGAAGTCACAGCTCCTCTACTGTTATGTCACCTGCATGGGGAAAAAGGTGAAAAAAATAAAGACAGTGGTAAAAGAAGGGAAGCCTTTGCCTATCAACAAAATGAGAACACCTGAGGGATACAGAGATGTTGCAATTTGATCTCTTGGCCACCCTCCTAGAAACCACAAACAGGTCGTCCTCAAGTTACAACAATTACGACAACATTGAGTCCAGAATTTTGGTCAAATTTTAAGATCATTTTTATAATAGTTGTTAAGTGAATCACCTGGTCCTAAAGCAAATAATCTGGTCATGAGTCTAAATCCAGATTATCCAAAGATCAATTTTGTGATTTCTTTTTTTGGCCAAGAAAGCAACAAAGAACATTACAAAACATGATCACATGACCACAAGACACTACAACTACTCATAAGTGTGGAGTGATGGCCAAGCACCCAAAATGCGATCAAAGGACTACAGGGTTGGTGCGGCAGTCGTAGCTTTGATGATGGGTCATAAGTACCTTTTTTCCAGTGTGTCTCAAGTTTGAACAGTGTTTAAGTGACCATTTGAAAGTTGAGGAGTACCTGAACCCAACTTGGGATACAATGCGGGAGCTTGTTGTCTTTCATGTGATGATACCTTCACACACATGCACGCACCTTCATGTTTCAAAAGAAAGTTACCTTCATTAATGAATCCGTTCTCATTTTCAGCCAGCGCAATTTCCACTGGAAATTGTGGAAACGCCTACTGGGCTTCGGTGACCTGGAAGAGACACAAAGAAGTCCATCATACTGTGGCCAAAGTGTCTGGCAGAGCCATTTCCCATCTTCCCTTCGGCCCATCAGTACAAGTATTAGCCACAAGACATCCCGTCCAGGGATTCCTTAGTCCACCATCAAGTGAAATGATAGGAAAAAGGACTGCCTGCCCTTTCCTCCCAAGAGTGAGGTTTGATGAAGACGGGGGTCCCAAAAACAGTGGAGGACCCAAAGTTCTTTTCATTTTGGCTATATATGGTGATCCTAGGTTGATGGTTCCTACAGGAGAGTAGCTGGTTCCAGGCAGACGAGAAGCATTGCCGGCCATTTTCCTCAAAGTGCTGTGGAATTGGGACAAAAAAGATAGTAGGAGGAGCCCCCAGTCACTGAACAGTCAGATAAAGAAACATAGGAAGCCAATGCCGTAATGGATGCAGTAGTGAAAACCAACGGTGGGAACTTTTTAAGACTTGCAAGATTGTTAATATAGTCTTTCAATGAAATTCTGTTGTCTTCATCTTGGGCTTGCCTTAAATGCGTGGCATATAACAGGCCATATAAATGTCCCATAGATACAAGAAAACAGCAGCTGGAAGGTGTCACCCTTTGCCATCAAATCTCCTA
The DNA here is from genome assembly GCF_049901735.1 of Notechis scutatus. Taxonomy (NCBI): domain Eukaryota; kingdom Metazoa; phylum Chordata; class Lepidosauria; order Squamata; family Elapidae; genus Notechis; species Notechis scutatus. Next base: position 22,354,720 of record NC_142014.1, read on the forward strand.
GTCAATCCGTCAGTGGAGTCCATTCAATTGCAGGGTCTTTGATCTTTCCTCCAGCCTGGAAAGTGGGTGTTCAGTCAGCATCAGTTGAAGAAAGCAGGTGTGTTCCAGGGACCACGTGTGTCCCAAGCTGCTGCATGACCTAAGAAGAGAGACAAATCACATGGCAAAAAGCAGCATCAACCATATGCTTGATAGAGGAAAACCCCAGATTTGCAAAAACACAAAACCCTCCACACCACTAACATGCAACATAATAAAGCCTCGGTGCCATCCTCAAACATCAAAGATGGAGATCTGTAGCGGAGACCACCTTTCTTCAAATCGCTGATGTTGCATGAATCTAAAAGCAAACATATCAGAATTTTCTGTATTTTAAGGTCAGAAGAGAAGGACAGAACAAATACAAAAATTATGTTTAATAATTGAAAGTTGTAGATGGGAGAAACAAAGGGACTTTCCTTGAGATAGAGTCGAAGCCCTTTTCATCCATTGTTCATCCTTGGCTATATGACGGTGGGCAGGAAGAAGGTCAAGGAAGCAGTTCAATACAGAAAGATCCATTCTTGAAGCAATGAGGATGATCCAAGGATTTAAAAGCACAAATATCAGGATTTACTGTATTTTAAGGTCAGAAGAGTAGAACAGAGCAACTACAACATTTACATGTAATAATTGAAAGTTGTAGATAGGACAAATCAAGGGACTTCCCTTGAGATAGAGTGGAAGTACTTTTCATCCATCCTTCCGTATCCATCCTTGGGTAAATGGTGGTGGGGGTCAACACGTCACAGCTCCTCTACTGTTAGATCACCTGCATGGGAAAAAGGGTGAGACAAACACACCTTTGATGTTCCCCAAAAAAGTTACCTTCATTAATGAAACCATCCTCATTTTCAGCTAGCCCAACTTCCACTGGAAATTGTGGAAATGTCTGCTGGACTTCAGTAAGTTGAAAAAGACAGAAGTCCATTGTACTGTTGTCAAAGTATCTTGCAGAGCCATTCCCGATCTTCCCTTGGGCCCATAAATACAAATAATAGCCGCAAGACATCCTGTCCAGGGATTCCTTAGTCCACCATCAAATGAAACAAAAGGAAAAAGAACCCCTGCTTCAATGCCCTTTTCTCAAAGAGAGGTTTTACAGTGTTGGTGTCCCAAAAACAGTGGGGGACCCAAAGTTTACAATGTTCTTTTCAGTTTGCTACATACGTTTATCCTAGTTTGATGGTCCCACAGTAGAGTAGCTGGTTCCAGGCAGAGGAGAAGCATTGCCAGCCGTGTTCCTCAAAAGTGCTGTGGAATTGGAGCAAAAAAAAAAAAAAAAAACCTTTGCTGAGAACTTCCTATTCTCAGGAATCTCATCATCAAAACACATGTGCAATTTACAGTAGGTTCTATAGGCCTTTAAAGGTGCCCACTCCCTCCATAGGTACTCTCAGCTTCTTATATCCCAGCCTCTTTGGAAGGAGGATCCTTTGGGATGGCATTTCAAGCAAAGAGTCCTATAAACACTTTTGGTCTTTCATCTGCAATTCTGGCATTACAGTTAAAGAGGCCTCTTAAAGGAGAGATCCCTGCTTGAAGGGCAACGGCTCTTGTGACAAACCAAATTCCCATGCTACTTGATGCCTGTCCTCAAGAACAATCCTCCACCTAGATTGTTCCCAGTGGAGCATTTTACTGGAGTTTTAACACCCAATTCAGTGAATGTTTGTACTGGCCCAATTTTCCTTCAAGCTCCCCTGGGACTTTAAGACTTACCACCCTTCCCTTCACAATAAAAATTAAATGCCCCGTTGTTGCAGACTGCTGAAGAAGGCCTCGGATCATGAGGCCAAAGGCCTCCTCCAGCAACAACTTCTTCTCCCTGAAACGAAAGACAGATGATGACGTGTGGAACGTTTTCCCAGCTGTTCCAATACCAGAAAGGAAGTCCCAGAAAAGTTGCTGAGTTGCTGGTACCTCTGAAACATTCTTGTCTCCTTTTTACATGGAGGACAACCACATGAACCCAAAGATCTCCAGGAGGGGAGACTCAGTGTGTGGGCACATGGCTGGGGGAACCTTGCTGTGAGATCAAAGGAATGAAGAGGCATCAGTGCCCATCTTAGGGAACAGCCCTCGGGTTCATTTTTCCCAAGAGAATAGCAGGCAAAAGGAAGAAAAGGCTGACCTGATGTCATAAATAGCAAGTAATGTAGCTAGTCCTGTTGTGAAGCTGCTTAAATTGTTGTCCTCCATCAGAGTCTGATAGGGAACAAGAGTGGAGAGAAGGGAAAGTCAGCCAGGGTGCTCCAGCCCTTCCCTTTTTCTTTTTCCCAGCCCCTGTTGACCTGCTCTTTTACTCCAGCTTCCCTGTCAGTAGAAAGGAAACTGAGCCCCAAGTTAGGGACCCTTTGCACAGGCCACATTTTGACAGTCTAGGGGCAGCTTTTCTCTCCTCCCTTCACTGCTCCTGTCTCTCTGTCCTGCTTTAGTTGCCTTCAATTGCCACCTGCCTCCCTCCCAAGACAGCAAGGCTGTAGAGGTTCCTGTTTCTTGGCTTTGGGACTGACATTTACCCGCTCTGCTTCAGCTAAAACAGAGTGGTGATGGAAGAGAAGCCCTGAACGACGCTGTACTCCTGCTGCAATGGAAAAGAGTCAGGGTCTAAGTGTGGGAGTCTGTGGGGTATCTTGCCCCCAGAATCCCCCGGGTTCTCTTTCAGAAATGAAGGTTGAAAAACCCTTCTGAGTTTCTCTCTATCCCAGGGATAGAGACTGGGATTCACACATGGGAGAAAAGCTTAGCTATGGGACCCTCTAATTCCAAGGGGCACCTAACTGGTTGGTCTGTCTTCTTCATCCACTTCTGAACCTCTTCCCATAATTTCTGACTCCTCAATTTCGGTCTCTTCTACGGCAGGCAGCTTGACGTATATTCTCTTCTTTTTCAATGTCCTTTTTCATGACGAGAATCTTCTTTCTGAACGTGTTGTTTCTGGGAAAATCTGGGAATGGGAGGCAGGTTCTCAGCAAAGTTTTGGGTCTCCCCAAGATGAAGACACCCCCACTCCCAAAATCAGGCTCCTCTTTGCAGCCCAAGTTTCCTTTTCCTAAGAGGACAACAAATGGCTGCTCCCACCACTGGAATGTCCCAATCCTCTGAGAAGTTGGCTGCAGAATGAGGAAGGTTCCCTAGAGCCAAGCAGCCTTTATGAAGACCTACTTACATCCTGGAAGCCATCTTCACTCTGATCAATTTACAACTGACAGTGGCTGACAGTTGAGCTTGGTGGATGACGTCAAGCCATTAGAATTCCCAAGAAGACAACAGAGCTCCCTTGGACCCTATCAAAGCTTACCTTTTCTACACACACCAATGCCAGCCCAAGGTCTCTTGGAACCTACTAACAAAACATCAAAGCTATTTATTATTTTTTGGCACAGAAGGCATGGCTCTGATTGTAGACTGCCTCTTTATATGGAAGCTCCTCTAAGCTAGCTAACTGAGCAAGATTCACTGATGCATACCTTGGTCAGCGTCCAGCCCTATTCCCTTTGTGTTGTCATTCTGGTTTTTGGTATTTTTTAAAAATCTCAACATCCTATATAGGCTGTTACTTCTGCTTAGGTGCAGACACCTTATTCTGAATACCAAAGTATTATTAGATAATGCTGTGTTTAATGGAAGAGAGAGACAGGAGACAAACTCTCTGCCCTAGGTTTTTAAATTCAGACATCATTTCATACAGCAGTGCAGGCAAGAAACCCCCAAAAAATGTTTAACAGATTCTACGCAAGAAACATTGTATGGCTTAATGAAGCTGAGCCCCAAATCATGGGACCCTCTTTTAGACAAATTCCAAAGTTCAGGGATTCTGCTTTTTCAGAAAGCCAAAGAATCAGACTGTTCTTTTTTTCACAAGGGATCTACACTGCCTGTTCTAGCTGTGTCTGTACTTTTGTAATTTGAAGCTCAAAATGCAAAGCAAGTACAATAACAACTCAGTACGTCCATAAAGAACAAACAGTGTAGCTGGGGGATATGTTATAACAACACTCTAATTACTTTCAGGATATCTATTACTAAACATTTTAAATATTATAAGCACCTAAATAGACTACCTAATTGAAAGAGCAACAAGAGAGAGCTTCCTTGCTTGTATCTTTAATGTCATGTCTAAGAAAGACCACAGCAACTTATGCAAGCTTTCATTGTTGAAATTTGAAAAAGAAAAATCTACATATATTGGAATTTCTAGAGGAAAACTGTTTGGCAGGTTCAACCTATGATCACCACTCTGGCCAAGAAGAAACTTCTCATTGCTGATATGGCTGCTTTTTTTCTTTGATACCACTTAATAGTTCTGATGAGGAGGCAAGCCGCCTGATCCCTTGCTTCTTCCTTGATGCATTTAAAACTGGAAAACATGTAAAATATTTCCTTCCACAAAATTGACTGATTGATCTTTGGGTTGAACTCCACTGGGTTCTGTATCAATGAAGTGAAACAGAAAAGTTGAATCTCTGTATACATATATAAAAGCCAAGTACCACTCATCACAAAATCTCCAGAACCGTAAAGCCTACAAACTTGAAATTTGGCATGTATATTCCTCTTGGCTTCTAGGTGCTCACTAAGAAATTTCAAAATTTTTCAATCATTAGTATTTTTTATACAGTAATTAACATGCTCTCATACTAAGGAGTTCTACTCCCCCTCCCCACCTGAAAAGAACTCTGTTCCAACTGCCAGTTGCCTCACATTCTGTAATCTCAGTTCAAACTTCCAGACGTTCCATTCCTTCACTCAGGAGTGGTCTGGGACTCCTTAAAGTAATAAATATTGGTACCTCACCAAAATGTCTACGCCAGTGATGGTGAACCTTTTACAGACCGAGTGCCCAAACTGCTACCCAAAACCCACTTATTTATCACAAAGTGTCAACATGGCAATTTTACCTGAATAATGAGGTTTTAGTTTAGGAAAAACAACTCACATGTAATTAACGTTTTTTCTCTGGAAAAAAAAAACACAATAAGAGCGCTTTCAATGATACAACTTTTTATTGAAAAGTAAAACTTTGCATTTGGCATGTTTTTGATTAATGTGACTTTTGCTGTTGTATGCACGCTGATAATTTTTCTACCCTTGGCTCATCCTTTATAAGTTTGAGAGCAACACATGCAGCACTCAGGTCATCTGTTAGTCTGTTTTTGGTGTCAGATTTGATATAACTCAAAGCTGAAAACAGCTCACAAGCATAGGATGATCCAAACAAAGTAAGAAAAGCAATCCCAAGTGCTTTCATTGACTTAAAATTATTTGGCAGACAATTCCACACTTTAAGGAGTTCATTTTCAGAAGTATCGGTAACTGTCAGAACTAACTGTGCTGTCCTTTGTCATCCTTTCTGTTCTATATTAACATTCTTGAAACCCTGCAAACCGATTGGTCCACACGGACCAGAACCCGATTGGCCGACTGACTGGCCGTGATTGGGTCGCGACGGATCGCCCGCGATTGGCCGAACCGATCGTGGGGAATTTGAACGCCCGTCATTGGCCGGTGAGCCGCATGCAGCCCTATATGAAGGGCTGCCGCGGCTCCAAGGTTTTTGTACTGATCTGAACATAATAAAGAGCTGAATGTTCACAGTTGGTCTCGCGTCTTCCTGAGAACCGATCTACCCGATCGAAAACTTTGTATCTTCAAAAGTGTTTCATGCAGATCACAGAATTTATTTTTCCACATAGAATTTTCTTGAAATTCCAGTAGCTCAATTTCTAGATTTTCTAATTCTAACCAGTTAAGCAGGAAAGATCAGGTTCTTCAAATTTGGCTTTATCTGGAGAAGTAAGAAAACACAGGATTGTCTCCATCTTATGTAAAAAACCTGTTACTAAAATTCACCTCTGCAGCTGCTACAATGTTAGAAAATTCTGTGTAGGTTTCCTGATATAGGATTGTCTGCAAATGAATTTTCGAAGTGCATTTTTAGATTTAGAAAATATTTCAGCTGCCCACTTTCAAGGTCTTTTTTAAAAACTACAGTTTTCTCTCAAATGTTTTGATATCCTTTCTGCTGTTTTCCCAAAACCTTATAGTTATTTGTTCAGTACATTGAAGTGTACTGTAAAAATCTGTAAAAAAAACATGAGGTTGGTAAACCAGGCCATATCAGTGAGCTGTGGATATTCCTGCCCTTTTTCATTCATAAACAGCCTAATTTTATCCAAACAGTCTACAAATCTCTCCAGGACTTGTCCTCTGCTCAGCCACCGGACATTATTGTACATAAGTAAACAATTATACTATGCCTGAACCTACTCAAAAAGTGCTTTAAACTGTTGAAAATTCAGAGCACGAGCTATAATTCACCATTTTGAGGACATTTGAGGGCATCTTCAAATTTTTTGCTGCTTCCCTGGCACAAAGCTTCTTGATGTATAATACAATGGAACTAAATGACTATGCTTTGTTTCTGTAACAAACAACTGTATGAAACCAGATATTGCCCCGCCATAGAAGGTGCCCCATCACTGGAAAGCACTTTTTCTGGTCTCATGTCTTGTGACAAAAAAGCCTGCATCAGTGGGGATGTCAGTGGGGAGCTGCTGACTAACATCACTTGCCATGCACTGGACTCTGCTAAGTGGCACCTCAGAGATGCGTTTAATAATTTTATCCCTGTTTGGGAAATCATGAAAGAGAATTACTCCCAGACAACATGGTTATTTTGATAATATCTCCATCCGAGAGGGGCTTACCATGTTTTACTATACACAGAGAAATTTGAAAACTAGCAACTATCAGATGATTTGTTCTGGAAAGATAGTTGGAAAAACTTAGAGACTAGGAATGATATTTTTCAATTTCTCTTCAATAAACTCAGTTGCGCCAAGTTCAACACTTTTGTGGTTGGTCTCAAAGTGCTGTTTGACACTAGATGTGAAACACACAACACTTTCATTACACAGAATAGTAACACTTTCCCACTGCATTCAATCACTCCAAATGACTCTGTCCAGGCCTCTTGGAATGATCTTCCACTATCTTTGCTTTTTCTGCTGCACTCATTTTTGGGTATTCAAGACTGAGTCTACAAAAACATAAAATGAAAAAAAAAAGAGGCATCCAATACAAATCTAATCCTGTACCAAAAATAGCTAACTATTAGTTAACACTAAAGCAATGTATATTCCCTGAATCAACCAATCTACAGCAGTGATTCTCAGCTGGGAATTCCTTTTGAATTTGACCACCAGCGGGAGTGGGAGTGGGAGAAAACAATTTCACAGAAGAGGGGATGGAGAGGGCTGTGGAAGCTTTTCTTGGCAGCAGTGGTGGCATGGGCTGCAGTGGCATGGGCTGCTAGAGCAGTTTCTAGGAGAGGAGCCGGCACCCTGCTGTGTTCTGACCAGGACTTCCTGAGACTGTAATTAAGCACACGCTTAGTCCAAACAGCTCACCTTTTATTTCAACACTGGGAACTATGTTCATCCCCAGCCCGTAATGAGTCCCAAACAGTCTCTCGAGATAAGCACCAACCTTTATCTCCTTTGAATTGCTGCCAACAACTAAAGTGCCAAATTAACTGAAAAAGTCAAATGAAGTACAAGGTCCACACAGAGCTTCAAGGTTTAATCTGAAAAGAGCGAATGACGTTGCTTCCTGCAAAGGTTCCTGTCCCTTTGCATTTCCTTTATAATCTTATGGGAGGGGCAATCACCTCCCAGCCTTACTTCCGAGTTGCCCCTTTTGTCTTAACTGCTTTTGCCTTCTGGCAGCTTTGTGCATAGTGCACTGAGAACAGGCTCCTCTTGTTCCTCTGCTTCGCTGCTGTCAGATTTTGGAGGCTCCGGAGTCAGCACATAATTCTCAGATGGCCCTGGCCTCATCTCTATATCAGACGCAGGACCCTTATCCAAGTCCTCCCCAGACTCCCAGACTGGCCCTTGTTCTTCCCCACTGACTGATTCTGCTGCCATCTCCGGAGGCTGCCGGTGGACCACAACATATACCAAGGGTCTTCAAACTTGGCATGTTTAAGACTTGTGGACTTCAACTCCCAGAATCCCTGAGCTAACATGATTGGAGGAGGAATTCTGGGAGTTGAAGTCCACAAGTCTTAAAGCTGTCAAGTTTGAAGACCCCTGCCCTATACCATTTCAGACAAATGGTTGTCCAATCTCTTCTTAAAAACATCCTCTGTTGGAGCATTCAAGTTTCAGAGGCTAATGATGCCGTGTGTTAATGAAATAATCTGTATAGTAACCAATGTTTTAACACCAATAAGGAATAAAAAAATAAAATTCCTCGAATAAATTTGTCCCATTTCCCTTTCCTAAGAGGACCAAAAACAAGTCGGTGTTTTCCCTCCTTGGAACATCCCAATCCTCTGAGATGGGGAAGGTTCAGGGGTGAAATTCAACCACCCCGGCCCACCTTGGGAGAGGTGGTAGGGACCATTTGAATCGTTTTAAAAAAATCGCCCCTAGTTTTTGTTACTAGTATACCAAGCCACGCCCACAGCCACGCCCACAGAGCCGGTAGGGAAAAGAAATTTGAATTTTACCCCTGGGAAGGTTCCCCAGAGTCCAGCAGTCCTTGAAAAATCCAGCTTGCAACTTGAATTTTTCACTCCCTGAGGAAAGGGTTTAACTTGAGAGAAGCTCAGAGCTGGAGGGATGAGGACACAGGCCCTGGAGTTTCCAGGCCTCCTTGCCTTTAAGCATGAGGTGATTGTGAGTGATCACCTGGTCTAGCATTTCAACCTCACAGCAATACTGGGCCAATACCTTTGAGAAGCCACCCCCTAAAATAATAAAAACAGCCCATTTTGCTGCCAAGGAGGACAAGCTTCTTGGAGGTGGACTGTCTGAATGTGGAAGCTCCATTCAGCTAGACTGACTGATGCATCCTCTCTCCTGCTATTAAACTGAATTTTGGAGGCCCGTTCTCTGTGAGTTCTTAGTGGATCTAAAAAAGTTGGCCTGGGCTCTGGGCCACCATGAATTGAGAGATGATCTTTCTGTATAGATTGCCATAAAGGAGCCCAGTCCTGAAGACCTTCCTCCCCTCTCACTTCCCCCATATCTCAGGGCAAAATGCCTGGCAACCATGATGCTCCACAGGTCTTTCAGTCATTATTTTGTTCCTCCTCTGGACAATTTTGAACATAAGCTCATGTATGCCTTGTACAGCCAGCCTCTTTCCCCATTCTTCCTCCCCAAAGGAAAAAAAAACTTTGAAAAAAGCCCCTGAAGAAGAGAGGGACAAGATGGACGCCCAAAGGCTAAGTCCACCCTCTTTGTTTCTGAGGTATCTGAGGTTGATGTGAGCTTTTCCTTTTCAGTTTTTATTGCATAGTTTTGAAACAAAAAAAAACACCCTTTTTTGCCTTAATATTTCATGTGAGACTTCTGGAAGAGTTTGAAATAAAACATTTAATTTTGAAAGAACCATCTGTTTAACTGCCGCAATTTGACCCAGAATATTTACATATATATTTATCCCACATTTTCATTTTATTTTTTCCACATTGAGGTGAAATTATTACTAAATAGTTGGATAATGTTTTAATAATATTAAGTTCAGATATCAAAAAATCACTTTCTGAAGGTATATTTAAAACCCCAGCTAGGAGATATTTGATCTTTCGTGTTGACAAAAAAAACTTACCACGGGTTTTTTTTTAAGTGTTTTTAAACACAAGTTTATTATTTTTATAAATAATTCAAGGAAGTGAATAATCATCCTTCCCCCTCTTATTTTGCCAATAACAACAACTCTGTGAAGTGGGTTGGACTGAGGGAGAGTGACTGGTCGAAAGTCATCCAGAGGCTTTCTTGCCTCAGGCAGCACTTGTTCTATCTTGAGATACCTATTAAAGTAGCTTTTTCTGTTTTTTCCCCTGATTCCTCTAATTCTCCATTTATTTATTTTTTGCCCTGATCCTGCATCTCGGCCAGATCCAATCTAATGTCTGTTATGGCTTTCTGGGCTTTTGCCAGATGGAGCTCGTTTCCCCACAGAGCATCAGCCCCTCAGTCAGTGGTCTGGGAAGGCTCGGAAGCCGGAGGAGTCAAGCCTTTTTCCTCAGCTGATTCCCTTCTTTGGCTGTCCCTGCCAAGCCCTTCCGAATCCAAGGGGCTGATTCATCCCCTTCTTCCTTTAACTCTCCTTGAAGGTCCTTCACCTCATTTTTTTAAATCAGGTCGACTTTCTTGCCCTCAGATGAGGCATTTTCTACTTCGCTGCTGGGCTCCTGGATTCTTCCCTCTAGGCCTCAATTCTTCAGCCATTTCAAAGATGGCTCCCTTTTAGGCCTTGTATCTTTTGTTAGCCTTGCTGTTTGGCTACATATTAGTTAAAGGAAAATGGCAGGGCTCAGCCTGAAAGCTGGGCCAGAGGGGCAGCAAAGGGCTCAGCAGGCCAGAGAAGGACCCAGAGAAGACAAGTTCAAGTTCAAACCTTTATTGTCAATGTGCAACATGTATACAAAGAAATTGAATGAGCCTTCCTTGGTGCAGCCCACCCAAGAATACAGAATACATCTCAATAAATAAAGAAATCCCTAACTCCAAATAAGTAATATATAATATTACACCGGTATATATACTGGCACTGTAATTGTATACACTGACAATGGCTTTAAATACACTGACATTGGCTTTAAACCCATAAAAGATTCAGCACTGGTGACAAAAATGTTTCATATTGTTTTCAGAATCACATATAATCACAGATTGACAGATTTGGGTGGTCGGCTAACTTAGTCACTGTGTCAAAGAATGCGATAGTTTTTGTCTGGCATGATCCAAAGTGACTTTGGGCCAATTCATTTGTCAACTCCAATCTACTTTTCAGAATTTCCGTATTGGGGGAAAATTGGAGGAGGGAGTATCACAAATACCACCTTGAAATTCTGGACAGAAAGTCAGGATAGAAGTTTAATAAAGTAATCAAAGCAAGCAGTCTTCCACTTTCAACTGTTATTGAGCTTGCAATTAGGGTATTGTATACTGACGATCATTAAGCAAATCATCAAGGACCTTGACCAATTTTACAACTCTTCTTGTGGTGGAGTTTAAGTGAATGTGGCAGTCATAAAGCAAATGCCATGGTCATTAAGTCCATTTTTTGCTGGACCATGAGTGTGGGTACAGCCCTCAGAACTCTGAATCTGGGTCATAGATAGCTCTGGGCTCCATCGTAGCTTTGAATGGTTGCTAAGTGACCAGTCATAAGTTGACAACTATCTTCAAAGAATTAATGAGTTTATGACACATGGACAGCTTCCAGAAACCTAGGTACACCCTGTTCTATATTTAAAAAAATGCTTTAAACATAGACATCAATTCATGACAACAGAGCACAAAACTGCTGAGCAGGACAGTTGTTAAATGAGTCATATCCCATTTCATGACCCCTTTGCTATGGTTGTTCAGTGAGACATAAGTTGTGAAGTGAATAGTGTGATTGTTAAGCCAAACTGGCTTTCTCCATTGATTTTGATTGACCGAAGCCAGCTAGCTGGAAAGGTTGCATGACTCTGGGACAGTGCAACTTTCATAAGTATAAGCCAGTTGCGAAGTGTCTGAATTTTGATCACGTGACCATGGAGAGGCTGCAATGGTCATAATTGTGAAAAGCGGTCATAAGCCACTCTTTTCAGTGCCATTGTAATTTCAAATGGTCACTAAACAAACTGTTGTACGTTCAGGACTCCTGGGGGTGGAGGGCTGGATGATGTATCATGGTCTTCCTATTGCAAGGAAGAATCTGGCCTGTGGCTCCTTTTGAAGGCATCTGGTGATAATCTGGTGCAGAAGAGAAGAACCTCTGTTGGGCCATCATTCTTCCCTGCTTCCAGATGATGCAGTTGCAGGTTGGAGTGCCTAGAAGCATCTCTTTCACCTCTTTCCAAGTTCATTCACTAGGAAGAAGTCCATTAGAGCTCAGCTGAGCAGAAGACTGGACTAGAAGACATCCAAGGACCCTTGCAAGCCTTTTTACTCTAGGTTCTATGTTCTACACACACACAGGCTGAGGATGTACTTTTACTTTTATATAAAATATCTACAGTGAGCCTCCGATGGGCCGGGGTTGCCATTTGTGGGAGAAGGCTTACAAGGATAATGAAAAACAGTAGATTCATGGTGTGGGAGGTAGACAACGAAGAAGCAGCCAGCCAACAATCAGCTGGAGAGCAAGCCAGCAACAGAAGAAAGAATTAGGCCCAACAGAAAGATTGCAGGCCTCTCAGGCCTCTCTAGAAGTACAGCAGCCATGTGGGTGGGGCAGGCGCATGCAGGGGGTGGGGTTAAATAGGCAGGAAAGCAGCAACGGTTATTGCTGCCTTAGATTTGGTGGCTATGTGCTGGTGTTTCCAGGCCTGCCAGAATTAAAAGCATTTAATTGAACCTTTTATTTCTGTTTCTTGGTTTTCAAGAATCGGAACAGTGACACTAGCCATTTCTAAACAACAACAGACTATCTAACAGCAAAATCCAAAATCAAAGTTACATTTTGTTCTACCTCGTGCTGTTGGTCAAAATTCGCTCTAGGTTTTGCCTTGTTCTACCTTATTTTCCAATAGACAAATGAATCGGAAAATGATTTAAAAGCATTTTATTAGAGGACTTTGATAAAGTGGGGGAGTCCCTATGGGAAGGGGGAACCTGGCTAAAATGATTTACATTGACTTTTATATTATCACAACAAAGAACTTCAAAGCAAAAGTTCATTGGTTTAGAAATAGTCATCTGTCCAGTTACATCACATGAATTAAAGCATCCAATAATATGTGAACATAGTCATAGAAAAAAGCATTGTATTCTCAGTAAAAGAAACACTTGCAAAGGAAAAACATCAAAATGTGTCTGGATAAAAAACATTCCCTGCACTTCCCAAGGTTGAGCTAGAATCTTTGCTTTGATCATGGAGGCTTGAGAACAGCAGAAAATTAAACTGTTATCTGCTGTGTATCGAATCCTCTTCTGCCAGTCCTGGTTTCTGAAAGAAAGGCATTTTCTTGAAAGTGGAGGCTTATGGGATATTATTAGTCATACATTTGAAAAGCAAATTTAAAATACAAAAAAAACCCCATACTTATCCAGTACAATAGTGCTATAAAAACATATACCAACTCTTACAAAGTTCATCCTCTGTGGCCCTCAAAGCATAAAGTCAAAAAAGGTTTCCATGCTGAAACAAAATTTTCTTTAATCAAAGCAGTCAATTTAGTGTCTTTGTTAACTCCATCAACTTTTGCAGCCATTCATTGTGGGAATCAAAGTATCCTTCCATTTTTGTGCATATTCTTCCTCTGTCAGCATATATAACATCAAAGTTCCATTTCTTTCAAGGTCTTTATCCATTTAGCCTAAAAGAAAAGTCTCTGAATTTATCTTTATATTCACTTTAAGAACCTTGTAATGAAGAAGTGAATCCACTTCCAACACTGCTTTTCTTTGTCGCATGTCCACAGAAACAGTAAAAAGTTCCTTCTTTACATTTATATTTCAAACGGGAAGTCCTCCAAAGTCAGGTCACCTATGTGGGGAAAAAAGGTGAAACAAATGAAGGAAAGAAGATGGCAAATGGAAGGAAAGCCTACACCTACGAGCAAAATGTGAACACCCGAAGGATACAGAGATGTTGCAGTTTAACGTCTTGGCTACATTGCTGGAAACCACAAAAGGGTCATCCTCAGATTATGACAATAATTGAGTCTGGAATTTTGGTCAATTTTAAGAACGTTTTTATAATAGTTGTTAAGCGAATCACATGGTCCTAAAGCAAATAATGTGGTTGTGAGTTCAAATCCAGATTATCCAAAGGAAGTGTTTTGTGATTTATTTATTATTGCCCAGAAAGCAACAAAAGCTATTGCAAAACGTGATCACGTAACCACAGGACATTGTAAATGCTCATAAATTTGGACTTCAGGGTGCTGCAGCACTTAATTTAACATTGATGATCAATCATAGGTACCTTCATTTGTTACTTTATCAGTAATAAAGTTATCCATTAAAGAAATCATCTTCATTTTCAGCCAACCCAATTTCCATTGGACTTTGCTGGGCTTCAGTGAGCTGGAAGAGACAGAAAGAATTCCACTGTACTGTTGCCAAAGTGTCTTGCAGGGTCATTCCCCATCTTCCCTTGGCCCATCGACCCAGGAGTCAAAGCAAGAGATCCTCTCCACGATTCTATAGTCCACCATCAGGTGGAACAAAAGGAAAAAAGAAACCCTGCCTCCCTGCCCTTTTCTCCCAAGAGAGGTTTTAGGAGGATGGGGTTTAAAATCTTCAGTTTTCTACATACGTTGTTCCTTTTGGTGAAGAGAATCTTGTTCTTCACGTCCTTTGTGGAGAAATCTGGGAAAGGAGAGGGAGGTGCTCAGCAAAGTCTTAGGTCTCCCCAGATGAAGAAACCCCCCAAAATCAGGTCCTTCTTCCCCTCGAGACACAACCATCTATTAAAATCTTTTCCTGCTTCACAGAGCTGATGGATTCTCCTGACCATGAGAAACCTTCTCAGTGAGGCCTCAGGCAAATCCTGCTCTCTATCCACCCCCTCCCCACTTGCCAATGTATATAAATAAGTGCAGGTGAACCATCTTAAAGGTTCCCTGAAGAGCCAAATGGAAGCAGAAGAACTTGTGGGGAGTCTATACAGATGCAGGAGCTGCAGGAGGAGGGGGGACTTAGTGGGTGAGGAACAGCTTGGCCTCTGACCTGTCCCTCTGGGCAACCTTGGATCTTCAAAGATGTAGATGTGCGTCCTGCATATCCCTGCATCTAGGTAACCACTCCGAAAGGAACTCCTTCCCTTTCCCTCTCAGGGTCACAGCCCAATCCAAAGCGTCCACTTACCACATCACTCCACTTTTTTGAGCTCTAGATCGATGATGAATCTGACTGGGTTATTTTTTCTAGGAGCCTTGGTGCTCCCCTCCCCTCCACCAGCTCCTGGGTCCTTTGCCTTCTTTGTTCTGTCTGCAAAGTACCACAAAGTTCTGAGAAAAGCCCTAGAAGAGAGAAAAAGGAATGTAAGGAAAGTCTAGTTTCCATGATCACTTTGATTCGAGAAACCAGAATGGAAAAATGATTCTGCTTGCTTGGGCTCATCATTTTTAACCTTGGTTTGGTTTCACATGACATGATGTGTCCCACAGCCATGTCAGTTTCTCAAATTTTAAAAAGGTTTTCCTAGTTCATAGGTTAAGGCTGCTAACTTATCCAAATCAATTAAGTACTCCACCAAGTCTTTTAGCACCAATAAGGAATTAAAGACAAAATTTCTCTGGAACACATTTGCATCCCTCCCCCCATTCCCCTTTCCTGAGAAGACAAGAAATGGCTGTTCCACACAACACCCCGCAGAATGTCCCAATCTTCTGAGAAATTGGCTACAAAATGGGGAAGGTTCCCCAGAGCCCCTCAGTCTTTATTTATTTATTTATTTTGTCAAAAACTTACAATACAATAGAAATAAGAATAAACATAAGTTTAAATATAAGAAATAGGAACTAATAATTGGGGAAAATAGGACAGGGACGGTAGGCACGATTGTGCGCTTACACACGCCCCTTACAGACCTCTTAGGAATGGGGTGAGGTCAATAGAGGTTAGTTTGAGGGTAAAGGAGTGGGGGTTTGAGCAGGTGACAACAGAATCAGGTAGTGAGTTCCAGACATTGACCACTCTGTTGCTGAAATCATACTTCCTGCAATCAAGTTTGGAGTGGTTTACATTTATATCTGCTGTGTACTCTTGTGTTGTAGTTAAAGCTGAAATATTCATTAACTAGTAAGATGTTGTAACATATGATTTTATGTACTATGCTTAAGTCCAATCTTAGCCGGCGTAGTTCAAGGTTGTCCAAGCCTAGAATCTCAAGTCTGGGGGTGTAGGGTATTCTGTTGTGAACAGAGGAATGTAGTACACTTCTGGTAAAATACTTCTGGACTCGCTCAATTGTATTTCTGTCTGATATACAGTGCAGATTCCAGACAGCAGAGCTGAATTCAAGTATTGGTCTAGCAAAGGTTTTGAATGCCCTAGTTTGCAAATCAGTATTACCAGAGGAGAAGCTTTGTAAAATTAATTTTACAACTCTTAAAGCCTTTTTGGCAATACTGTTGCAGTGAGCTTTGGCGCTTAGGTCATTTGATATGAGAACTCCAAGGTCCTTGACAGAGTGAGGGTCATCAACAAGGTCATATCCGCCTAGCTTGTATTTGGTATATCGTTTTTTCCCCCCCCCAATGTGTAGGACAGAGCATTTGTTGGTCGAGATTTGGAATTGCCAACTGTTAGACCATTCAGACACACAATCAAGGTGTTTTTGAAGGATGGTAGCATTGACGGTGGTGTTGAATAGTTTCACATCATCAGCGAAGAGGACACAGTTGCTAATCAGGTGATCACAAAGGTCATTTATATAGAGTGTAAAGTGTGTGGGTCCTAGAACGCTCCCTTGGGGGAAACCGCTGATAACTGGTGCAGGGTTTGATAGGGTGTTTCCTATTTTTAATATTTGTTGTCTGTTTGACAGGAAGGCAGTAATCCACTTGTGAAGGGATCTGGAAATGCCATAAGAATTTAATGTTAATAGTAGTTTGTCATGTACCACTGAGTGAAAGGCTTTGCAGAAGTCAAGGTAAATTACATCTGTTGCTTTACCCTGGTCAAGTAGTGTAGTCCATATGTTTTTGCAGTGTAGAACTTGCAAATTGCAAGACAATTTTTTTTCTGAAACCAAATTGTTTATTGGAGAATAAGTTGTTTGATTCTAGGAGGAAGGTAATGCATTATTAATAATTGATTCCATAACTTTGCACGTGACACAACACAATGAGATTGGTCTGTAGTTTAAACTTTCAGGCAGGGGTCACCTTTTTTGAAAATAGGGATGACCATTGCTAAAGACCATAGGTTTGGTAAGGAGCTGGTTCTGAATGATATCTTTATGATGAGCTACTGACATTCTAGATGTCTGATCACCAATAACCGACAGAAAGTGGCAATTGACAGGCATGAAAACAATTTCAAAGCCATCAGAATCCTCATGGAGATGACAGTCCTCCTTTGGGTTCCTATCAAAGCTCACCTTCTCCACTTTTTCTACAGACATCAATGCGAGTCCAAGGTCTCTGCTAACCTACTAACTACTCAGCAAAGCTGCCTATTTCAAATGGGAAGTCAGAGCTCCTTTAAAGTTGGGTCACCTGCATGGGGGGAAAAGGTGAAACAAATGAAGGAACGAAGATGGCAAATGGAAGGAAAGCCTATGCCTATGAACAAAATGAGAACATCTGAAGGATACAGAGATGTTGCGGTTTACCTCTTGGCTACATAATTTGAGTCATCCTCAAATTATGACAATAATTGAGTCACAATGGTGGTGCAGCAATTTTAACTTAACTTTGATGATCAGTCATAAGTACCTTCATTTATTCCTTTATCAGTAATAAAGTTACCTTCATTCATGAAATCATTTTCAGGCAGCCCAAATTCTACCATATGTTGCTGGACTTCACTGAGCTGGAAGAGACAGAAAGAATTACGTTGTACTGTTGCCAAAGTGTCTTGCAGGGTCATTCCCCATCTTCCCTTGCCCCGTTGACCCAAGAATTAGCAGCAAGAGATGCTCTCCACGATTCTCTAGTCCACCATCAGGTGCAACAAAAGGAAAAAAGAAACCCTGCCTCCCTGCCCTTTTCTCCCAAGAGGGAGGTTTCATGAGGATGCGGTTTAAAATCTTCAGTTTTCTACATACGTTGTTCCTTTTGGTGAAGAGAATCTTGTTCTTCACGTCCTTTGTGGAGAAATCTGGGAAAGGAGAGGGAGGTGCTCAGCAAAGTCTTAGGTCTCCCCAGATGAAGAAACCCCCCCAAATCAGGTCCTTTTTCCCCTCGAGACACAATCATCTATTAAAATCTTTTCCTGCTTCACAGAGCTGATGGATTCTCCTGGCCATGAGAGACCTTCTCAGTGAGGCCTCAGGCAAATCCTGCTCTCTATCCACCCCCTCCCCACTTGCCAATGTATATAAACACGTGCAGATGAACCATCTTAAAGGTTCCCTGAAGAGCCAAATGGAAGCAGAAGAACTTGTGGGGAGTCTATACAGATGCAGGAGCTGCAGGAGGAGGTGGGACTTAGTAGGTGAGGAACAGCTTGGCCTCTGACCTGTCCCTCTGGGCAACCTTGGATCTTCAAAGATGCAGATGTGTGTCCTGCATATCCCTGCATCTAGGTAACCACTCCGAAAGGAACTCCTTCCCTTTCCCTCTCAGGGTTGCAGCCCAATCCAAAGCGTCCACTCGCCACATTGCTCCACTTTCTGGCGCTTCACATCCACAATGAACGTGACTCATGTTCTCCCAGGAGCCTTGGTGCTGCCCTCCAGTTGGCAGCTTGGAGATCTTGGAGCACCAGCCCCTGGCTCCCTCTTCCTTTTCTCTCCAAAGCAAGAAAAACATCTGAAAAATGCCCTAGAAGAGAGAAAAAGGAATGTAAGGAAAGGGACCAACTAAAGCCTAGTTTCCATAATCACTTTGATTCAAGAAACCAGGGTTAATTCAAGAACACATACACATACCCCGGTTTCCCCTTTCTTAAGAGGACAAGAAATGGCTGTTCCCCCTCCATCCTCCACAGAATGTCCCAATCCTCTGAGAAATTGGCTACAAAATGGGGAAGGTTCCCCAGATCCCAGCAGCCTTTATGAAGACCTACTGACATCCTAGAGACCAAGACGCCATCTTCACTCTGATCATCATCAACTGACAGAAACTGACAATTGACTGGCATAGAAACCATTTCAAAGCCAGTAGAATCCCCAAGGAGATGCCAGGCCTCCTTTGGGATCCTATCAAAGCTCATCACCTCCACCTTTTCTACACACACCAATGCCAGCCCAAAGTCTCTGGGAACCTACTAAGTACTCACCAAAGCTGCCTATTTCTCATTTTTGGCACAGAAGGCATGGCCCTTTGGTTGTAGACCTTGTTTTGTGGGGAGTCTTTTTGTTGTTGTTGCAGAAAAAAGGTCAGTCTCCTGGTGTTTTTTCTGCTTAAGTGCAGACACCTATTTCGTCATGCCAAAGTATTGTTAGACAAACTCTGTTTAATGGCAGAGAGACGGGAAGAGAGAGATTCTTTCTCCTGATTTTTAAATTCAGACATCATTTCTCAAACAGCAACGCAGAAATTTTTCTGCTTTGGAATACAATTGTTATTGAATAGCTGATTGATTTTACCTAATAATATTAATTCCAAATATTACCAGAATTTCCTTTCTGTGAGTGTATATAAAATACTATCTATCTCACCTAATTTTTAAGGAAAGGTATGGAAGTCCCTGAGGTGTGACTTTTACAAAAATTACTGTTAACATTGATACTTCTGCAAATTCTTTCAATTAATTCTTAATGTATTACTGGAATTTGCAAATGACAATGTATCATCTGCAAACAGGCTTAAGAGTGGCTAAGATTCCAAATTCTGTCATTTCCTTGAATTTGTATGTAAATCAGAACTCTTCCTGCCCAATCCAAAGCGTCCACTCGCCACATTGCTCCACTTTCTGCAGCTCCACACCCACCATGAACGTGACTCATGCTCTCCCAGGAGCTTTGGTGCTGCCTTCCAGTTGGTAGCTTGGAGAACTTGGAGCACCAGCCCCTGGCTCCCTGGCCTTCTTCCTTTTCCCTCCAAAGCAGGAGAAATCCCTGAGAAAAGCCCTAGAAGAGAGAGAAAAGGAATATAAGTGAACCAACATAAAGCCTAATTTCCATAATCACTTTGATTCAAGGGTAATTCAAGAACCCTCCCATCCCCGCCCTTCCCCTTTCCTAAGTGGACAAGAAATGGCTGTTTCCGCCCCCTCCTCCATGGAATGTCCCAATCCTCTGAGAAATTGGCTCCAAAATGGGGAAGGCTCCCCTTAAAAAGACCTGCTGACATCCTAGATGTATGATCATCATCAACTGACAGAAACTGACAATTGACTGGCATAGAAACACTTTTAAAGCCAGGAGAATCTCCAAGATGACAATCCTTTGTGGGAATCAAAGTATCCTTAATTTTTGAGCGTAGAGTATTCTTCCTCTGTCAGCATATATAACATCAAAGTTCTATTTCTTTCAAGGTCTCTGAATTTAGCTTTATATTCACTTTAAGAACCTTGTAAGGAAGAGGTAAATCCTCCTCCAACACTTCTTTGCTTTGTCCCATGTCCATCAACAATTGTAAAAGGTTCCTTCCTTACTTTTACATCTCCAAAGAGGAAGTCGCAGCTCCTTTAAAGTTAGGTCACCTGCATGGGGAAAAAAAGTGAGACAAATGAAGGAAAGAAGGTGACAAATGGAAGGAAAGCTTATGCCTATGAACAAAATGAGAACACCTGAAGGATACAGAGTTGTTGCAATTTATCTCTTGGCTGCATAATTTGAGTCATCCTCAAATTATGACAATAATTGAGTCATAATTTTGGTCAATTTTATGAACAGTGCTGTTAGTGAATCACATGGCCCTAAAGCAAATTATGTGGTCATTAGTCCAAATCCAGATTATCCAAAGGAAGTGTTTTGTGATTATTATTATTTTTGCTCAGAAAGCAACAAAAACTATTGCAAAACGTGATCGCATAACCATAGGATGCTGCAAATGCTCGTAAATTTGAACTGGTTGACAAGCACCCAAAATGCGATCAAGGGCCTTTAGGGTGGGGCGGCACTTTTGATTGAACTTTGATGATCAGTCATAAGTACCTTCATTTATTACTTTATCAGTAATCAAGTTGCCTTCATTAATGAAATAATCATTTTCAGGCATCCCATATTCCACCAGATGCTGCTGGACTTCAGTGAGCTGGAAGAGACAGAAAGAATTCCACTGTACTGTTGCCAAAGGGTCTTGCAGGGTCATTCCCCATCTTCCCTTGGCCCATCGGCCCAGGAGTCAAAGCAAGAGATCCTCTCCACGATTCTCTAGTCCACCATCAGGTGGAACAAAAGGAAAAAAGAAACCCTGCCTCCCTGCCCTTTTCTCCCAAGAGAGGTTTTAGGAGGATGGGGTTTAAAATCTTCATACATACGTTGTTCCTTTTGGTGAAGAGAATCTTGTTCTTCACGTCCTTTGTGGAGAAATCTGGGAAAGGAGAGGGAGGTGCTCAGCAAAATCTTAGGTCTCCCCAGATGAAGAAACCCCCCAAAATCAGGTCCTTCTTCCCCTCGAGACCCAGTTCCATCTGTTAAAATCTTTTTCTGCTTTACAGTGTAGGAAGGGAACATGGGGAACTTACCCAGACAGTATTACCACTAAAAGAAAAACCTTAGTTTCAGAAACAAAGTCATCATTAGAAGCTTCTAGGGAAACATAAACTGGAGCCAAATACTACTTAAATTACAGGAAACTGCAGCTCCAAACATTAAAAATAAGAAGCCATTCAAAAGGCAGCTCCAAACATATTGAATAAGAAACCATTTAAAAGTCAGCATCAAACAGCAGCACCAAACATATTAAAACACCAAAATACATTAGAATAGAAAATCATTAAAAATCTCCATAGAAACAGCACAAAAAAGAAAAACGAAGCAGAGTAATTAAGATTTCAGTATAGTGAGGTGGTGTTGAAAGGCTTTAAAAATGCCTTTCTTCTGAGGGTTCAATTTTCCTGCTGGGAGAACTCCAGTGCAAGGATTCAGACAACTGCTTGGAAGCTGGTTCTTTTTATTTTTCAGGAAGGCGAGAGATAGCAAGAAGTCTGCGTTCCT
The DNA here is from genome assembly GCF_049901735.1 of Notechis scutatus. NCBI lineage: Eukaryota > Metazoa > Chordata > Lepidosauria > Squamata > Elapidae > Notechis > Notechis scutatus. The sequence continues at coordinate 22,376,497 of NC_142014.1, forward strand.
GGGGCTAGCTCGCTTTGTATGATAAGCCCCCTGATTTATATACCTTTTTCTCATTTTGTGTGTGTGTGCTTGTGTTTGTATTTCTTAATGTTTTAAATCCTGTCAGGGGTTGTCTTCATTTCCACCGGAGGGTAAACTCTGTGGGGTGCAGAAGGCAAACTTTGCAGGGTGGTTTGATTGGATTATCAGTTTCCTAATGTTTTCCTGTGGCAATCTCCTGTCTGTCTCCTTTGCAATATATTTTGTGTCTTTTGTCTGTTTGTTTAGCTGATTTGGCATGTCTTGTGTTTGTAAGGGTTTTCTTTTCTTGTTTCCTTAGTTTTCTTAATTATTTGGGCTTTTGTCTAAGGGCTTCTTTAATACCTTTTATTTGATTCCTTTTCCTATGCAAGTTTGTTTTATGGCTGGCCTGATGTTCCCCTCGGGCTTTTCCTGCTTAGGTGTCACCACTGTCCCTCATGAAGTTCCCTTTCCACAATGGAAAAATAGGAAACTCAGATGCAGAAGGAGACGGGCCACAATAACAAGGGGGAAACAAACAGAAAGGTGCTAAAAGTCGATCAAAAACACAATATTAGCTTTTGGAAACAAACCTGGGACGAATAGACAATGACATTATAAACACAATTAAACGCTAGCAAGCACTTCCTCGCCAGTCCTCCGGAAGAGCAAAACAGGATCAAAACCATTAAAACTGGGGGAGTCACAAAAATGAAACGGGATTAGAACCATTAACACAGGAATCACACAAAGCCGTAAGAAAGACTAGAAAACAAACTTCAAAAGGGAAAAAGAATTACTAACAATTCATCAGCTACCCCAGGAACGTGTGTCCTTGCTGTTGCTCATACTGCTGCCGCTTGTATCTCCTTCCTGAAAAATAAAGAGACCCAGCTTTCACGCAGCTGTTCCACTCAAATTATTTTGCCCCCATCGGCTAGGCTTCCCAGTGGGAAATTCGAACCCAGCAGAAGAAGTTTAGGTAAAAAAATATCCAACAACAGAGCTGGTGGATTCTCCTGGCCATGAGAAACTTCTCAGTGAGGCCTAAGGCAAACCCTGCTCTCTATCCACTTCCTCTCCACTTGCCAATGTATATAAATAAGTGCAGGTGAACCATCTTAAAGGTTCCTTGAAGAACCAAATGGATGCAGAAGAACTTGTGGGGAGTCAATATAAATATAGGAGCTGCAGGGGGACTTAGTGTGTCAGAAACAGCTTGGCCTCTGACCTGTCCCTCTGGGCAACCTTGGATCTTCAAAGAAGCAGATGTGCATCCTGCATATCCCTGCATCTAGGCGTCCACTCCAAAAGGAAATCCTTCCCTTTCCCTCTCAGGGTCGATAATAGATCTGACTAGTTTTCTCCCAGGAGCGCTGGTGCTGTTCTGTATTCTGTACATGGACAGCACAGCTGCCCTGCAGTTGGCAGGTTGGACTTGGAGCATCAGATCCTGGGTCCTTTGCTTTCTTTGTTCTGTCTCCAAAGCACCAGAAATATCTTTAAAAAGCCCCAGAAGAGAGAAAAAGGAATGTAAGAAAAGCCTAGTTTCCGTAATAACTTTGATTCAAGAAACCAGAATGGGAAAATGATTCTCCTTGCTTGGGCTCATCACTTTCAACCTTGATTTGGTTTCACATGACAGGATAGGTTCCACAGCCATGTGAGTTTATCAAATTTTTAAAAGGTTTGCCTAGTTCACAGGTTAAGGCTGCAAACTTATCCAAATCAATTGGAAAGTACCCAACCAAGTCTTTTAGCATCAATAAGGAATTAAAGATAAAACTTCTCTGGAACATATTTACTCCCCCACCCCTTCTCCTTTCCCAAGACGACAAGAAATGGCTGTTTCTCCTCCACCCTCTATGGAATGTCCCAGTCCTCTGAGAAATTGGCTCCAAAATGGGGAAGGTTCCCCAGATCCCAGCAGCCTTTATGAAGACCTACTGACATCCTAGAGACTTAGACGCCATCTTCACTCTGATCATCATCAACTGACAGAAACTGACAATTGACTGGCATAGAAACCATTTCAAAGCCAGTAGAATCCCCAAGGAGATGCCAGGCCTCCTTTGGGATCCTTTCAAAGCTCATCACCTCCACCTTTTCTACACACACCAATGCCAGCCCAAAGTCTCTGGGAACCTACTAAGTACTCACCAAAGCTGCCTATTTCTCATTTTTGGCACAGAAGGCATGGCCCTTTGGTTGTAGACCTTGTTTTGTGGGGAGTCTTTTTGTTGTTGTTGCAGAAAAAAGGGTCAGCTCCTGGTGTTTTTTCTGCTTAAGTGCAGACACCTATTTCGTCATGCCAAAGTATTGTTAGACAAACTCTGTTTAATGGCAGAGAGACGGGGAGGAGAGAGATTCTTTCTCCTGATTTTTAAATTCAGACATCATTTCTCAAACAGCAACGCAGAAATTTTTCTGCTTTGGGATACAATTGTTATTGAATAGCTGATTGATTTTACCTAATAATATTAATTCCAAATATTACCAGAATTTCCTTTCTGTGAGTGTATATAAAATACTATCTATCTCACCTAATTTTTAAGGAAAGGTATGGAAGTCCCTGAGGTGTGACTTTTACAAAAATTACTGTTAACATTGATACTTCTGCAAATTCTTTCAATTAATTCTTAATGTATTACTGGAATTTGCAAATGATAATGTATCATCTGCAAACAGGCTTAAGAGTGGCTAAGATTCCAAATTCTGTCATTTCCTTGAATTTGTATGTAAGTCAGAACTCTTCCTGACCGGACTGCCCAATCCAAAGCGTCCACTCGCCACATTGCTCCACTTTCTGCAGCTCCACACCCACCATGAACGTGACTCATGCTCTCCCAGGAGCCTTGGTGCTGCCTTCCAGTTGGTAGCTTGGAGAACTTGGAGCACCAGCCCCTGGCTCCCTGGCCTTCTTCCTTTTCCCTCCAAAGCAGGAGAAATCCCTGAGAAAAGCCCTAGAAGAGAGAGAGAAAAGGAATATAAGTGAACCAACATAAAGCCTAATTTCCATAATCACTTTGATTCAAGAAACCAGGGTTAATTCAAGAACACATACACATACCCCGGTTTCCCCTTTCTTAAGAGGACAAGAAATGGCTGTTTCCCCCCCATCCTCCACAGAATGTCCCAATCCTCTGAGAAATTGGCTACAAAATGGGAAAGTTCCCCAGAGCCCAGCAGCCTTTATGAAGACCTACTGACATCCTAGAGACCTAGACGCCATCTTCACTCTGATCATCATCAACTGACAGAAACTGACAATTGACTGGCATAGAAACCATTTCAAAGCCAGTAGAATCCCCAAGGAGATGCCAGGCCTCCTTTGGGATCCTTTCAAAGCTCATCACCTCCACCTTTTCTACACACACCAATGCCAGCCCAAAGTCTCTGGGAACCTACTAAGTACTCACCAAAGCTGCCTATTTCTCATTTTTGACACAGAAGGCATGACTTAGAATAACTTTATTGTCACTTTGAATGTACATTATTCAGCATACATTAAAATGAAATTTGCATACCGCTCTCAAAGGGTCACTTTTGAGGCATGGCTGTTTGGTGGTAGATTTTGGTTGCCATTCTGGTTCTTGGTCTTTGTTGTTGTTCCCTCTGTCTAGGGTGAACTTCTTTTGTCATATAACTGCTTATTAGCAGGCATCTATTTCTTATGCCAAAGTATGGTTAGAGAAAGCTTTATTTAATGAAAGGTGGGGGGGGAGAAATTATCTGTCCTGGTTTTTAAATTCAGACATCATTTCTCATATACCAATGCAGGCAAGAAACAAAAAGTTGTGGGACAGATTCTACCCAGAAAAATATTTAGTTTAATGAAGTTGAGCCCCAAATCATAGGATCGTCTTTGGACAGGTTCCAAAGTTGAAGGATCCTGCTTTTTTCAGAAAGCCAAAGGATCAGATTTTCTCTTTTTATCCAGGAGGCCTAGATCTTCCAATGTGGACTGCCTCTTACAATGGAAGCTCTATTAAGCCTCTCATTTGAGTGAGACTGATTATGACAGCTTTCTGCCAGTTGTTTTCCTGGCAGTTTCCCCTTGGTCCACATCACGGCTGAGGTCCCACCATTCTTTCTGTTTGAATGAAGACACCCTCCTTTTTCTTCTGGCCAATTCTCTTGTAGAGAAAGAGAAAAAGAATATTCCTCCCCAACCATGTCCCTCCCCAAGACAGAGTACCGTGTCTCATGATCAGCAATGTCTTTCCACCTCATCCTCTTCAGTCCAATTGGTTTTCAACACCAAGATGCATTCTCCAACAGGTGAAACCCTAAATCCAGTTCCTGAAGAAATGTTCCCAATGAAGAATCAATTCATGTGATCATCACCCAGATGACCTGACATCAGCTGTGTTTTTTTTAAGGGCAAAGCTTACCCAATTTGTACCCCCAATTTGTTCATTTCTCCCTAGCAAGTATGATCCAGAATTCAAGAACCTCTGCTTTAGAGAGTTTTCTCAGGTTTAATATAGTTCCCCCAAAGGTTTAGGGTACTTTTATTTCTGTTAGTCTCTTAATAGTTCAACTGTCTTATCTTTGCCACTGACGTATCGTTGAATTGAAATTAAGCTTTGAACTTAATTTTGGTTTTGCACTAAAATCTGAAGTAGTATGATGTTGGATTTCAGTTAATTCTCAATTTCAACTTGGATATCAGTGGATATCTTGCATTAGGGGGAGTTGGAAAGCTATTTACTGTTTTTTTTAAAAAGTTTTTTATGGCTTGTGATTGTTTTTGGTATCATTTGTGTGCTATCCACTGCCATCAAGCCACCAGAGAGAAAAGCAATGGAAAGAACAGCTCATCCACAGACAGACAGAGACAGACAAATAAATGCTGGGTACTGCAAGGTTTCCCTTCCATAGTTTTCAAACTTGAGGGAATAATAGGCCCCAGATCTGCTGCTGCTAATATAATCGTAAAAAATAACTCCTCATCTTTGTGTTTCTGAGGTCTCTTGTACATACAGTATATTCTTTCTATTAATTCTTAACTATTCAATTTTGGAAATTAAAATTTCATTAATTCATTAACTTTGAAAGAGCCATTGTTTTAACTGCCAGAATTCAAACCACAATTTTTAAATATATTTATCGCACTTCTTTCTTTTTTTTATTTTTTTCTGCATTGGGATAAGCTTGTTATTAAACAGTTGATTGGTTTTTTAAAATAATATTAATTCCAAATGTTACATGGGCATGTATATAAAATACTATCCATCTCATCTAAAATTTTAGAAAAGGTATGGGAGTCCATGAGGTGTGACTTTTACAAAGATTACTGTTAACATTGATACTTCTGCAATTTTTTTCAATTCAATCTTCATTTACTTAGCTGTATTACTGGAATTTGCAAACGATAATGTATCATCTGCAAACAAGCTGACAATCTCTGGCTTATGAATTACTACGATTCCTAACTCTGTCGTTTCCTTGAATTTTCATGTAAGTCAGAACTCTTCCTGACCGGACTGCCGGTTATTGAATAGCCCTGTAGTGTCTTCCTTCCTCGAGCCAATGAACAGCCAAAACTGCCCAATGCTTTGAGTAATCACTGAAAAGAGGCTATGTATGAAAAATGGCCAGTTTTAGTGGCTCCTCCTGAAATCCTTGCCCGGCTTCAGCAGTTTGTCGGCTCAAGAAACAAGAATACCATCCACCATTTTTAGTACTGGGCAGCCTGTTTGTATCTTGGAGTTGTCCTTAAGTCAGAAGTTCTTCACCTGGGGACTGCCTGTAGATCATTTTTATCTTCTGTTTTTATCTCTAAAATTTCTCTATTGCGCTGAAGAGGCACTGCTAGTGTTTCTATCAAAATATTAAATAATGGGATGAAAAGACAACCCTGCTTGGTACTTCTTGAGACGCTTCCTGGACAAATACAATTCACCTGAAAGAGACTTATAATTATTTCTCTTTAGTAATTCTTCCATTAGACATTTGAAAGTCTTTTTTCTTTTAAGATAGCAGGACTAACTTTTTTATTTTCTATTTAAAAAACCACACTTTATCACCACTCCAATTTATCTTTTAGTCCATCAGTTTTTTCTTTTTTTTTCTTTTTCTTTTTTAAATTTAGTAAATTTTATTTAGTTTTCAAAATTTAAAAACATAAAATAAAACTTTATATATTATTATATCAACATCAAGACATCTTTTACATTTCCTTATCATCTTTCTATATGCACATTTCTTTCATTATACAATTTCAACTTAATATATAAATAAATATAGATAGATATGAATATAGATATAAGTATTTACATAGTTTGGTATTCTTTACCTAATTGCCATTTTGATTTCTTTTTATTCTTAAACCATTCATACCAGGCAGCATCCCAGACATTATAATATATCAACTCTTCTTTGTCTCTTAATTTCATTGTTAGTCTGTCCATCTCTGCACAGTCTAAAATTTTTTTTATAACAATACCCTCTGGTGGTAACCAAAAAATACAGATTTTTAAGAAACAAAATATAGTAGAGAGTACAAGTTCTTTAGATAACCAAGAGAAGGAATAATGTCCAAAGTGTATTTATTGATTCAGTTTGTACAGCTGTCCATCTCAAATAAGGGACACTCGGTGGCAAACAATCCTAAAACCAATTAAAAACAGAATACAGGACAACCTTCGTCTCAGGAAGGACAATGTTCTAGAAGGGAAGTCCTATGTCCCCTGTCCTTCCCTCCTTTCAGTTCCCAATACTTTCCCCACCTTAATGTTCCAAACTAAAGCTACTTTCATGAAATGAAACCATCCTATTTTTAGCCAGCCGAATTTCAACAGGAAATGGTGGAAACTCCTGCTGGTTTTCAGTGATCTGGAAGAGACAGAAGGAAGTCCATTGTACTGTTACCAAAGTGTCTTTCAGAATCATTCCCTGTTTTGGCTCATCGACACAAGTATTAGCAGTAAGACATCCCATCGAGGGATTCCTTAGTCAACCAAAAGGAAAAAGAAACCCTGCCTCCCAGTCCCTTTCTCCCAAGAGAGACATTATATCAGGATGGGGGACCAAGTATAGTGGGGAACCCAAAGTTTACAATGTTCTTTTCATTTTGCTACATATGTGGATCCTATTTGATGGTTCCTACAGTAGAGAACCTGACTCCAGGTGGATGAGAAGTATTGCCAGCCGTGTTCCTCAAATTACTGTGGAATTGAGACAAAAAAGCTACCTTTGATTGGAACCTCCTATACCCAGGAATCTCATGGTCAAAACACACACGTGCAATGTAGGGAATGTTTTGTTTAAGCCTCTGGAGCTGCCCTCTCCCTCTATGGTTACTCCCAGCATCTTAAATCCCAGACTCTTTGGAAGGAGGAAACTGTGGGATGGCATTTCAAGCAAAGGACTCTACAAACACTTTTGGTCTCTTATCTGCAATTGTGGCCATTGAACATTACAGTTAAAGAGGCCTCTTTGTGTAGAAGTCCCTGCATGAAGGGAAACAGCTCTTGTGACAAGCCCAATTCCCATGCTACCTGATGCCCGTTCTCAAGAACAATCCTCCGCCTAGATTGTTCCCATATTTTGGAATATTTCACTGGAGTTTTGTGATTCCGTGAATGTTTGCACTGACCCAATTTTCCTTCAAGCTCTCCTGGGACTTAAACGTGCCCTTCCCTTCAAAATAAAAATTAAATGCCCCGTTGTTGCAGACTGCCGAAGAAGGCTTCTGAGGGTGAGGCCAAAGGCCTCCTCCAGCAACTTCTTCTCTCCCTGAAATGAAAGACAGAGATGATGACGTGTGGAACATTTTCCCAGCCGTTCCAATATCGCCTATTCACCCATGGCGACCCGAGGCGGCTTACACAATGTAAAACCATATTTAAAACAAAAAATAAAATAAAAACAATAAAAACTAACAAAAAAATCAAATAAATTAGTAAAGTCCAATAGAACAAAATTTGGGGAAAAAAAAAACCCAGAAAATCAAAAACCAACTCCCTTCCCCCTCCCTGATGACAGTAGATCACACTAGCCACTTGATGGGCTCCATCCCTCTCTGGGTTCCCCAGGCCCGCTGGCAAAACCAGGACTTTAGTGCCTTTCAGAAGAGAGCTAGAGTGGGGGCCATTCTAATCTCTGAGGGAATGATGTTCCAGAGAGACGGAGCCACCACGGAGAAAGCCCTTATTCTGTGTCCCACCAGGTATACCTCCCTCAGAGGTGGGACTCACAACATTCCCTGCCTCCTCGCTCTAATGGGTCATGTGGATGTGATTTACAAGAGATGTTTCCTTAGATAACCTGGACCCAAGCCATGAAGGGCTTTAAAGGTGACAACCAACACCTTGAATTGCACCCAGAAGCAAATTGGCAACCAATGCAGCTCCTGCAGGAGAAGTGATACATGTGCACCCCAGGGTCTGCATAAAACCATGCGGGCCACTGCATTTTGCACCAACTGCAGCTTCCGGATGCTCTTCAAGGGCAGCCCCATGTAGAGTGCATTGCAATAATCAAGACGGGAAGTGACCAGGGCATGAGTGACTGTGAGTAGGGACCACTGATCCAGGAAAGGGCATAACTGGTGCACAACCTGCAGTTGTGCAAAGGCCCTCCTGGCCACGACCGCCACCTGCTTTTCGAACAAGAGTCGTGAGTCCAGGAGAACCCGTAGGTTACACACACGGTCTGTTTGGGGTAGTGCCACCCCATCCAAGACTAAAGATGGTAATTCTCCCTGAACCCACGAACCCCAGACCCAGAACCATTCAGTCTTGCAAGGGTTTAGTTTCAACCCATTGCTCCCCATCCAGCCCCAACAGCCTCTAGGCACTGCTCGAGGGAGGACACAGCAACACTTAACTCACCACGGGCCGACACAAACAGCTGAGTATCATCAGCATATTGGTGATACCTCAGTCCATGATGATGGATGATCTCACCCAGCAGCTTCATATAAATGTTGAATAGGAGTGGAGAGAGTACTGAGCCCTGTGGAACCCCGTAAAGCAGTGGGTGAGGGTTGGATCTCTCCCCTCCTATCAACACTGACTGAGAGGGGCTGCAGAGGAAGGAAGTGAATCCAGACAGCACAAGGCCTCCCACTCCCATCCCCGAAGCTGCCCCAGGAGAATCCCATGGTCAATGGTATCAAAAGCCACCAAGAGGTCAAGTAGAGCGAGGATGGATGCACTATCCCCATCTGCTCCTGCCAGAGATAATCCAAAAATGTGACCAATGCCGTTTCTGTCCCAGATCCAGGCCTGAATCCTGACTGGTAGGGGTCGAGATAATCCGTTTCATCCAGAAATCTATGGAGCTGCTGCACGACCACCTTCTTAACAACCTTCCCCCAAAAGGGAAATATTGGAAACAGGTTGGAAATTATCCAACTGGGTGGAGTCCAGCGATGGCTTTTTAAGAAGAGGTCGGACCACAGCCTCCTTAAAGTGCTGGGGCACCGTCCCCTCCTGTAGGGAAGCATTAATCACTGCCAGAGTCCACCCTCCTGTCACCTCCTGAAAAGCTTCCACAAGCCAGGAGGGACATGGGTCTAAAACACAGGTGCTTGCACGCATACTTCCTAGGATCCTGTCCATTTCCTCAGGAGCAACAGGGTCAAACTATTCCCAGATAACAGGGCAAGAACTTACCTCAGGAGATTCCATTGGATCAGCCAGCATCTAACTGGGAACGAAGTCAAGTGATTTTGCAGGGTTTGGATTCTAACAGTTCGCACCTATTCACTAGAACCGTTTGTTAATATTCTAAGCAGTTCGGAAAACCAGTTGTAAGAAGAAATTACTGGGCTAATCCTGCAAGGAAGGCAGGAAGGAAACATTCTGGTGTTGCTTACAGAAACTGCCTCTCTGTTAACCCTTATTGCCTTCTTGGCAGGATTAGACTTCCTGTCTCAGGAATTTCTCTGAAGTTTTTTCCCCCTCCTTTGCTGGTACTTTGCTTGTGTGGAGTGACCATTCAAAGTTACAATGGCACTGAAAAAAGTGACTTATGACCATTTTTCACACTTACAATTGTTGCAGCATCCCCACAGTCATGAGAGGCCAGGCGAGGAGATGTGTGCCTCGATGTGAGTGATGTTGAGTTGGCCACACCCACCCAGTCACATGACTACCAAGCCATGCCCACCACCTAAGCCACACCCACAGAACCGGTTGTTAAAAATTTGAATCCCACCCCTGTGATTTTGTCTTCCAGAAAATCCGCATATTCCTCAGCGCACCCCTTCAGGTCATCTCTCCCAACTGGTGCTGGGGTTATCTACGCGGCCCACCAGAGGGATCTGAAAATTTTTGGTGGGCTGCAGAGAAATCTCACCCCAAGAGCACCCCTCAAAGCAATTAATCCAGGCTGCGCAGAAACACAAGTGCCTGAGCTGCCCACATGCCCCGCGGGAATCCTCCCCACCCACTCATTCCTTACCCGGTAAACTTGCCTGCTAAATTGCTATTTTTCCTTTTTCCGACCATCATCTGTTCTCTGTGCCAGGAGATTTAGATTTAGCAGAAAATGGTTGGATTTCTTGCTTTCCAGCTAGTCTTTAGATCTTCGGCTCTGCTTTTAAGTACAGCTGGACTTCCCTTAGGACTGAAGGTTTGCTTGCAAGCAAATTCAGTGCAGACTCACGACAAGCAAATTTGAAAGACTGAGCTAGCCGATGGCAGATAGATAGATAGATAGATAGATAGATAGAAAGATAGATAGATAGATAGATAGATAATTGAATGATTCTGTGAGCAACTCAATCTGCCTGCTTTGCCTGCTTTTGGGTAAAAGTTGCTCTTTTTTATATAAAAAAAATCAATATTTACATGCATGGTGTGTTGTGAGTTAATTTTGTGAGTTTGCTTGCGAGCAAATTTTATGTGACAGACTGAGCTAGCCGATGGCAGATAGATAGATCTCTGAATGAATCTGTGATTCCATGAGCAACTCAATCTGCCTGCCTTGCTTTGCCTGATTTTGGGTAAAAGTTGCTCTTTTTTAAATAAAAAAATTCAAATTTATATAAATATTTATAATTGTTAAGCCTAGATTCCCCAACGGGTGTTAAGGAAAACAAACTAAACAGAACGTGCAGCGAGAAGTCAGATAGGAAGACAGGTAAATATGTGAGATAAGTTTTCTAGTTAACACGCAGTAAAATACAGATACGCTTGTGCTATCAAAAATATAGTTTATTCCATTTAAGAATTATAGCATAGTCAAATAAACGGTCCATTAGTCATATATCAATTTCAGTCAAGTCTTGTCGGGGATACTCTATTTGCAAAGTCCGTGATGAATAGCCAATGTCAGTACACTTACAATAAATCAGTCCAATCTTATCTTCTCTCCGTTGAGAAAAATCAACACTCCTACAAGAACGCAGTCATCAATCCATCCAGTAATTAGGGATCAGTAAGCCAGAGAGAGAGAGAGCTGCATTTGCCTCGCTTCATATATAGTGCTTTTACAACCACACCCTTAATTACATTCTTGCTGTTAAAGTTACACACATTTTAACTAACAAACCATGATACCATATTTATTATTTTTACCCAAACCAGTTAGGGTAAACAATGTTATCCCTAACAATAATATTTACATACAAGCCATGCCCAGCCAGTCACGTGACCACCAAGCCACACCCACAAATTAGGCCATACCCACAGAACCAGTTAGTGGTCCCTGGGATCTAAAATTATATGAGTTTGGTGGTCTAAAAAAGGTTGGCGACCCCTGGTATATACCGTCTCCCCATGTGTTTCATCCCTCTCAGTTCCTCTTTATGCCACGGGGCACAGAGAGGTCTATGGGTGAGGAGAGTCCGCAAGGGTGCAATCCTATTCAGAGCCTCAGTCAACTTCCTATTCCAAACAGTGACTAAGAGCTCAGCTGAATAGCATAATAGATCTGCAGTTATAACCCCCAGCTCCTTCTGGAACTCATTTAGGTCCATTAAATAGTTGGATAATCCTTTTAATAGTATTAAATCCTAGATTTACTTTCTCTGGGTATATTTAAAATCTCAGCTATTAAATCCTTGATCTGTCCTGTTGAAAAAGAATTTACAAAGTTTTTTTTTTAAAAATTTAAACATATTTTTAAAAAATATATAATTCAAGGGGGATGAACATACACAATCCTCCTTCCTCTTGTTGCCCCCATAACAACAACCCTGTGAGGTAGGTCAGGCTGAGAGAGAGTGACTGGCCCAAAGTCTCTCTGGCTTTCTTGCGTCAGGCAGCACTCGAACTCAGTGCCTCCTGGTTTCCAGCCAGGTGCCTTAACCACTAGAGCAAATTGCCTCTAATACTATCCAGGACTTTATACCCATCCCTTTTTCTTTTTCTTTTAGTCCAGCAGATTCTTTCCGCTGCCTGCTCACAACACTTTTCAGTATACTTTTGGCTTTGGCTTTTAGAATCATAGACTCATAGGGCTGGAAGGGACCTTGGAGGTCTTCTAGTCCAACCCCCTTTCGATTGGCCTCAGGAGAGAAGAATCTATGGACACCCTTAATCTGAAAAAAGCTTTAACTCTGGCAATTGTTCTGTCTTGAGATGAGATACCCATTAAAGTAGCCTTTTCTGGGTTTTCCCCCCTGATTCCTCTAATTCTCCATTTATTTCTTTTGCCCCGTTCCTGCATCTCGGCCAGAATCAATCTAATGTCAGTTATGGCTTTCGGGGCCTTTGACAGATGGAGCTCATTTCCTCACAGAGCATCAGCCACTTGGCCAGCGGTCTGGGAAGGCTCTGAAGCCGGAGGAGTCAAGCCTTTCCTCGGTTGATTCCCTTCTTCTTCATTCCCTTCCTCCTTTAACTCTCCTTGAAGGTCCTTTGCCTCATTTTCTTAAATCAGGTCGACTTTCTTGCCCCCGGATGAGGCGTTTTCTACTTCGCTGCTGGGCTCCTGCATTCTTCCCTCTAGGCCTCAATTCTTCAGCCATTTCAAAGATGGCTCCCTTTTAGGCCTTGTATCTTTTGTTAGCCTTGCTGTTTGGCTACATATTAGTTAAAGGAAAATGGCAGGGCTCAGCCTGAAAGCTGGGCCAGAGGGGCAGCAAAGGGCTCAGCAGGCCAGAGAAGGACCCAGAGAGGACATTGACTTTAATCCCATAAAAGGTTAAGCGCTGTGGTGACAAAAATATTCCACACTCTTTTCAGAATCACCTATAGACAACAGATTTTTCTCAACAATTGAGTAAAACAATTAAGGTAAATGATTAAGCTTGCCGTCAGAAGTTGTGGGTGCTTTATCACTGGAGACTTTTAAGAAGAGACTGGACAGTCACTTGTCTGGAATGGTATAGAATGTCCTGCTTGAGCAGGGGGTTGGACTAGAAGACCTCCAAGGTCCCTTCCAGTTCTACTCTGATTGATTGACTGACTGACTTGGGGTCTAATTTATTTATTATAAACTGCCCGAATCCTGCCTGGGCCTGCAGGAGCCCATTTGAAGCAAACATGAGGCAGAAAAGCTGCTATCTAATGCTGCTGCTTTTATCTCCATTGAAAAATATGAGGGGAAAAGGCCCAGCAGACATAAGGGCTTCCTTCTTTGACCTGAGAATAGTCAGCCCCAAGGCTTCTTCTCCCTTGACCAGACCCCTTTACTGACTGGCATCTGGATTTTTGCAGCCCAGATGTGGTGGGCTTAGGAGATGAGGAAAGAAAATCCTTCTTGCAAGCCCTTTGCCTTCCTTGGTGCCTCATGGGCTACTTTACTCCCTGGATTTCTTACGTTGTTCAGATCCAACTGGTTAATCCAAATGGTAGCTTGTAGTTTCTGAATCATAATTTATGCCTTTTGTGTGAATCCTGCAGATAATAAGTTATCTGCAATAGTAAAGTGCTCTTCGTGTGTTTTCTTTTTGTTAAAGGAAGCCAAACACGTATATTTCATGACATCATGTGTTGTAGAAACTCAACTTTGGCCTCGTGGTGAAGGGACCAGCCTAGAAAGTTGGAGACTTACCCATGAAAGCCAGCTGGCCAGTCATTCTCAGCTCAACCCACCTGACAGTTTTGTTGCTGTTGGGAAAAGAGAAGGAGAAAGGTATGTTGGGGTTGTTGTTTTTTTGCTGCCTTGAGTTATTTGTAAAAGTGATAAAGGTGGGATATGAATGAACAAACCTAAGAAAATAGGTCAAATGAGTACAGCATGTTTGATTAATGATGGGGAACCTCCAAGTACCTTTTCATAATGCTAATAATTATAAAAAGTTATGGACTTTAAGTAATAATGCTGTCCACTTTCCTATTTTTGTTTTTCCTACTTGCTAGTCTGTCAGAATTACTTATATACTCTTGTAATAGCACTAGCACTTAGACTTCACAGTGCTTTATGGCCAGGGGTGGGATTCAATTTTTTTAACAACCGGTTCTGTGGGCATGGCTTAGTTGGTGGACAAGGCTTGCTGGTCATGTGACTGGGTGGGCGTGGCCAACTTGACATCACTCACATCAAGGGGTGCTTCTCCTCGTCTGGCCTCTCATAACAGTGGGGATGCTGCAATGGTTGTAAGTGTGAAAAATGGTCATAAGTCCCTTTTTTCAGTGCCATTGTAACTTTGAATGGTCACCAGTTTTAGACCAAAACTCAAAAAGGGTATGTAAACTCACGTTTGAATGTCAATCTTTCTAGCTAACCAAGAAGCCTGGCTGAATGTCACTCATCTTGGTTCCTTGTCATTAAAAGCTTCTTCCTGGCAGCTCTGCTTCATTATTCAATTATTTCTTCAAAGTGCTAACTCCAACAGGGGAGTATTTCCTCTCAACAGCAGTGTAAAAAGCTTAAAACAACCCTTCCCCTTTAAGAAATTACCAGCAAAGAAAAAAAAACACCTCCTTTGGAGACAGTAAGTCTAGGCATACTGCCAAGAATGTAAGAAGGGTAGAAAAAAAAACAAAATATTTCTTCCAACAATCCCTTTTCTGAACTGCTTAGAAAGTTAACAACCCGGTTCTAGAGAATAGGTAAGAACCTGTAGAATCCCACCCCTGTTTACGGTCCTCTGTAAGCAGTTTACACAGTCAGGATATTGCCCCCAAAATCTGGGTCCTCATTTTACTGACCTCAGAGGGATGGAAGGCTGAATAAACCTTGAGCCGGTGAGAATCAAACTACTGGTAGTCAGCAGAATTAGGCTGTAATAATGCATTCTAACCACTGCATCAACACAGCTCTTAATAGGAATGGGAATTGCTCCTTTGATCCTCATTAAACAGTTTGCCTGAAAATTCAGTATTACTAAAACACTATGTCTAAAAGTGTACTGTACAAATCAGATATCATATCATAGAAGATAGAACCTAAAATATAGAATAATAAGGTTGCAAGGGACCTTAAACCAAAACCCGCCTGCCCATGGCAAGAGATCCTATATCATTCCTGACTTCCTTTTGGCTTGATGGGATCGTAGAAGAATAAGAGACTAACAAAACAGAATAATAGAGTTGGAAGAGACCCTTGAGATCCTCCAATCCAACACCCCCACCCAAGCAAGAGACCCTATACCTATTCAATCTCTTCTTTAAAACCTCCAGTGATGGAGCACTCACAACTTCTGAAGGCAAGCTCTTCCACTGGCTAATTTTCTCACTTTTAGAAAATTTCTCCTTAGTTGTATGTTGCTTCTCTCCTTGATTACTTTCCATCCATTGTTTCTTGTCTTGCCTTCTGATACTTGGGAAAATAGGTTGACTTCCTCTTCTTTTTGGCAGCCCCATAGATATTGGAACACGGCTATCATGTCGCATCTAGTCCTTCTCTTCACTAGAATAGACAAACCCGATTCCTGCAACTGTTCTTCATACGTTTTAGTCTCCAGTCCCCTAGTCATCTTTATTGCTCTTTTCTGCACTCTTTCCAGAGTTTCTACATCTTTTCCATAACATGGTGAGCAAAACTGGATGCAGTCCTCTAGGTCTTACTAAGGCTTTACAAAGTAGTACCAATATTTCATATGATCTTGATTCTATCCCTCTGTTAAGGCAACCTAGGATTAAGTTGGCATTTTTGACTGCTGCTGCACACTGCTGGCTCCTATATATTGGGGGAAATAAAAAGCACACAGCACGGCAATACAAAGGGAATTGGTCGGGAAACTGACTCTTGCTCAGTCAGCTAGCTGAGTGGGGCTTCCATAGAAAGAGGCAATCTACAACCAAAAGCTATATCTTCTGTGCCAAAAGATGAGAAATAGTCAGCTTTGGTGATTTGTTGTAGGTTCCTAGAGACTTTCTTCTGGCATTCATGTGTGTAGAAAAGGTGAAGATGATGATCTTGAATAGGATCCCAAGAGAAGATCAAAATCATATCCTTGAGGACTCTACGGACTTTATGATGTCATCTATCCAGCTCAACTGTCAGTTTCTGTCAGCTCTCAGTGATCTGAGTGAAGATGGCTTCCAAGATGTAAGTAGTCTTCAGAAGGGCTCCTGGACTCTGGATAACCTTCCCCATTAAGCCCACTTCTCAGAGGATTGGGAGATTCCAGGGGTGGGAACAGCCATTTGGGGTCCCTTTAGGAAAGATAAATAAGAGGCAAAGGTGTTCCAGAGCAGTTTTACCTTTCATACCTGATTGGTGCTAAAAGTCGGGATTGATTACTTTCCAATTGATGGGGATCACTTAGCATCCTTAACCTCTGAATGAGGGAAATTTTTGAAATTTGATCAACTCAGGTTCCTATGGAACATGTCCAGTAATGTAAAACCAAACCCAAATTAAAAGTGATGAGTCCAAGCCAGGAGTACTAGTTTTCTGCTCTGGTTTCTTTCATCACAGGGTGTTGATATGTGATTGAACATGTATTCGATTGAATCAAAGCGATTGTAGAAAATAGAATCCTTTCCTTTCCTGATATTCCCTTTTCTCTCTTCTAGGGCATTCTTCAAGTTTTTTTTTTTTTTCATGTTTTGGAAAGAAAAGAAGGAAGGAAGGTGAGCAATGCAGGAGCTGGTGCTCGAAGTTCTCCAACCTGCTGACTGAAGGGCAGGACCAAGTCTCCTGGGAGTGAAGCAGTCAGGTTTATTATTGACATTGAACTCCAAAACGTGGAGCAATGCGGTGAGTAGATGCTTAGAATTGTGCTGGGGCATTTAGGGTGAAACATTCAAAGTCAAATAGAGGGAAGAGTCAGAGGCCAAGCTGCTCCTGACCCATCAAGCACCCCCTCCTCCTGCAGCTCTTCTGTCTATACTGACTCCCCACAAGTTCTCCTGCTTCCATTTGGCTCTTCAGGGAATCTTTTAAGATGGTTCAGTGGCCCTTATATAGATAGATAGATAGATAGATAGATAGATAGATAGATAGATAGATAGATAGATAGATAGATAGATAGATAGATAGATAGATAGAGATAGATAGATAGATAGATAGATAGATAGATAGATAGATAGATGATAGATAGATAGAAAGATAGATAGATAGATAGATAGATAGATAGATAGATAGATAGATAGATAGATAGATAGATAGATATATGGGGAAGTGGGGAGGGAGAATACATAGAGCAGGATTTGCCTAAGGCCCCTCTCTCATGGCCAGGATACCCACCCAGCTCTGTGAACCAGAAAAAGCTTTTCAATATATGGAATGGGGTCTCAAGGGAAAGAACGCTGCAAAGATTGGCCTGATTTTGGAGGGTTTTCTTCGTCTAGGGGAAACCTAAAATTTTGTGGAGGATCCCAGCAACTGCCTCTCTTTTTTTTCAGATTTCTCCACAAGGGTCAGCACCAGGAGGAAGAAGTTCCCTTCATGAAAAGGGACATTGAAAAAGAAGACAATGTGCGACATGAAGCTGCCTGCCGTAGAAGGGACTGACAGAGCAACTAATGTTTGTGGCAAGAAATCCATGAGAGGACCAGGAAGACAGGCCAACCAATAGGTACCCTTTAGAATTAGGGGCTCCCATGGCTGGGCTTCCCCCCCACCCCAGGTGTGAGTGAATCCTAGTCTCAGTGTCCTGCAAAAGATTCCTCAGGATGGAGGGAGACCCAGAAGAGTTTCACACTTCCCTTCTGAAAGGGAGAACATGGAGGATCCTTGGGGCAGGACACCCCACAGCCTCCACAATTTACAACTTGGCTATTTTCCGTTGCAGCAGGAGCACATCATGGTTCAGGGCCTGTATTCTATCACCACTCTGTTTCAGCCGAAGCCAAGTGGGCTAATGGCAGTCCAGGTGCCCATAAACAAGGACCTCTATAGCCTTTCTATCTTGGTAAGTAAAAGGGAGGCGGTGGCAATTGGAAGCAAGTAAAGCAGGATGTAGAGACAGGAGCAGTAGAGGGAGGGAGAAAAGCTGCCCCTGCATTTCCAGAAGGGTCAATGGAAGTTCAACCAGTCCATCAGAGAAACGGAATGCAGCTGTCATCACCTGGCCCTGCAAAGGATCCTTATACTGGGGCTAAATTTCCCTTGTGCTGACAGAGAACCTGTAGCAGAAGAACAGGTCAAAAGGGGCTGAGAAAAAAAAAGGAAGATGTGGGCTGGAACAGCCTGGCTGACTTTCCTTTCTCTGCTTCTCTCCACTCTTGTTTTCTGCCAGGCTCTAATGGAGGACAACCATTGATACACCTTCACAGCAGGACTAGCTGCATTACTTGCTATTTATGAAATCAGGTCAGCCTTTTCTTTCTTTAGCCTGCTATTCTCTTGGGAACAATGAATCCGAAGGCCGTTCACTTAATGTGGGCACTGATGTTTCTTCTTTCCATTGATCTCACAGCAAGGTTCCCCCAGCCATGGATCCACACGTTGAATCTTGCCTCCTGGAGATCTTGGAGTTCACGTCCTTGTCGTCAATAGGCCAAGAGAAGACAGGGAATGACTCTGCAAGTCACTTTGGCAACAGTACAATGGAATTCTTTCTGTCACTTCCAGTTCACTGAAGTCCAGTAGGCATTTCCAACAATTTCCGATTGAAATTCAGCTGGCTGAAAATAAGGATAGTTTCATTAATGAAGATAACTTTAAGGTAAGGGGGGGGGGGGAGGTAAGATATCAGTACATGAAATGAAGGAAAGCAAGCTCCACAACTTAATTGAATTTAATCAAATTAAATCCCTAACCCAAACCCTACCGCAAATCAAAATAACCCCTAACCCTCATCATGCTTTTCCAATATGCGTGAAATGTTGCAGTGCGCTTTAAAAAATAAAGAATGATGGGGATTTATTCTCCATCAATAATGGTTATCAATTCAGATACCTGTCAGAAAAAAAGTAGGCAACAAACTTAGTTACATCACCACCTACAGGTCAAAACTAATCCTGAAGTAAAGGTGATGAGACAGTTAGAACTTCGAGGCAGCTCAGCTTCCTCACCACATCTCTCATCTCTTGCAAATGGTTGGTGGAAGAAGCACCTTTCCATCCTGGTGTCACTCCGACGTTCTCCAAAGTCATTCTGCTTCATTCCTGCCTGTGTTTGCCAGCTGGCCTTGTGTTTCTCAGCTGAACCAACTTTGCAGAGAATTCACAAGCTTGTACATTGTAGATTGCCTGTTCTAATGCTGCGGTCCAGGAATGAAGTTGCTACTCGGAGAATAGTCTGCAGAGGCTGAAGAGAATCCTCCTTCCTTTTCTCATATAAAAGCAGGGGCAAATGGGGAGGTGAGAGAAGTACGGGAGCCTAAAAGTGGTTCAGCTTTTGTCTCAGCAAACTGGTTGGAATCCTCCCATCATAGGTTCTATTTTTTGCTTTCTTTCAGTGACGGGCGCTCATATTGGGCAGGAGAAGGACCACGAGTCACCTCCTTCCCAGGCAGGAGATGAAGGACCACTCTTGGCAGACTTCCAAGATGAATGCCATATGCTGAAGGAGCTCCTGACTGAGTTTGCCGACACTGAACAGCCTTTTTCTTCCATTGAGCCTCTCCATTGGAAGACCCCCCCAAGAAGGGCCTTAAAAGGAAGTGTCCCGATCCTGAATCTCCACTTTTATCCAAGAGATCCAGAATCGGTGTGACAAGAGGGCCCAATCCTCAAGGCAGCCATGTCTTCTGTTCAGACCCCATGGAAATCTTAAATCACCTAAATGGAAAGAAAAATCCCTTTCATTGAAGCGCCTCTTGCCAATAAATTCAAGGAAAAGCAGAAGATAACTGAGCATTATATATCCTGTAAGAGCTGGGCAAAAGGGCAGCTTCTCCAAACTAAAGAGAAAGCTGATGGAGTCTGTACTAGCGTTTCATCCTTGGGGTACAAGAACGCTCATTGTTGCCTTCACACACACGATCCAACCTTCATCCCATCATCTGCCTAAGCCACAATCACAGCCTTGGCAAAAATGTCATTACTTGTTGTGTCTTTGTCGACTCAGCCACCAAAGCCTTTGGAGAAGCAGATGCCCCTTGCTGCAATCCTTGCCACAAAGCCCTGGGTGGGATTCTGGATTTCCACACACCAGGGGTTGGAGAATCCAGGCTGGATGGGTCTTGGAATCTTTCATGGACAAACAACTGTCCCTTCGGGAGAAGATGGAGCAAGAAGCTTAGCAGGAGAGAGAGGTGGCAGCTTACTGGTCTTCGTTGGGCACATTCACATTTTATTGTAGCGATCTTGGTTCCTTCTAGCCCTGAGGCTCCAAAATCTACGGGACTGCCTCCAGCTTCCCCACTCCCACCCCCCATCTGTCTCCCCCCATCTATTCCTTTGACTGCCTGAACTCTCTTAGCCACCAACCAGGAACTTCAACTGCTCCAACCCAGTCACGGCCACAGCCACCCTTACCAGTCTTGCCACCCTGAGCTTGCTGCCCCAGCTGCCCTTCCCTGCCTAGCTGCGGAATCAGGCTGTGGATGCTGCAAGAAAACCTAGAGAGCTTCTCCTAAAATAATACCTCCTTTAATACCCTGAGTTGCCAACACTAAAAGATTTTCCTTTTGGATTAACTTTATCTATGCATTTATATGATGAAATAAGTGTATATGATTGTCTTTTTGGATCTGTAATGTAAAATGTAGAATTCATTGTTTAGAAAGAAATAAAAAAATGTTTATAAGCTCCTACTTAGAAAACTACAACATATATAGACAAGTAAAACAATTATACAGGTACTCATTGTTAGGAAATTTCTCCTTAGTTTCAAGTATCCATTTTTTCATGTCCTGCATTCAGATGTTTTTCAGAGAAGAGATTGTTCCCCCTTCTCTGTGGCAACCCCTCCAAATTAGAAGACTGCTACCATGTCACTCCAACTCCTTCTTTTCTCTAGACTACATATATCAAGTTCCTGCAACCGCTCATCAAATGCTTTATCCTCCAGTCCCGTCACATTTGTTGCTGTTCTCTGTTCTCTTTCCAATGATTCAACATCTTCTTTTGAATCACAGTGATCACAACTGGGTGCAGTATTCCAAATGTGGTCTTACCAGTGCAATATAAAGTGGTAGTGATACTTCAGGACATCCTGATAATATCTATTTGTTGATTCAGCGAGGACCACATTGGATTTTTTGGCAGCTGCACCACATTGCTGGCTCTGACTTCATTGGGGGTTCATTCAGACAACTAGATCGGTCTCACAATTACTGCTGTTGAACCAGGTATCACTTATTCTGCACTTGTACATTTGATTTTTTTCTTCCCTAAGTGTACGATCTTACTTTTCTCACCACTGAATTTTATTTTGTTGGATTGGGCCCAATGCTCAAGTCTGTCAAGATCCTTCGGGACCTTGAGTCTATCTTTTTAAACTTTGTGTCAGTGTCAACCCTCATACCCTTTTGGATTTTTACATGGCTTAGATAAGTCTCCATTAATAATAATCTTTGCTGCGACATATGAATCACTTTGTCCCCTTTAATAAATTGCTTTGCCCCCTAGTATGTATTATCATATAAAATAAAAAGTTGAGGTTGTATGTTATTACTTTATTATACTGATGCCAAATGAGTCGGAATCAATACTTTTTCTTTTCTCCTTTTTCCTACAATTTTTTTCTCTTTCCCTTTTCTTCCTTTCTTTTCTCATTATTTTCATTTCTTTTTATTTCTGTATCATATACTTTGATAAACTAATAAAATGCTCAAAACATCAATTTAATCATGCCCCACAGAAGAACATATTGTATTGGAAGAACATCAGTTTCAAATGAAGAATTGTGTTGGAAACGTACATACAATCTATAGTGTAATGGAATGTGGGGATGACCCTGGAGAACGAGGGGAAGAGATGCTGCCTAGGGAACCATGAAACAAGAGCAGCAGGAGCCGCCAGTCACTGAACAGTCAGAGGAAGAAACATAGGAAGCCGCTGCCATAACAGATGCAGTAGTGAAAACCAGCGGTGGGAACTTTTTAAGATTTGCAAGGTAGTTAATATAGTCCTTTTTGCTAAAATTCTGTTTCCTTCATCTTGTGCTTTCCTTAAATGCGTGGCATATAACTGAGGCCATATAAATGTCCCACAGATACAAGAAAACAGCAGCTGAACGGTGTCATCCTTTGCCATCAAGTCTCCTAGTCAATCCGTCAGTGGAGTCCGTGGATTCACAGGGTCTTTGATCCTTCTTCCAGCCTGATGGTCCAGTGAACAACAGTCGAAAAAAGCAGGTGAGTTACAGGCACCACATTCATTCCTGTCCCAACCTGCTGCACGGCCTAAAAAGAGAGACAAACCACATGACAAAAAGCAGTTTCAACCATATGCTCGATAGAGGGGAAAAAAACCAGATTTGTAGAAACGCAAGCGTCTCTTAGTCCAGCCCTCCACACCACCAACATGCTGCAGCACAATAAAACTGACCACAGTTTGCATCTGTTCCACAACCCGCATAGCCTCGGCGCCATCTTCAAACATCAAAGGTGGAGATCAGTAGCGGAGACATCCTTTCTTCAAATCACTGATATTGCATGGATCTAAAAGCAAACGTATCAGAACTTTCTGTATTTTAAGGTCAGAAGAGAAGGACAGAGCAAATACAAAAATTATGTTTAATAATTGAAAATTGTAGATGGGAGAAACGAAGGGACTTTCCTTGAGATAGAGTCGAAGTCCTTTTCATCCATTGTTCATCCTTGGCTATACAGTGGCAAGGAGGAAGAAGTCACAGCTCCTCTACTGTTATGTCACCTGCATGGGGAAAAAGGTGAAAAAAATAAAGGAAAGACAGTGGTAAAAGAAGGGAAGCCTTTGCCTATCAACAAAATGAGAACACCTGAGGGATACAGAGATGTTGTAATTTGATCTCTTGGCTACACTCCTAGAAACCACAAACAGGTCGTCCTCAAGTTACAACAATTACGACAACATTGAGTCCAGAATTTTGGTCAAATTTTAAGATCATTTTTATAATAGTTGTTAAGTAAATCACCTGGTTCTAAAGCAAATAATCTGGTCATGAGTCTAAATCCAGATTATCCAAAGATCAATTTTGTGATTTCTTTTTTTGGCCAGGAAAGCAACAAAGAACATTACAAAACATGATCACATGACCACAAGACACTACAACTACTCATAAGTGTGGAGTGATGGCCAAGCACCCAAAATGCGATCAAAGGACTACAGGGTTGGTGCGGCAGTCGTAGCTTTGATGATGGGTCATAAGTACCTTTTTTCCAGTGTGTCTCAAGTTTGAACAGTGTTTAAGTGACCATTTGAAAGTTGAGGAGTACCTGAACCCAACTTGGGATACAATGCGGGAGCTTGTTGTCTTTCGTGTGATGATACCTTCACACGCACGTGCACGCACCTTCATGTTTCAAAAGAAAGTTACCTTCATTAAGGAATCCGTTCTCATTTTCAGCCAGCGCAATTTCCACTGGAAATTGTGGAAACGCCTACTGGGCTTCGGTGACCTGGAAGAGACACAAAGAAGTCCATTTTTGGTCTCTCATTTGCACTTGTGGCCATTGAGCATTACAGTTAAAGAGGCCTCTTTGTGAAGAGGTCCTGGCATGAAGGGAAACAGCTCCTGTGACAAGCCCAATTCCCATGATACTTGATGCCTGTCCTCAAAAACAATCCCTCACTTAGATTGTTCCTAGTGGAGCATTTTACTGGAGTTCTAACATCTGATTCCATGAATGTTTGTACTGGCCCAATTTTCCTTCAAGCTCCCCTGGGACTTTAAGACTTACCACCCTTCCCTTCACAATAAAAATTAAATGCCCCGTTGTTGCAGACTGCTGAAGAAGGCCTCGGATCATGAGGCCAAAGGCCTCCTCCAGCAACAACTTCTCCCTGAAACGAAAGACAGATGATGATGTGTGGAACGTTTTCCCAGCTGTTCCAATACCAGAAAGGAAGTCCCAGAAAAGTTGCTGAGTTGCTGGTACCTCTGAAACATTCTTGTCTCCTTTTTACATGGAGGACAACCACATGAACCCAAAGATCTCCAGGAGGGGAGACTCAGTGTGTGGGCACATGGCTGGGGGAACCTTGCTGTGAGATCAAAGGAATGAAGAGGCATCAGTGCCCATCTTAGGGAACAGCCCTCGGGTTCATTTTTCCTAAGAGAATAGCAGGCAAAAGGAAGAAAAGGCTGACCTGATGTCATAAATAGCAAGTAATGTAGCTAGTCCTGTTGTGAAGCTGCTTAAATTGTTGTCCTCCATCAGAGTCTGATAGGGAACAAGAGTGGAGAGAAGGGAAAGTCAGCCAGGGTGCTCCAGCCCTTCCCTTTTTCTTTTTCCCAGCCCCTGTTGACCTGCTCTTTTACTCCAGCTTCCCTGTCAGTAGAAAGGAAACTGAGCCCCCAAGTTCGGGACCCTTTGCACAGGCCACATTTTGACAGTCTAGGGGCAGCTTTTCTCTCCTCCCTTCACTGCTCCTGTCTCTCTGTCCTGCTTTAGTTGCCTTCAATTGCCACCTGCCTCCCTCCCAAGACAGCAAGGCTGTAGAGGTTCCTGTTTCTTGGCTTTGGGACTGACATTTACCCGCTCTGCTTCAGCTAAAACAGAGTGGTGATGGAAGAGAAGCCCTGAACGACGCTGTACTCCTGCTGCAATGGGAAAGAGTCAGGGTCTAAGATTGGGAGTCTGTGGGGTATCTTGCCCCCAGAATCCCCCGGGTTCTCTTTCAGAAATGAAGGTTGAAAAACCCTTGAGTTTCTCTCTATCCCAGAGAATATATTGTGCCCCCCCGAGACTGGGATTCACACATGGGAGAAAAAAAGCTTAGCTTTTCTCATCCATTGTCACCTCCAGAGGGCTGAGGTCATCCTGGAGAAGGAAAGAACACCTCGAGGCCCACTCCCTTCCCAAAGAATTTTGCAACTAATTCCAGCAACAGTGCTGCAGATTCAAAAATAGGCTTTGTGTCTATAGATGTCTTCTGCTAATTTAAGGCAGAATGTGGGCCAGTCTACAGATTTAGATGCAGAACAGGAAACTTAAACAGAAACTAACCATTGTAAACATAGACACATTATCTTTTAAAAAAATGCTCATTAGCATCTTCAGCTGAGAGGGACTGCTACTATTTTGATTCTCTAGAATTTTTTTTTTATCATATGAATGAGCTTTATTTCAAACAGTAAATAGATATTTTAAAAGCTGGATTGATAGCGCAGAAATCAATTGTATCACCTTCATCCAAAATCTTTTTCAATTCCAACAAGGTATCATTCTCATTAAACTTTTTTTTATAAGCCAGTGAATAAAAAAAACCCACCCATTTATAGAAATTTATCCCATCAGTAAAGTTACTGTAATTCTATACAATATCATCAAAGAGAGTAAAAGAATGGAAATTGTTAAGTCCGTCGCAGGGAAAGGAGACTCGGGAGCCAGTGACTTAGTTCAGCTCTTTATTAAGTCCCGAGATCGGCTCGGGCTCTAGGAGATTCGCGGCGGCTTTTATTCTCTAGCCGCGGCCAATGGCACCACTTTGAATCTCCCACGATTAGTTTTCACCAATCGCGGGGATTCGCGGCGAGCCAATCAGTGCGGCTCGCTTGGCCAATCAGGTCGCCGTGCGCTCTGACCAATCACAGCGCGGTGTTTACAAGTATGTTAATGGATCGTACAGAACAGAAATGAAAATGGGCAGGTCACGTAGCAAGAGGAACTGAGGGCATGTGGACTGAGGCAGTCATAGAATGGATCCCACTTGATCAAAAGCATCCACGAAGGAGATCTAAAATAAGATGGATCTACAACATTATCAAGTATTGCAGGCCCAATTGGCAAAAAAAAATCAGGATTGTATTGGTTGGAAACATGCTATGCTGGCTGGAGAATTCTGGGAGTTGAAGTCCACAAGTCTTAAAGTTGCCAAGTTTGGAGACTTCTGGGCTAAAATGATGATGATGATGATGGTGATAGATATTTTATTATTTCAGTGATAAACAAATCCCAGATTCAGCAAATGATATTCCCAAAGCAGCTTAAAATTCTTTCTGGAATTAAACAGTTTGACCCTGTCATTGTACATCTGCACTTAATGCCAATCAAAATCTAAACAACAGGCAAAATGATGTAACAGATGTGCATGCCACAAACAGCAGTTCTCCATTTCACTCTGCATATTTCTAACCCGAAGTGCCAAAAAAAGCGTGGGCTTTTTGCCTGCATATTTTAATTAGCTGATTGTTGCCAGGTCTCTCAACCCACTTCCTGACTAATAAAACATATGGTGACTAATGCTGTAATTCTAATATGTTCCCTGCAATCTGCACAGTATTTGCAATAGAGCTTTCAAAGCTTTTCTAACGGGTACCATATGCTTTGCACAATTCCCGGCTGCCTGAGATCAAAATTCTTTCGCAAGAGATGAAAAGCCTCCAACTCACTGGGGCTTAAATTAATTGGCCTTTGTCAATGAGTGTGGTGCATTTTAATCCCCTTGGGTCAGTTTTGGATTCCCCGGAGCCGTCTCTTCCTCCACGGAATTCCAGAAAATCTGGGAGCATTCCTCAATCCACTGGAAATATTGGTTCCTTTGCCATGATCCAGGTCAACTATGTCAACTTTTAAGATGTGTGGATTTCAACTTCCAGAATTCCCCAGTCAGACATGCTGCATCAAGCTGAAGTTCTACCACCTTCAACATGTTTTTGTCTTTTTAACCCAGTGGAAGGCCATCACAAATAGAACACTAAGGGACTATGTAGACCACAGAGAGTGTCAACATGACTTTGGAAGTTCTTTGGGCAATTATTATGGGTGCCATAAACCTCTATACCAGGGGTGTCACACTCACATCGTCACGGCATCATCATGTGATGATGTATCGGGACTTATTTCCCCTTTGCTAAACTGGGTGTGGGCATGGCCAGCATGTGGTGCATCCAGCCCATGGGCCGGGAGTTTGACAGTCCTGCTCTATAGAATCTAACTACCAGTAGGAAGTAGAGGAGAGAAGAAGGACATCATGGATTTACACAGATATTGCTGAACGTAAGGATGACTAATGATGAAAGATGCTGAGACTTAAGTTCATCAATATCTGGAGAACCCACCTGATAGACGATTACAAATGCCACTGAGAACTAATATAGAGATTATTTTTCTTTTTAATTGCTGGCTGGTTAGTCAAGTTTTTTTTTCAATTGATCACAATATGGCCAGGACTGAGTGTATGTGATAATTGAAAGAAAATATGGGTGGGGGAGAGGAATGCAAATGTTACACTATTTGTTATTCTTCCTCTCAGTAGCAGTTGTAGCTTTAAAAAATTCTCTAAACCACTAGGGTAGAGTAGGGTAGAGTAGGGTAGAATAGAAAGAGTAGAGTAGAGTAGAGTAGAGTAGAGTAGAGTAGAGTAGAGTAGAGTAGAATAGAATAGAATAGAATAGAATAGAATAGAATAGAATAGAATAGGATTTATTGGCCAAGTATGATTAAACACACAAGGAATTTATTTCTGGTACAGAAGCTCTTACGTCCATGCAAAGCAACAGAGCAATAATAATAATCATAATAATATACCAACAAGAGGTAGTAGAGAAGATGAGAAACTACAGCCATACAACATGGGTGAATATACTTTGAAATAAGACAGTGCTGTGAGGATTAGGTGTTCAGGTGAATGAGGGCGTGAGGGAAATAACTATGTGTTTAGTTGTTTTGGCATCAGAGGTGGGATTCAGCAGGTTCTGACCAATTCTGGAGAACCGGGAGCGGAAATTTTGAGTAGTTCAGAGAACCAGCAAACACCACCTCTGACTGGCCCTGCCCCCATCTTTTCTCTGCCTCCCATTGAGTCCCAGTTGATTGGCTGGGTCTTCTTTGGTTGCCCTGCACAGGAGAACGGAGCTGGAAAGCAGGTTAGTGGAGTGGGGAAGGAATGGGGATTCTGCAGTAACCTTCCCCTGCCACGCCCACCAAGCCACACCCACAGAAGCAGTAGTACAATTTTTTGAATCCCACCACTGGCATCTACATAACACAGATAGTCCTTGACTTGCCTGCGTCCCAAGGGGAGGAGGTGAAACAGTTTATGTTCAAGATGTGAAGGGTCTGTAGTTATTTTCTCAGCTGTCTTTCTGACCAGTGCAATATACAGGTCTTCTATGGAAGGCAGACTGATTGCAATTCATTTTTTTTTCTGCAATAATCCTAAGAGTCAAACATACACACCCTCTTAGCTTTCCATTACTACAAAAAGGGTAATGTTTAGCTCATTCTGATAACACTGAGGAAACCAAACAGTAACTTTTAGCTGGGCATGCTGAGTAACGATAACCCGAATTTCTGAGAACCTCAGTCACACATAGTTTTGGAATGGTGCATGTCTGACTAAATATTGTGGCATAATGATAAGTCTTGTTCTTTGTTTCATCTCTTTTTTTTTGTCTGCTAGACTTTGTGCAATTATCTTTTGAAAATAAGAACCAAATGTTGTCTTTGGAAACGACACCCAGGATCAGAATGGAGGCTTTTCCCACCCACTTCTTGGGGGAACAGACATCCTTTAAATTGCTTCAGACTGGAGCAATCCTTGATCTTCTTAACTAATCCTTGAAGGGATGTGGGAGGCATACTACTTAAGACTTTGAATATAAAATCCTTTCCCCATCCTTAGCCAAAGGAAGATAAGGGATTCTGCATATGGACTATGTTGGAACTCAGGCATTTCGAAGAAAATGTTCTCCTTCTTTGGTTCTTTTGTTGTTGTTGTTGTACATTTTGCACATTTTGACCCATAAAAGGCATGGGAGATGGGCTATCAGTTCTTTCATCAGCCCACATTCCATCAGGAGCTTTTTTCCTCACATTGAGGACCAAAGATGACGCAACCTCTCTAGTTAGTTGAAAACAAAAGTCCCTCCACATGTAACTTCCAACAAAATTTGAAATACAACTGAGAAATTTTGATTAAAAAATATTTAGAATAGAATAGAATAACAGAGCTGGAAGGGACCTTGGAGGTCTTCTAGTCCAACCCCCTGCCCAGGCAGGAAACCCTACACCATTTCAGGCAAATGGTTATCCAATATTTTTTTAAAATTTCCAGTGTTGGAGCATTCACAACTTCTGGAGACAAGTTGTTCCACTGATTAATGGTTCTAACTGTCAGGAAATGTCTCCTTAGTTCTAAGTTGCTTCTCTCCTTGATTAGTTTCCACCCGTTGCTTCTTGTCTGGCCCTCAGGTGCTTTGGAGAATAGCTTGACTCCCTCTTCTTTGGGGCAGCCCCTGAGATAACGGAACACTGCTATCATGTCTCCCCTTGTCTTTCATTAGACTAGACCAGTGATGGTGAACCTTTTTGTTGTGGTGTGCCGAAAGCGCGCACGTGCCAGCACCCACAATGCAATGTGCCCTACGCCCCCTGCACATGCGCATGCAAGCCCTCCCCCCACCACCTTACCTGCACTGTGCATGTGCGCGCCTCCCAGCTGGTTTTCGGCCTGTTTGAGGCCTTTTTCGCCCTCCCGGGAGCTCGAGGGAAGCCTCTGCAGTCTTTGGAGGCCGAAAAACGGGCCTGTTTTGCCACTTCCGGTTTTGGCACTTCTGGTATTTCCAGAGGGCCTGTTTTTCGGCCTCCAAAGGCTGCAGAGGGTTCCCTCAAGCTCCCGGGAGGGCGAAAAAGGCCTCAAACAGGCCAAAAACCAGCTGGGAAGCACGCATGCGCAGTGCAGGTAAATTTGGCTGGGGCTCACATGCACAAATGGCTCTGGATGCCACCTGTGGCACACATGCCGTAGGTTTGCCATCACGGAACTAGACATACCCAGTTCCTTCAACCGTTCTTCATATGCTTTAGCCTCCAGTCCCCTAGTCCCTCAAATCCTGTCCCCTATTTGAGGGACCACCTCTCCCCAGGTACACCTACCCTTCCCATCAGATCTGGCAGGAATGTGATGGGTCCCATTTACTAAGAAAAATCATCTGATGGGACCCAGGAAGAAAACTTTTTCTGCTGTGGTGTCTGCCCTTTGGAACTTCTTTCCCCCAAAACTTAGATTGTGGTCCTATCACCTCCTGTCCTCCTTCCAGACCTAAAATTTGAGCCAATCAACCAAACCCTGCACTGAGATGGCCTTGTCTGCTTATGAACTTATCCACTGCTTCTACTCATGTCAAAGAGCTTCCTTGGAGACCACCAATAGTTCTTTCTCTCTACAAGTAGTTGCTGCTGTCCTACCAAGTGGTTAGATGCCATTCCATGGGGAATGGTTAAAGAAAAAAAATTGAGATGGTGACCACCACAACAATGAAATACATGTAGAAATAGGACAGATTTTGATCGCACACATTTAATGTCTTTCAGTTTACTATTTGCTGTGCCTTTCCCATGCTCTTCATAATGTTGCTAGTCCTGAAAGGAAATAGCACAATAGGCATACAGGTAGTCCTTGACTAACAACCACTTATGACCGTTTTTCACAGTTACAACCTTTGTAGCATCCCCATGATCCTGTGATCAAAATTCTTTTTCTTTTTACAATAATTTTTTTATATTTTAAAAACATCTCACTAGGTGAACAATGTGGTACCAGGTTTTCACATTTCAGTACAAACGTGACCATGATTACATACTCAGCTTTCATATCCAAATTCATATCATGTTATTGCTTATTCCATTTTTCTTTAAATATACTCATGAATAGTTGAACAATATTATCAATATTCTTATTCAATTTCTATATTCATTACTCTTATATTATACAATTTCATCTCATATTATAACTTATTTCACTTTTCTTTAAATATTCTCAAGGCTTATTTAACAATATTATCCATATTCTTATTCAATTTCTATCTTAATTATACACATTTTCTTACATCCGTCACATTTGCAAGTTTTATGACCCTGTGATCAAAATTCGGATGCTTGGCGACTGGTCCATATTTGGTCGTTAGTCATTTTTTTCAGTGCCATTGTAACTTTAAACAGTCACTAAACGAACTGTTTTAAGTTAAGGACTACCTGTACTATTGGCGTTTCCACTACATACTGCGCAAGATGCTTTTTAAAGTTTCCATATATTTATCAGCTACTACTTCATAAGCTACCTAAAATGCAAAAGATTATAATACCAAAGCAAATGAAAACGTAACCAAGGACTTTTCCATTAACTTATCCTCCTGGCTGAAAGTTTATTTTTATTTCTTCTTTCTGGACTTCTCCAACATTACCTTATAAATAGTGGGATCAAGACAGCAGTTACACCCTGGAAAACAGCTGTTCGTAAGATGTGCCCTCAATAGTAAAGGCTTTTTTTGTTTGTTTTTGGGTTAAAAACAAGCAGCCAGACATGTATTATTTTGGTTGGCATCACAAATGTGGCATGAAACAGATAAACTCCTAACATCTCATGGTCCACAATTGTTGGCTTCGTTCCTGCAGGTTCTCCACAGCAAGGAGGCTTGTTTTCATAAAGTCTCATCTTTAGTCATCCCTACCATTCATTACTCTCCCAAGAAGGCCCCAGGACTGAAGGAGCTGACTGAAGAACATACACCTGAGGCCACACAGGTACCAACCTTGAATCAGGTGAAGTAAGGATGCAAGATCCCAGGTCCAACAACATGTCACAAATTAGGAAGAGACGAACAAAGGAAGAGATGCCATCTACTTGAAAGAAAGAAGCATGTTCAATCCAAAGCACCAGAAGGGCAAGACGAGAAACAATGGATGGAAACTAATCAAGGAGAGAAGCAACCTGGAATTAAACTTTCTAACAGTGAGGACAATTACCGTAACCA
Source organism: Notechis scutatus (assembly GCF_049901735.1). Taxonomy (NCBI): domain Eukaryota; kingdom Metazoa; phylum Chordata; class Lepidosauria; order Squamata; family Elapidae; genus Notechis; species Notechis scutatus. Next base: position 22,408,585 of record NC_142014.1, read on the forward strand.
GTGGAACAACTTGCCTCCAGAAGTTGTAGGATGGTACTTCATCACTGGAGTTTTTTTAAGGAGAGACTGGACAGTCACTTGTCTGAAATGGTATGGGGCAAGGGTCTTCAAACTTGGCAAGTTTAAGACTTGTGGACTTCAACTCCCAGAATTCCTGAGCTAACATGACAGGAGGGGGAATTCCTGAAGTTGAAGTCCACAAGTCTTCAAGCTGTCAAGTTTTTTTTTTAAAAAGTTTTTATTTTTTACAACAAACATACAAACAAAACATAGAAACATAAAACCCTCTTTCAATTATATGCATACAGTGTGTCAGTTGATTACAATCTTTTGTGCTATCCTTTTTTTAACCATTACTCACAAGTTATATAAATTCTCACCTTATCAATCTAGCTTGTGCTTATGTAATATCAATTATTAAACATTCATTTGACTAAACTATTTTCCATCATTTTATACGAGATATTCTAAATTTCATTATGGTTTAATCTTATACATTCATCTAATGGTTATATATTTTATATTGTATTCTATATCAATTTATTAACTTTTATTGTAAGGCTTAGTAATCTATTTTTTACCATGTCTTTTTATCTAACCATTGATAAATCCCATATCATATAAAATTGTTTATCTTCTTGTTCTCTAATTTCAAATGTCAGTTTACTCATTTCGGCACAGTCCATGATTTTCTTAATAAATTCCTCCTGCATGGGTATTTTTTCATTTTTCCAATTCTTAGCAAATACAATTCTAGCCGCTGTTAAAACATTTACAATCAAATATTTTAATTCTTTACGGTATATTTCCGGTATAATTCCCAATAAAAACATCTCAGGTTTAAAGTCTATGTGTTGTTTTATCATTTTTTCCAACCATGTGTGGATTATATATAGTCCAATATCTTTTTGCATCCGAGCATGTCCACCACATATGGTAATATGAACCAGGTACCTGATGACATTTCCAACATTTATCCGATTTATTCTTGAACATCCTCGCAATTCTCGTTGGGGGTAAGTTCCACCTGTAAAACATCTTATACAAATTTTCTTTATACGCAGTTGACATTGTCATTTTATAATTTTGAGACAATTTTTGCCATTTATCTAGATCAATCCCATATCCAAATTTTTCCCCTACGCAATCGTTTCTTTTACTTGTTCTTCCTCTAATTTAAACTCCAGCAAATGTCCATAGTTTTGTCATTACTTTTTCATCAGTACCTGTCAAAATTTTATCTAAATCAGTCAACCTATCATAAATACCTTGTTTTATCTTTATCAAATCTAGATTGTACTTGCAAATATGAAAACCAATTCATTTTTACAACTTGTTCTTCCAACGCTTGCATAGATTTAAGTTCACTTCCAGTATTAACACAAACAACAGAGGCGACAGTGGACAGCCTTGTCTAGTCCCTTTTCTTATATCTATAAAGTCTGTTAACTCTCCATTTATCATAACCTTTGCAGTTTGTTTACAATAAATCGTTTCTGTGGCTTGAGTAAATTTTTTACCAAAGCCCATTTGGTCCAATTGTAGCAGCATAAAACGCCAATTCACATTATCAAAAGCTTTTTGTGTATCTAAAAACATCAAAGCCATTTGTTTTTTGGGATGTGCCTCAAAGTATTCCAGTGTACCTAAAATTATTCTCATATTGTTTTTAATTTGTCTCTTTGGCAGAAATCTATTTTGATTATGATGAATAAAATTGTTTAAGTATCTTTTCAGTCTTTCTGCCAGAATTGAAGCAAAAAAATTATAATCTGAATTTGAAAGTGATATAGGTCTGTAGTTTTTAACTTGCTGTGGGTCTGTGTCCTCCTTCAGTACAAGTGTAATATATGCTTCTGACCATGTTTTCGGTATTCTCTTGTCATAACTTCATTCATAACTTCTAATAAGTGAAGATTCAATGTTTCCTGAAATATCTTATAAAATTCCACTGGCAAACCGTCCGGACCTGGTGCTTTCCCAATGTTTCGCTTTTTAAAAGCTTCTGTTAATTTCATCATTGTTATGTTACTTTCTAACATTATTTCAATATCTTTGGGTATCTGGGGCAAATTTGCTTCCTGTAGGTATTGTTGAGTTCTTTCTTCCTGAACATTCTCTTGATGGTACAATTTTCCATAATATTGAATAATTTTTTTCTTCTCCGCATTTCCACAGCATACATGTCCTTGTTCATTTATCAATTGTGTATCCAAGCCTCCAAGTGGCAGTGCTACTTATTTCCCTTTCCTTTCTCTTCCCCTCTAATATTTAAGCCAGGAATAAAAAAGATAAAACTAGTCTAAAGTTGTTAAAAAGAAACAAAAAAAAAACTTTTCCAAAGAGTTATTTTAAAAGGAAAAAATAAAAGTTAAAAAGACCAGTCCAGTTTAAAAATTGAAAAGTTTTTACAAAAATCCAAAATTCCAAAAAAAAAGAGAAAAAAACTTTCAGGTTTAATTTGTGCTTAATCTCGCCGCTTGACCACTTTTATCTTCACTTTTAAATTTAACTTTTAGTCTTTTAGGGTGTTCTCTCCAGAAAATAATAAGTAGAAATTTATCTCACCAAACTGACTCACTTTCTTTCCAGCTTTCTTCCGTTCCAGAGCTGTCCCAGCTTCAGCAGCTTTAATGGCTGCCTCTCCGCCGCAGGAAAAAAGGGCTTCTCCTGGATCTACCAGGGACTTTGCAATGTTCCTAGGATCGACAGGATGTGCCCTCCACAGTCACCATCTCTACAGGACGGTTTAAATCCGGTGGGACTGTCCTGCAACGGAGATATCAGCAGCGATCTTAGAGCTTCAAGATCGCACGCTGTACCGCCGCGACGCCAGCTCCGCCCTCTCAAGCTGTCAAGTTTGAAGACCCCTTGTATAGGGTCTCCTGCTTGAGCAGGGGATGTACTAGAAGATCTCCAAGATCTCTTCCAGCCCTATTCTGATTGGTTGAAGCTCATATCCAAGGCATCAGAGATGGACAAAAAAGAGGATCAGATTTTCTACCTGCGACTCTGTCTTCTGTGGTTGGATTGCCTGAATCCTTGGACAGGAAATGGACCATCTTTGGATCTTCCTGAAATTGCAACTTGTCACTTGAATTCTTTGGATAAGGTCTTCTGCTTCTTTTGCACACAGAAATCTTTGTTTTTCAGTGTGCTTTGTGTTACATTGGTGAAAGATTTACAACTGCAATAAATATCTTGAGTATTTTTTATCAGTAGTTGGCTAGGGGTGTAACTAGCAGCCCGGAGAACAGTTGTATCTCTCTTGGAACTTTTGCAAACTATCAAAACTTTTTCTTCCTGCCTTTTCTTTTTTGTGTTCCTATTATTAATCTTTAACAGGATTTATGGCTTAGAGTCACGGGAAGAACATGTTTACAGAAGGATAGAGATAGGAGTTAAACAGTTCTCTATAAGAATAGAATAGAAATAGACTAGAATGAAAAGTAAAGGTAATACATAGATATGGAGGTTCAATGCCCTTAACTAGAGTAAGAGACTTTTAACAGGACCTGCAATTGAGCAAAACTTGGCTCCATTCCTGGAAATGTCACTGGAGAAGTCAGCAAGTTAAAAGCAAATAATCTTGAGTTTAGGAGCAGCCTGAATAGCAAATAAGCAGTGGGGTGAGGAGTTCGGTGTGCCAAGCACAATAGAAGGGGCAATGAAATAAAACACTGTTTGCTGATTGGATTGCTGAGTTGAATCAGATGTCCAAAGGTTTTGCATTAAAGCAATTTAAAAAAGTTTATTTCAATATATGAGACAAGGAAAAAAGTCATCTGTTCACTAATGGGAGAAGATGGCAAGGGACCAGTAGCAGGGAAAAAGCAGAACTGCTTAATTTATTCTTCGTATCAGTTTTCATGCAAAAGGGGAAAAATAGTCCAACCTACCAAAAACCGCACTGTAGGAGACAGAATAGGAATGCAAGTCACAACAGGCAAGAAATTGGAAGAGAACACCTATTCATGTTAAATGAGTTTAAATTGCCAGGACCATCCTAGAGTGGTTCCAATCTACAAAAGGGGGAAGGGAGTGGATCCAGGAAACTACAGACCTATCAGCCTGACATCAATACCTGCCAAGATCCTGGAATTGGAGATTAAGAGAGTTGGAAGGGACCTTGTAGGTCATCTAGTCCAACCCCCCCTGCCCAAGCAGGAGACCCTACACCGTTTCTGACAGATGGCTGTCCAGTCTCTTCTTGAAAGTCTCAAGTGATGAAGCTCCCCCAACTTCTGAAGGCAACTTCTGTTCCATTGGTTGATTGTTCTCACTGTCCAGAAAGTTTCTTCTTATTTCCAGGTTGAATCTCTCCTTGCTCAGTTTCCATCCATTATGCCTTGTCTGACCTTCGGGTGCTTTGGAAAATAGTTTCACTCCCTCTCCTCTCTGTGGCAGCCCCTCAAATATTGGAAGACCGCTATCAAACAGTGCATTAGTGCTAGAGAAGTTGTCAAGGGTTACTTCTGAACACCTTGTTCAATGGAAGCTGCAACAGGCCCAGTAAAGCCTTTTTAGAAACACCCCCACATACACACCTCACATGAAAATGAAATAAGCTGCCTGGAATTTAGCTAAATTCTTCCTGACTTTATATTCTGCTTGTTTGCAACCAGCCAAGGCAGGCTAGATGCTGCATCCTGGATAACAGGCATTCAATACTAAAGTAGTAAAATAAGGTATGAATGGAGAAATTACCACTTGCACATTTCTGCTCCCTTAAGGCATATTAATAATCCCCAGGCAGGGAATATGAAATGAGCATGAAATGTCCTGCCTAGGACTAATAATTGCTTTAAGTTTTGAAGGGGAGTTGACCCAGGAGATGGGAATATATTCTCCAGCTGTGGCCAAGCAACAACCAGGATGGCTCCCCAAATGACATCTGACCTCTCTTATCTCCTGCTTGTTGAAGGGGCGGAAGAAGAGGGAGATGGAGGGATTTTAGCCACGATTGAGTAAGATAAAACCAGATCTCAACGTGCTTACTTTAGGACAAAAAGTGACCTACTTTTCTTCCCTTATTTGTTTCAGGCGTTGCTCTTTCCAAAGATTAAACTGTTAACTACCTCCCTTGCAATAAGGATACTCTCCCCTTTAATTCCCGCCCCCTCCCCGAATCTCCTCGATCTGCGTTATTTTTTTTATTTTTTTTTGCATGTGCAGAATAGTATGCGGAGAAATTTGGGCATTTCTCCCCCCTCCCCCCTTTTGGCTGCTTTTTAGAGAATCCTCCCTTTCTGTTTTGCAAGAGGAAAGCTGCGGCAACCTCTGCCTTGTTTCCAAAGCTTTCTAAGTTAAAAGGGTGGTTTTTGGTTAAAAGGGGGTGGGTAGGTGGGGAAAAAGGACCACCCCTGGATTCAACATACCACTCAGGACAGGGCCTGCCTCCAGACGATGCTGAGCCCTCTGCAAGCGGGATAATTGAAAGGAAGGAAGGGAGGGAAAGGGGGCGTTGGGTGAACTCGTTCTAAAATTACTTTTGGCGGCGGGGGTGGTGTTGGTGTTGGTCGGGAAATCCTTCGCCAGGATTTCAACCGGTCCTGGGCGGCTGGGAGCCCTTTGAAACCCGTGATTACAACAACCCCAACTTCAGGAGGAGGAGGAGGCACCGGCAAGCGCGAGAAAGCAGAGCAGAGAGCAGAGTAGCTTTCCGCGTGAGGGGCTCTTTCTGATTTTCCACGGCTTCTCTTCGCTCCCCCTCAGCCCAAGGCATGGACCCTCCGCGCCGGCCGCCCTGGTCCCCGCTGCTTCTCCTCGCCCTCCTGCTCCTGCTGCCCTCCGGCCGGGCGCAAGGTAATAAGAGCAAAGGCGCTGCGCCAAGTTCGCGGGCTTATGGAGAGGGAGGGAGGGTTGCGCGGAAACCCGGCTCTCTGAATGCGGAGAGCCGCTCGGGCGCGTGGAAAGCTCAGGACGGGGCGTACGCGCAATACCTCGAGGCCCCCGGCGCAAGCCCGTTTGTGCCTTCCCGCCTTAGGGATGCCGCGCCGCCCCGTCGGGCTTGCAAAACGCCGAGCCGCCGCCGGAGGGCAGCAAAAGGGAGGCGAGATAATTCCCTCTTGCCACCCTCTAGAGGACGAGCGGAGTCCTGCAGGCCCGAACCGCGTAACCCGGGATCCGCTGGGGAAAAAGGAGTGGGTGAGATCCCTTCTCCGTTCTCCACCCCGCACCGTTGTTCTAAGGCTGTGGTGGCTTGAGAAGGTTCACACGTTCAAAACAATCTCGGGAGGCAAAGCAAGGGGATCCAAGTCATTTTTATTTATTTATTTATTTGATTTGCCAATTGTTTACAGTCAGGTGCGGTTTTGAAGTGCCCTTGGCATTGACGTTACGGAGATTCCCTCCCAACATCTGGGCTCCTTTGAAAGTCCTCGTTTTTGTAGCCAAAAGGGGCGTGGGAATGGGAGGGCAGCTTGTGCAGATGGCACCCGGTTGGGGAAGGTTCCAGAAAGCCCTCGTTTTTGACGTGGGGTGAAGCATGGAGCCATTTCTTCAGTGGCAGATTCAGGCTCACTGGTGCCCTGAGCACTGACAAATCTTGGTGCCTCCCCCCCCTTTGTAAATACTGTACAAACGAAGCCATATTGTCAACTTTGGGCCTGGTGCTTAATGGTTAATACATCACTGCCTTTGTTGTGAAAACGGGTCTTTCTCCCTCCCTCCACACACAATATGGCTCACACTATTGGGACCAGAATTAAGCTTCCCCCATTGATTTTGCTTGATGGAGGCAGGCTGGGAAGATTACAAATAGTGATCACCTGACCCTAGGATGCTGCAACCATCCTAAATAACACGCCTGTTCCCAAGTTCCCAAATTTTGATTATGCGACTGAGGAGATGCTGCAATGGTCTTAAGTGTGAAGACTGGTCAAAAGTCACCTTTTTTCAGTGCTTATTATAACTTGGAACAGTTGCTAATGGGGACTATCCATACATTGTAGGTAGCATATGTATTTATGACAAGATTGCCTTAGTCATGGAAAGAGATATGTGCTATTTATCATAAAGATGGCTGTTACTGAACTTTAAGTTTTCTTTTCTGTTTTCTGTTAGGATAAGGGAATGAAGTGGCAATGCTTGCTTAGAAGTAACTTGCTATTTTTATTCTTTCAAATTTATTTGGCTGCCAGTCTTCATGCAGATCTGGTTGAGAACCACGTGAAAATTGGCACAATGCTAAAGCATGATGGTCTGTCTGAGAGAGATATTAAGGTGCTTTTCTTCATAATAATATAGTGACATATCGGTCAGTATTCAGACTGGGGCCAAGAATCTTGAGTAGTTATGAATACGTTTACACCCTGTGTTTGGATTCTATTGAAATCATTCCACCCGTTTCCTGACATTGGGACAGATGTTATCAAGGATATTTGTAGGACTTGGTGTCTCTTTGAACAGTATTTCTCAATCTTGGCAACTTTTAAGACGGGTGGATTTCAACTCCAGGAATTCCTCTTGCACCATCACGCATCTTAAAATGGCCAAGTTTGAGAAACAATGGCTTAAGGATGCTGTGGCCAGCCTCCTCCATTTTCAGTAATCTCATTTTCTAAGAATGTGTAACGCTAAGAAAAATGAAACCCAGAAATTATAGCCAGTTGTGGCATTTTGAAAAACCAGTAGAACAAGGACATTTCTCTGGCTTCCATTCTTTAAACTCATTGTACTTCATACCGCTGTAACCACACTGTGGCATATAATGTTTGAGGATAAATATTTGAAAACCTGATGGCTGCCAGGATTAAGGTGTTTTTCCCCCCTTTTTTGGTCATGCCAAAAGGCAACATATTTTTGACAGCCAAAAGGCAATGTTAGACATAAGTACATCCTTAATTTACATCTAGGCCAGGTATTCATAGAGAGGTGAACAGCCAAGCTGCATCAAGATAGAAGACCAATTATTCCTCTTGAGGCCTCATCAACCTGTGGCTTGCTTTGCATTGGGTCACCTGTAAACTTATATAAATGTCTTCTCTGTCATCCAGTTCAGTGATGAGTCCCCTGACCCTCCATTCAGGAAGCTGCCTCTTTCAGGTGCCAAAATTCACCCAGTTGTAAGTCCACCTAACAGCCAATATTTCAACAGCAGACCATTATGAGATTCTGGGTTGAATAAAACCTTTTTTTCCCTTGGGGTCCAGCTTTTATGGCCATTCATCTGAGCTACTTGGCTAGCGACTCTATCGAAGTAAGAGTTGGGTGTTTTTCAACTTTGGCAACTTTTTAAGATGTGTGGACTTCAGTTTAGTCTAGTGGTTAAGGCCTCGGAATAGAAAGCAAAACACCATGAGTTCAAATCTTGTCTTAGCCAAGAAAGCCAGCTGGATGAATTTGAGCCAGTCACTGACAGAGTTATTGTGTGGAAAATAGGAGGAAGGTATGTTGGATATGCTCACTGCCTTGAATTATTTGCAAATTATAAAGGCAGTTTACAAATAAATGGGGGGGGGAAATGAACTCCAGTTGCTGGCTGGGACTTAAAATTGTCAACATTGAGAAACCCTGGTAGGGAGATGTGGTTGCTCTGGTATGATTTGTTTATAATAAACTGGTGCTGGCTCCTATTAATAGTAGAAAGTCTATCCAAGTCCTTGCAAGCACACTGTTTTGCCATTTGTTCCTGCCCAGTTTGTAATCAGCTGATAGGCCTGTTATTTCTATGGTCCTCCCTGGGCTAATTTTCTCTGTAAAACTCTAAAGCAGAGGTTTCAAACTCAAGGTCCAGGGGCCGGATCCACGGTGTGCTTAGATCCCTGGCCTGAAAAGAGCAAAGGAGCTCCATTTTTCCTGGCAGGGGGCTGCAGGAGGCTGTTGTGGCCAAAAACAGGCTATTCAAAACAAACTAAAAACAAAACAAAAGGAGAAATGTTTCTCCTTTTGCATTTGAGCATCCAAGGGACAGGAAAGGAGAAAGGGAAAGAGGAAAGACGAAGAAAAATAGGAGATATGGGAAGAGAGCAAGGAAGGAAAAATAAGGAAAGAGGGGAAGGAAGAAGAAAGAATGAAAAGGGAAGGGAAGAGAGGGAGGAAGGGGATTATAATAAGAGTGAGGGAGGGTCTCAGGGAAGCCTTGCATTAGCACTTGGCCACCACAGGTGCCCCTGACACTTGTGCCACGCCCGCCATGGCCACGCCCATCCCTGACCACACCCACCATGGCCACGCCCATCCCCGGCCACACCTGCCATGGCCACTGCCAGGCCCTCTGAAGTCACACAACCCTTCATTGAAATCAAATGTGACATCCCTGCTCTAAAGCCTCTGAAATATGAATCTGTTTGATTATTAGAATTTTAAATAAATGAAGGCATTGATTGATTGTTGTGCCAGCAAATTGGTGCCAGATTTTGGTAACTTCTAATGTTAGTTGTTGTGGGAATAATATCACATAACCCCGGTTATGATTATTTGACAGATTTATAATTTCTGAATTAATGTACTGAGCAGGGATCTGGCTAGACATCTACTTCCAGTTTGATGAATGGTCCCTCCCTGCTAGCAAACTCCTCTGATGCTATAATAGTTGAGGCACTTCAAAAACAACCATTTCCCCCTCCATAAGAATGGGCAGCTGTCGACTACTGGATAAGGCAGGCAATATGTCCTCTTGGTATAGGCTACATGCTTTCTATGGAAGCTGGAGAAACTTCAGTGGGACAGAAAGTTAATGTCAGCCCACATGGTGTAGTAGTAAGAGCATTGGTCTGGCATCAGGGAGACCTGGGTTCAAATTTCACTTGGCTTAGTTACTCAATGAGTGGTAGGATTCAATTTTTTTTACTACCAGTTCTGTGGGCATGGCTTGGTGGGCGTGGCTTGGTGGGTGTGGCTTGGTGGACATGGCATGGGGAGGATACTGTAAAATCTTCCCTCCCCACTCCTGGGGGAAGGTTACTGCAAAATCCCCATTCCCTCCCCCTCCCCACTAACCTGCTTTCCAGCTCCCTTCTCCTGTGCAGGGCAACCAAAGAAGACCCAGCTCATCAGCTGGGACTCAATGGGAGGCAGAGAATAGATGGTGACTGGGCCAGTCAGAGGTGGTATTTGCTGGTTCTCCAAATTACTCAAAATTTCCACTACCAGTTCTCCAGAACTGGTCAGAACCTGCTGAATACCACCTCTGAGTGGCTCTCTCTAAACCTAGCCTACTTCACAAACTTGATGCTAGGATGTTATAAGGAAGCATGACCCCACATTGCGCCGCCTCAAGATCATTTCAAGAAAACAGGATTCATACATGACCTGGGGGGAATGAATGGGACATGACTTGTGTCGGTCAACACCACGTGTTCGTGCATCGTTTTTTTGTCTGATGCAAGTCTATATTTTACACCATTTACATACAACAGGACATTGTTTTCAGGTTCATATATGAGCCATGACAACATAAGTGCTTACTGTATTATTATTCTCAAAGTATTAGCACCTTTTTCTTCAAAAGCCTAGGCTGCTTTAATGGTTTGCCTAGGGGTGCTGTGCTTGTCCTTCCAAAGGATGTTGATACATAAATATTAAGCACGTTAAAATGCAGGTAGTCCTGGACTTATCACCACAAGTGGGACCAGAACTTCCATCACTGAGTCATGCCTGATTTTACGACCTTTTTTTGTCATGGTCATTAAGTGAATCCAGCTTGCCAGAAGCCCTTTGGGAACGTTACAAATGGCAAGTTGTACACTGCAACCATTGTAAACACACGCCGGTTGCCAAGCACCTGAATTTTGTTCATGTGATTGCAGGGACACTGTCAGTCATAAGTGTGAGGACTGGTCATAAGTCATATTTTCCAGGACCATTGTAATTTCACACAGTTGCTAAATTGAGTACTTCTCTGCATCAATCACTCAGGGGCGTGCAAAAAAGTACCAGTGGGTACCATTGAAATTATAAAGTTATTGAAATTGTCAGTACAGAATATACTGTATATTGCAAATGAATAGTAAAAGGGCAATAATAACTCTGTGTTGAGTATATTTATTTGCACATACGCATACACCTGCTCACAAGTGCACGCCCATAGACAGTTGGTAGATTACTTTATAATTCGATTATTTGCATTCTGATGAACAAATCCAAATTACAGAAAACTGTAGTGAATAGGAAAGGGAGGTAGTATAATAATTGTAGGAGAAGGAGAAGCAGCAAATCATGGAGGGTGGAATTAAGAGAGGAATCAGCCTAGAATCTCTACACAGCCACATACGGTCCAAGTCCAGCCTCCTTTGAATTCCGTTAACTCTTATGCCAATTTAACGCTGACCATTAGTTGATTAGACTCTTGTGTATAGCCATGAGCAGTAAATCACCTTAATTGGAACTTAGTGTGTGGTCCTGATTCTTCAAGCCTGACAATTCGGAAACTCAGGGCATTGGGGTCAGTTCTACCATCAGATTTCTGTGAGTCCAAAGTATGCTTGTGTGTTTGTGTTTAAGCAGGAGTTTGTTTACTGTAGCTCTGCATGATTCCTGTTCCCTCCTGGTCTTTTTGGTTGCCTTCCAGGGGCACTTGCATTGAATAACTCTTCTTAACTCTGCACTGAGTGTGAGTGAATTTGCTCACCAAAGGCCGTCCAAAAATTCACCAACATTGCTATTCTCCTTTTAAAAGGAGTGAGTGTCTCTGCGTGTTTTCCTGTTCCAGCTGTTCTTTTTTTCTTCCCAGTGGAAAGGTATGGATTACAACAGGGGTGTTTTTGCTGGCAGAGGCAACACGGGCCAGTCCTTTGCTGTTTCCAGGGTGGCCCCGCAGGCCAGATCTAAGCACCCTGTGGGCCGAATCTGGCCTGTGAGCTTTGAGTTTGACACCCTTGGATTATACCTTTGAAGGGAGGTAATTCTTACTTTCAGGACATTTTTTTAAAAAAAGAAATAACTTTGTGGTAACTATGAGGTATACCTCTTGGTATAATTCCACCAAAAAAAAAGGAAAAAAGCTCTCTCACATTGTATAAGTTTGGACGGATGCTTGCAAAATTCATTCTTTGGCTGGCTTTCATTGCATCTGGGTACATAATACTATAGCCAAATTAGTAGTAGCATCGAGAAACTGGAAACCTGTGCCTTGAGCTCAGCAAGTCAGTTTACGGGTTGTTAGCAGCAAAAAACAAATCCAAAATCTTGTGCATTTGTGTGTGTGTGTGTGCACAGACACATTTAACGGCAATGACTAGTTGTACATTAATTACAGTAATACATTGTATATTAGGGTTCCTGTATTGAGGGCCACATATTTGGCTTGGGGCATCTAAAGGTAAGAAATCGGTAACCTATTGTTTTTCCAAGCTAAGAGAAGAAAAGAATATAGACTAAACAACCTAGAAAACTTCCAGCGATCTTTAATGTTTCAACAGACTGCTTAAAAGATTAGGAAGGAGAATACTATCTGCAAAGTGTCCCCTCACAATCTTTATGTATACTGTAAAAGTGAAATACCACTCACGCATCATCACAAAATCTCCAGAGCCATAAAGCCTACAAACTTGAAATTTGGCACGTATGTTCTTCTTGGCTTCTAGGTGCTCACTAAGAAAGGATTTTTCGAAATGACCATCAGAGCATTAATATTTCGTATATTATTATTATTATTATTATTATTATTATTATTATTATTATTATTATTATTATTATTATTATTAACACACTCTGATGCTAAGGAGTTCTTCTCCCTCTCCCCACCTGAAAAGAAATCTGTTCCAAATGCAAAACACAAGCAGAGGAGAGGAGTTTCAGTTTTAGTTTCACAGCACCAAGCAGCTTTAGTACAGAACAGTTGAGCTAAGCCATGCCCAGGCTCCTTGCTGTCTCCTTGCTCACAGGGCAAATACTTTTTCAGTTTCCATGTTTCAGTTTCCAAACAGCCCTCAACTCTCTCACACACTGACAGGACCCTAGCCAGATGAATACTGATGGATGCTAGTAGGCAGAGGCACAATTTTCTCCCCCTGATTTTCCTCCCCCAAAACTAAGCCCGATCACATAGTTTCGTAGCGGAGCACGGGTATCGAGCTAGTTTTTTTACATAAAATGTAGTTCTACTGAGCGAAAGGCTACACTTGAAAATGATAGCACTTATTCTTCATCCTTGTTATCAGTGAAGTCACTTCGATCTGCACCAATCCTTCATAGAGAGAACAAAACATCCATCCTTACATCCACACACACGCACCCCACTTTTCTTGTATACTTATGTAGAAAAAGTAAGAAATAACCAGAGAAATCCATGATATAAATAGGACTAGTTTACAACAATACCATTCCTAATTTTCCTGGACCTTCTTCCACGTGCTGTGCCCATACATCTCTTCACACATTTCCTTTGTTCTCTGAACTTATCAAAGAAAATTTCTTTTTCAAGATCACATTGATTCCTTATCAATGATGATTTTCTTGTTTTTTCCCCCCTTTCAACTCATTTACTCTTCCTTCACATATTTGTTTTGCAATTTGATCCTCATTTATTCACTCTCTATGACCAAACGTCCCCCAAATTCCTTTTTTTATCCTCGACTTTTATATCTATCCCACAACTATTTGGCGCTCATTCATTCTTGAATCAATTTCTTCTTGTGTTTATCCACACACCCCTTCTTAAGTAACTCATTCCCACTGCATTCAATTTACTTTAATGATATATAGAGTTTCCATATAACTTTTGGCAAACATTCCTGGCCACAGATCACATACCGCCTACTACCTTTCTCCCAACATTTCCACTGTTAAAAAATATTTCCATCCATTTTCCTATTTTTAGGATATATTTTTGAAAAATACACAAATTCTTCTACTGTACTCTCTTCTAAAACTATTGTCCCTGTAGTTTTTCATTGGTTATGTGTAATGTGCAATTGTTCACTCCATTTTTTTTTGTCAAAATAACTAGTTTTCAGGTCTGTACTACTGGTTGCATCGTATAATCTGTTGAACATTCTCTGCAAATCAATTAAAATACAAAATACAATTAAGCTCAATCATTAGCAGTGAAAAAATGGGGTGAAAGATTTTAACGAATTGTGGCAGAGCGTGAGTCGAACACATCATCTTAGGAAGTTCATTCCATAGCCTGGAGATGTTCTTTTCCTAGCTAATCGATAATCAAGCTTCTCTCAGAGATGTAGAGGGAAAGGAAGATGATTTGGGCAGATTTGTTACCAAAGTGAGAAGGGAAAAACTTAGCTTAAGTCAAAACAAGAAGAAGATAAGAGTATGTGCAAGCAACTGGCTAATTCATATGGGTATTGGGAGAAACATAGAACATAAAATAACAAGGTTGGATGTCTTCTAGTCCAACCCCTTACTCGAGCTGAAGAACCTACAGACAAATGGCCATCTAGTCTCTTCTTGACTCCAAGTGTGGTCCTATCAATAAAGTATAAAGTGGTACTATTATTTCATGTAATCTTGATACTATCCCTCTGTTGATGCAGCCTAGGACTGCATTGGCTTTTTTGACAGCAGAAAATACAGTCAGATCTGCAAGATTCTGTTACTACAGGTAGTAGTCCTTGACTTACAACCGTCTCTTTAATGTCCATTCAAAGTTATGACCATGCTGAAAAAAGTCACTTATAACTTATAAGTCCTCGCATTTATGACTGTTGTGGTATCCTCAATTATGTGATCTAAATCAGGGGTGTCCAACCTTGGCAACTTTAAGCCTGGAGGACTTCAACTCCCAGAATTCCCCAGCCAGCAACTGGCTGGGGAATTCTGGGAGTTGAAGTCCTCCAGGCTTAAAGTTGCCAAGGTTGGACACCCCTGATCTAAATCCAGGCACTTGGCAATCAGCAATTTATTTATGATAGTTGCAATATTCCAAAAGGAATGGTGCAACCTTCCCAGGGAGCTTCTGGCAAACAAAGTCAATGGGATAACCTGGATTTGATTAACAACTGTGGTGATTCACATAATGACCGTAGTGATTTGCTTAATGACCACAGAAAAAAAGATTGTAAAACGAGTCACCTAATGATCGCACCACTTAGTGACAAGTTCCAGGCACAATCAAAGAGATAAATTGAGGACTGCCTGTATATTAAGCATTAAAAGCTGCTTGAGCCTTCTTGAATGGTTTTCTTTGTTTGGTATACATACTGGAAGGGGCAGGGAGCCATGTTCAGAAGATCTTCTCTTGCTGGAGTTAATAATGGGGAGAAATCAATTCCTCCATCGCTGGAAATCTCATTATTTCCAGGACCTCCTCTCTTATGAGGACTCTCCCAGTTACTGACTCCAGCAAGAGAAGCTCCTCTGAAGATGGCTCCTTATCCACTGGGGCACCTTAAAATGTGCTGGAAAGCAATTTACAAGCAGGGCAGATTTTTCAGGACAGAACCCCTTAATCCCTTCACGCTACACCAGGGTACTATCTGGGGCGCTGCCTTTTACACCAGGTACAATTCCAAACTCTGGGTAAATGATCCCACAGCAGTCAAGATGGCCTATGCCCAAAATGAAGATCATGGATAATCACTAAGTGCAGTGAGCTAAGGAAGAGTGGGAGTTGGTACACTTGCTGTACCATGCTCCTGTGCTTCTCCCTTAGCCATCCCTTGCAAATTCTTTAAAAACACACTCCCAAATGGTGAAGCTGTTAGTTCCCAGGGTGTGCAGTCCTTAGTGAAGGGTTGGGACTACAGAAGTAAACAAAGGGCTGCTAGGAGAAAAGGAATAAACATTTGAGTCCAAAATGGGACTCAGGAATAGTATCTCCTCTGTGATTAGAATGGACGCTAAATGTCTATGGAGATTCTTACCACAATGTAGAAAAAAAGAAGCATATCTTAATGCTGACACGCCCTGCCAAGTGAAAGCTCAATAACATTGCATGTTCGGTGCCTACCACCTCTTTATCTCAGTGTTGATATGCGGAACTGCTGTGACCATTGAGAAATTTCTTCGGTGGGAATTTGCTTCCCTCTATGAAATCCATGGTTCCATGTCCTGTAGTCATGAATGAAAGAGAACAGATGCCACCACAGAGCCGCACCTTATAGGGGAGATGAGCGGCATGAAACTTTAATAAATAAAAATGAAGTCCAACCTATGCATGGAATGGAAGACCCACAATCGTTAGATTGGTAAAACTGGACCATGATTACAGAGACCTTTTAAGTAAGAGAAAATCTACGTCAAGGTTAAAAGAAGAAACTTCTCATTAAAATAAGTGAAGTGTTAATAGGGCATGTTAATAGGGCTTTTCTTCTCTCAAAAAAAAGGCAGAAGGGCTCTAAAAGAAGTATATGAACTCTTGGATAGATATCTGGAATACTTTGAAGACAATAAGTATTTTACAAGGTAGTTGTTTCTCTATTTTTCCCATTTTTCTGTGTATGGTTTTTTTCTGGGTTGTGTCTATTTAAAAGTTCAAGGTGACATTAGACAATTTGGTCAGGAATCTCCTTCTACAAATAGAAGATGGCAATAATAATAACAATTTATAATAACTGGCCTAAAGTTTAGGTGTATAGTGGCAGGAGGTAATTTAACTGGAGCCATATTTAAACCTATTTTTAATCCTTCTTAGACGGGTTCAGGACTATATGATACAGAACTGTGAAGTCATTGGCTTGGCTTGAGGTTGTTGCAAAGTAGAACTGGCTGCTCTTTCCCAAGTCTAGATTTTTATCGCAGTCTAGACCACAGTTCCTCATCAGCTGATTTATTTTGACATCTGATTTATAACAAGAACAGTCCAGAAAAAAAGTCAACATAAGATTTGTATTGAAACAGTCATAATCTTATAACCAAGAAGAGAAGATTGCGCTGACTTGATGACTGTTTTATCCCAACCATCAAGTTGATTTAAGTTATTGTTTTATTTTTTGGATCCCTTAAACCAATGGTGAATTACTGCCAACTGAAATTTCTCCAAACACTACAGGGTTTCATGTTTCTTGTTAAAACTTCAATAGTTTTTAAAAACCCCAATAGCTTATAATTCCTCTCTTGCCTCTTGCATATAAGCTCAACTATTGCAAATTATTTAAAGCACTTTTTGTGGGCTGGCTGGCACTTGTCAAACGTTCTCCAAAAAAGACACCCAAACCCAGAGGTAATCAGGTGTATCTGTAAATCTGATCTCTTCAGATAAACAGAGTTAGAAAATTCCAGTGCGTAATTTCCAATTTAGTTTTCCCAGTGCACACCCACTGAATCCCTGTATCATTGCTTTGTTTAGTTAGCAAAATTTGCTTGAATGTCTGTTTATTAAATATTAGCAAACATCAAGAGATTAACTGATAAAATGGGATAAAAATAAAGGCAAAAAACAAAGAGATCAACAAAGAGTTGAAGGCAAGTCCTTAATAACAACCTACACCAGAGTTTCTCAACCTCAGCTACTTTAAGATGTGGGGACTTCAACTCCCAGAATTCCCTAGCCAACTAGGGAATTCTGGGAATTGAAGTCCACACATCTTAAAAGTAGTTGAGGTTGAAAAAAACTGGTATATATTGCCAATATATTAAAGAATTTCCCAGAACCATTTGTTGGAAGAAATGTCCATTTGGGTTCAGTTCCAAGTGGGAGGAAAGACACTGAAAAAAATAGAAGCTGATTGGAAAGATGGTTTAATGGTGGATGAGGTCTTGGGCAAAAAGAGCACATGGATGAGAGAGGGGGGGAGATTTATACCCTCTGTTGGGCTTTGAACTTGTTTCCTGTGGCAAGAAATGTATCCTGATTGGTTGTCAGACTCCCATGGGACCATGCAGGGGTGACTTTGTAGGTTGTCTTGAGTCCCAAGCTTGGTTGAATCCTGCTGGTGATGTAATCTTCCCAGGTGCCATGTGTGAGATGGGTAGAGGGCTAATCCTATCATGTCCTGAAGGCCATGTCTTAATCCCATCACCCTGCAGCTGAAGGGAGCTGGAGTAAGCTACTTTGTCTTGAAAAACATGTTTCTCCTTTTCTCATCCAGGGAAATATAATATTCTGCCTTTTTAATATTTCCTAGAATATTTCATTCTTCTAGGAGAGGGGTGGGTGCTAACTTTCTACACACTGGAAATAAGTAACTTGCACAGACATTTCCAAAGGGAAACTGCTTATTGACTTTGCTTATTTCAGCTTTACCCCTTTATGTATATAACAGCAATAGTATAGAGAGGAAAAGTAGGACATCAGGTGATTCCCTCCTCTAATCTGCAGTAGGAAAGAACCAAAATGATGTAGCCAATATACAGTGGGAGACATTGCTCCTATTATTGTACCTGAAAGATTAATATTTTGGGAGGTGAATACTACAAGCTAAAAGACGTGAGTTCAAAAGTACAGCTAGGTTCAAGTGCCAACTTCTCATCCCCACAAGATATAAGCCTTTCTGTAGCAGCTTCCTCAAAATGAAAAAGGACCTATTTGGTCTATCATGCTTTTACTCAAAGGCAGAAAATTTAGCCAGCTACAACTTCACCAGATGCATGGAGTGACTAAAGGCAGAGGTGGTATTCAGCAGGTTCTGACCAGTTCTGGAGAACCAGTAGTGGAAATTTTGAGTAGTTCAGAGAACTGGCAAATAGCACCTCTGACTGGCCCCACCCCCATCTATCCTCTGCCTCCTGAGTCCCAGCTGATCGGCTGGGTCTTTAGTTGCCCTGCACGGGAGAACGGAGCTGGAAAGCAGGTTAGTGGGGAGGGAAGGGGAGTTTGCAGTAACCTTCCCCTGGAGTGGGGTGGGAATGGAGATTTTATAGTATCCTTTCCCTGCCACGCCCACCAAGCCACACCCAAAGAACCGGTAATAATTTTTTTTTGAATCCCACAACTGACTAAAGGGTTGGCTAAACTCAGGTAGGATTTAAATTGGCATCTAGGAGGAGGAAATGGAGGGGGAAAGGAAGGTTCTTTATGGAAGTTATGATTATCTAATCAATTGATTTGCTGGGACTTCTAAGGCAGCGTGAAACTTTTTGATGTTTGGCAATCTCACTGTCAATATAGTCTTTGTTTCAAAACCGTCACTTTGAGGAGAATGGAATGCTATGATATTGCTTTGTTCTTGTTTTGATTCACAATGGTGAATTGGTGTCCAATTAAGCCGCACAAAAATTGTCCTGCTTATCTTATGTGGAATTCAGAGGAGCATTGCAAGATCAATGATATAAAACGATGGTTAGAGGAAGAATATGTGAAGGCCCCTCTAGTCTATCTTCAGCATTGTTTGGAACCTGGGATGGTGATATAGGGGCAAAATAGACATCTGTTTTTGTTTTTTGGGGGGCAGGGATTCCATGTTAGCGTCATGGTCTTATTTCTTGTTGCTTTACAAGAACTTGGTTCAGGTTGGGTGACTGTATGAATCAACCCTCCTTTCTCCCAGCTGTCGCTGAAAATCAGCCCCTTCAACTTGATGAGGGAAGCTGTGCTTGCTTAAAAAAAAAGATTAGTTGTAGCAATTGTGAAGTGAATGTGGTAGTCATTAAGCAAACCTATTGTTCACTACGGTGTGCTTTTTTTGCCAGAAACCAAAAATAAACATCATTTTCCAGGAAAAAAAAATTCTGGAAATCATGGTCATGTGACTGTAAATTTGGGCCAGTTGCTGAGTGCACAAAATGCTATCTATCATGTGAAAGCACAGGGGAAGAGGGAGAATGAATGTCGGAACTTCAAATCAGGGTCATATGTAGCTTTTTCGGAATCTGTTGTAATTTCAAACAGTCGCTAAGCGACTTGCTGTAAGTTGAGAACTGGCTGTATAGCAAAAATGCTGCTTATGGATTTGAGCCATAAAGTGCCCCTTTTTGGCTTAACATTGCACACTCTTTCCTCAAACAAAAGATCTTGCTTTTTTTTTTCTTCACCAGGGGACATGTGTCGGACTAAAAGAAGGAGGTTTTCTCATGTTTTGTTTGCATGGACACGAAGATGTCCATTGGCAATATCCAAAGACCAATTGGAGGTCTTTGTTTATTACTACTTCTAGTGTTTCTGTTGTGTGGAGAACTTTGGTGCATTAAAAAATTAAATATATACATAGTCTTCCTTGCTTTAATTTGGACATTGTCCACCAAAAATATATAGTCTGAATAAATGGGTTTGGTAAAGTATATGTGCAGCGTAGTGCTTCGGTTTGGCTGTTTTTAGCAATACGATTATGTGCTAAAGTGGAGTTTGTTTACTTTTTAACTATATTGTTTGCCTTTCTGGTGTGTGTGTGTGTGTGTGTGTGTGTGTGTTTGTCATTCATTCATTCATTCATTCATTAATTCATTCATTCATTCATTCACAGGCAGACCTTAAGATATGACTGCTATGAAGCCTGCCCATTATGGTTGCATGTTACAATGGTCATTAGGTGAAGCATCTTACCTAACAACCGTCCATCCTTGCTCACTCCACTGAACTGTTAAATGAATGGGTCGGTAAGTGGAGCGTAGGATGCCTCAGGGGTGGGAGAAGCCCTTGGAGGCCTACCACGGTTCCAGGCTCACCTGCCCTGGTCTTCCCAGGGCCTTCCCCATCCCTGAGATGCCCCAGGCCCCACAGGAATTTTCCTATTCTCATCTGCTCCCTCCGCCCCAGTCCTTAGGCCTGATTCCCAGCCTACCAGACCAATCCTCCTCCTCCTCCTCCTCCTCCTCCTCCTTTATCTTTTGAGGAGCTCCCAGGCCTTCCAGAGCCCTGGAATGACTTACTATTTTGTATAGCCGCTTGGCCACCATTATGTCCTCTAGCCACAAAATGACAGCTGTGTTGGGATCACAGCAGTGCATCCCAGGGACAAACACTACTTCATTTTGCTGTTTTAACAAGACCTGCACAGAGCTGCAGAATAGCTTCTTGCAGCATTCAGAAACATCTGCAGTGCTGGGCAGACCCTGTTAAGGCAGAAAATGAAGCAGGTTGTCTGGCGGCCGCCATTTTGTCCCAGCTCACAATGGGAGACGGGGGGAAAATGGCGTCTGCGTTTAGGTTGTCACTGCGTAGCTCAGGGACAAGTGGCCTTCCATCCTTCCCCAACATGAGGCCCAGAGGGCTTCAGAAGATGGATGTGATGGGTGATGGATGATTTGGGAAAAGGTCCAAGTGCTGCAGGGTCCAGGCAGGGTGGGATGGAGGAGAGGGAGCTCTGCAGCGTCCTGAGGTCTGGTCATAAGGATCAGTGGCTGCAGGGATGTTGCATCTGTTATAATTTTGAAATAGTGTTGTATGTTATTTTTGGGTGTCTGTTGTAACTTCGAACGTTCATTTAAGTGACCTGTCATATAGAATAGAATATAGAATACTTAATTGGCCAAGTGTGATTGGACACACAAGGAATTTGTCTTAGTGCAAATACTCTCAGTATACACAAAAGAAAAGATGCATTCGTCAAGAGTCAAGAATCATAAGGCACAACACTTAATGATAGTCATAGGGTATAAATAAGCAATCAAATCATACTAGGAAACAGTCAATATAAATAGTAAGGATACAAGCGACAAAGTTACAGTCATACAGTCACAAGTGGGAGGAGATGGGTGATAGGAATGATGAAAAGATTAATAGTAATAGTAATGCAGACTTTGTACCCTGTTTCTCCAACAATACGGCCTCCCCCAATAGGAAGTCCCAGCATGTTTTATAGGCATGAAATGAAATTAAGCCCCTCCTCCCAAATTAAGGCCTATATTAAAACATGCAAAATGGTGGAGAATGGTGGGGGGGGCTTGCCGTTAGGAAGTACTTTTGTTGCACACCCGGATATGGTGCTGCCTGCGTTGACCCCACTACGAAGTGCCCCACCAACGCCGAGGTCAACATCCAAGCCGTCGCCGCCCGCCCGCCGATGCAAGGGGGGGGAATTAAGTCACCCCCGAAAAGACGGCCTAGCCATTTTTTCGGGGCTCAAAAAAAAATAAGACCCAGCCTTATTATATAAGAAACATGGTAATAGTTGAACAGTGTTGAGGGAATTATTTGTTTAGCAGAGTGATGGCGTTTGGGGAAAAACTGTCCTTGTATCTAGTTGTTCTGATGTGCAGTGCTCTATAGCAGGGATCCCAACCTTTTCGACGCCGCAGCCCGGTTCCGACATCAGCTGGGCGCCGCCGTGCACGCGTCAATGGCGCCGCATCTTTTATGAGAAAGGCGCTCCGGTGACGTCACCGGAAGCGCTGTTTCGCATAAAAGATGGCGAGCGCTTCTGGTGAGCTTTTCGGTAGAAATGGCTTCTACCTGGAAAAGCTCACGGCGCTCGCGCCATCTTTATGTGAAACAGCGCTTCGGTGAGCTTTCTACCGGAAAAGCTCACCAGAAGCGCTTTTACCAAAAAGATGGCGGCGCCAGCAACCAGCGCCCGGTAAAGCTTGTTCCACGGCCGGTACGGTCCGCGCCCGGCGGTTGGGGACCCTGCTCTATAGCATCGTTTGAGGGAAGGAGTTGAAACAGTTTATGTCCGGGATGTGAGGGGTCTGTAAATATTTTCACAGCCCACTTTTTGACTCGTGCAGTATACAGGTCCTCAATTGAAGGCAGGTTGGTAACAGTTGTTTTTTCTGCAGTCCTAATTACCCTCTGAAGTCTGTGTCTGTCCTGTTGGGTTGCAGAACCAAACCAGACAGTTATAGAGGTGCAGATGACAGACTCAATAATTCCTCTGTAGAACTGGATCAGCAGCTCCTTGGGCAGTTTGAGCTTCCTGAGTTGGCGCAGAAAGAACATTCTTTGTTCTTTTTTGATGATGTTTTTGATGTTAGGTGTTCATTTTAGGTCTTGTGATATGATAGAACCTAGAAATTTGAAGGTCTCTACTGTTGATACTGTGTTGTCTAGTATTGTAAGAGGTGGTAGTATGGGAGGGTTTCTCTTAAAGTCTACCACCATTTCTACGGTTTTGAGTGTGTTCAGTTCTAGATTTTCCGGTTACACCATGAGGCAAGTTGTACAACCAGGGGTGGGATTCAAATTTTTTAACAACTGGTTCTGTGGGCGTGGCTTAGTTGGTGGGCATGGCTTGGTGGTCATGTGACTGGCTGGGCGTAGCCAACTCAACATCACTCACATCGAGGCATGCATCTCCTCGCCTGGCCTCTCATGACTGTGGGGATGCTGCAACAGTCGTAAGTGTGAAAAATGGTCATAAGTCACTTTTTTCAGTGCCATTGTAACTTTGGTTACTCCACACAAGCAAAGTACCAGCAAAGGAGGGGAAAAAAACTCCAGAGAAGTTTCTGAGATAGGATGTCTAGTCCTGCCAAGAATGTAATAAGGGTTAATGGAGAGGCAGTTTCTTTAAGCAACCCCAGAATGTTTCCTTCCTGCCTTCCTTACAGGATTAGGCCAGTAATTTCTTCTGACAACCGGTTCTCCAAACTGCTTAGAATATTAACAACCGGTTCTGTAGGTTGTTAACCGATTCCCCTGTGTACAACCTCCCGTCTGTATGTGGACATATCTCTAAGACAACCTGTATGATCTCTATATTTAATTCGCCCATTTTTTGTCCATTTATATATATTCTTTTTATTAAGCTTTTGCACCTATCTTTAAAAATCATATATTCCATTTGTTATGGTTCCACAGGAATTTCTATTGTGTTATTAAGATGGTCCATGTGTGTTTGCATATGTGAAACATAATGTGAGAAATGTGGCTGCAAGAAAGACTATCTGTCCCTTTTTAACCTTTATTTTTAGTGTCCCTGCCCCATGCATCGGTTTGTTACCTTTGGGTCCTTTGATTCAATTCAGTGTTCCACAATTTCTGCAACTTTAATATATCAAGATTTCAGCTCTTAAAATTCCACCCGTTAGCACATTGTCTAATTGGATTCAAAACTTACCACTGTGCAGTATTCCTTTCTTGGCCACTATAAATATTGGTTTAAATATTTTCCCCCACTTTTTTCAAACTGAAAAAAGAGGGTCTTAGCAGCTAGCTAGCTGTTCCCAAGCTTAGCAAACAGGACATTCTCGCTAGGTGACACCGAAATCTGGTTTGTCTAATACGAATTATTAAATAAATTACCATGTGTGGGATGCGCATAGTTTGGTAATCCCAAATTAAGTAAATCTTACATGTTTGATCCTCAAAATGTCCGCTATGAAAGAGAATGATGAACGTTCAAGATGATACTCAAGATTGTCCTGAGGATGTAATTATATCTGCCTGTGATAAGGGAATCTCTCATTTAGACCGCTTTTCTTGTTCAGAGTTGATCAGATTGCAAGTTGATTTCCAGCAGAATTCTGATCTAGTTGAGAAGAAATTAGAGAGGAACAAGAAACACATTTCAAATGTGTCTGGATCCATTTTTGTTACAGATTTATGACTACAAAACTCATATATTTTACAGATAGCTTTTGACATATGACCACAATTGGAACTAGAATTTCTGTTGCTAAGCGAGGTGGCTGTTAAGTGAGTTCTGCCTGAACTTTTTTGCTATGGTTGTTAACCGAGTCACTCTAGTTGTTAAATGAATCAAGTCAATTCATTTTCCCCTCCCATGGACTTTGCTCACTGGAAGCCAGCTGGGAAGGTCGCAAATGGTGATCACATGTCCTACTGATATTGCAGTTGTCATAAATACATATTGATTCCCAAGCATCTGAATTTTGATCATGTGACCATGAACATCCTGCTATGGTTGGAAGTGCAAGGATTGGTTGTCAGTCACTTTTTTTTTCAGTACTGTTGTAACTTCGAACAGTTGCTAAGTGAATTACTGTGTCATGTCCCTGTTGGAATCTGATTCCGAGGGGGAGGTTGAGCAGCTGACAGGGAGTGGGAGTGTGACTCTGGAGGCTGTGGAAAAAACTGGGGAAGGGCACAGTCCAGATGGATATTCAGAGGAAGACCCAGGGCCACCTCCTCTTCATACTAGGGCATGCAAGGAGGAACGGAGAAGGGAGCAACGTGAGTTACGGGGGAGAAAAGGGTCCTGATTCCCTTCTTTAGCTGCAGCTGAGAAAACAGGATTTGAAAAGGGCGTTTGTGCACAGCACCTTGCTGGAAGCAAAGCGTGAATTATCTTTCTTTGTCAAGTCTTATCTGGATTCCAGCATCCTCCCAACTGTGTGTGTGTCGTTATCTTTTGAAGTCTGCAATTCATTATCCTGCCCTGTCTCGTTAATTGCTGCAGCTGTGATTTGTGTTGATTTTTATTTATAATCTATATGTACTTTGGGTTGGGACTGAATTTCTTCCCTTTAAAAACTGTTCTTGGGAGAGTTTTTTCTCCAGCTGATGATAACTGGACTTTGGGGGCAAAGTTGGAGGTATTAAAGGGACTTTACCTACTTTTGTGACTTTGTTGCTTTTGTGCCATGCTCCGGGTCATCACATACTATAAGTCGAGGACTGCCTATAATCCAGAGGAAGAAAATTTACATTTTACATTGTAAATGTGTGTATGTCAATGTATCTACATCTAAATGTAAATTCTATCTTTTGAATGCACATGTAATTATATCCATCCCAAAATATAGACAAACAAGGGTATCTGCAGGTGTGATCAACAGAGAGGCAAGATGGTAGCTTCAGTGGTGCAATCAAATGAAAGAATTATGAGATAAAATAAAAAATTGGGATATGAAGTATGGGAGCATAGGTCAAATCCTAGGCAGGAGATATTAAGTAAGATGGTTGGGGAGGTTCCTTTCATTCCAAGAAGGTGAATCACCTTGAAACTGGACTTTGTCAATGCTGCTTACTAAGGCTGCAAACTATATATATATATTTTTCACTCTGTAGAGGCCTCAGTGGAGACCTGCTGTTCCCGTGGATATGAATGGGCAAGTCAAAAGAAAGACTGTAGGTTTCTCTCTTCAGATCGGGATTCCAAGGAATGCAGGTAGACAACAAAGTGTTTAGCTTGTGTATAGTTGGATCATCCAGGTTTTTTCCCCCCTTACCTATATTATTTTGATAAATAACTTAAGGCAATGAACATATCCAGTGTTCCTTTCTTTTCCTATTTTCCCTACAACAACAACCCTGTGACGTGAGTTGGGCTGAGGGGGAGGGACCGGCCCAAAGTCACCCAGCCGGCTTCCTTTCTTCAGGCAGCACTCGAACTCACCATCTTCTGCTTTCTAGCCCGGTGCCTTAACTACTACACCAAATTGGCTCCTCATTCAGGACACGAACCTTGTCTCCTTCAAGGTGACTTCCTGAGATTTTGATTGGCATCTCTCTGTAATTTTTTGAATGTCTATGTGATTTTTCTTAGCAGCAGTATGGAAATAACTTTGCCATTATTTTCATTTTTACTTTCCAGGCAAGTCTGAGTCTTAGGATAGGCTGGTAATGTCCCATCCAAATATGAACCAGGTCCAACCTTGCTTATCTTCCAAGCTCAGACAAATTATCCACATCCTGCCCCCTGCTAAGATGCTGCTGGTGTCCATTTCCCAAATTGCACCCATTTCCCCCAACCCCCTTGATTCGTCCTCTTTCATTACAAATTCAGCCTCTTTGCCTAATTCAATTTTGGTTCCTGCCGGCGAGTCAGACTCTTCTGAGGAAATGTTTTGATTGTTCTCTACTGTTTTCAAAGTTGCAACTTTTTCTATGTTTTGGCAAGTATGTTGTGTGATCATATCACCCATTACAGAGCTTCCATTACAGATGTTGAGACTCTAGAAAGAGTGCAGAGAAGAGCAACCAGGATGATTAAGGGACTGGAGGCTAAAAATGCGATGAACGGTTGCAGGAACTGGGCTTGGCTAGTCTAGTGAAGAGAAGGACCAAGGGAGATATGATAGCAGTCTTCCAATATTTGAGGAGGTGGCAGAGATAATTCCAAAGCATCCAAAGGCCAGACAAGGAACAATGGAAGGAAACTGAACAAGGAGAGGTTCAATCTAGAAATAAGGAGAAATTTTCTGACAGTGAGAGCAATCAACCAGTGGAACAGCTTGCCTTCAGAAGTTGTGGGAGCTTCATCACTGGAAGCTTTTAAGAAGAGACTGGACTGCCATCTGTCAAAAATGGTGTAGGGTCTCCTGCTTGGGCGGGGGATTGGACTAGCTGACCTACAAAGTCTTTCCAACTCTGTTAATCCGTAATCTGTAATCCTCTGTCTGGTTCTCTTTGTAGGATAGCCCAGGAACAGTGCTGCCTCAGTCAGCTGGAAGTGTTGCATTGCACCACTGGAATGGCCATTGCTAGTAAGCAAGAAAATTGTGACTTGCCAAGGGAGAATTCCACCTGTGAAGACAAGATCATTAAGGTGAAATTGTAGAGGGGATGCTCAAATGACTGCATAGCAATTTGGAATTTTTCTTTGTTAGCAGAGCTGGATGCTGCTGGTCTACTTTGGTACATTTCACATTCTGGTTGCAGAATTTGCTGGTTCCTGGGCAGTTCTTTGAGAGTTCCTAATAAGGAAATGGGCAAAAGGATATGGCAAATATTGGGTGTTTTCAGTGTTTCCTCACGTGCATCCTATAAAACCAGAGAATCCCTTAAAATGTTGTTTACAGCACTCTTAATGATTGTTTTGCATTTGTTACATGTGTTTAAATCTGCACTGTGGTCTTCAGACGGGGGAAATCTCTGTGGGGCCATTTCTTTGATGACTGTTACACGAGAAAGACCATTGAAACCATGCATACTTCACAATGGGCCATAATGTTAGGTGCGGAAATTACAAACTTCTGTACGAAGCATTTCATGCTAGAAATGAAAAAGTATTGTGAAATATTATGATATATTATCATAATGAGAGCATATTAAATTAATAGATGGATATAAAAAGATAAAATGAGAGGAAGTGGGCAGGAAAGGATCGGGATTCTTTGTTTCTTTGCCTCTTTTTTTTTTGCACATGGATGGGATTCCAGTAAAGTAGTAACTATAAATGAATTGTTAAAAAAATCTTGCCAAACCGGGTATAATTTCTCTGGGATATTGCTGTAAAGTGCATAATTTATTCATGAATGTTGAAAGCCTGAATTTTCATCTTAAGGGATGGAGAACTTTGTAACTCCATAATGAGGAAGGTTCTCAGGCGGCATTTAATCTAGAATTGTCAAATGAGATATTTACTAAGATCAGTGGCATCTTTCCAAAAATAATTCAAATAATATGGACAGACTTGGTTCAGATTAGAGAGCAGGAAAACTGAAGAAAGGAACAATTGACTGTTTGGAAAACCACTTGTCAAGAACTGATCTATTAATGAGTCTTAAAGACTTTTCTTTTAATTGCTTTTAATTGCTCCATGTTTGACCCTTGCTATTTTAATTTTTTCCCTTTCTGTCTTTACTTGTTATATTGTTTTAATTGAAGCAATCTTCTTCTAATACTTCAATTATAGATTGCAGTTTTGCCACTGAGCATTCTGAATGTGTTCAGAGATTAAATGTCTCAAATTCAAAACAGGTTACTTATTCTTAATTTCCTAGAAACATTTCAATCTCTAAACACTTCCAGGACAGCAGTCAAACACTTGAGATATTATTTGAGGCTTGCAACTGAGTAGTTGTTGCCGAAATTTTTTAAACATCCAAATATTTTCAGAAATATTCTGAAAGGCTTACCTCAGGGTTTCCCAACCTTGGCAACTATAAGACATTCTGGTTGAGGAATTCTGGGAGTTGAAGTCTGTTAAGCCTGGATTCCCCAATGGGTGTTAAGGAAAACAAACTAAACAGAACATGCAGCGAAGTCAGATAGGAAGACAGGTAAATGTGTGAGATAAGTTTTCTAGTTAACACGCAGTAAAAATACAGATACGCTTGTGCTACCAAAAATATAGTTTATTCCATTTAAGAATTATAGCATAGTCATGTAAACAGTCCAGTAGTCATATATCAATTTCAGTCAAGTCTTGTCAGGGATACTCTATTTGCAAAGTCTGTGTTGAATAGCCAATGTCAGTACACTTACAATAAATCAGTCCAATCAGAGAGTGCCTTGCTGCTTATATAGTACTTTTACAGTTGCACCCTTAATTACATTCCTTTAGCTTAAAGTCACATACACTTTATCTGACAAACCATGATTCATCATTTTATTATCTTTACCCAAAACAGTTAGGGTAAAACAATGTTATCCCTAACGAAGTCTATACATCTTAAAAGTTGCCAAGGTTGGGGAAAAACGTAGCATAGAAAAGTGTGCTAGGTCTCTGTTTTTGAACGACAGTTATGATAACGTAATCAATTAATTTCCGCTACACAGAAATGTTGTTACTGCTGCTTTTTGGGGAAAGAGGCCCAGAAACAAGGCCATAGCTGTGAACAGAGCCTCCTAATGGGTTATCAGTGTGGATTGGTGTTCAGAGCTTGCTGTGTCGAAGGGCAAGAAAACTCGGATGCTGGGATTGTTGACAGTCCTAACAAAGAACTGGGTAAGTTGTTCAAATAAAAACATTTTCTGAGATGAAGGAACAGCATGCTTTGAACTGCAGGAGGACTGTCGCATGCTGTTTGTAAAATGGCTTAAAATGTGTAGGGATCTGTGGAATCTGAGACTAACCTGTAACATTTTTGCTTCACAAGTTAAAAAAGCTGAATGCTGCTCTCTGTCCCCAGAAAAGCAAAGTTGTTGTTGGGAGGAGTACCATTATTTACCATGTCAATTTTGAGTTCATTCCTCCATTTAGACCAGTATTTATCAACCATAACCACTTTAAGATGTGTGGACTTCAATTCCCAGAATTATCCAGCTAGCATGGCTGGCTGGGGAATTCTGGGATTTGAAGTCTACACATCTTAAAGTTGCCAGAGTTGATTTTAAACATCTAGATGTCACTGGAAAAGTTTCAAATGAAACCTTCCCAATTGCCTATATTGTTGTTTTAACTGTGAATGAATCAGCCAATATCTCTAGCAAGAGGTCAGTATGACTAACAGCATATCTCTCTTTCACTCCTCAATGCTGGCTTGCTTTATCCAGTGGAAATTAACCTTGAGGATCATTACCTGAATGACCGTTGCAGAGGTAAGCTAGTTCATTTTGTGGCAAGGGATCATCAGAAAGAACAGACCATTGGTGTTAGATAAACTTGAGAGTTTGTAGAGGCAGCGTGAATTTTTTTCAGTGTTCTCATTCAAT
Source organism: Notechis scutatus (assembly GCF_049901735.1). NCBI lineage: Eukaryota > Metazoa > Chordata > Lepidosauria > Squamata > Elapidae > Notechis > Notechis scutatus. The sequence goes on from NC_142014.1 coordinate 22,438,583, forward strand.
GTTGCCTTATAAAATATGCCAGTTCTCCATTTGGCAAGTCTTAACTGACCTTGTCTGATCTTGGAAAGCTAAGCAGGTTTAAGGCTGGTTAGTTCTTGGATAAGAGAGCATCACCAAATCCCAGGGCTATGGGCTAAATTGAATTTCACAATTATATTGTGAAATATCTTTACAATTTAAAGGAGCCAATCTGGTCCAGTGGCTAAAATGGTGGATTAGGGAAACACTTCTAGGAGCAATCTGATCCAAAGACCTTTTAGCACAACCATTCCAGTACCTGTGGATATTACCTTAACTTTTCTGATCTCTACTCCATTGATACTCGTGTTAAGTTATTGAATAAAAATTATGTACAGCAGAACTTAATCCCTCCAGGATAAATCAGTTTAATCAGTTTTTGGAAGGCTCTAATCCAAGGGTCTTCAAACTTGGCAAGTTTAAGAGTTGTGGACTTCAACTCCCAGAATTCCTGAGCTAACATGACTGGAGGAGGAATTCTGGGAGTTGGAAGTCCACAAGTTTTAAAACTGTCAAGTTTGAAGAGCCCTGTATGTAATCTATAAGTGGAGGTCTTTTCAGAGGGGCAGGGCCATCGTGTTGAAACAATGCCGCCAAGTTCAGCTCCCCTCACTTCCAGTGCTTCTCCAGGGAGGTTCCATTAGATCAGGGCTGTCAAACTTGTGGCCCGCAGGCCAGATGCATCACATGCTGACCACACCCACACGTGGTTTAGCGAAGGGGGGGGGGGAAGTCGTGATACATCACATAACGATGCCATGGCGACATGAGTTTGACACCCCTGCATTAGATAGATGAAACCTGGTTGGAGGTAGCAACCCTGAAGGTGGTTCATAGGTTTTGAAGGACTTCATAAGTTAAAATTAGAGCCTTGAAACATATTGAGGAATATCTTGGCAGCCCCTACAGGGTCCATGGAATTAATCCCACCTGCTTACTAGATACATTTGCTGTCATTGGGTGGGTTACTGCCAGTTCTGAGTGGGTTTCACTACTTGGTGAAGTGGATGGCGTGAGCAAGACCTTTGCAGGAGTGTATCACTATGGCTGGGAAAGTTGGAAAATATGGCTGGGAGAATTGGAAAGATGGAAAATATGCCAATCTTCGGAGAAAGGATTATATTCTGCCATAATTCTTGGGTTTTAGGTGGAGGACCTTGTACCCAACAATGTAGGGATACAGGAAGTAGTGTCCTCTGTTCTTGCTTCATGGGCTACCAGCTTCAACCAGATGGCTTTACTTGTGAAGGTAATGAAAAAATTGATTTCCTTATATTTTTGATACTTTCTTTCTTTTTTTTTTTTTTCAAATGATTTTTATTATATTCCACCAGTATAAATCGTAGTTACATTTTCAACAGCATTTGCATGAACATTCAATATTATCTTATATTTCTACCATCTATTTGTACACATCATGAATAATTATTATCTTTACTTATATTTACCATTGATATCTAGCTTTGTCTATTTTACCCATCTACATATCTATGTATCACTCTCTTGAGAATTCTCCTGCATGGTCATTCAATTCTTATCTCCCTTTTTTAACCACTCGTACCATCTGTGCCAAACTGAGTAATAATATTTTTGATATTTTCAACTAACTAGCCCTCCTTATGTCAGCTTTGGAAGCCATATTGAGATCCGATGCTCCCACGCTGCCACAATTGAGCCTGGGAAAGTGGGGTGGGTGGGATTCATTTGAGTATATCTAGTTAGACAAAATAAAATTCTTTTGCTGGTTCAAGGTCACGTAGTGTTGCGCATAGTGAAAAGGAAGTCTTACTTTGGGACGGATGGTGATTGGGCCATGTGATGTGGTGATGGGTATGGGGGATGGATTTGTAGTTTTTACTTTTGCAAGGAAGCCCAAAACTTTCAGATTTGGGATTCCACAGATGTACCAGTTACTATCCAAATAAAAGGAACCTTTCAGAGATGTCTGTCTCGGAGTTATTGGTTGGAATGGAGGGTTACTGGAACGTTGACACCTTATGAATTGACTGGTTTTGAAAATCTAAGGTTTGACTTGGGATGGGGGAATACCAGGAAATAGTTTGATAAGCTGAACAAACATTCCCAAAGAAGATGGTGCCAACCTTCTTCTGTGTCACAAGAAAACTACATAGACACGACTCATAATCTCCAACAGAGGAAGTTGGAAAAATAACCCCAGAAAGAGGTTACAAAACTACATGCGTGTGTCTGAAGTCTGGTTCATTTCAAGGAAGATTTGACTTTTTATGACCCATCTATTGTCCAGATCAAACCATTGTATTGTGCGATGTTCACAAGTTGTTGAGAAACCCTAGCTAGCTCATAGCTATGTATGGACAATCTACCATGAATTGAGTAGGAAGTTAACAATATTAAAGAACAAGAGCAAATTTCTGTCTTTCATCTTATAGCCCTATGAATATTGTTGCTCAAATCTGGTTCTTTTAGGTCATTGTTTTCCAAACTTGAAATTTCAAAATGTGTGAACCTCTGAGTAATTCCATGCCAGCTGGGAGTTGAAGTCTACACATCTCAGCATTGCCAAGTTTGAAAAACACTGCTGTTAGTTTAATCTAACTTTCTTGATTATTCCTTTAAGCAGAGAGTAATTTGATCTTTTGTCAAATTTTCTTCAACTTCGATTTCTTTCTCATGTAACAATGATTTCAGAAGTGTTTATTCCCTTGAGAAACTACTCATAAATGTTGATCAGTGCAAAGAAATGTTTTTAAGCCTACGTCCTTGACTTGCAATCCTTCAAAGTTACAGATACACTGAAAAAACTGACATGATCAGCCCTCCCACAACTGTCATGTTGTTGAAGCGTCCCCAGGACCATGTAATCACTATTTATGTCCTTCCCAGCTGGCTTCCAACATACAAAGTCAATGGGGGAAACCATATTCACCTAACAAACATGTGAGTCAATAAGTGCATTGATTTGCTAAAATTAAAAAAAAATGCATTGATTTGCTTAATAACCATGACCAAAAAAGGCTGTAAAGTGAGGCATGACTCACTTAACAACTGCCATGCTTAGCAACCAAAATTCTGATCCCAGTTGTGGTTGTAATTCAAGGACTACCTGTATAGAAAACGGTATGCTACAACAAAAATGATTGTATTCTTTCTAGATATTAATGAGTGCATCACTTCTGCCAACGCCTGTAACATCGGTCAGATCTGTGTCAATACTCTGGGCTCTTTTCGTTGCCAGCGGGAGACAAGTTGTGGGACAGGTTATCAGCTGACAGAGCACAATTTCTGCAAAGGTACGTTTTAGAACGTAGAACATGGAATTATAGGGCCGGAGGGGACCCCAGAAGTCTTCCAGTCCAACCCCCACTCAAGGCAGGAGACGGTATATACCGTTCTGGTCAAATAGTTTGTCCAGTCTATTTTTGAAAACTGCTACTGCTGGAGCACCCACAACTCACAATTCACAACTGCCCAGAAATGGCAGAGATGGTTCAAAATACAGAATGTTGCAGAGGGTGTAAACCATCTCTGCTCTCTTGAATGCCACAGTATTAGGTTCGTACAGTATTTGCCCAGTGTAAGCTCAAGTTTGCAGTGATTAAAATAGAGGCTTGTCTGCAAACATTCCCAGAGGGATTATCTGTGGGGGAGTTTGAAAAAGTAATAGCCGTCATTTTGATTGTTGTGGGAGGGGAGGGTATCCTCCAGAGGTGGTATTCAGCAGGTTCTGACCAGTTCTGGAGAACAGGTAGTGGAAATTTTGAGTAGTTCAGAGACCTGGAAAATACCACCTGTGACTGGAGATTTTACAGTATCCTTCCCCTGCCACCAAGCCACACCCACAGAACCGGTAGTAAAAAAAAATGGAATCCCTCCTCCTGCAGATGTCTTGGGATTCCTGAGAGACAGAAGCATCTGTGTTTGCAAATGGACTCCTTTAGTGCTGCAAAGAGCCATCGTACCGTAGCAAATATTGGGCAGTGCTAGCGTAAGGGAGAAGGCAGCGCCTCGTTGGGGGCGGGCAGCTTTGCAGGAAACATATATCTGATCCCACTCCAGCCAACTGCTTTTAAAGCCCTCAAATGGGTTCCTTTCAGTGTTCCTCTCAACGTTGCTTGAACCTCCCCAGATCTTAAAAGGCTTGTCAATTTTTCCTCGTAACACCCAGCTTTGCCTTCCCTCTGGAGCAGGGGTGTCAAACTCAATTTCATTGAGGGCCGCAACAGGGTTGTGTTTGACCTTTGTGTTTGTGTGTGTGTGTGTGTTTGTGTGTGTGTGGCCAGGGTGGGCATGGCCAGCTCAATGTCACTTGTTTCGGGGACGTCTTCAGGGGCCTCCTGCAGTGTCTCTGCCAGCGAAAACGGAGCTCGGGAGGGCCGCCTGCAGCCCTTCCAAGCTCTGTTTTTATTGGCAGAGCCACTGCGGGCCAGTCCTTTGCTATTTCCAGGGCAACACCATGGGTCAGATCTAAGCACCCCATGGACTGGATCCGGCTCGTGGGTCTTGAGTTTGACACTCTTCTCTGGAGGAAACAATCTGTGATGACCCAGGGAGGGATACAAAAGCAACAAAGTCTCAAAAGCAGGTGAAGTCCCTTTAATTCCTTCAACTTGGCTTCAAAGCTCCAATTATCATTGACTGGGGAAAAACTCCCCCACAAACAGTTGCAAAAAAGAAGAAATGCCGTTCAAACTCAAAATACATATAAATTATAAATAGAACAAACAACATAAACCACACTGAAGCAATTAATGAGACAAGGCAGGATAAGGGCTTGAAGATGTCCACAGATATCAAAATACATATACTGGGAAGGACGCCAGAACTCAGATAAGAACTGAAAGACTAGAATTATTTCATGCTTTGCTTCCAGCACTGGGCCATGCGCACTTTGTCCTTTTAAACAGTCCTCACAGCTGCAGCCCATGAAGGGGATCAGGGCCCTTTCCTACCCCATAGACCACGCCATTCATGTTTTTCTCTTATCCACTCCTCTGAATGCCCAGCCAGCCTGTGCCCTTCCTTTCCCCAGTTTCCTCCACAACCTCCGGAGCCACACTTCTACTCCCTGTCAGCTGTTCCTCCTCTCCCTCAGAGTCAGACTCCAACAGGGGCATGAAACAATCAATCTGTGGTCTTCCTCCATATCCATAAAGCCAAGGGACTAGGAAAGGGAGTGGAAATGATCTGGTTGTTGACTCAGAGCACCTGAATTGGCTTTTTTTTCAGAAATTCACTTGAATGGTCATGCAGTCAGTGTGAAATCTGTGGGCCCTGCCCCCTCAAGAGTGATGGGTAGCTACAATTTGCAGTCACCATTATGACTAATGGATGCATAGACCTGTGGTTCAGCAACATTGGGAAGACCAATGCTGCACTTCTGATCTGAAGCAAAGATAAGAGTTGTTGAAAAGCTGCTCGCTACCGGATTTTCTGGTCTTCAGAAGAAAGTTGGATGAAGCATAGAATAGGCACTGCTGGTTCAGGAGCCTTTCAGCAGGATGATTAAATGCATATAATAATAACCACCACTGCAATAGCAGCATTCCAACCTTTATTATTTTTCTAGAAATAATACCTTTACCCCTTTATAACTATTTACAGAAATTCCAGGCCAAGTTTCCAATTATACATTTAATTTCATTTGAAGAGCAAAATATGGATGGTTTTAAAATGATATTTTATAATAGTTATAATTGTCTCCATGGTTTTCGAAAGGAGGACTATTGTTTAACAGTGATGCAGATTCCTCTTTTTTTTAAAAAAAAGTTCAAGACAATGACAGAGTTTATATCCAGGTGTGAATTCTAGGCCATTTCAAACCCATCAAAATAATAACAGTAAATTTGAAGAGTGCATATGAAAAAAAAAAATGCCTCAAGAATCTGTTCTGTCAAAACAGATTTATCTTTGCAATCTTGTAGAATACATTTCAGTTATATTTCAACAACCCATAACTCTTAATAAATTGACAAATACTTTAAAGGATTTTTTTTTACAGTACTGAAGTAACATTTCACTAGAATTCACTTCCAGATAGGTTCCAAGGCGGGAAGTAAGTTTAGGTAAATGAATACCGCGGATGTGTACAGATTCCTCATGCCTTCCAGTCTCCCTCTCCCCCATAAAATCTGGATATTATAGCTTCAGATGCAGAAAATCTGAGGATCTATAATTCTGAAGAAGGGAGGGGATTGCTTTTTATCTAGTTCAGTCACTGGAATTGAATTTAGTTTCTAACTCTTCTTAAATTAAGGAGTGTAAAGTGCACTCATTGTACCTATCAATGCTATCAATGTAGTCTAGATCAGGGGTTGCCAACCTTTTGGACCTCAGGGACCACCAAACTCATAATTTTAAATCCTGCGGACCACTAATATGAATTTTGACTGACGGTGGCTTGCTGACATTGGTGGGAAAGTCGGTCCCATATTCCAGAGCTGCAGTAGTCACAGGACTGGCCCTTTGGCCATCCCGGAGCAGCTGCTCCTCCACCTGGGTGCACTGGACTGCCGTGGACTGGAGGAGCTGCTCCAGGATGACCAAAGGGCCAGTCCTGTGACTACTGCAGCTCTGGAATACGGGACCGACTTTCCCACCAACGTCAGCAAGCCACCCCGGAGCGGATTTCCCTCCCCCGCCATTGGCCTTACCTTCCAGTTCCAGCTCGCATGGCTCTACTCAAGGTAAGGTTTGCACTTGGCCGAAGGGTGGGGGCCAGCGATGGGGTGGGCCATGTGGGCGGCACAGCCTTGTGTTCCTGTGCAGCCTGGATTAATTGCTTTGGGGAGGACATTTCTCTGCGGACCACCAAAATTTTCTCGCGGACCACCAGTGGTCCCGGGCCCACTGACTGGTGACACTGGCCTAGATCAGGGGTCCCCAACTCCCATTCCGTTGCATGCCAGAAACCGGTCCACGCAAACCAGCAAAGCCCCATCCATCGGATGCAGGCAGCACACAAAACCATGCCACCCCACCCCCGGCGGTCCATGGAAAAACCTCTCCAAGGAACCAATCCCTGGTCCCCAAAAGGTTGGGGGCCGCTGGTCTAGATCTAGGTTTAATCTGTCAACAACTGCTTTTTATCTCGGTCATGACAAGATGGCTCCGGGAGAGCTCACGCTAACTCATTCTTTCTTTTGTGATGTGCCAGATATTGACGAATGTGAGACTGGTATTCATAACTGCCTCCCCGATTTTATCTGTCAGAATACGCCAGGATCATTCCGTTGCCGGCCCAAACAACAGTGTAAGATCGGCTTTATACAAGATGCTCTCGGCAGCTGTATTGGTAAGACTCTGCTGCTTGCATTACTAGGGGATCTCCTCGAGCTGTGGTAAAAAAAAAAAACTCCAGATGGTGGTTATAGGACACATAAAATGGAGTCTTTTTTTGTTTTTGTTTTACGGTAGCCATTTTGAGATTTTTGATCCTAGCTTGTGGCCATATTTGTGAGCTGCCCTCCACTTACGAAGTTATCCCCACTGAAGGTGTTTTGGATTTGCAAGCAATGTTTTCAGCAGTGGATTGTAGACTTTCTTTCTTTCTTTTTCTTTCTTTCTTTCTTTCTTTCTTTCTTTCTTTCTTTCTTTCTTTCTTTCTTTCTTTCTTTCTTTCTTTCTTTCTTTCTTTATTCCTTTCTTCCTTCCTTTCTTTCTTTCTTCTTTCTTTCTTTCTTTCTTCGGTCTCACCTTTTCCTTTTAAACACATGGCTGTATTTTTGCAGATATTAATGAATGTTTGACTCTTGCTGCTCCTTGTCCTGCTGGGCAGGCCTGCATCAACACAGATGGCTCCTTTGCTTGCCATAGGAATGTCCCAAACTGTGGAAGAGGCTACCGCTTGAATGAAGAGAAGACCAGATGTGTTGGTCAGTACCGAGATAGCCATATTTCATCCCCACCCATCCACATTTATTCTGATGTTTTGCTTCTATTTCTCTTCCGTTGACATCCCTCGGTTCACAACTACGCTGAGAGGAAGGTTTGGGGCAGGGGTGTCAAATTCGATTTCATTGAGGGCATCAGCCATGGCATGGTTCTGAATTGGTTTCATGGTTTGGGGGTGAGTGGCACAGTATTGGACTTGTTCTTTTTTTTTTTCTCTATGGGGTAGGTACCAGTTGGTTTTGATTGGGAATGAGAGGACTGGCCCTTACTGTGCTTCAGAGTTCAGTGTCATGGCCCCATCAGAGCTTGGTTCAGAGGAGAAGGAGGAGTTGGAACTGGGACCATCTGACAGGGAAGGCACGTCTCCCTTGGGATGTTTGGAAATTATGAAAACAGAAAAAGAACGGATTCTGAACCACTGTAATTTCACAACGGAGCCTCATACGAATTATGTATTATGCAATGAAATTCTTAACTTTGCATTCCTTGAAGCTTTAATATTTTCCTGTTGGTCATTTTTCCTTCTGTTCCTCTGATGAGCCGTTTCTCTGGTCAGCTCCAAACATTCCCTCTGAAGTTAGAAGTGATCTAAAACCTCCAAGATTTTTTTTTTAAAGAATCCAGGAAGTGGTGTAATATTTGAGTTGTGGACTCACAAGGTTAGCTTCACCAAGGAGGTAAAATGAAATATCTGAATATTTCAGAAGGAAATCCAGGAAAATCTGACCACAAAAAGCTTAATTGTAGAAGCATTCCTGCTTTTTATGGTCTCTCTCCAAACCCCTGACCTCTCTCTGCTCCAGAAAAGTCCTGCTGGCTTTAACTTAAGAAACTGAGCTTACAGACAAGTGAATATTGACCATGTCAGCAGAAATTTTTCCTGAACTTGCAGTATAATGTGTGATTTTAATCCACCTGTCTGATTTTCTACTCACATTGTGTCACATTCCATGGCCAAAACACAAACAGCTGTCTTAAGAATATATTGACTATTTTCTGGTGATGCTCCTTTTTTTCATATCTTTGATGAAACTTCATGATTTTTCTGGAAAAGGGGTCAGGAATTCTTTTATCTTGACCCCCATTGCTTTCTAAGTGAAAACAAATCAATATTCAATATTCATACTTCAAGTCGACTTCTCTGTTGGGCTAGATTAAATACTTCATTATTGATGGTAATGTACTGTATGGTGAGCACTTTAGGTATTACTACCGTATTTACATTCTATTTAGAATTCTGCTTCATTTTTATTCATTCTACAACCAATTTAATCACTCTGCTAGAATAAAAGATAAGGGTAACTTTAATTTAAAAGCTAAATCTTTTTCCTCTCTCATGTAAATAATGGCACTGGGATGCTGATACCTAAATTCAATTCTGTGATTATTAAAAAGGAGATGTACAAATCAGAAAGAGCACTCTTCAAAACTAAAAAACAATGTTTCAAGGGTTTTGTAAATTTGCAAATGTTTGTAAATGTGTTGCTCTTAAAAAGGTTATTTCTAGTACCTCTAACATGGCTTTCTTCTAGAGCAGGGGTCTCCAACCTTAGCTTTGCTTTGCTGGCTCAGGAACTCTGGGAGTTGAAGTTCACAAGTCTTAATGTTGCCAAGGTTGGAGACCCCTGTTCTAGAAATACTAGGAAGTATATTCACAGCTGTTAAGTGAATCACTGCAATTGTTCAATTAGTAACACAGTTGTTAAGTGAATCTGGCTTCCCAATTGACTTTGCTTGGCAAAAGGTTGCAAAAGGGGTCACATGATTAGGGATGGGCTGCTGGGGGCTTGCAGGGGCTCGAGAGAGCCCCTAGCTGAGACTCTGCAGGGCTCAGAGAGCCCCCAATAACCTCAGAAAGACAAGCAGCAGGGGAAAGCTCTTAATAGGCTTAATCGAACTTCTAGGCGTTCAGCCAAGAGCATTTCACACCTCGTAAAAGTGTTGCAAGCTAGATGAACAATCCACTCAGCACTTGTCAGGGAGAGCCATTGAGAAAATCAGATAACATAACCACTAGCCTCCGAGGGGATTAATTCCCAAATAATAAGAATCATGTAACTGACCAGAAACTCCACTAAGACTCCAAGATCCCTTTCACAGTCATTGCTATTAAGTCTGGTTTCACCCAGTCTTTTCTTTAAGTCTTAAATGCACGAAATAATAAGCATCTTTTTTTGAGATAATTAGGGCAAAGAAGCGATGTCGAGTTGGCCACCCCCACTCAGTCACATGACCACCCAGCTACACCCACCCAGGCAATCATTAGGGCAGAGAGCCCCTTGCTAAAAAGTGCGAAGCCCACCCCTGCATATGATCTCTGGACATTGCAACCATCATAAATATGAGTCAGTTGCCAAGCATCTGAATTTTGATCATGTGACCAAATGAATCAAACAAAAAGTTTAAAAGTTATGATATTTATTTAGTTAGTTACCAAGCACATATAAATTATATTGAAGTAACCAAAATACCTTTACCATCCCCAAGGCATGTCACAACTTTTGAGCACCCCTAATGTTTGGAAAGTGAAAGTTGAAAAATTAGACACGCCCTCATTGGGGATGTCACAATGTTTGTGTGTGTTAAAAACGCTAAGTCGCTTTTTTTTTTCACGGCTGTTGTAACTTCGAATAGACACTAAATGAACTGTTGTAAGCCGAGGACTACCTGTACTTTCTTTCTAGCATTCCACTGGGCTGAAAAGAATGAAAACTATGAAGGCCGTGCAGAATTAGCCACAGGCTATTACAATTAGACTTGGTTTCCCTCCCTTCCAGTTGGTTTTGCTTTTCTTTGTATCATCATCGTTGTCATCATTATCATCATCCAAATTCGTATACGTTGTTGATGAAGCTTGATGACCTTCCTCTCCCATGACTTTTCCAACCTTTCTCTTCCCTTCCCCAAGATATAGACGAGTGTTCAGGAACCTCCCAACCTTGTGGGAAGGGTCACACCTGCATTAATTCCCCTGGAAGCTATCGTTGTCAGTGCCAGCTGGGCTACTACTTTGATGGGATCAGCAGAACTTGCACAGGTAAGAGCCAGGGGTCACCTGTGAGTTTCATCAAGCATGGAAAAAACCAACTGGGCAGAAAGCCCACCAATGGGTATTTGGTTGTCAACTTTGCTGTATCCAGTGGTTGTGTTTCAAGGTGTTGGATTATCCAGGTAGGGTGTCAGGGCTCCAGCATCCACCCCTATTCAAATCATGAGTTTTTTAAAAAATCATTTATTAGGAGTGAACATGCTGGCATTACCTGGGTGCAGCTGACTCTGAGACACATCATTCATCACACCCTTGACCCTGGTCTTCCCTCCACCCCCTGGATGTATACTCTCCAATGGGACACATCCATAGCCGAGAGTCATCAATCATGCTCTCCTGTAATCTTGAGCGCCAGAAGCTTAGGCTGCCTAGCAATTATCTATGAAAGTATTTAAGGAATGCATTACTTTCCCCACTCCCTTTCTGCTGACAACTCTAAAAGACCAGAGAAATATTTCTGAGTTGACATAGGGTTATTTTTGCCTTGGGACATGGTAGGAATCAAGCTATATCGGGGGTGTCAAACTTGCATCATAATGGCGTCGTCACGTGACGTATCAGGACTTTTTCCCCCTTCGCTAAACCGGGCATGGGCGTGGCCAGTGTGTGATGCATCTGGCCTCCGGGCCGCGAGATTGACAGCCCTGGGCTATGTGCATCTGTCTGGAGATACCATCTTATTATGAGTGCCTTATTTGTCCCCGTGAGAATTGGCTGGAAAATAGACAAGGAGCCATATTTTTTTGCTCTGTGATAACCACCTCCTGCCCCACAAAAGCCTCTTTTCAGAATTATCCCATATTATTTTCATATTTGTGGGGCCAACAACGTGCTGCCCTTTGAAGAGTGCACATTGCGTATAAGTGGGAGTTAAGTCAATGTAACATCATGGTTCCGATGAGATGGATAAATTGATGTTTGAGGACACCCGGTTTTGCTACCTAGGCACAAAACAGTTGACCGTGGCTTATTCATCTCCTCAGATGTTAATGAATGTCGTCGATACCCTGGTCGCCTCTGTGCTCATAAATGTGAAAATACTCCTGGGTCATATTATTGTAGCTGTACAATGGGATTCAAACTTTCTTCTGACGGGAGGTCTTGTGAAGGTAAGGTGCTATGACTCAATGAGAGAGAGAAGGAGGGTGAGAGAGAGAGAGGGAGGGAGGGAGGGATGGAGAGAGAGGGAGAGGGAGAAAGAAAACACATTAGCTGTATGCGCCAGTTGTGTTATGCGGCTACAAAGAAGGCCAATACTACTTGTAGGCTGTATGAGCAGAAGAATCCTTTCTGAATTCCAGGAAGTAATCATTCAACTCAATTCTACTTTAGTTAGATCCCATATTGAGTGCTGTGTCTCATCTGGGCACCAAACTTTCCAATGGATTCAGAAAAATTGGGAGAGGCGAAGGGAAGAATGACAAAGAAGACTTTGGGGGACTCGAAACATGTTGTATGAAGAGCAGCTGAAAGAGTTGAGTGGGTTTAGCCTTGAGAGGAGACAAGTGAGACAGGACATAAAAGGCCTCTTCCGATAGCTGAAAGGGATCCCTGCATGAAGGGGGTGAAGAAGTCAGGATGGGGTAGCTATGATTGAAGCTCTGTCTCTGTTTATGTATCTATTCTATCTTATCCTGAAGTGCAGGGTGTGCTATACAGGCAGTGCTTGACTTACAACTGTAATTGAGCCCTCAAGTATAATCATTAGTCTTGTTGGTCATTAAGCAGGTTATCGCATGAACACATGTGATTTTACAGCCGTTTTTGCGGCAGTCATTAAGCAAACTCATGGTTTTCTATGGGCACTCCTTGCCAGAAACTGGAAGGAAATGCCACTTTGTGGCAAAAAAAGTAATTCATGGTCACACATGACTCTGGGATGCTGCAAAAGGCCATAAAGATGGGGGAGTTGCTGACTACCCCAAATTTGGTCATGTGACGGGCAGTGGTGGTGGTAATCCAGACATCACAACTTTGAATCCAGGCACCTATTGGCAAGTTCACTTGAAATAGTCGCTAGGCAACGTTTTAAGTCAAGGACTACCTGTAATGGACATTTAAGTTACAGAAAGGCAGGTTCTGATTATGTATCAGCCAGGGGTGGGCTTCAAACATTTTAGCAAAAGGTTCTCTGCCTGGTTGCTGGGTGGGCGTGGCCATGTCGGACTCCTGCACCACGATGGGAGGGGGGTGTTTTTGCCCTCCCCAGGCCCCGGAGGCTTTCCTCGAGCCTCCAGGAGGGCAAAAATGGCCTCCCCGGAAGCTGGAAATAGGCCCATTTCTGGCCTTTGCTGAACTTCTGGGAGGCCCGTTTTTCGTTCTCCCCGAGCCTCCACGGGGGCCCTGCACTTACCTGCATCTAAAACGGGCTGCGTTGGGACTCCTGAGAGGGGCTGGGCGGGGCCAGCCAGGAGTGGGACTTGGGGGTTCTTCGAACTGCGCAGAATCTTAGCTAGGGGCTCTCGCAAACCCCTGCAAGCCCCCAGCAGCCCAGCCCTGTGTATCAGGAAAAAAATTCCCCAAATCAGTTCAACAGTGGTGATGGATACTCCTTCCTTGGGTGCGTCCAAGAGAGACTGGTCTTTCATTGGACTCCAGGGAATTAGGGCCCTTTCCAATCTTAGGGTTGAAGGAAGCTAACCCATCAAAAAGAGGCCATGGTATTTTAAACATACTCTGTAGAAATTGGAAGCTCAGGTGAGGACCAAACTAGATTCAAACCAATATTTGCAGGGTTCGTGCATGGGTGAGGGCAGCCCTTGGAGCAAAGCAGGGTATGAATGGAAGGAATCTTGTTTGGTATTGATACATATTTATGGATTTCAGACTTAAATGAGTGCGAAAGCAGCCCCTGCAGCCAGGAGTGTGCCAATGTCTACGGCTCCTACCAGTGCTATTGCCGTCGCGGCTACCAGCTCAGTGACATAGACGGGGTCACCTGTGAAGGTGAGTGGCCATCATCGCCTGCCCTTTTCACGTCAAGGTTTAGACAGTGATTTCAGACCATCTACCTGTCTGGCTCGATAAGAGTGGTTGTGATTGGCAACTGCTCTCTAAGAGCTCATTGCACCTCAGGAGAATTTGCATGGAAATGGAATTCCATGTACAGTTCCACCCGAGAGCACAATCTTGTCCTTAGCATTTATTTACACATAGTGTACGTATTAAAGGCCAACTATGCAGGGACCAATGGTATAGCTTCATTGATCATCTGAAGATACAATAGATCCGTGATGGCGAACCTATGGCATTCATGCCGGAAGTGGCACACAGAGCCACCACAGAGACAGCCATTGGCCATTGCTGTGATGTGTGCTGGCCAGCTGGTCTTTGTGCATGCTGGAGCGCTGGAAACCGGAAGAGCAGTTTCCAGCAGGCATATGTGCACTGGCTACCTGGTGTTCTGGATTCTAACATGCGTGCAGGTGCAAAGACCCACTGGCCAGTGCACACATGCCCGTTAGAAACTGACCAGTCACCTGGTCTTCCGGTTTTTAACATGCATATGCACACGAAGACCAGCTGGTCGCCACGCATGCATGCACAAAGACTGATCAGTGTGTGCATGCACGTTAGAAACCGGCCGGCCAGCTGGTCTTCGCATGTGCATGCACGTTAGAAGCCAGAAGACCAGGTGGCCAGTGTACATGCACACGCCAGGAGCTGCTCTTCTGGCTTCCGGCCCATACATGCATGTGTGTTTGAGCACTCGGTTCCTTTTTGGTGCGCATGTGCTCCCGTTTCTGCATTTGGTGCCAAAAAGGTTAACCACCACTGCGATAGATCTTCCAGTCCCATTCAGAAATTTACAGTGGGCTCTATTTGAACTTTTAATTTCATTCATGCAGCATTTCTGAAGATGTGTGGGCATCAACTCGCAGAATTCGCCAACCAGCAAAGCGCTCTGGGAAATTCTGGGAGTTGAAGTCCACACACCTTAAAGTTGCCAAGGTTTCAGAAACATTGATATAATGGGGTAAACAGAACAACCAGACGGTATGAAATACAACCAAAAATATAACAGTAAAATTAGAAAAAGGTATATATTGCAAACCAGCCCATTAAGTTGGACCAGTTTTCCTAGGTATGGAAGTGTACAAAGTTTTGGGTCCTTTAAATGAAGCATAAGAAACAATATGAACAGTTTAAGTGTAAAAACATTTTTTTGCAGAGGAACACAAGAAAAAATGGAATTTCTAACAGCACTAAGGGAAGGTGATAGATTCACATAATACACTAAACCACAAAATAGATAAAGAAATACGTACAAATGCTATGACTACCCAACCCTTAAGTGTTATGTTGTTAAACCCAGCCCAGGAGCACAGGAATTAGGCGAAATAAGAGTATTCAGAAATTTTCAGGATTTCACCCAATGTGGTTTTGTATTCCTGGTCTACTTTCTCCTTAACCTGGTTTTCAGGTGAATAAAATTTTGGGAACTGTGATTCAAAATGATTGGAGGATGCCAGATTGGGGGAAAGGGCCTTGGGTTATTCATTTCGGGATGTCAAGACCTCTATTACTGGGTGGCTTAAGACCCACCATTGGGATCTACCGTTAAGACTTCTTTCTATTTCTGATTTTCAGATATTGATGAATGTGCTTTACCAACGGGGGGCCACATCTGTGCTTATCGGTGCATCAACGTGGCAGGCAGTTTTCAGTGCACCTGCCCCCCTTCGGGTTACAAGTTGGCCCCCAACGCACGGAACTGTCAGGGTGAGTCTTAGAAACTCAAGCTGCAAAAGAAAGCAATTTTAATTAAAAAAACAAACAAAGAAAAACCAAAGAAACACCACTTGCTTTTTGGTTGGTTGCCAAATCCCAGGGATTGTCACACATCACCTTTGTTCCATCTGTAGAAAGGAATTTGTGCCACAGCACCCTCTGCTGAGGAAAGAAAAAAAAACTGCATTTAAAAATGCTGATTGGGTAGATTTCCTGCCCTCCAAATAATAGCATAAAACTAGAAAACAAAAAATGAGAAAATAAGCCCCCAATAAAATGCCATGGGGAGAGAAAATAAGAAAGGAAATAATAAGAAAAACTGAACAAGACACATTAGAAAGTGAATTTTCCAGGAGGCAACTGGACTTTCTGGCTTTTTCTTTCTTTAAAGATGTTTCGCTTCTCATCCAATAAGCTTCTTCAGCTCTGACAGGACAGTGGGGAGCTGAAGAAGCTCCATGAATGAGAAGCGAAACACCTTTAAAGAAAGAAAAAACCAGAAAGTCCAGTTTCCTCCTGAAAAATCACCTTTGGGACAACTATGAACTGGACGACTGAGAATCTTCGACAGACTAGAAAGTGAAACCCAGAAGTTCATCCGCTGACTTTCAGAGTCTGGTCCTCCAGACTAGCACATAAAACTTGGAGTCATTTTCCACAGCATTTTGCGCTTGATGTTCCGGTTGATGTTCTTCAGAAAAATAATGAAGCAGCCACAAGAACAACCCACCTTAGAGAACAGCAGCAGCCCAACCCTGAACTGCATATATATTTTCATTCCTGCAAGCTTGTTATTTATTCGTGTCTTATTACAAAAAAAATGGAAATCACAATATTATAATAAGAGAGTAGAATTAAAAACCTTCTATTTCTTGGTTAGCAACCAGCGACTGTTTGCAATTATGACCATGATTAAAAAAAAAAAAACTTACAACCAATCCTCACATTTACAATATTTGCCAATTTGTAAAGCAAAGGAAAGCTTAAAGTGAGATCATAAGCACGATTGTGGTTTCACTTAGCAACCATTTTGCTTAATGGTTGCTAAATGAGGATTAATTGTACCAAGCAAGAAACAGATATGAAAAAGCAGCTCAAATAGTTCTGTTCAACGGTAAAATAGACCCGCTGAGCTGTTTGGATTAAAATTAATTTCCTTTAAATTGGTTGTGCTGGTTAGACAGTATATAGTTAGTTTAGGAATGAGAGCTGCCCCCTTAAGGGAATGCTTCATGGGAAATGTAGTTAATGCCTGTTGTTATGTTGAGATTCATCTAATGTCCAATCTTCGCCTTAATAGCTGCCTCAATAGTGTGAAAAGATGGTTATCTTCATCCCATGGCGTTGTAGCAAAGGAAAACTCCAGCATGATGCTGGGGTCCAGATAAGAATGGCCCAAAACTCCCTCAGCCCAAAGAGAGATCAATTCAGTGACCAATCAGGATTACAGATGTGACCACCTGATATGAACTATATCTCCCAAGAGACATTAACTACATTTCCGATGAAGTATCCCCTTAAGGGGACAGCTCCCAGGGCTTGAAATTGGTCCCTCAACCAGTGGGGATGGAAGAGTTTTTATGCAGAAGAGCCTTCAAGCCTGTGAACATGAATGTAAATGGATCACCCAATCACAGTTTGCTGCTGTAACATCAACAGTTTCTTGCTAGAGCACTCCAGTTAACTTCTCTTTCCTGGTCTTTCTGTCTCGTTCTCCCTTTTTATAGATATTGATGAATGTCTTACTGAAACTCATACCTGTTCACACAACCAGACCTGCTTTAATATTCAGGGAGGATTTCGCTGCCTTTCTCTGGAGTGTCCAGAGAATTATCGCAAATCTGGAGACACGTAAGTGCCCCTCTGAATTCCCTTCAGTAGTTTTGAGGATGGTGGCATCACCAAAGTTGACCAAGAAACTGCCTGCCCAAGTGACCTTCTTCAGTCTTAAGCTGTTTGCTCAGCACTGGAGCAGCAGGGCGAAAATTAAGACCGGATGATGAAATTTAGACTGTGATGGTCACCCTGGACCATAGAACAGAAGGATGATAGGAACTATGGTGAAGCATTTCATAACTTTGGCAGCTTTAAAAGATGTGTGAACTTCACCTCCCAGAATTCTCCAGCTAGCTAGGAATTCTGTCATGGGGATGGTTCAGCAGGCTGATCCTTAAGGATTCTCACCACCACTGTTAGCATCCTGCTTGCAAACAGGTAGTTAAGAGCTACCTTAGGAATTATGTCTATTTGGGAATTTGGAACAAGGAAAGAAGAGGCTGTTGAGGGATTGATATAGATAAACCAAAAAGATAAAGTCTTCCTTAAGTCGAATTTGTCTATGAAGATGTCTTTGGCACCACAATGGCCTTCTTCAGAGGGTACATTTTTGATTTCCTACTATCCCCAACTGCAGAGGTCTCCGAACTTGACAACCTTAAGATTTGTGGACTTCAACTCCCAGAATTCACAAGTTTTAAAGTTGCCAAGTTTGGGGACCCCTGCCCTACTGTCTTGGGGTTTCTGATGGTCTCCCATTCAACTCTGAACCAAATTAGACTCACTTTTCTAAAGTCAGACTATGCTGGTCCAGATTTGTATGTGTGTTTCTTTGAGTTGGAATTCCTGGCAGTTGCGTGGACTATCATTAATGATAAACAGTGATTTAATAGCCAGTCATCAACACCCCAATCTATTTCTAAAAAGCACAAAACAGCCACGGTATAAATACCAAACACAGAACAGCCCAAAGCTCAGAGAGAAGTTCCCAGAGGATGGGCTCCAGCACAAGTCCAAAAGCTCAAAGAGGAAACCTCTGGTCCCAGTGACTGATCCAGACTAGATCTTGTAACATTATCCTGGGACACGCATATTCACCTTCATTGGTTGCTCAGTCTTCCTCACTTTTTATTGCAGAAGCAGCAGTTTTGCTGTGGGGTGAACTGGAAGTCCTTAATGCATGGGTGAAAATATTGGGGGTTTAGTATAAAAAAAGATGGGAAAAGCACTTCCCTCACTTTTTGCGCTGCCTTCAACATTGTCAAATTATAAAGGGAATATTTTGTGAAAAAAATGTCCTTTGATTTGCCATAGAGGCCAACCTCGCTTCTTTGATTATTATTCCAAAGTAGTAATAATTCTCCCAGCAGGCTTATCACAGATATATACGTGTCCCTTTATATCCACTGGAAGCAATGCCTATCTGTTAAACATCTTTTATTTTATAAATTATAAATAACAAAGGCAGCTTGCAAGTTAAAAACAGCTAGTGTTAGTAATATAATGATGTTCTAATAAGACAAAATACATCCTTTAAAATAATATCTCCTTACCCGTAGAAGAATGATAAATGATATCTTTATATGTGTTGCTTTTATGTATCTAGTGGCTTTTCATCCTGGAATTTATTTGGTTCAGAAATGAGTATGAGACTTGTGTGAAACACAAAGGTGTTTAAACCCCCAGGTGTTTTTGGTCTCGTTTATATTTCAACTCCTCACTACAATGTTTCACTGTTTCAACACCCAGTTTATGAAACATTCCACAAATGAGCTCCAGAACAAGATAAAATATTCGGTCAAATCCTGGAGGTATAAAGGTTCTCTTCAGTTTTTATTTTGTGTACCTATGGATGCAAAAATCTCCCTTTTTTAACTGGATTTTTTTTTAACATTTTTTATTGCTTTGTTCTTAACAAAATCTTAATAACAGAATAAATATTGGTGCCTTCTGAGGCTCAACAGAAAGCCAACAATACTGATTCTTGGGGAGGAGGGGAATCACTACTTTCAGCTAAAATAATCAGACTTTCTACCCGCTGGTACTTATTTTTTTAGCTTGGTGGTTGGGTAATATCACTGCTGAGCCCTGAAAGGAGCTCCATAAAGGTGCTTTTGGAAACGTGCTCCAGCTTTTGCTCATTCAAACAGCTGGACTTCCTCTGTGGTTGTGTGGCATGGAGAACCATCAGGTTGGAGAGCTTCCACAAGTGCTTAAAGGCAGCTAACAGCATTTAGTAACAAAAAAAAAAAAAAAAACAGTGAAAAACCTGAAAAGCACAGATTAGATTCTCTTCATCAGATGGAAGAAAGTAAAAACTGGAACATAGGCTTGGAACAATATACCCCAGGACAGGGGTAAACTCAGTTTCATTGAGGGCAGCATCGGCATTGTGTTTGACCTTGGGGAGCTGGGTGTGTGTGCCTGGGATGGGTGGACGTACCCAGCTCGCTGTCACTCATCGAGGCTCCGTTCTCGGCCGCGATGGCCTCCTGCAGGCCTCTGCCAGCAAAATTGAAACCCTCCCTAAGTGCGGTTCACCCGAGCTCCATTTTCTCTAGCAGAGGCACCATGGACCAATCCTTTGCTGTTTCCAAGGCAACCCCGTGGGCCAGATCTAAGTGCCCCATGGGCCAGATCTGGGCCCCAGGCCTTGAGTGACACCAGTGCCTCAGGAGATCCTGCCGAGAGCAGTTTCTCAACCTCAAAAACTTTAAACTGTGTGGACTTCAACTCAGAGAATTCCCCAGCCAGTTAAGTTGAAGACCACACTGCTTAAAGTTCTTGAGAGACACTGTTCTGAAGGATAAAAGTCTACATTCCGGGTGGTCTCTTATTCATTTACTAGCCACAATGAAACTGGCTAAGCTTGAAGCTGGCCCTAAAGCCTAAGCATCCCTCAAAGTGAGCTCAGTTCTGGGTGTTGTTATGGACACATTGATGGAGTTTTCTTGGCCGCAAGAGGGAAGCTGTTTGCCCTAATTTTCTGCAACTTGCCAGCTGAGTTTTCTACTCTGGGAGCCTCCCAGCCCAGCACTACCCCTGATTAGCTTCCCAGGCCGGATGAACTGAGCATGCTCGAGGATTTTCAAGACTAGTCAGATGCTCGGGGACATTGCCTGCATGGTTTATTGGGCTGTTCTTAAACCACAGTTTGAAGCTACCCCCTTCTGCATGAAATGCATGGGTTAGGACCTTTGCCTGCTCCGCTCCAGGCCTCGGGGATGTGGGCGTCCAGCTCCCCTTGGCCCTGCGGCTTTTCTCCTTCTGGCCGAACGGTTGCTAACCCCTTCCCGTTCTTCTCCCCCCACCTCCCCGTCCCCTTGTCTTGCAGCCGTTGCGAGCGCCTGCCCTGCCCTGCCCTGACGGAATGCCAGCAGCTGCCCTTGAGAATCACTTCCTACCACCTCACTTTCCCCACCAACCTCCAGGCCCCCTTGACATTTTCCGCATGGGCCCGTCCAATGTCGTTTCCGGGGATCACCTTCACTTCGCCATCCTGAGTGGGAACGAGGGCGGCTTTTTCACCGTGAGGAAGGTGGACGGCTACAGGGGCGTCGTGACTTTGCAGCGACCCATTCCAGAGCCCCGAGACCTCCTCCTGAGGATTCAGATGCAGGTCTCTCGCCATGGAAGGGTCAGCACCTCCCTAGCCGAGCTGTGGATCTTTGTCACCGCACAACTTTGACCCTTTGCATGCTGACTTTGCCTGGGCCTCCGCGGTTGCTACTTGGGTTGTTTTTTTGTTTTTTTTAATCATCTTCTAATAAAGTTTGGATCGGCACAGCGGTCCTGCATGCTGTGTTTGCCTTTTGTTTCATTCAGACTGATCACTGTTTTCCTTCAATGCTTTTTAATGTGGCAGGTTACTTGCCCTTTCTCCACTTAGGGAAGTTTTGCATGTAAATCCATCAACGTTCACTTTCAAACCGCAGTATCTCCAGGTAAAAAATAAATAAATAAATCAAGATGGCAGCCTCAACATAAGAGGAGTTTAGCTTATGCATTTTGGTCCTTTTTATGATTATTATGATTGGGGACTGAAGGCTAAAAGATATGAAGAACGGTTGTAGGAACTGGGCATGGCTAGTCTAGTGAAGAGAAGGACCAGGGGAGACAGGATAGCGGTCTTCCAATATTTGAGGGGCTGCCACAGAGAGGAAGGGGTCAAGCTATTTTCTAAAGCGTCTGTAGGCCAGAGAAGGAAGAATGGATGGAAACTGAACAAGGAGAGATTCAACCTGAATATACATAAGGATAAATTTTCTGATAATGAACCAGTGGAACAGTTTGCCTTCAGAAGTGGTGGGAGCTTCATCGCTGGAAGCTTTCAAGAAGAGACTGGACTGGTGTTGGGTCCCCTGCTTGGGCGGTGAGTTGGACTAGGTGACCTGCAAGGTCCCTTCCAACTCTGTTAATCTGTATCTGCTGCTGACCCAACGGTGCTTTTTCAAGAGGCAAACTAGTTATTGTTGTTTTTCTTTTCTTTGAAGACGTTTCGCTTCTTATCCAAGAAGCTTCCTCAGAGCTGAAGAAGCTTCTTGGATGAGAAGCAAAAACATCTTTAAAAAAAAAACCAGAAAGTCCAGTTGCCTCTTGAAAAAGCACCTTTGACTAAACACCATGATTTTTAAGATGATGATTGGAATTCCATAATTTGATCTTAGCTAACTTGAATATCTCATTGTCCAGAAGTTTGTGGAGGGGTATAGGAGTCTTCTTAGCTCTCTTTCAATCCAACACTACGTACTTCACGTCCTCTTTTCCCTATGAAATGCAGTCTTTTTCTCCTGGGAATCCAGATTACATTCCACCACACCATCACCACTTGCAAGAGACTGGTTGTTATAGACAATTTCAATAAAAAATGACTTTAATTTTCCTGTGGAATTGTTTTCCTACTCGGATCTACTTTGTGGGGCTGACAGTAGCCAAGAAAATGATGGAAAAGTGGGCATCAGTTTCATAAACGCTTGATTAACTTTAAAACAAGCAATCGAAACAATCTGCACCTCAATATCGCAGAGATCTCAATAGTCTGACTGTTCTTCCTACCATGGGGGCAGCTGGCTCCGAGGCAACATTTTGGGCTCACCCGTTTCTCTTCTCCAAGGGGAAAGATATTGAGAGGGCACAACACAAGGGAAAGCTGCACAACCCAAGCTGAAGCTTGTTTCTTCAGAAGTGAGAACCGCTGTGCTTGCAGAACTTAATTCCAAGGGGCTGCGTGAAAAGGAATGGCACTCCAGACTTAGGGGAGGTCAAATTGCAAAAGGCCAGAGAATCAATACAGGTAGTCCTCAACTTACGGCCCACAATTGAGCCCAAAATACCTGTTGTTAAGCGAGACCTTTGTTAAGTGAGTCTTGCCCCATTTTGCAACCTTTCTTGCTACAGTTGTTAAGTGAATCACTGCAGCTGATAAGTTAGAAACACGGTTGTTAAGGGGAATCTGGCTTCTCCATTGATTTTGCTTGTCAGAAGGGTGCAAAAGGGGATCCCAGGACACAGCAACAGTCATAAGTATGAACCAGTTGCCAAGCATCTGAATTTTGATCACATGATCATCGGGATGCTACAAAGGTAAGTGTGAAAAATGGTTTTGAGAAGAGTCGGGATTCAGCTGGTATGAACCGGTCTGCTCAGTTTGCTGAACCGGCTAATCCTGGCCCTGACCGTTTTTCAGCCATTCTCTGGGCTTTTTTCGGGCTGTTTTTGGCCATTTTCAGGCCGTTTTTGGGGTGTTTGGGGGCATTTTTCCAGCGAAAAATGCCCCAGAAAAAGCCTGAAAATGGCCCGTAAACCAGCCAAAAATGCCCCCCAAAATAGCCACAAAATGGCCTGAAAATAGCTGGAAAAGGCCCAAAAAACTGCCAGAAACAACCCCCCAAATGGCCCAGAAAACGGCCAAAAAATAGGCTGAAAAATGGAAGGGAGGAAGGAAGAAAAGATGGGAAAGAGGAGAAGGAAGGAGGGAACAGTGGTGGGATTCAATTTTTTTACTACCAGTTCTGTGGGCGTGGCTTGGTGGGCGTGGCAGGGGAAGGATACTGTAAAATCTCCAGTCAGTGATGGTATTTGCCGGTTCTCTGAACTACTCAAAATTTCCGCTACCGGTTCTCCAGAACTGGTCAGAACCTGCTGAATATCACCTCTGGGAGGCAAGGAGAGAAGTAAGCACAGTAAGTAAGTAACTAAGGGGTTAATCCAGCTTTAGCTTAGTCTCTTTCAGATTGCCTGCACAACAGTATTCTCAATCCTTCCCCTTCTTATATTTTTTATTTATTATTTTTGGGATGCAAATGGGCTTTAATTGTAAATTACTTCTGAGGAGTCAATGGGATGTATCGCCTCTGCCACCTCAGGTGTGAAATGTTGGCTGTTATGACACAATATATTGAATTTTAATAAACCCAGCCCCCAATGTCTTACTTTCCTTGGTGATGGGAGCAAGGAAACCACCATCCTTTCACTGGGAGGGGGGTGGATTTGCACCAGGAGACCGAGGGTTGGTTAACCCTATCCTGGTTAGTTAACAATTTCATAAGAAATTGTCGTTACAAAATTTTTATTCTGTGCATTATAAGCCATACTCTCTACAACGTTCAAATGGATCATTAAAATCAGGAGGCTTCATCGAAGGGCTAAAGGAGAGGTGCCCTTTTATCAATTTTGGATTTATCTTCCTCCAAACCTGAAACATAATTTTAATAAAAAGGTAATCCTCAACTTGCAACCATTCAGTTAGTGACCAAAGTTACCAATGCACTGAGAAAAAAAAGTGACTTACAACAATCCTTGCATTTATAACTGTCACAGCCTCCCAACAATTATATGACCAAAATTAGGCAATCGGGATGCATTGATGATCGTTGTGGTTAGCCAACATCAGGTGCGGATGGCTGAGGAAAGCGAGGACTCAGATGAGGGGCCAGGACCATTAGGAAGTGGAATGCTGCCTTCAGAGATTGTGGGGGCTGGCAGCAGGGATGTGCCAAGTACATGTTCAAGCAGGATTGCTCATAGGAAAGAGCAGTTACAACAGCACGGGCGACTCGGGAGTAAGGCTGCAAGGTAATGGCCCCTCCCTCAAGAAGATAAAAGCCAGCTATGAAACAAACCTTTGCAGAAGGCAAAGATGTTTTGAAACTCAGCCTCGTGGACATTACAGTTGGTATTTGAAGACTCTTGTGTTGTAAACTATTTCTTATCTGTTGGTCTTGGCAGTCTTGCAAAAACTTGGCAAGGCTCTTTCCCGTTGGAGCTAATTAGTTGGAAGCAGCTTTTTATCTGTGAAGAAACAGAATTCATAGATGAAACGGTAAAATGTGCTGCTGCCTTTGTCTTGTGTTTGCTCTCTTGGAAACAGGTTTGGGTCAGAACAATGATAAGTTTCAGGTTCCTGAGGTCACGTGCTTAGTCAGCTTCTAAGAAGCAAAGCCAATGGAGAAAACCAGGTTCACTTAATAACCATATGATTCACATAACAAGTGAAGTGTTTCCCTTAACAACCATGATACAAAACATTGCAAAATCAGACACAACTCGCTTAAGTTGAGGATTACTTGTATTTTCTTTACACTGCTTGCTTTTATAAGATTCTTTTGGAAAAACAAATATATGTTTCTGTCTAATTCCTGTACGTCTTCCCTCTGAATCCATATATCAGATGTGTCTTATAGTTTGAATGGGTCATGTTTCCCAAATGAGATGATATAGTTTAAAAGAGGGATCCTTTATATTCCCTGGCATATAACCTGTAAAAAAAATTCCTGTTGACCCTTGATTATCATTTTTAGCATTAAAACTAAAAAAAAAAATATTTTTTCTCTGAAATTTCAATTGGTAAAAAATTTGGAATATGAAATTTAATTTTGAAACTGCTGTTAGTTTAACAACCACAATTTGAGCTAGTGTATTCAAATATTTCTTGTGCCATCTTTTCATATCTTTTTTCCAGACAGGTTAGTTTCAAAGAATTTATTAATAATTATAGCAACAGCAAGCTGCCAAATGTTTGTAATATTTTTATGCCACTAGTATATTTAATTTATTAGCTATTTTTTTTCTGTGATCTGTACAGAAATGGATATGCAAAAAAACTTTAGCTGACTAAAGTTTAATTTCTAAAAATCACTACTAAAACTGATTCCTCTGCAATTATGTTTTGCAGAAATATCCAGGATTTGATAGTTGGGATCATGTCATCAACAAACAAGTTTAACAAATAAATAGCAATTTTCTCCTATTTTTCTTCCTTTAATGTCCTTGTTACCCATGGCTTAATGACAGAATTACTATCTAAAGGAAGGTTCGTTATTTTACAGCTATCATAGGGCAGGTTTGTTCTAGACTTTGCTGTAACTAAAAACTTTAAATACATCTCCAAAATGTTTATGGATTTGCTGCCCTTGTTGGAAACAGTTTGTAGCTGGATGTACTCTTTTCAGACTGCATTCATTTCATGAATGAATTTCCCAAATAGCTAGATCAGAGTCTAAGGCCTGAACACATTTCCATAAGTTGATAACACAGTGAGATCAAAAACTTAACTTCACTGCTGATCAACAATCTTCGATTTTTGCCATACAAATGATTTGCAGGATTGTCCAAAAGATGTGCTCAATAGATGGTTTGCAACCCACATTAAAAACAGATAGAGTTTTGATCCCATCACAACAACCATTAACTCTACTCCATGGATACACTGGGACATTTGTTTCTGGTCTTAATTTGTATGTTTTTCCTTTTCCATTAGAATCAGACATGAGAAAACAGATACCATTCGCTGCATTAAATCCTGTCGACCAAGTGATGCCAACTGTATCTTAGACCCTGTTCACACAATTTCCCACACCGTCATCTCTCTGCCCACTTTCCGAGAATTTTCGAGACCAGAAGGTAATGCGTTTCCTTGCTCCATAAAATTATCCAGAGGAACATCACCTATGTGGGGTGATAATGTTGGAAATGATGATGGTTTTAGGTATCTTGGATTCCTTACTACCCAATAAGACTGTTGAGCACACTGGTTAGGATTGGAAGTCTTTATAGTCCAAGATCTCTAGAAAGCACAAGATGGAGGAAAGTCCTATGTTAATACAACGAACCTCTATCCTATCAGTGACCCAAAAAAGTAATTTCTAAAATATTCCTTCCTTTTAGCTTACCTGGGCATGGCTACTGATTAGGTTCCAGAGTGAGATTCTGAAATCTTAGGTTCCTTGTGGGATCAAGTTACAAATATTCTAGTCAGCGAGAAAATTTATTTTATTTATTTAATTAATTTATATTGCCGCCTATTTGCCCATAGCAAATCATGGTGGCTTACGCAATGTAAAACCATATTTAAAACAAAAAATAAAAATAAAAAACAATAAAAACTAACAAAAAGAATCAAATAAATTAATAAAGTACAGTAAAAAACAATCTGGGGGGAAAATGCTTTTCCTTTTCCCAAAACAAGTAGTGCCAATGTCCTATCCTATTGTTATTTTGTTTAACTAAATTGCTCCAATTGCCAACTGGTTACATAGATAACACCGGTCTTTGTGGCAGTTATTTCCCATTGCTGCTGTCTTCAGGTGACCCTCATATTCTCTCTCTCCTCAGAGATCATTTTCCTTCGCGCCATCACACCAGCATATGCGACCAATGAGGCCGACATCATATTTGATATAACTGAAGGAAATTTACGGGATTCTTTTGACATTATCAAGCGCTATGCAGATGGCATGACTGTGGGTAAGGTATTCCTCTTTTGGGTTGTAGCTCTTACCATTGAACCCAATGGTTTTGATATGATATTCCAGCATCCACCTATCCACCCACCCATTCATTCATTCATTCATCCACCCATCCACCTACCCATCCATCCATCCATCCATTCATCTACCCATCCTTCCACCCACCCACCCATCCATCCATTCACCCACTACCCATCCATCATTCATCCATTCATCATATCCATCCATCCTTCCATCCATCCATTCATCTATCTATCCATCCTTCCTTCCATCCATCCATTCATCTACCCATCCTTCCATCCATCCATTCATCTATCTCCATCCATCCATCCATCCATCCATCCATCCATCCATCCATCCATCCATTCATCTACCCATCCTTCCATCCATCCATTCATCTTATCCATCCTTCCACCCACCCATCCATCCATCCATCCATTCATCACCCACCCACCCACCCACCCCATCCATCCATCATCCATCCATCCATCCATCCATCCTTTCATCTATCTATCCATCCTTCCATCCATCCATCCATCCATCCATCCATTCACTCACCCACCCACCCACCCACCCATCCATCCATCCATCCATCCATCCATCCATCCATCCATCCATCCATCCATCCATCCATCCATCCATCCATCCATCCATCCATCCATCCATCCATCCATCCATCCATCCATCCATCCATCCATCCATCCATCCATTCATCTACCCATCCATCCATTCATCTACCCATCCATCCATCCATCCATCCATCCATTCATCTACCCATCCATCCATTTTCATCCTTTACCCCAGAAAGGTCCCCCGTTCATTCTTGTGGCTTGTAGAAGGAAGGGTGGTAACAATGAACAATGTGCAAAGTGTACAAGGCTTTGCTTTTCTCTTTCACCAGTGGGTGAGATGTTTCAGAGGGAAGCTAGAGTTTCCTCAGAACATGTTTTGAAACTGCTAGCATATATCGCACTAGAATCCATGGCTCAAAAGATTGTGTGTCACTTCCGAACACCTGAAAAGAGCATACAGGCTGAGGGTCTATGGAGATTCTCAGTCATCTAGGTCATGCTTGCCCCAAAGGTGCTATTTTTTTTCCTTCAAAAGGCAACTGAACTATGTTTTTATCCAGTTGTCAGTTTTGTTTTGAAAACAAAAAAGCACCTTTGGGACATATAAGCTGAGGGCAGAGCTCTAAAAAAAATAGGCAAAAGAGAGAGAAGAAGGAGAAAAAAAACAGAATTTGGTTTCTTGAATAGAACAGAGCTGGGAGGGACCTTGGAAGTCATCTAGTCCAGCCCCTTGCTCAAGCAGGAGACCCTATACTATTTCAGATAAGTGGCTGTCTAGTTTCTTCTTAAAAACCTCCAGTGATGGAGCGCCCATGATTTCTGGCAGCAAGCTGTTCCACTGGTTAATTGTCCTCACTGTTAGGATGTTTCTCCTTAATTCCAGGTTTGCTTCTCTCCTTGATTAGTTTCCACCCATTGTTTCTTGTCTTCTGGTGCTTTTGAAAATAAGTTGACCCCCCTCTTCTTTGTGGCAGCCTCTCAAATACTGAAATACTGCTATGATGTCACCCTTAATTCTTCTTTTCTTTAGACTAGCCAGGCCCAAAACCTGCAGCCGTTCTTCATATGGTTTAGTCTCCAGGCCTTTGATAATCTTAGTTGCTCTTCTCTAAACTTTTTCCAAGGTCTCAACCAGTGGTGGTATTCTACCGGTTCAGTCTAGTTTGGGTGAACCGTTAGTAAAAAATGCTACCGTTCGGCCGAACCATTAGTAAAAAAACAGCCCCCGGTTCAGCCGAACCAGTATTTCTTTCTTTTTTTCCTCCCAATGATCAGCTATTCTGATGATCAGCTGTGCTGGGAATCCCCTCGCTGTCTTACTGCTTTGCCCAGGAGGCTTCCCTGAGGCCCAGGAAGCAGAAAAACGGAGAGGGGGGTGCTGCAAAAAAAAAAAAAAATCATCCACACCCACCCAATCACAAGGCCATGCCCACCTAGCCACGCCCACCTAGCCACGTCCACAGAACTGGTAGTAAAAATATTTGCATCCCGCCCCTGGTCTCATCATCTTTTTAGTAGTATTGTTAGGGGCTCCTTCCTTTGAAGGGGCTGTTAGGTTGGGCCAACATTCTGACTTAAGAAATAGAAAAGAATAATTAGAGATTTCCTCCAATCATTGGATTGGAGAGTAGGACCAGCAATGTGCAGAATCTAGGTGTCCTTGTGTAGTTTGAAGTTACTTATAGAATTAAAACAAAAATAAAACATGCTGAGTGATGGGCACTAAGGAGTATTTCCCAACCTTAGCAATTCCAGGAGGTACTGACTTCAAATCCCAGAATTCCCTAACCAGCATGGCTTCTGGGACTTGAAGTCATTACATCTTAAGAGTTGCTAAAGTTGAGAAATTTTGGACAAGGGAAATAAACCATCCTTATCCATGCGTAATTTTAGAACCTCTCTTACAGTTTGGCCTGAAGATGGCACTGTGGTCATGCTCATTCCAATTTATTTCAAAAATTTCTCCTGCAGAAGTGGTTACTTGGTGCCAGAGGGGAAACATGTCCATGCAGGCTTCTAAGCTTTGGGGTTTTAAAGAAGAGCTGTTGGGAAATTAAAGGTCTGCATGATGATTTTCTGCAAAGAGTGGTTTTGCTAACCTAGAAATGATGAAATCAGGAATGACAATCAATATATACATATGCAACCCAGAGGTTGGTCATTATAAACTCAGGCAGGGAGAAAGACTGCATATTTTAGGGGGCTATGTATAAGAGCACATGTTTTTATGTAAATTGTGTGTTGCCATCTTCCTGTGGCACTCTAACTATCTTCTTGCCCCTCTCCACATTTCCAAGATGTCACGTCAATGACAGACTGAACACCCCCCTTCTTTATAGCCTGTAGAGTTAGCAGAAGAACAGAATAACAGAGTTGGAAGGGACCTTGTAGGTCAAGCCCAAGCAGGAGACCCTACACCATTTCTGATAGATGTCAGTCCAGCATTTTCTTGAAAGCTTCCAGTGGTGAAGCTCCCACAGCTTCTGAAGGCAACTTCTGTTCCATTGGTTGATTGCTGTCACCGTCAGACAGTTGCATTCATGTTTCTCAACCTTGAGAACTTTACACTAGATGGACTTCACCTCCTAAAAATCCCCAGCCAACATGCTTTAAGATGCATGGACTTCAACAACCAGGATTCCCTAGCTAGCATGATGGGAACTGAAATCCATCTGTCTTAAATTTGCTAAAGTTTTGAGAAACACCAGTTGGTACAATATAGGTGATAAAAGAAGGTGAACATAGCATACTATTGATGTGACTTTAGAACTTTACTTCCAAATTCAGACTTGTGAAAAATCAAGTCACTTTTTATCACACGTGACTCCCTTTGCTTGCAGATAACACTGCAGGATGGCTCTTGATTGATAAGTTATAATACACAGACATACATAACACACACACACACACACACACCATTTCTGTAAAATTTGGGAGTGGTGCAGTGGCTTAGAGATGGAGCTCTCATAATCAGTAGGCTGTGAGTTCGATCCTAGGTAGTGGCAGATATTTCTGTCTCTGGACACAATGTGGAAATATCTGCTGAAAAAAACTCCGCCTTGGTGACAGGAAGGGCATCCGGCCAGTAAACACTCAGCTGCATTCAGTGGCCCCGACTCCACCCCGATGCAAGGGATTACCGGAGTCATTAAAAGACTTGAAACAACTGGGCAGCTTAACCAGGAAACAATTGTATGCTTCAAAAGACAGAAAGCACCAATCCAGCAAAAATTTAAAAAGCATTTTTTTTTAAACAAAAAGCGCTGGCATTTAATAGAATACTACATTTAATAGGTGAGACTACTAAAGTATATTTCCACACAGGTGGGGATGCCTGTGGGGGCGGGGGGGGGTCCAAAAGCCCATCTGCAGCAGTGCATGTACAATTGGAGCCCAATCCCTTTGCTGTGCCTGGACAGCCTGGCGCCCAAGTGAATCTGCCAAGCAGAAAAAAAAGACATAGAACCAGGTCAGCAGACCTCAGTCCAGCTCCGGACACCTGCCCAGCATGTCCACTGGATGTGGACAAAAAAAAAGAAAAAAGAATCAAGATGGTGGCCAGCATGAGACAATTATGTGCAAGACACGTGAAAACCCAGCTGAGGTTTGTTGACACCGTCACGGCTACCATCTTGCTATTTCTTTTTTAGTCACCCCCCGTGAGCATCCCTGCGTGCACATATAGGAAGGCACATGACATGTGTGAGCTGTATTAAATGGAGTCTGGAGCCCCCACGCGATTCAGAATCGGAATTAGGAACCGAAAGTCAGCTATAAAAGAGAGAAGTAAGCAGTATAAAAGAAAGCTTCTGTATGAAAGCAGGTGTTTCAAATCCTTTTCTGATCGCTCTTTGGAGTGTGTGTGTGTGTGTGGGTGTGGGTGTGGGTGTGTTTATACCCAAAGACTATCTTCTTACCCAACGGCCTCCTTGCAGCTTGAAGGCTCACTTCAGAGATTAGAAGAAGCCTTTCCCTGCTTCCCAAAAACTCCAGCAGCTGAAGCCAGGGGCAGTGGGCCCCGTTGAAGATGTTTGAAGGGTCAACATTATTGCCTTGTAAGTTTTCACCACCAGGAGGCGGTAGGTGACCGGAACTGGCTTGTCTAACGGCGCCTTCTCTTCCAGTTGTGAATTTAGAAATGCAGGTCAACCACAGGCCACCTTCTGAAATGCCAGAAAGCAATGGGAAGTTTGGGGGCCTGTGTTGAGGGATCTAGAGGCTGCAAAAGCAGGGCCGGGGGGGGGGGGGTGAAGCTGTGGACCAAGACAAAGGCTGGGTGGGTTTCTCGGCACCCAGAAATTACGATAAGGGGATATGGGTGGACCAAGAGTTGAGCTGACTGCAGCCCACCTTGTATATTAGTTTGGTGTAACAAACTAAGTGAGCCAAAGAGGACGATTTTTAGGGTAAACAGAAGTAAAACCTCCACTTGTTCTCTTTAAATCCTTTTACAGATTTTCAACTAGAATCTCTCTCTCTCTCTCTCTCTCTCTCTCTCTTTACCAGCTGTCAGGGAAGAATTCATTTCCTGCCTGTACAAAAAGGTTTTATTAAAGCCTGCGGTATTAGAAGGCTTTTCCCCCGCTTAGCTCTGCCTAATTCTCTAATGCCACCTGTATTCAGGCAAGGCCACTAATTCCTGCAAAGTAAAACTTTGATACAGTTGCCCTGAGTTAATAGAAAGCACAGTCTTGGCTTTTAAAAAACCTCCCTCCCAATTATATCTTTTCTGGCTTTGTCTTAGTTGTCCTGTTGAGGTTTTTTTTTTTTAATGCAGCACATATTAAAAAAAATAATAGGTGGCACTTCTATTACAACGACTTGGCTGCCATTTTGATTTTTTTGGCCATACCCAGAGACACACCTGTGTTTAAAGGACCTGCAGGTAGGCCTTGATTTAGGACAGTAATGCCTTCTGTCCATTACGGTTGCAGGCAGGGGTGGGATTCTAACCAGTTCAGACCAGTTCAGGTAAACCGGATGTTAAATTTGCATCTGGTTCACCGAACCGGTATTTGAACCGACCAGCTGGCCCTGCCCACCCCTCCGCTCCTCTCCCAGGAGTTTTCACATGGCCCATTTTTGATGCAGGTAAGTGCAGGGTCTGCATGGAAGCTCTAGGAGGGGGGAAAACTGGCCTTCCGGAAGTCCAGAAACGGGCCTGTTTCCAGCTTCCGGAGGGCCTTCAGAGCCCGGAGGAGGCCATGTTTGCCTTCCCAGACACCCAAAGGAAGCCTCCAGACCCTTGGGAAGGCGAAAAACGGCCCTCCTGGAAGTTCTGGTAGGCCACTCCCATCATGGCCACACCCACCCAGCAACTGGGCAGCGAACCGGTTGCTGGGATTTTTGAATCCCACCCCTGGTTGTAGGTCATAGCAGTCATAAAGCAGGCCACCCGTGTGATCCACCCAATTTGATAACCTTTTTTTTTTTTTGTGGGACTCAGAGGTTCTGATGGGGAAGAAGATGGAGATGTTTAGCTAGAGAAAGGGGAACACAGAGATCAGAACTTTCTGGATATCTCTGCCATAACAGACCTGTTATGGTGTGCTTGGACGCTGTCCTAATTAATTGGATTTGGAGTAGCAACAATAATAGCAATAATCGTATTAATGTCAGGAAAGAGGGGACAGCAGTTTTCCGAAACATGAGGGGTTGTCGGGGAAGCAGATTTTTTTTCTCCTTAAGACTTGAGGGTAAAACATGAAGCAATGGATAGAAGCTTTATAGGAGGAGATCCAAAGTTGAAATTAGGAGGACTTGCCTGACTGTGAGAGGTCTTAATTCATAGAACAGCCTGCTTCCTGAAGTTGTGGGGACTCAATCATTGGAGTTTTCAAGAAAGGACTGCATAGCCATTTATCTGGGATGTTAGGAGGATCCGTGCACTGGGCAGAGGGCTGGGGTTGAGATCCTCCAAGATCCCTTTCTATTCTACCCTACAATTCTATGATTCTATAATGTCAATCACAGGCACCTTCACCTTGTATTGTTTCCTTGTTTTTACAGTTGTAAGAGTCCTGTAAATATAGCCACTTAGCAGAATGAATAAACTGGAGAGAAAGAGAAAGAGAGGGAAAGGAGGGAGGAAGGAAGGAAGGAAGGAAGGAAGGAAGGAAGGAAGGAAGGAAGGAAGGAAGGAAGGAAGGAAGGAGTCTTTATTATGAAATTAGTGGCCCGGCTCTTTCTCTGCCTGCACTCTGCTGGCCTTTTCATTTCTGCACATTCTCAATGTGAATTAAGTGGTCCATCAAATATTTATTAGGAGAGAGAGAATTGTCAGGCTATGGCCATCACAAATGTGACATCACAGAAATAAAATAGCGTTAAGAAACCTGCAGCATAAACTGAGAAGTTGCTCAGATATTGTGTTCTGACCAAGGCTTCCTGAGACTGTAATTAAGCACACGCTTAGTTAAAACAACTCTTATTTTATTTCAACGCTAGGAATTATGTTCATTCCCAGCCTATAATGAGTCCCAAACGGTCCCTCGAGATAAGCATCCACCTTTCTCTCCTTTGAAGTGCTGCCAGCAACAAAAGTGCCAAATGAACTATAAAAAAACCAAACCAAAGTACAAAGTCTACACAGAGCTCCAAGGATTAATCTGAACAGAATGAACAACTTTGCTTCCTACAAAGGTTTCTTTACCGTTGCATGTCTTTTATACCTTATGAGAGGGGCAATCACCTCCAAAACTTCCTCCCACGTCACTCCTTTTGTCTCAGCTGCTCTTGCCTTCTGGCAGCTTTGCGCACACACACACTGAGAACAGGCTCCCCTTGTTCCTCTGCCTCGCTGCTGCCAGACTCCGAAGGCTCCGGAGTCAGCACACAACTCCCAGATGGTCCTGGCTTCATCTCTGCATTGGACACAGGACCCTCATCCGAGTCCTCCCCAGACTCCCGGACTGGTCCCCATTCTTCCCCACTGTCCGATTGCACTGCCGTCTGCACAGGCTGCTGGCGAACCACAACATATTTGGCAAAGAAAGACTACCTCAAGTCAAGTCAGTTCAATTGCCTTCACAACACATGTTAGGGTTTGGGGATTAATCCCTAGAAGAGTATTGCAGCAGTAGTCAAGCCAGGAAGCCAAACGAGAGTGGAAGGGCCCCAGAGTATACACACACTGAACACAAACACTGTTTGTAGTTTAAATAGTTTTTAATCCAGTTAGAGTTTAAAGCATTGTCATTCAGTCCATTAAGTCATTCACAGTATTTCCATCCAGTAAGACTCACTAGTATAGTCCAAGTTAAGAGTCCTTGCAATATCTTTATCAGCCGATAAAGATATCTTCTCCTCCTCGGTTTCACTCTCCAGAGAAACAAACGCTGGATATTCAGTAGAATTACGCAGTAATCAGCAAACAGTAGCAAACAATAACAGTTCAGTCACAGGCACTCACAGTCAGTAATCACAGTTAGTCGCAGCAGCACACAGTTAGTCGCAGCAGCACACAGTTACAGTCGCAGCAGCACACAGTTACAGCCGCAGCAAGCTTTCCAGCTTCTAATGCTTCCTTATATTGTAACTTCTAACCGCACCCTTAATCGGCTAATTGCCTGCTGCATTGTGCTTAAAGTGATAAGCACTTAAACCATGATATCTAAGTTTTATATATTTATTCACCCAAACCATATTTGGTATCAATGTTATACCTAACATACTCCCCTTTTGGGTGAAATAAATATATAATACCTTACAATCTAATCCCATATTTTTACAACTCTCTTGGTGCTTACTGGCACCTTGGGCTTTAGTAAAATTATCAGCTAAATTGTCCTCCGACATACAGTACTCTAGCTGAATCATCTTACTTCTTACAGATTGTCTCACGTTTAGGTATCTTAGATCTGTATGCTTGCTCCTTGTTTTTACTCCAATATTTGTGGCCATTTGAATTGCTGCCTGATTATCTTCATGTATAATTATAGGATAATCTACAGTTATACCTATATCAATTAACATTTGTTTATACATTATTAATTCTGTACATAACAATGATAAACAGGAGAATTCTGCCTCCATAGTAGACAAACTTATATGCTGTTGTCTTATTGACTTCCAGCCTATTAATGTCTTACCCAGCATTATGGCTGTTCCTGAAGTCGACTTTCTAGTGTCTCTTTCTGATGCAAAGCTAGCATCTGCATAAGCACTCAGAATTAAATCACCCTTTGGTTCTAAATACAATGAATAATTCATTGTCTTTTTAAGATATCTTAATATCCTCTTAGCTGCTATCCAGTGTCTTTCACATGGTGCAGAATTGAATCTAGCCAACTGATTCACGCAGTATGAAATATCTGGTCTAGACCAATTACTAATATAACTCAAACTACCAATTAAAGATTGATAAATCACCTTATCAAACTCAGGGCTTTGTTCATCAGTGTTGCTAAACTCCTGACTCATTGGAGTCTTAGCTGGCTTACAAAGCTCCATCTTGTAATCTTTTAGCAATTTGCTTATCTTATCTTCCTGAGATATCTTAAAACCTTTCCGTGTTTTCTTTATATTCAAACCGAGATACTTCTTTATCTCCCTAATTGCTTGATCTTTATTCTCTTTCCTAATGATGTTATTATTTTATTTGCTTCATCATTAGTTTCAGTAATCAAAGCAATATCATCTGTGAATAGTAATAATAATGATACTTTCCCATTTGTCTCCCTCTTAAACAGACATGGATCGGCTAAACCAGCTTTAAATCCTATATTGTCTAGTTCCTTTACAATATACTGGTTCCATTCATAGCCTGATTGTTTAAGACCATAGAGGCTTTTCTTTAACAACCAACAATCATTATTATCCTTATTTTCACTTTTAATACCAACAGGTTTTTCATATAAATAATATGTTTTAATGGGGCGTGCAAGTAAGCAGTTTCCACATCTAAATGGTTAACTATATAGTTTTTACTAGCTGCCCACACTAAAGCTGCCCTCAAGGTTGCTGCCTTAAGACTAGGTGCAAACACCTCATCATAGTCATTAGCATTCTGCCTAAAACCTTGGGCTACTAACCTTGCCTTATGGATTAAATTACCATCTTTATCTATTTTTACCTTAAATATCCATTTGCAGCCAATGGATTTCTTTCCTACAGGTAATTTGGCATTCTCATACACCTTCATATCACTTAATGAATTCAGTTCCTTATTCATTGCTGCATACCAACTTTCTTTTTCCTTAGTAGGATACTTTTTAATTTCTTCAACAGAATTAGGAACTTGATTAATCTGACACACTGTGTTAGCCTGGTACCTATCAGGCGGTCTAGATACACGTGTAGTTCTTCTGGGAATTACAGGGCTTACAGGAGGACTTTGTTGAACTACTACCTGTTCATCTTCCTCATCCTGTTCAGCTATTGAATCTGTTTCTTCCTTTATGGGCACTATTTCATCCTGTATTTGTCTCTTTACTTTATTTTTAAAGTTACAGGGATAACTAATGGGATTTCTATAGGATTCAATAATTACATCTTTATTGGCATCCTGTTCTAATTTCTCCCATCCTTCATGTTCTAGAAATTGGGCACTAGCACTACATAACACTTTAGATGTGCCTTTCTCCCAAAATCTATATGCCCTATGGTTTGCCTGATAACCAACGAAGAAAAATCTTTTAGCTCTATGTTGCCCTTTTTTTCTGAGTTGTGCAGGAATATGCACCCATGCTGGTGCACCAAATGTGTGCAGGTAACTTAGGTCAGGTTTCCTGCCATGCCATCTGGTAAATGGTATTTCACCTGTTGTTGTATTAACAACGTTGTTCAATATGTTATTAGCACACATTGTAGCCTCCCCACAAAGAATCAGGTAACCCAGAATCATTTAACATTGTTCTAACCATTGCCTGTAGTGTTTGGCCTCTTCTTTCAATAAAAGCGTTATGTTCTGGCCTGTATGGAGCAGACTTCTTATGCTCTATTCCAGCTACCTTAAGTCTGTTCTGGAATTTGTTATTAATAAATTCCGTACCATTATCTGTCACCAGGGTTATCAGTTGCCGTTTAGACTTTCTTTCAGCAAACCTAAGCCAATTGAAAAAATGTTGATATGTTTCAGTTTTGCTTTTCATTAAATAGCAAAACCCATATCTAGAATAATGGTCCATAATGCTCAGTATATATCTAGCACCCCCATACTGGGTTTCTTTGGACCTATTATGTCTGCAAATACTACTTCTAAAGGTTCTTTTGTTTTGAAACCATTTAGCCTATTTGCAGGCAATACCTTGCTCTTATCTTCACAGCAAACATTACAACGCAAATATTTATCACAAGGTTTTAACCTTATTCCTTCAGATAACTCAACTGTACGTTTTAGCATTTTAAAATTTACATGCCCCAAACGCCTATGCAATAAATGGATACATTCATCATGAGGCTTTATATTATTAAATACAGTTTGAGCCTCCCCTTTCTTACTATTATCTAAGACATATAATGTTCCATTTAAAGCTGCAGTTACCCTTTTGTTATCTTTTTCAATTATGCAATTATTATCCTTAAAAGTAATTACATAACCTAATTTATCTAATACCCTTACTGAAAGCAAATTAAACTTTAGTTGCGGTACATACAACATTTTTATATCCTGGTTTATGTACGGACAACGTGCAAAACCTTGACCTTTCGCTTTCAGGTTCCAGCCGTTTGCAAGTGATATATGTTGAGAACTTATAGACATTTTTATAAATTTTGTCTTATCTCTTGTGATGCATTGGGATGCGCCACTGTCAACAACCCATAAATTATTCTTCACATCAGAGTTGCTAAACGTGGCTAGTTCAAATGCTTTCTTTGGCTTTTTTACATTCTGGCTTTTTCTCTTTTTGCAGAATCTTGCCAAATGTCCTCTGCCTCCACAATTAAAACACTTTTTAATTGTGTATGCTGTTGAAGATAAATTCTCTTCTTCCAGGTGCTTTACTTTGCTTTGCTGGTTTCTTTCAAGCTTTGAAGATAATTTCTCTTCTTTCTTATCTTCTCTCAGCTCGTCACGCTCACGCCTTCTTCTGGCTTCTTCTAGTAGCCTGCCTGTAATCTCGGTTAATGAGAGGCTTTCTTTTGGCAATACCTCTAACGAAGTCACATAGTCATCATAGCTTTGATCTAATGAAGATAATATTATATAGACTTGTTGCAGTTCATTAAATATAAGCTCTTTTTCTTGCAAATCTTGAAAAATGCTCTTCATACAGTTTAAATGAACTAACATATCTCCATTCCTCTGAAGATGCGTTGAAAAAGCTTCCGTGTAAGATTTATATGTGCTCCTACACTGTCCCAACATAAATCTTCCTGAGGTTCTCCCAGCAGTTTGCAGCATTTTCTTCTCCACGAATATGGACAAGCTGCTGATCACAGAGAGTCAGTCCTATGATGCATAAAGCCTGCTCATTCTTCAGTTTAAAGTCTTGTAACTTTTCTTTATCATCATCATTAGCAGGATCCCAGCTACTCACATCTGGTGGGTTTGCTATAATGTCCCACAAACCTTCTCTGCGTAGAAGTAAACTACATTTCATTGACCATGAAACATAGTTTGTTCCATCCAGCCTGGATATCATGGACAGTTGTGACAAATTTACTTGTGCCATTGCTCTTCAGATATTTTGACTATTTTAAACTAATTAAAACAGTTTGTTTTTACAGTAATGTGCAACTCACACCAACTCTCTCTGCTATATCCTGGTTAGTTAGACTATGCTGCTGGGCCCATAACCAATGTTAGGGTTTGGGGATTAATCCTAGAAGAGTATTGCAGCAGTAGTCAAGCCAGGAAGCCAAACGAGAGTGGAAGGGCCCCAGAGTATACACACACTGAACACAAACACTGTTTGTAGTTTAAATAGTTTTTAATCCAGTTAGAGTTTAAAGCATTGTCATTCAGTCCATTAAGTCATTCACAGTATTTCCATCCAGTAAGACTCACTAGTATAGTCCAAGTTAAGAGTCCTTGCAATATCTTTATCAGCCGATAAAGATATCTTCTCCTCCTCCGGTTTCACTCTCCAGAGAAACAAACGCTGGATATTCAGTAGAATTACGCAGTAATCAGCAAACAGTAGCAAACAATAACAGTTCAGTCACAGGCACTCACAGTCAGTAATCACAGTTAGTCGCAGCAGCACACAGTTAGTCGCAGCAGCACACAGTTACAGTCGCAGCAGCACACAGTTACAGCCGCAGCAAGCTTTCCAGCTTCTAATGCTTCCTTATATTGTAACTTCTAACCGCACCCTTAATCGGCTAATTGCCTGCTGCATTGTGTAAAGTGATAAGCACTTAAACCATGATATCTAAGTTTTATATATTTATTCACCCAAACCATATTTGGTATCAATGTTATACCTAACAACACACACAAAGGGTCTTCTGTCCTGTTGCATTCTTGGAAGATGTTTTCCCACAAGTTTGCAACCCTTTGGATTTCCAAGTGGTCTCTTATTTAAGGAGTAATCTAGTCCAGCTTTGTTTAGCTTTTGAGATCATCCAAGGTTAACTATGTGATGCTAGTTAACTGGGGAATAAGATAAACTTTAGATTCCTGTTACTCGTAGACCACAATCATTTTTATCCCAATTAAAATATCCAAGTATTGTTTCATATCTAAATATTTTTTACTGAATATTTCTACTGAAACACTCTTGAACATACTATGATCTAAAAAAATCATATACAAAATAAGGTGAGGTGCATACCCTCAAAATCCTA
The DNA here is from genome assembly GCF_049901735.1 of Notechis scutatus. Classification (NCBI taxonomy): domain Eukaryota; kingdom Metazoa; phylum Chordata; class Lepidosauria; order Squamata; family Elapidae; genus Notechis; species Notechis scutatus. The sequence goes on from NC_142014.1 coordinate 22,479,079, forward strand.
TTTTCTGAGCCATTTTATACATATATGACAATTTTTACTGGGTACACCATCATTCCAGGCGTAAATTTCCTGCTCCCTAGAGATGCAGAGAAGTGGTTTTCTCAATGACCTCACCTAGAAGTCTTAATGGATCCTGAAAGTGAAAAGGAGTTTGTAGCTTTCCATAAACCAAAAACCAGAGCGATGGAACAGCAGCTTCTCAGAATCATTGTTTAGGAATGATCTAGCAAAAGGAACCAAAGCAATGCTCATCATGTCACCGCAATTAAAAATGTTAATTATTGCTGCTGTTGTTGCTGTTTCTCCACTCACAGGGGTCGTTCGACAAGTGAAACCCATCATTGGACCTTTCTATGCCACCCTGAAGTTGGAGATGAACTACGTTGTCGGAGGGGTTGTCTCACACCGTAATGTTGTCAACGTGCACATCTTTGTTTCAGAATATTGGTTCTGATGGTCTATTTAATGAAGAGAAGAGAGCGTCAAAGTGAAACTCCACCACATATTACCGTGGAATCTCTGGTCACGAATGCTTCTGACCATGACCAAATCGGGTTCCGACCAAAATATTCACAACTTTTTTGAATCTGGTCACAAACAAATACTCGGGTGGCGATCAAACATGGCCGCGGCCAATTTCCCCTTCTGCACTGATATCCCCTTCCATGCCATTTTTTTTTGTAAGTGCATGCTCAGTTAGTCTCGGTTCTGGTCACGACCAAATCAGGTTGCGACTGAAGTTACAGAACAAATTACGGTCGTGACCAGAGGTTCTACTGTATCTGGAAGCTCTGTATTCATGGTTGTGGGGGGAAGATGTGGAGAAAAAGGACCGTGTAGCCTTCTTTTCCAAGGATGTAATCTGGTTTCTAGCTTAACTGCAGGACAAATAGCAAACTATCTAAAATAGAAGTAGGATGTCAATGCCTGTAAATTCACAGTAGTTAATATTGTGTTGTATATACAGTATGGTTTTTTTTTTGCATCTGGTGGCTTGAACCTCTCAGTGAGTTTTAATCTCAGCTATTTTGTTAAGTGCTTGAGACTGGATTTTGCAGATCTGAGTCTTGCTGTCTTTGATGCTTCCACCTCCTTGAACGTTTTACCTGGCTATGATTTCTTTTTTAAATTGTAGAAATTTTTTAACAATCATCTTGTCATCTGGAGTCAAAACTAACTCCAGCTAATGGGGTTTCTTCTTACCGGCATTGGGCCCACTAATTCCAATTACCAACAGTAGTAAGTCCAGGGGATTGTTTAGTAATATTTCAGGCCCTTGTTTTACCTGGCTGTGTATTTTGGTTTCTTTTAAATTTGAGAGTGTCATTAAAGGGACATTGGACAACAAGGGATGAGAATGGTGAAAAACTGAGCCTTTTAGTGCCCAGGATCTTCAGCATACAATACAAAAAGTATAGTATCTTTCTAATGCTGCAGTCAGACTGAAGTATGTATCTCAATTCAAGAAGATTGTGGCTTGTTGGTGGTATTAATATTACCAGCCAGGAGGTTTGCTCCTCAAAGAGGACACAGAATCTTCAGCTCACATAAGGGACTCCTTTGGTTTTCTTTAAAAATTAATCTCCCTTGAAATTTTAGGTGTGGAACATGCTTTGTTGAAAGTACTGGAAGCCCACACGTATATATGACTTCCTTCTTTTCTGCAATAAAACAACTTATCTTACTATTTCTGCTGTCAGCTGATTAATGAATGCAGATTTGAGTATTAAGAGTAGAAATTTATTGCCGCACCTGTGTGAAGTATGGCAGCTGTATATGTGAGATGCCAAAGAATTTTTAGATTGATATTGAGACCCCAGATACATAAATACAATTTCTCGTAAATTAAAAAGGTAAGAGGGCTCTTTGGGGGCTTTAAACATCCATGGATGATCAACTTAATCAAATGATTCTTGTCAATATACAGAAGCAGAAAGCTTTCACAAATGGGAAATGAGTAATTTTAGAGGAATGGCTAAGTAGTGTGAATATGGGAAGTGCAGACATTTCTTAATCTGTCTGGGTCAATTTTGCTGTCAGGTTATGGCCTTAAGTCAAGAAACAGATGGTAGGAGAATGGTTGATGTTCAAGAAAACATGAAAAAAAAAATAATATAAACATGGAGTCCCTTTTATTTAAAAAAATTTTTTTTATTTTTTTATTAATAGAAATAGAAAGAGCAGTATGTTCAAAATCCATATAAACAGTCTGTCTGGTTACAATTCTTTTGAGTAATATTCATCGTAGCAATAACAATAGTGTTCTCTAATAATAATGTTATAATAACAGTGCTTTTTCCTCATAATATTGATACATATTAATTATTAGTACTAATCAAAATTAATTAAAATTAATAAGTTACAGTGATCAACCCTAATATTAAAATTAATCTTTCTCTTGTAGTTTTTAAGGTTCTAACTCCTGTTTCTCTCATTTAACCATTGATAAAACAGATCCCATACCTCAAAATATTCAGTGTTTTCTTTAATTTCAAATGTTAATTTATTCATTTCTGCACATAAATTTTTTGTTATTATCTTCTGTGGGGATCTCCTCGCCCAATAGTGCAAACACTATTCTGGCCAGATATGGAGTCCCTTTTAATTCACCCAGTTCCTAATGAAGCAGTAGGCTTCTTCAGGTTGACCACATATCTGTTGGCCAAGCTTTTCGAGAAGTTTAAGTCTCTTGACTTACCTCTATCCCAATGGTATATTATTTTTTGAAGGGTGAGGAAATGTCTCAGCTAAAAGTTCATGCTCTTTCTCACTAATAGTCCCTGAAGTTTCCTAGAAAAGGGGCTAGAACAACTCCATCACAAGGCTTCCAGTTCAAGGCCATAATTGTTGAAATGCCTATCAACACACAAGTTTTACACGTATTTAACTTTTTTTCATGATAATATGCCATTTTGATTGCAACGTTAAAAAAAATAATCTGCAGCATTTTCTTTTAAAGTAGTTTATGACCTTTCCTAACTAGAAGAAATAGGAGATATCTAGATTAGTATTTCTCAACTTTGACAACTTGAACATCTGTGGATTTCAGCTCTTTCAGAATTCTCCAGCCTACTGGCTAGGGAATTCTGGGAGTGAAATTGCTGCATTTTTAAGTAGACTGATCTAGAAGAGAGTCTTAGAGGCATTCAGGGGATCATTATTCTGTGGATTTTCACCAGTGAAATCGTGTTCCGGAAGAAATGAACCCAATCTAAAAATCTATACAGGGCAAATTATAATCTTACCTTCTTTACCCGTGAAACAGTTTGGTTTGGAAGGATGCTGAAACTAGAAAACACATTTTTAACAGATTGAACTTGGAAAGCCTTTTCTGCAAATCCAAACCAAGTTGAACTTCTATATCAGGGGTCTTCAAACTTAGCAGTTTTAAGACTGGTGGACTTCAACTCCCAGAATTTCCCAGGCAGCATGGGTTTTGCCAAGTTTGTAGACCCCTGTTCTAGATCCTTCTGACCCTCTGAAATAATAATGCATAACCTTTCTGCTTTTCAATTTTAAACAATTTCTGTCATTTAAAATGTAAATTTCTGTAATTGTCTGGGAATTCTAGGAGGGTTTATCCCAATACCTCTAGAGAACGTTAGTCTGGGGAAAGCCAGTTTACAGGGAAAGGTCTCTTTATGGAGGAAAATCTCTTCTCACTTATTCCATTAGGTTTTCTAACTTGCAAATTACATGCTTGCTTATTTATTTTAATATGTACATCTGCTTGACTTAGAAAGCATTTGACTGAGGATAGGAACATTATTACATCTTGAGGTTACTCATAATCAAGTTACAACCATTTCCCCCCCTTTCTTCTTTGCTAGATTAAATAGGAAAAATACATTGAAAATAATACATTCCTAGAAAATAAATATAGTTTTAATATATTATTTTACATTTGCCAACAGCTTTGCCTTGATGTTCTAAGAATAGTGGCCGATTGAAAGTTTCCTGAGCTCTGCCTTCATAGAACTGTATGCCAAAAAAAATGATTTTTTTTTTAAAAAACACATGCCTACAAGAAGAAAATATTGATATGCATCAAGGCCATGTTTGATTTAAAATAATTATACACTCCAATAAATTACACAATCAAAGAAGGGTATTTATAGTTGTTACCAATGGGATGCCCATGAACTTGGACTTACTCTTTTGGGCATATTATCTGTACTTTCTTTTTGGTTCATACCATACTCCAGCTTCAATGGCTGAGTTGATCAGTAAGAAGGATTGATGGCAGCAGAGCCTGGCCTACAGGACTCACCTTAAGGTTGATTTGACATATGCATTAGTTACTCAAATCTTAATTAAAGACATAAGCCAGCATAATGCATCCAGTTTTGGTCACCATGATGTAAAAAAGATGTTGAGACTCCAGAAAGAGTGCAGAGAAGAGCAATAAAGATGATTAGGGGACTGGAGGCTAAAACATATAAAGAAGGGTTTCTGGAGCTGGGTATGTCTAGTTTGATGAAAAGAAGGATTAGGGGAGACATGATAGCAGTGTTCCAATATCTCAGGGGCTGCCACAAAGAAGAGGGAGTCAAGCTATTCTCCAAAGCACCTGAGGGCAGGACAAGAAGCAATGGATGGAAACTAATCAAGGAGAGAAGCAACCTAGAACTAAGGAGAAATTTCCTGACAGTTAGAACAATTAATCAGTGGAACAATTTGCCTCCAGAAGTTGTGAATGCTCCAACACTGGAAGTAGATTGAATAACCATTTGTCTGAAGTAGTGTAGGATTTCCTGCCTAAGCAGGGGGTTGGACTAGAAGACCTCCAATGTCCCTTCCAACTCTGTTTATTCTATTCTATTCTATTCTATTCTATTCTATTCTATTCTATTCTATTCTATTCTATTCTATTCTATTCTATTCCATTCCATTCCATTCCATTCCATTCCATTCCATTCCATTCCACGCCACGCCACGCCCCCCACTCCACTCCACTCCACTCCACTCCACTCCACTCCACTCTACTCTACTCTACTCTACTCTACTCTACTCTATGGAAGGTGGGATACAAACAATAATTTTTAAAATTATGCAAAATTTAAAAAACATAAAAATACATTTTAAAAAGCTAATATATGTAAAACAATAATCTATAAAAATCTATAGGTGAGTAAAACAGATAAATAGCAGAAAACATAATTAAAGCTAGTTTGAGACACAAATCATCTTCTGATGGACGTCAGGAAGGATATTTCAAAGATTGTAACACTGTTTATTTATAGAGATAATGGTTGTCCAATAAAAGTCACTTTTATCCCTATGTTTAATGATGAGGCATATTCCACATGAATCCCAAAGCTGGACAGATAAGGTATTGCCAACATGAGTACATCATTCCTTCCACTGTCCCATTCCTGACCTCAGAATTGGTAAGAAAAACCACCTATCCACAAATGAGGAGTAACTTCAAATTATACCCTGCAACTGAAGTGCTTTGCCAAAATTTGGAACAGATTTTGTAATAATAACAAAAAGGCATCAGTATAATGGATAACATCCTCAATTCCTTAAATGTACTTCAGGTTTTGAAAATGTGTAATAAATAATGTGTTCAAATAAGATTTAACCAGAAAATACTAGATATCTTCATTGTGGGCAGTTACTTCTACAACATATTTAGAAATTAGAGTGGAATTTGGCTTTTCAGTGTGACATGCAAGCTCTTCAACTGAAAAATTAAATCTGAATTCTGATGAACACTAATCCATCCATAACTGCAACAGATCTTGCCCTTGTCTAGGGGAAAAGAGAAAATCTGTTTCAAAGTCATCTGATTAGAAAAATTGCTTTCCAGCTGGGTTCTTTAGCTAGAAATATTTTTTCCACATATACATCCTTAACTACTTAAATGAAATCCAAGTACAATGGCTTTCATATGGCCATTATGAAGTTTACAAATCATACCGGCTTTGTGGATCCAAATACTACCTCTATTTGTATTATTAACACTACAATTTTTGTGCTATAGCTTTTCCCTGATCTGCCTACAATGACTTAATATATAATTTGGCAACACATGTAATAACACAAAACCTGCAGATCACTATAAATACATATAATGCAGACTTTCCTGCAGGAAAAAAGAAAGTTGATGGCAGTTACAGCTATGCAGCTGAAGTCCTGGCCTTTTTTTTAACGTATTAATTATCTTAACTGGGCTTTCAAAACATTTATTCATAACTTAAAATAGAAAAATAATTTTCCATCATATTGTGAGAATATGTTAAAAATCATACAGCCTTTTGTTCTCTCTCTTTTTTTTACAAGGTTGTTCTATGGGAATTGAAGGTTTTGTTAGTTAAGGAATAACTAATGAGTAGCCTTGGCCAAAAGCAACAAATTTTTGCTTCTTTTTTTTCCTGGTATGTTTTAGTGGTGTCATTAGCTAATGAGTATCTTATTTTGACAAGAACAGCCAGTGAAGCAGAATAGGGTGGGAAAACTTACAACATGGAGATCTGATGCTTATGGAAGAGTTTAGGTAGGAGGAATAAGAAAACTCAAGGATGCAGGCTATGGATCAGCCGTACTGAGGTTTCTTTCTTTCTTTTTTTGTCAATGTTTTTTTTTTTTTTGCAAATTATTCTCTAAGACATTTTACAGAGGACAGACGGCTGCTAAATTCTTTGTTAGTGAGGCTTGGAGGCCACACTCATGCTTGAAAATATCCCTGAGGAAACTCCTTGGCAACGAGAGGTTGAAGAATCTGAAGTGTAGGATGGCAAACAGCCTGAAGATACTTTTATCTAAGCCAAACACACAACGATGGTGATTTTAGTTCCTGTCTGCTCACATGTGCTCACAAAGGAGAACAAAGGCAGAATTATACTTCAAAATATAAGCAAGTACCCCATTCGTATCAATGTTGACCGCAAGAATGTAGGGACAGCAATGCAAATTCTTCCTGTTTCATTTTCAGCAATCTTCATTCAGCAAGGAAAAGCGTTCCTGGAATGATCTCCCTTTTGAGAAAACAAAACATGTCAGAGGCTAGCAAATAGGAATAAAAAGAAAGACCGTGATACAATCTGGGAACTTAAAAAAAAAATTAAGAAAGAAACCAGGGACAACCATGTTGATCTTGCCAAATGATTTGGAGATGAGTTCACAAAAATGCAAATGCACCCACAAACTGGGGTGCCAATGGTGCACTTCAGAGGGGATATTCAGCAGGTTCTGACCTGTTCTGGAGAACTGGTAGCGGAAATTTTGAGTAGTTTGGAGAACTGGCAAATACCACCTCTGACTGGCCCCACCCCTATCTACTCTCTGCCTCCCATTGAGTCCCAGCTGATCGGCTGGGTCTTCTTTGGTTGCCCTGCACAGGAGAACGGAGCTGGAAAGCAGGTTAGTGGGGTGGGGAGAGAATGGGATTTTACAGCATCCTTCCCCTGGAATGGGGTGGGAATGGAGATTTTACAGTATCCTTCCCCTGCCACACCCACCAAGTCACGCCACATCCACCAAGTCACGCCCACAGAACCGATAGTAAAAAAATTTGAATCCCACCACTGGTGCACTTGAAGCGCCACATATTTCTTATGTATGCTGCACCACTTCAATCACATTTGTGGTGGCCTCCATCTTGATTATGTTCTGTGGACACCTCTGAATACAACCAGGACAGAGGTGGTATTCAGCAGGTTCTGACCAGTTCTGGAGAGCTGGTAGTGTAAATTTTGAGTAATTTGGAGAACCGGCAAATACCGCCTCTGACTGGCCCCGCCCCCATCTATTCTCTGCCTCCCACTGAGTCCCAGCTGATCGGCTGGGTCTTCTTTTGTTGCCCTGCACAGGAGAATGGAGCTGGAAAGCAGGTTAGTGGGGTGGGGAGGGAATGGAGATTTTACAGTATCCTTCCCCACCAAGCCATGCCCACAGAACCGGTAGTAATTTTTTTTGAATCCCACTACTGAACCAGGACATACAAAGACCATGTCAGGTGATGGGTTATTTGAATCAACCTCACAGTATCCCACAGTTAGGATCTCAGAAGAGAAATATGAGCTGAAATGACTCTATCTCCCCTTCATAACAGTTCCTGAATAAAACCCAAGCCTTGCCAGATTTATTACCATTCCACTGGTTAGTCAATAAACAAACAAATAAATCTTGCTACTGGCTCTTATTAAAAAACAGAAATGAGCCAGCTTTGTCACTTGCAAATGTTGACACAAGCTTCATTTCTTTAATTGGTTGAAAAGATGTTATTTGTTTGTCTGCTTGTTTGTTGATATTCCACATAGTTATTATTTTTACAAACAACTCAAGTTAGTGAACATATTCAACAGACCTTCCTCCTCGTATTTCCTCCATAACAACAGTCCTGTGAGGTGGGTTGGGCTGAGAGAGAGAATGACTGGCCAAAGTCACCCAGCTAGCTTTCATGGCTAAGAATTCAACACATCTTGTGTCAAAAGACTGCAAGCTGACTAACAGCTGTCATCATATGAAATACTATAAAAACAGGAAAAGCAATTAAAAAGGGACATCCAATAAACCAGTGTTTTTCAAACTTGGCAACTGTGTGGACTCCCAACTCCCATAATTCCCTCATCAAATTGGCTAAATTATGCCCAGTTTTGCCACTTAAAGCCGGTGTATTCTATCTAAGAATACAACAGTCTGTGCTATAGAGCAGGAATTTATAAAGTTTGAGGTAAAATGTAATGTATAAAATGCCAAATCATTTTTAAAAATGATATAAAAATGCAGTGTAAACAAACAAATGGTTAGGCCGTAAGATCAAAGTCCTAGAAAAACATTGAGAATGTTTTGCCTTTCTGTAAAAGAAAAGCACCCTGTGATGTTCCTTCTAAAACAAACCGCCTTGGGTTTGAAAAATAATATATAATAAAACGTTTGCTCTGACACCACTTGGTATGAAGGGTCATATGGTGCTCAGCTTCTCAGAAACACACGATTGGTCTTTTGATACCTTTCTTCAAGGTATTCCTGGTTTGGAAATACTGCATCAAAAGGACCAAGCCTGTCCAACCACCTTTTCCTTGGTGATTTAGTAACTAATTTTTGAAAATGATAGTTGATCAGCCTTCAAAAATGATGGTTGGATTGTAAAACAATTCCCATCTGGCTGGCTCAGGTGATGGAGAAGAGAAGAAGGAAGAATGGAGCAGTCTAGGGCAGGTCTGTCAAACTTGATTTCATTGAGGGCTGTATCAAGGTTGTGTTTGACCTCAGGGGGGCGGGGTGGGCATGGCCAGCTAGGCATCACTTGTGTTGGGGGCGCCTATGGCAGCCCGAGCGCTCTGCCAGCAAAAACAGGCTCCCAAACTCCATTTTTGGCTACAACAGCCTCCTGCAACCCTCTGCCAGTGAAAATGGAGCTCGGGAGGGCCACCCGCAGCCCTCCCAAGCTCCATTTTTGGCCACAATGGCCTCCTGCAACCCTCTGCCTGTGAAAACAGAGCTCAGGAGGGCCGTGTGTTGCAGCTCCATTTTTTCTGGCAGAGGCACTGCAGGCCAGTCCACTGTTTCCAGGACAGCCCTGCGGATCATATCTAAGCCTTGAATTTGACATCCTTAGTCTAGGGCAGTGGTGGCTAACATTTTTGGGCTCCTGTGCCAAAAATTGTGTGCGCGCTTACATGCTCGTGCTTGCGTGCCAGTGCCCAGAAGGCAATGCATGTCCCCCTATGCATGAGCGCGCAATCCTCCACCTCCCCACCTTCCCCCGCCACCCCCTTACCTGCATTGTGCCTCACAGCTGATTTTCGGCTGGTTTGAGGCCTTTTTCGGCCTCCCAGAGGCTTGAGGAAGGCTTCTGCAGGCTTTTCAGGATGAAAACTAGGCCCGTTTCGTCACTTCCAGTATTTCCGGAAAAGATGGAGAGATTTAACCTGGAAATAAGGAGAAACCTTCTGACCGTGAGAACAATCAATCAATGGAACAGCTTGCCCTCAGAAGTTGTGGGAGAGCCATCAGTTGAGACTTTCAAGAAGAGATTGGACTGCCATTTGTCAGAAATGGTGAAGGGTCTCCCGTTTGGATGGGGGGTTGAACTAGATGACCTATAGGGTCCCTTCCAACTCCGATGATCTGTTATCTGATATCTGAATCCTGCCTTATTTTCCCTGTAAATGCAGTTCATATAGCAATAGCATTTAAATTTATATACTGTTTCACAGTGCTTTACAGCCCTCTCTAAGTGGTTAACAGAGTCACCATATTGCCCCCAACGATCTAGGTCCTCATTTTACCGACCTCAGAAGGATGGAAGGTTGAGTCAACCTTGAGCCGGTCAGGATCGAACTGCTGGCACTCAGCAGAATTAGCCTGCAATACTGCATTCCAACCACTGCCCCACCATGGCTCTTAATATACTTGTGATGATAGGAGTAGCAGACATATATACTGCTTCACAATGCTTTACAGCCCTCTCTAAGCGGTTTAGAGTCAGCATCTTGCCCCCCCAATGATCTGGGTCCTCATTTTACCCACCTCGGAAGGGTGGGAGGTTGAGTCAACCTTGAGCCCGTCAGGATCGAACTGCTGGCAGTGGGCAGTGAGTTAGCCTGCAGTACTGCCGTGCAGTACATAACTTGAAAGTTTTGTTGCCGTACACAAGTAAAAATACATTTGTGAGAAGAGACGTTGATGAAATCAAGAGCCATCCATGGCTTGTGTGTATCAGGAAAGTCAAGATGGTGGCTAGGAACACACAACCCAAATCCCACCCTATAAAAACAGGGAAGGACCTCCGTTTACACTATAATTTCAGCTCCAAGTGCAAAGATCGGGAAATATGCTTCAAATAACCCAATGACATTCCAAACACCAAGCGTTGGATGGTGCTGTTCCAGTGTTTCAGAAACCTTCCGAAAGCAACTGCGTAACATTTCTCCATCAGAGACTGTTTGCAGAGGCGAGAAAAGATCAAAATGGCCCCATTAAAAGACAAGCCAATTCATTACTTCTTCCTTTCCAAACAAACGGGTGGGAGAAAGGGGGGAAAGGGTTCTCATGAGAAACTGTATGCATTTCTTTAACAGAGGGCACTTTAGATCAAGGATAGTCGAAAATCTGTATGATGTACCGGTTTCTAAGGCAACTGTGCATTTTTATGAATACCAGAGCAAACAGATGAATAAACCTCGGGTCAATCATTAATTCATATTATTATTTTTGGAGCTTGGGTAGAGCGATTGAGATACCAAACTTCCTTTTTATTTGGAATTTCAAATGGTATTGTTTGATTTTTAAAGTAAACACTCAACAGTGCTTTTAAAAAAAAACACCCAGCATTGCCTTTCTTCCCCTATTACACTTTTCTTGAAATGGCAAATTACCCATCATGGGATTGTTTTGAGGAGGGGGAGGCTAAGCCACACAAAGTGGTCTCTGATTCTGCAAGGTAAAGAACCAGTGTGTTCAAATTTCGCTAAAACAGACTGAAGGGCCAAGTGTAAAGTCAAAATAAATGGAGCCGGCCTTGCTCAGACTCCATTTTGAGGATCATGCTCTGTTTTGGCCCCATCCTTTAAGAACGATTCAGATAATTTAGGCCAGGCTTGGAGCAGGGAGACCCTGAGATTGGCATAAAATCTTATAAGGAGTCATTGAGAGATGAAGATATGTCTTTCCTCTCAGAGGGGAGCAGACTGAGAACAGTACAGGCAAGTCCTGGACTTGCCACCATCCAGTTAGTGCCCCATTCAAAGTTACAATCATCTTCTTTTAGTGACCCCACAATCCCTTGCAAGGTGGAGTCTGGCCAACCAAATGGAGCTGAATGTTTACTGGCCAGATGCTCTTCCTGTCACCAATGCTGTTCTGACCCAAACCTGGTTCCAAGGAAGCAAACACAAGACAAAGGTAACAGCACAACCTTTTAATGTTTCTTTACGAATCCCATTCCTTCACAGGTAAAAGCCTGCTTCAAACCAATTAGCTCTGATAAGAAAGAGCCTTGCCATGGTTTTGCAAGACTGCCAAGAACACCAGATAAAGTTACTAAGCAATAATTCAAATCAAAGAGTCTTCAAACACCAACACAGATATTCCTAACGTCCACCAGGCTTGAGTGCAAAAACTTCTTTGCTTCCTGCAAAGAACTACAGTTTCTCAGCTAGCTTTTATCTCTTAAGGGAGGGGCCATTTCCTTCCAGCCTTACTCCCGAGTCACCCGTGCTGCTGCAGCTGCTCTTTCCTTTGAGCAGCCCTGCGCGCACACGCGCTGGACACGGGCTCCTCAGGGATCTCTTCATTGCTGCTGCCAGCCTCCACAATCTCCAAAGGCAGCATTCCATTCCCTATTGGTTCTGGCCCCATCCCTGCATCACACATAGGCCCCTCATCTGAGTCCTTGCTCTCCTAGCCCTCAGCCATCCGCACCTGCTGCCAGCGAACCACAACAATACAGCAGATATATTCTCATTGTGCCCAGAGAGAGAAATGGTTGCCTCTACCTGGGATCGAACTCACAGTCTCCTGAAGGTGAGGCGAGAGCTCCACCTCTAGGCCACCGCACCGCTGACCCTTCAAAGTTACAGTGGCACTGGGAAAAAAGTAACCGATCACCAGTCTTTGCATTTATGACTGTCATAGCATCCCCAAGATTATATGATCAAAATTAATGTGCCTGGCAACTGGCAGTTATTTATGATAGTCGTAGCATTTTGTACTCAAGTGGTTGACATTTGCAGCTTTCCCAGCTGGCTTCCTGCATGCAAGGCCAATAGGGGAAGCCGGATTCACTTAATAACTGCAGTGATTTGCCTAAAAAACCATGCCCCCCCCCAAAAAAAGTTTTAAAATTGGAGACAGTTCACTTAAAAAACCATCCTGCTTAGCAACATAAATTCTGAAGGCAGTTGGGATTGTAAGTTAAGGCCCAGGTCAAAGGGCATGACCTGTTCTCCATCAGTCTCTAGATTAGGGGTCTTCAAACTTGGCAGCTTTAAGACTTGTGGACTTCAACTCCCAGAATTCCTCCTCCAGTCATGTTAGCTCAGGAATTCTGGGAGTTGAAGTCCACAAGTCTTAAAGCTGCCAAGTTTGAAGACCCTTGATCTAAATTGCCAGAAATGGGATCAAGGTCTTAAAAAGTAGATTCTGGTTGATTATTCGGATAGCAGCTCAACAAGGTGGCCATTTGTCTGAGGAAGTGGCAATCTTTCCTTTACGTGGATTTCTTCAAACAGAGGTCAGATAGCTGTCCCTCACACATTTTCCAAGTTATATTTCTGCATGAATTTTAATTAATTGATGGCCACAATGGTCTTTTTCAGTGGCCCATTCTGGTTCTGTGGGACCAGTTAGTGAAAAGAGCTTGGAAATACAGCTGTGGCCTATCTTCAAAGGTACTTACAGAAGGTGAGGCTATATTTAATGTATTAGACTTCATTTATTATTTTTGATACACTAATTCATTAAATATTAAAATGAGTTATACCTGATCTTGTATTTGAAAGGAAACATATTTGTACCCATCTCTTGCATATGATTTTACAAAAATTGATCTGTGTTATGGTAATTAATATATAAATATATAATATTAGGAAATTAAACACAGAAGTTACTTCATATAGCTTCAGTGTCCAAATATTTCTGCCCATTGTCTACTATATATTAGGTTGGGATTTTTTTTTACCCTTGTAGAGTTCTGTTTTCCTTTGCTAGTGTTAATTCCTGTTGTACACTCCCCAAAATCACATTGTTTCATTTAGGCCACTTTAAACACACACAACAAAAAGTCTTGTAAAACCTAGCTGTGTAAGAAATTAAAATATTATTTTCTGTTGTACATCTCTCTGTGAGAATGTACGCCGTTGCCAGCTGCTCTTCTGGTTTCAGGTGTGCACATGGGCACTGGCCAGGTGGTCTTTGCGGGTGCCAGAGCACCAGAAAATGGCCCGAAAAATGCCAAAAACCAGGCCATTTTTCAGGCTGCTTTGGGGCCATTTTCAGGCCATTTTTAGGGCCATTTTGGGGCCAAAATTGGCCTGAAAACAGCCTGAAAACAACCTGAAAACACTCCAAAAGAGCCCCCCCAAAATGACTAAAAACAACCAAAAAATGCCCCCCAAACAGGCCAATTTTCAGGCCGTTTTCAGGCCAAAAATGGCCTGAAACTGAAACTGACCAGGCACCAGCCAGTTGGTCTTCAGGTTTCTGGTGGTCTGGCACACGCTCATGCATGTGCATGCATGCATGTTCCGGTTTGGGCACTCGATGCCAGAAAGTTTCGCCATCACTTCCCTATACCATTTCAGACAAATGGTTGTCCAATCTCTTCTTAAAAACTTCCAAGGTTGGAGTATTCACAACTTCTAGAGGCAAATTGTTCCACTGATTAATTGTCCTGTCAGGAAATTTCTTCTTAGTTCTAGGTTGCTTCTCTCCTTGGTTAGTTTCCATCTACATTTAGGGCCTTCTCTTGTCCCAAGAAGAGTACAGGTAGTCTTTGACATAATGAATCTTCCTATCACAGTTGTAATCCATAATAGTCGAAAAATGATTTTAAAATGATTTTATAATTTTTTTTTTGCAAATCTGTGGTTGTTATGCAAACACCATAGTTGTGAAGTCAACCAATGGTTTGTAAAACATGGTTATGTGACCGCAGGCAAATGGCCTTCAATGTAACTGTGTTGCTGAGCACCTGAAATTCGGTCATGAGGTTTGTTATATGTTATATATAGTCGGTTGAAGTTCTCATTCTGGTCCTCTATTGGAGCGGGAAAATACTCTCTCCTGATTGGTTATTTGGCTGATCAGTTTCCTATAAAAGGAGCTGTGTCAGCCAGGGAGTTCAGTTGTCTGCACAGGCACAGTATATAATAAAGAGCTGTTAGAAATCACTCTTGCCTCACCTCCATTCTTTGCCCAGAACACAACAAGATTGTGGTGGGGAGCAAACATCGGAACTTCGAATCTGAGTGGTAAAGTCACTGAGCAACTGGTTGTAAGGACTACCCATATAGCAATAAATTAAGTCAGATATGGATAGGTGGATCTCTCAGCCTAACCCACCTCACAGAGTTGTTGTTATGTGGAAAAAATAAAAATAAAAAAGAGGAGGAAGGAGTGTTATGTATATTTGGCACCTTGAATTGATTATAAAAATAAACATTATAACTGTAACAGTGATACCTATTGTTATCGGGGCACTTGGTACCATGTCCAAGAATTTTACAAAATACATCAAGAAATTGCAGCTTCCTGCAATAACACCAGTGGAATTGCAAAAAACTGCACTACTTGGAACATCGTACATCTTAAGAAAATACTTGGTTGATACCTAGGATGCTAGCAGCAACTCGTATCAACTATTAGCGCCAGTCAGTGATATTTGTGATACATTTTTAAATGTTCCGTTGACTGCATTTCATGTTTAATGAATAAAAGAGATAACAACAACAACAACAACAATAACAACAGACAGTGAGCACTGCCTATGCAAAGAAGGTGAAGAAACAGTGGACCACCTGGTAAGCTGCTGCAAGAAGATTGCAGAAACTGACTACAAGCAGCGGCATGACAAAGTAGCAACAATGGTGTATTGCAAGATCTGTAAGAAATATCATTTGCCTGTAAGCAAGAACTGGTGGGACCATAAAGTAGAAAAAGCCATAGAAAATGGAAAAAGTTGAATTGCTCTGGGACTTCAGAATCCAGACAGACAGGCACCTACCACATAACACCCCGGACTCAGCAGTTGTTGATAAGTAAGACAAAAAAAGTCTGGATAGTGGATGTGGCAGTGCCTGGAGAGAGCAGAAGAGAAGAGAAAGGACTGGAGAAGATAACAAAATACAAAGACCTACAAATCTCCTGCTTGAGCAGGGGACTGGACTAGATGACCTACAAGGTCCCTTCCAACTCTGTTATTCTGTACATGTGTAAATAGAAATAGAACGACTATGGTAAAGTCAAGCAAGGGTAGTACCAATAGTAACAGGCGCCCTGGGTGAAGTCCCAAAATAACTGGAGCACCACTTGAACACCATCATTGGCATTGACAAATTTGCCATCAGTCAATGGCAGAAGGCAGCTTTACTTGGAACAGCTTCCATCCTGCGGTGATATCTGTAACACCATCAAACATCCATGATAAGGACTCGATAGGTAGACAAAAATGCCAAACCCAGTTTGAACATCTGGCTGACTGTGTGATGAATAATGATAATAACAATACACAACTTTATTACGATCATAGACCAGAAACAAGGTAGGATAGAAAACTGAGAAATAAAATAATTAATTCTTTTTAAAAACATACAAAGCTGACGTGCTTCTTGGATCAACCTTGCTCATCTTCTGCTCTTGGCTGAGGAATCGGGGACCACTTTGACAGATCCTTCACTCATCAAGGTAAGTAAGATTTTACTTGAAACCCTAGACAACGCTGAATATTTTTCGGTGCCAGCGGTTAGGGGAGCCAAGGACAACTTATCTTTGCTATTCCTAATGTACTGCTTGGACAACATCATTGCCAACAGAAGAATAGAGCTTTTCATTTTTGCCCTGGTTTGTGATTTCTCTCATTTAAAAACTTTTTGGAGAATATTGAAAATGGATCCAAATAATTCCAAAAGAGAGCTTTGTTAAGTGAGAAATTCAAAATTAGAAAGAGATGCCACGTAGTCCCGGACATTCTTAGACGACCCAATTATCTGGATCACATTTCCCCTAATTTCCTGCAGCTGGAGGTGCACTCCATTGGTTTTATACGTTGCTGTGTATAATATCTTGCTGCAGAATCTGATATGAGAACAGATTTTGCTCCAATTTAGATTCACGCTCCCCCCCCACAAAAAAGGTGGTGATGTGGGAAATTGGCTGTACTAGAGAAAGCATAGGAAGGAGCTATACAAAGCAAATTGCAAGGCTACCATTTGGCAGAAAGGAAGCCCTTCGTCAAACCTGACAGACAGGTAACACAATTGTTGCTGTTCTCACTGGCTTTCATTGCCAAGAACTGAATCCTGTAGGCTAAGCCAAATAGCCCAAGAGGAAGTTCTCAAGCTGCAGGGGAGAAAAAAAAGGCTTTCTTCGGTGGATGGAGGTAATGTACAGAATAACTAGGGTGGGAAAGAGCAGAGGTGGTATTCAGTTGATTCTGCCAGTTCTGGAGAACCGATAGCAGAAATTTTGAGTAGTTTGGAGAACCGGAAAAAACCACCTCTGACTGGCCCCGACCCCATCTATTCTCTGCCTCCCGAATCCCAGCTGATCGGCTGGGTCTTCTTTGGTTGCCCTGCACAGGAGAATGGAGCTGGAAAGCAGGTTAGTGGGGTGTGGAGAGAATGGAATTTTGCAGTATCCTTCCCCCAGGAGAGGGGAGGGAATGGACATTTTACAGTATCCTTTCCCTGCCACAGCCACCAAGCCATGCCATGCTCGCCAAGCCACACCCACAGAACCGGTAGTAAAATGTTTTGAATCCCACCACTGGAGAATAGCCTAAAAACTGTCAAGCTAGTGGGTGTGTCCACTAGCTGAAAGTGCCACCCCTTTTTGATGCTGACTTTTGGAAAGCCCTTGCACTCTCCCCATCTTCAATTCACTGGCACCGGCCTTGAATCTGTGGCTGAAGGAAGGGTAGAGATGGATACATCATTAGGACAGGAAAGCCAGCGAGAACTTGAGGAGGTTGAACAGTCCCAACAGTCTCACCGGGGCCGGGGATGTAGTCCAGACGAACACCCGAACCTTTAACAGAGTTACTGATCCAAAATCATAATTAACAATTCAGTTGACATTAGCCCCAAAGGCAACATGAATGTTGGGCTCACCTGTGGCCATAAGTTGAAGACTACCTGTATTGTGATGCTTCAAAATAATCTCCTGGCCTTGTGATAATGAGCTCTTAAATCTCTTAGAATCATAACAGTTACATGCTGGCAATATTTGTTCTGACCCAGGCTTCATCAAACGTACTTAAACACAAACTTATTTTAAAAGCAAAACCTATTTTATTGCAACGCTGGGAATTACTTTCCTTCCCAGACAGAACAAATTATAAACAGTTCCCCAAGATAAGCACACTCCTTTCAGTCCTGTGGAATGTTGCCAAAAACAGAAGTATCCAATTATAACAGAAACCAACCAAAATACCAGAAAAAAACAACCAGAGTTTCAATGAGGACTCGGAATCTATCGAATGACTTCGCTTCCTGCAAAACTTTTGTCATTGAGGTCTGACTTTTATCCCTTATGGGAGGGGCAATCACCTCACAGCCTTACTCCCGAGTCGCCCCTTTTGTTTCAGCTGCTCTCGCCTTCTAGCAGCTCTGCGCAGATTCACACTGGGAACAGGCTTGCTGCTGCCAGACTCCAAAGGCCCCAGAGGCAGCACCCCACTCCCAGATGGTCCTGGCCTCATCCCTGTATCGGATGCAGGACCCTCGTCCAAGTCCTCTCCAAACCCCCTGACTGGTCCCCTTTCTTCCTCACTGTCCGTCTGCACCAGCTGCCGGCGAATCACAACAATATTTAATGTTGGTTTTTTTGTATCTACAAATCAAAGTCTATACTACTCTTTCAGTGTTCCACAATTCAGTTTTGTTTCCTTCTTACAGCTATGTAATCGCAATACTCCTTTTTCTTATTCATAGAGCCAAAAGACTTCCAGTTGTCATTCTCTGGACAGCTTGTTATATTTACAACAGATTCTGTCTGACAGTCATTCCTGAACGAGACAAATGCTTTTAGTAAGAGTGCAGCAGGAAGGACAATTCAGCTGCTGTCAACATCTTGATGTGATCCAAATGTGAACTACTGAGGCCCTACCTCTCAATACACTTTATTATGCTGAAGACTCCTCCAAGGAAATGAAACCCAATCCACGTTGTGCAGACATATTTTTGCATCACACTGGCAGGTACAGATGGCAGTACGCTCCAACCCTGGCCAACGTTTGATTTTCATCAACCTTTGACAGTAACTTGAGTATTGAGTTTTGTTTCAGCTTTGACAATGCTTGGATCGCTTTATGAGTTAGTAAAATGATGGACTTTAATTTTATGGAACAAGCGGGGAACGCATCTTTCTGATGTGGAAGTCACAAAGAGGAGGAACGGTACGGCACGCATGTGCAAAAAAACCCCGCCATGGAATCTTCTGGATTCAAGCTCAAGCAGCAAAATCTGATTGGGTGAGGAGCAGGTGCAATGTGCGAGGAATGTAACCCAGGATGAAGGTGTGGGTTGGCAGAAATATGCAAAAATATGCAAATGATCAAAGCAGCATTCCAGTGAACAGCTGAAACTGCCTGTTATGTTCTGAGTGAAGAATGGAAGCTAGGCCAGAATGATTTCTAACAGCTCTTTATTCAATTGTGATGACCCGGAGTGTAAACAAACGTAACAAAATCCAAAACATAAATAAATGTCCTTTAATGTCTCCAACTTGGCCCCACTGTTCAATAATTCTCATTTGGAGATAAAACGTGCTCAAAAATAGTCTTCAAAAGAAAGCAATACAGTCCGAACTTAATGAGTAGATAGAGAGGAAATAAAAAACCAAACAAACTACAATGACGAAATTTCCACAACAGAACAGGATAAGTAATTACCAAATTCAAGGAGATAACAAGGCACAGTCTGTTGGAAGGACGCCAACCAAGATAACTTCAGCCCAAAATAAAACATGCTTTGTTTTTGGCAACGCTGTGTTGTAATCGTCTCTCTTATATACTAGTCTCCCCAGCTGCAACCCATGAAGAGGATCATGGCCGCTTCCTCTCTCGTAAGCCAAGTTGTTGCCTTCTCCGTTCCTCCCTGCATGTCCTAGGATGCAGAGGGGATGGGCCTGGTTCTTCCTCTGACTGCCCAGCTGGCCTCTGCCCTTCCCCAGCCTCCTCCACAACCTTCGGAGCCACACCTCCACTCCCTGTTGGCTGTTCCTCCTCTCCCTCAGAGTCTGACTCTACCTAGAGCATGACATCAATACTGCCTGTGAGGCAACTGTAGCTCCCTGGCTGACCGAGCTCCTTTTATAGGAAACTGATCTGCCAAACAACCAATGAGGAGAAAGTATTTTCCCGCTCCAACAGATGACAAGACTGAGAACTTCAACTGACAACTACTATATATACTTTATACCCGTGATGGTGAACCTATGACACACATGCCAGAAGTGGCATGTAGTGCCATCTCTGCGGGCATGCAAGCCGTCACCCCAGCTCAGTTCCATTGTGCATGCGCACATGCCTCCTGCCAGCCAGCTGATTTTCGGGTATCTGCTGTGCATGCATGGGGGGTGGGGTGCATGTGGGAGATGCGTATGCATGCACAAGGGGCGGGGGAAGGGGTTGTGCATGCATTGCATTATGGGTGCAGGCACGTGTGCACTTTCTCGCATGCATGTGCACACTTATGGCACATAATGACAAAAAGGTTAGCCATCACTGCTTCATTCAATACGTAACACGGCCTGGTTGAAAATCATGTCTCTACTGCTCTGAGAGACAGTGGGGTTTTCTGAATCTTGCAGTCTGAAGCTGCAAGGGACAGCAACTGCTTGCAATCCTTTTCACTCCTATCATTAGATGGCCTTGTTATCCCACAGGAAGGCAACATCTCCACGAGTCGAGCTCAGCTCCTGCAAATGCAACCATGCAGCTCTTCTGGCATCAGAAGAGCTGGCCCCTCACGAACATTTTTGGATCTCCCAATCCAGCCAACAAGCCTAAGATTTCCAATAATCCAATAAAGCTCAAGCTTGCTTAAGGTTTGGGAAAGCTCATTAAAGTTGGCTAACGGTTGTAACTAAGCTGGGCAAAACCAAGCTGGATTCATTTTTCTGGGAAATGTTGAATACAATATGCCAGCTTGTCCTCGACTTAACAACAATTGGAACCAGAATTTCCAATCCTAAGTCGAGTTGGGCCTTAATTTAGGACAATTTTTACCTTGGCTGTGAAGGGAATCACCACAGTTGTTAAGCAAATCACAGGGTTGTTAAGTGAACCCAGCTTCCTCCGTGGGCGTTCTTTGCCAAAAATCAGCAAAAGAGATTGCAAATCACAATTATGTGACTGCAGGAAGCTGCAACCAGTCGTAAACGTGAGTCAACTGCCAAGCACCAACATCACCATGAAGATGGTGTGATGGTCATAAGTGCAAATACAGGTTGTAAATCACTTTTTCTGAGGTCGTTATTAAACGAATGGCCTTAAGTAGAGGACTACCTGCATTCATACAGGAAGCAATGTAGAAGCAATTCACCACAGCCTACTTTCTGAGAGGGAGAGACAGACAGACAAACAGACAGATTTCCTGGTGGCTTGGCATCCTATTTGGTTTTTATTTTTTTTAGCTCAAACAAGGTTGGATGCACTGGACTAGAATCTCCATAGTTTTTAACACATACTTCCTTAACAGCAGAAAATGTTTGCAATTCTATTTGAGAACATAGGTGGAATGCAGTGGTATGTTTCAAATATTTTTACCACTGGTTTGGTGGGCGTGGCTTGGTGGGCGCGCTTTGCATGCGCGCGCACACTTTGCGCAGGCGCAGAGGCATTTTGAGTCACCTCCTGCAATCCTGCACTCTCCCTGATGCTTCAGCAGCTGCCGCGCGGCAATTGCTGTGCCGCGCAAAGCAGCTGCGCTTCAAAAGCAGGACATAAAGGTTAGTATGGGGGCCTGGGAGGGCCGGCCCGACACAGAGCATTGGAGAGAACCAGTTTGGTCTCCGCTGCTCATTGCCGCCACCGGCTCGGCAGAACCGGGGCGAACCAGTAGAATACCACCACTGGTGGAATGGCGAGGTTTGGAAAATCATTAGGCTCCGTCACTTTGGAACAAGATTATTACATGCTGTGTACATCACAGAACTTTGAAAGAGAAAATTACGTGCCAAAATTTGTGGGAGTAAGTGTGGATATAACCATGAAGTAAATTAAATAGATACAAGGAGAAAACCCTTAACTCCCTCCCACAATCTTTTTCTATTATGAGCATTTCCCTCCCCAAATTTTATACTTTACTTTGTCCAGAAAAGATTATACAGGAAACAGCATGCTTTGCAATGTTGCATTTCTATGTATTTCTACAGCACCAACTGTATCGATAATCTGTGGACGTAATGTACAGTATGTTGTGACATTGCTGTCACGTTTTCAGTCGTTGTGAGTGACATGTTGTGTTTTATTATTCAAGGAATTAACTGGTAAAGACAAACGGCTTTTTAATGAAGGCAGAAATACTGTACTCTTGCAAAGGAACCAATGCCATTTAATTCGTGAATTTCACTAACTGCATTGAAACAAAGAAATGTATTATTAAATGAAATGCCTATTCATTTGTAATTTGGTGATCTGCAAGAGTAGAGGTGGAAGAACATGAACTCTGAAAATGATTGTCCTACATATCCTTCACACAATACTAATCCCTGTTTCTCATGTTGATTATGGAAGATTTCCTTTTGCCTGAAGTCATCGTAGCACTTGTCTGTTTATTTAGCTTCAGGTTGATTGAGATCTTGCTTGTTTGTTTAACATTTCTAACAACCATGCTCCATCTAAAAGCTCTTACAACAGTAGACAGGTTTTAATATATATATTTTTGAAGAAAACTAGAATAATCCGAAAAAAACCCACGTTCTTTTCAAAGCTAGAAGTATTAGTGACAGCCAAGCTGCAGGAACCAAGTGGGGTTAGGAACATCAGGTAAATTCCAGCCTTTTTTTAAGGATAGAAAAAGAACATATGAAAACTTGTCCTTTTTCTAACACATTTAACATGTATTTCTTGGCAGTTCTCCTGTGAATTTAAAAGCTATATGGCAGGCAGACAGGCAGGCATACAATATGTGGCTTTCATATCTTCCCAATAGTTCATTAAAGAAATAAATATCCTGTTGTATATGACAATTATGTCACATTTATTATTCTTGCACCAAGGGCAATACATATACTTGCATTTATTTGAGCTGCACCTGCTTTTCTGGATTTCAAGTCAGAGAATTAACACATTCCAAAAGAATTTTTTTTGTACTTACATGTCCACCTACTCACCAGAAGCAGAGTCTATCTTAATGAAAAACTTACTAGAGAAATTTGATTGGCTTTTAATCAGAGGTGGTATTCAGTTGGTTTGGACCAGTTCTGGAGAATCGGTAGCGGAAATTTTGAGTAGTTTGGAGAACCGGCAAATACCACCTCTGACTGGCCCTGACCCCATCTATTCTCTGTCTCCCAAGTCCCAGCTGAACTATGTGGTCGGGTTTAGTTTTTTGGGAGGAAAATAAGGGGAAAAAAAATCTGCCTCTGCCTACCAGCATCCATTGTATTCAACTCGCTAGTGTCCTGTCAGTGTGTGAGAGAGATGAGAGCTGTTTGGAAACTGAAAGAGTATTTGCTGTGTGAGCAAGGAGACAGCAAGGAACCTGGGCGTGGCTTAGCTCAACTGTTCTTCTACTAAAGCTGCTTGGTGCTGTGAAAGTGAAACTGAAAATCCTCTCCTCCGGTTGTGTTTTGCATTTGGAACAGATTTCTCTTTCAGGTGGGGAGGGGGAGTAGAACTCCTTAGCATCAGAGCGTGTTAATAATAATATAGGAAATACTAATGCTCTGATGGTCATTTTGAAAAACCCTTTCTTAGTGAGCACCTAGAAGCCAAGAGGAACCTACATGCCAAATTTCAAGTTTGTAGGCTTTACGGTTTTGGAGATTTTGTGATGATGCATGTGAGTGGTATTTCGCATATATATTTCGCACGAAGCCGAAAGCACCAGCCTGAAGATGGTGAGTGGGACCTCGTCGAACCGTTGCCAAGATGCTCTCAATCTTACACGGAAAAAGACCCGAACACGCCAAGACCTGCATACCTGTACCCGTGAAAATCTACGAATATATATATATATATATATATAATATAATATAATATAATATAATATAATATAATATAATATAATATAATATAATATTATATTATATTATATTATATTATATATATATATATATATATATATATATATATATATATTTCTTAAGTTTTCAGCGGTACTTACATGTATGGCCTTCAGCTTTGTTCGGGTATTTTCCCACGTCATAGTAGTGGTGCTTTTAAAGTTGTAGCAACGTTTCAGCAGAATTTCATCTGCCATCATCAGGCTTTGTATTGTACAAAAGCCTGATGATGGCGGATGATTTGCTGGCGATTGCCAACACCACACTATGACGATGAAATACCGAACAAAGCTGAAAGCAGCCATATATATACCAGCGAAAACTTAAGAAAACGTACATATATATATATATACACACATATATATACACATATATATACAGATATATATAGATATATATATACATATATACATATATATATACATGCATGCATGCATACATACATACATACATACATATATATATATATATATATATATTTGTTTTCTTAAGTTTTCGCGGTACTTACATGTATGGCATTCAGCTTTGTTCGGGTATTTTCCCACGTCATAGTAGTGGTGCTTTTAAAGTTGTAGCAACGTTTCAGCAGAATCTCATCTGCCATCATCAGGCTTTTGTATAGTGTTCGTCTGTGAGTTAGACTTTTACAGTGGTTTCAGATTTAAATTTGGGGCAGCCTATTGCTGTGCCAGAATGGTTTTTTTTCTTCATCCTGATTGGTTGAGAGTCTTGGTCTGTGTTTATTGGTCTTGGAGTTTGCTGTGTTCTGCTTCTAATATCTTCTGTCTGTTTTTTTGGCTCTTTTTGTATCTTGATTGGCTGGCAACATTGTGTTACTTTATTGGAGGCCTTTAGTGCAGCTTGGCTTCGGGTAAATGGACGGCTATCATTAGTTAGGAAGCTGGGTTTCATCTGGGTGCCTGGTTGGGGTGTGTTTGAGCTGGAGGTATCAGGGGGGATCTGTTTGTGCCCAGGTGTTTGCCTGGCTTGTGGTGTGGAGATTTTTTGTTTGTGAGTGCAGGCTTCCAAATGATTGACAGCCTGGTGGAATCATCTCTTCTGTTCATGCTTTCTGGTCTTTTTCAATCTCTATGGCTTCTCTGATGATTCTGTGGCTGGGATTTTCTATAGTGGCTAGGGTTTTGGTGCCATTGAAGTTGATTCTATGACCTGTGGCTTCCATGTGTTGGACTAGTGAGGAAGTGTGTTCCAGCTTTTTGACTGCATTTTTGTGTTCATCCAGGCGGGTGCTTATTCTTCTATTGGTCTGTCCAATGTATGTGGCCGGGCATGATGCACAGGGGACTTCGTATATGCCTTGGTTTTCCAGGTCAGTTTTGTCTTTGGGGTTTCTGAGGATGGCTGCTATTTTTCTGTCTGTTTTGAAGGCAGTCTTGATGTGGTGTCTGTATAGTATCTTACTAATTTTGTCTGTAGTGCCTCTTATGTAGGGCAGGACAGCTGTTCCATGGGTCTGTTCATCTTCTGGGTCTCTATTATGTCTCAGTGTGTTTTTGTGGATCAAGTTGGTGATTTTGTTTTTGTGGAAGCCGTTGGCTGTCAATATTTTAGTCAGGGTGCATAGTTCAGTCTTAATGTGTGTCTTGTCTGCCAGGCGTTTGGTTCTAGTAATTAGTGTTTTAGCCACGGAGTTTATCTGTGCTGGGTGGTGGTGGGATTGGGCGTTGAGGTAGCGGTTGGTGTGTGTTTTCTTCTGGTATATGGTGTGTCCTAGTGTGCCATCTACAAAAAAACAGACAGAAGATATTAGAAGCAGAACACAGCAAACTCCAAGACCAATAAACACAGACCAAGACTCTCAACCAATCAGGATGAAGAAAAAAACCGTTCTGGCACAGCAATAGGCTGCCCCAAATTTAAATCTGAAACCACTGTAAAAGTCTAACTCACAGACGAACACTATACAAAAGCCTGATGATGGCAGATGAGATTCTGCTGATTGTGAATTTCACTAACTGCTTGAAAAAAGCACTATGTATTATTAAATGAAATGCCGAATTCAATTTGAATTTATGATCTGCATATATATAGGTGGAAGAACATATATGAAATATATATGTATATATATATACACATATATATATGTATATATGTTGATTATGGAAGATTTTGCCTGAAGTCATCGTATCTGTTTATTTATCAGGTTGATTATCTTGCTTGTTTGTTTAACATTTCTAACAACCATGCTCCATCTAAAAGCTCTTACAACAGTAGACAGGTTTTAATATATATATTTTTGAAGAAAACTAGAATAATCCGAAAAAACCCACGTTCTTTTCAAAGCTAGAAATATTAGTGACAGCCAAGCTGCAGGAACCAAGTGGGGTTAGGAACATCAGGTAAATTCCAGCCTTTTTTAAGGATAGAAAAAGAACATATGAAAACTTGTCCTTTTTCTAACACATTTAACATGTATTTCTTGGCAGTTCTCCTGTGAATTTAAAAGCTATATGGCAGGCAGACAGGCAGGCATACAATATGTGGCTTTCATATCTTCCCCAATAGTTCATTAAAGAAATAAATATCCTGTTGTATATGACAATTATGTCACATTTATTATTCTTGCATCAAGGGCAATACATATACTTGCATTTATTTGAGCTGCACCTGCTTTTCTGGATTTCAAGTCAGAGAATTAACACATTCCAAAAGAATTTTTTTTGTACTTACATGTCCACCTACTCACCAGAAGCAGAGTCTATCTTAATGAAAAACTTACTAGAGAAATTTGATTGGCTTTTAATCAGAGGTGGTATTCAGTTGGTTTGGACCAGTTCTGGAGAATCAGTAGCGGAAATTTTGAGTAGTTTGGAGAACCGGCAAATACCACCTCTGACTGGCCCTGACCCCATCTATTCTCTGTCTCCCGAGTCCCAGCTGAACTATGTGGTCGGGTTTAGTTTTTTGGGAGGAAAATAAGGGGGGGGGAAATATGCTTCTGCCTACCAGCATCCATTGTATTCAACTCGCTAGTGTCCTGTCAGTGTGTGAGAGAGATGAGAGCTGTTTGGAAACTGAAAGAGTATTTGCTGTGTGAGCAAGGAGACAGCAAGGAGCCTGGGCGTGGCTTAGCTCAACTGTTCTGTACTAAAGCTGCTTTGTGCTGTGAAAGTGAAACTGAAAATCCTCTCCTCCGCTTGTGTTTTGCATTTGGAACAGATTTCTCTTTCAGGTGGGGAGGGGGAGTAGAACTCCTTAGCATCAGAGCGTGTTAATAATAATATAGGAAATACTAATGCTCTGATGGTCATTTTGAAAAACCCTTTCTTAGTGAGCACCTAGAAGCCAAATTTCAAGTTTGTAGGCTTTACGGTTTTGGAGATTTTGTGATGATGCATGTGAGTGGTATTTCGCATATATATTTCGCACGAAGCCGAAAGCACCAGCCTGAAGATGGTGAGTGGGACCTCGTCGAAACGTTGCCAAGATGCTCTCAATCTTACACGGGAAAAGACCTGAACACGCCAAGACCTGCATACCTGTACCCGTGAAAATCTACGAATATATATATATATATTGTTTTCTGAGGTTCTCGGTATTTGTATGTGGATCTTTAGTTATTCAGGTTTCTCCGCGTAAGATTGGAAGTATCTAGGCAACATTTCGATGAAGTCTCATTCATCATCTTCAGGCTTCTGTCTTCAGCTCTGTGCTTCTCAGAGTGAAGACAGAAGCCTGAAGATGATGAATGAGACTTCATCGAAACGTTGCCTAGATACTTCCAATCTTACGCGGGAGAAAACCCGAATAACCAAAGATCCATATATATATCTATATATATATCTATATCTAATCTATATCTATATATATATATGCATGCATGCATGCCTGATGATGGCAGATGAGATTCTGCCGAAACGTTGCTACAACTTTAAAAGCACAACTACAATGACGTGGGAAAATACCCGAACAAAGCTGAATACCATACATACCATACCATACATACATACATACATACATATACTAAATACCATTGTATGTTATTACTTTCAGTGGTATAGAATACATGAAAACATTGTACAAATGACTAGTTAATGGGGAAGCCAGATTCACTTAACCAGATTACTAACTTAATAACTGCAATGATTCACTAAATAACTGTTGTAAGAAAGGTTGTAAAATGGGGCAAAAATTCCTTCAACAAATGTCCCATTTAGCAGCATACATTTTAGGCTCAGCTGTGGTTGTAAGTGGAGGACTACTTGTAATGGATTGTTTCTGGAGGCTAAAACATGAAGAACGGTTACAGGAACTGGGCCTGGCTAGTCTAGTGAAGAGAAGGACCAGGGGAGACATGATAGCAGTCTTCCAATACTTGAGGGGCTTCCACAGAGAGGAAGAAGGGGTCAAGCTATTTGCTAAAGCGCCTGTAGGCCAGACAAGGAACAATGGATGGAGATATTCAACCTAGAAATAAAGAAGAATTTTTTGAACAACCAATGGAACAGCTTGCCCTCAGAAGTTGTGGGTGTCCCATCACTGGAGGCTTTCCAGAAGAGATTTGACAGCCATCTGTCAGAAATGGTGTAAAGTCTCCTGCTTGAGCAGGTGGTTGGACTAGATGACCTACAAGGTCCCTTCCAACACTGTTATTCTTTTGTGTGTGTGGAGGATGCAAGAAGGGTAACTGCTCCATTGGGAAGTCATGTGGTGTCATGAGATTATGGTATCCTCAAGTGTTGCATCTAACGTTTTATGATGGATGTATTTTTACAATTATTATAATGATCTATCACTATTGTATGTACCATTGAGAGCTTATGCACCGGAGACAAATTCCTTGTGTGTCTAATCACACTTGGCCAATAAATAATTCTATTCTATTCCTATTCCATTTCTATTCTTTCTATATTCTATTCTATTCTTTCTATTTCTATATTTTATATTATTCTATGTTCTATTCTATTATTTCTAATTTTGTATTATATTCTATTTCTATATTCTATTCTAATTCCATTCTTATTCTATTCTTTTTATATTCTATTCTATTCTTTCTATTCCTATATTTTATTCTATTGTTTCTATTTCTGTATTCTATTCTCTTCCATTTTTTAAATGAATGCTTTATTGGCCAATGTGATTAGACACACAAGGAATTTATCTCTGTGCATATACTGCATAAGCGCACCAACGTGCCTACCGTCCCTGTCCTATTGTTTCTCTTATTCTTTTATTTTTCTTATATGTACCCATTTCATGTATTCACAACTATGTATACATTTATACTTATTATCTTGTAAACAATTGGCAAATCAAATAAATAAATAAATAAATAAAATAAAAAATAAAGTATACACAAAAGAAGATACGCTCATCAAGAATCATAAGGTACAACACTGAATGATAGTCATAGGGTACAAATAAGCAGTCAAATCTATATTTCTATATTCTATTCTATTCCTATTCTTTCTATTTCTGTATTCTATTCTATTCCTATATTCTATTTTAATGACCAAACGTCTGCAATAAGTCCACGCACGCACGTCTTTCACTACCCAAACCAGATGATTTAAGACTTGTAACTGACGCGTTTACACCGCGACGCTCTGCGCATGCGCGGGGTAAAGCACGCGGCGAGAACGAAACAGAAAGCGCAGTTTCTCTTCAGGGAACCCTCGTGACCTCTGACCCGAGCACGCAACTCCGGGGGTTGCGACGCACGCGCCCCCCCTCCCTTCCCTTCCCTTCGACATGGCGGCAGCCGGGGAAGCCCTGCCCGGCGGGCTGGCGGCGGAGCTGAGGCGCTTTGCAGAACGCGCCTCGGAACCGGCGATGCTACCGGACGACGGGCTGGCGACGCTGCAGCGGGCTACGAGCCTCTTCCGGGAGGCGGCAGTAAGGTGAGAAGACGGCGTCGGCGGGGGAGTCACGTGGGGACCACGCATGCGTGTTGGCGTTTGAGGGGGCGGGCGGTGGATTGGGGGTCGCTACTGAACGGGATTGTGTTTCACACCCACCCACGTCCCCAATAGAGGCTGCGTAGGCATTGAGGGTTTTTCCCCCCCCCTGGTTTGCAGATAATTCATTGTGGAATGCTACAGGTGGGAAGGATTTCCTTTCTCAACCTTAACCTGCTGTAAAAGTAGACCTCAATTTATGAGCACAGTTGAGTGCAAAATTTTTGTTGCTAAGTGAAATAGTTGCTAAGTGAATTTTGTCCCATTTTACAACCTTTCTCCCCACAGTCGTTAAGTGAGGCACATAATTGCTCAGTGAATCAGCCTTCCCCATTGACTTTGCTTGTAAGAAGGTTGCAAAAGTCAGATCAACATGACCTGGGACATTGCAACCGTCATAAATGTGAGTCAGTGCCAAGCATCTGAATTTTAACCATGTGACCATGAGGATTCCGCAATCAGTGGTCGTAAGTGTGAAACACAGTCATAAGTCACTTTTTTCAGTGATGTAACTTTGAGCAGTCCCTAAGTTGAGGACTATCAGTATTTTAAGTCAACTTTATGACTGCAAATTGATGGGTAGGTTTAAAAAGAATTTGAAAAGTCATAAGTCACTTTTTTCAGTGATGTAACTTTGAGCAGTCCCTAATTGAGCTGTTGTAAGTTGAGGACTATCAGTATTTTAAGTCAACGTTATGACTGACCATTTTGTATGAACTCAAACAGCCACCAGATAAGTTTTCTGGAAACCAACACTTGAAACAAAACGTTATTTCTATGAAGAGCTTTGTCATTCTAACTACCAAATTGATGGGTAGGTTGAAAAAGAATTTGTTTACTTGGCTTCACACTTCCTCCTTTTTCCATTGCTTTCTCAAGAGCAACGGTATGTTTTGCCTTCCTCTTATATAAGAAAGGGAAACTATGCAGTGGCTAAGACGCTGAGCTTGTCGACCAGAAAGGTCAGCAGTTCGACAGCACCGCGTAATGGTGTGTTACTTGTCCCAACTTCTGCCAACCTAGCAGTTCGAAAGCACGTAAAAAATGCAAGTAGAAAATTAGGACCACTTTGGTGGGAAGGTAACAGTGCTCCGCGCACCTTCGGCGTTTAGTCATGCTGTCCACATGACCACAGAGACATGACCACGGACAGCGCTGGCTCTTCGGCTTTGTAATGGAGATGAGCACTGCCCCCTAGAGCCAGAAACGACTAGCACGGATATGTGAGGGGAACCTTTACCTTTACCTATCAATAGGGACAGGTGTGTTGGCTGAATTCTAGGGTTGTGTTCCACTTTGAATCTTAAGTCTGTTCTGGGTTATATTTCGAACATCCTTCAAGTAGACGA
This sequence comes from Notechis scutatus, assembly GCF_049901735.1. Classification (NCBI taxonomy): domain Eukaryota; kingdom Metazoa; phylum Chordata; class Lepidosauria; order Squamata; family Elapidae; genus Notechis; species Notechis scutatus. Next base: position 22,510,247 of record NC_142014.1, read on the forward strand.
GAAGTGTCCCACTCCCAATGAATTTATAAATTTATAAAGGAGAGGATGTCATGACCCATGTTTTAGGTAGTGGCTTGTTGGCAAGAGATGATACAAGATTCGGAGATTAGCAGGTTTGTCTTGATATCAGGGTCTTTGTGATCATGGATTCTTGTATGGAAGGGGACTAGAGCATGAAACCAGAGGTGGTATTCAATTTTTTTTACTACCGGTTCTGTGGGCGTGGCAGGCATGCTGTGGCTTGGTGAGTGTGACATGGCTTGATGGGCGTGGCTTGGTGGGCGTGGCAGGGGAAGGATATTGCAAAATCTCCATTCCCTCCCCACCCCACTAACCTTTCCAGCTCCGTTCTCCTGCACAGGGCAACCAAAGAAGACCCAGCCGATCAGGCAGAGAATAGATGGGGCAGGACCAGTCAGAGGTGGGATTTGCTGGTTCTCCGAACTACTCAAAATTTCCCCTACCGGTTCTCCAGGACCTGTCAGAACTGGCTGAATACCACCTCTGCATGAAACACTGCCTTATGTTCACTAAGGCATTCACAGTTTGTTGCCTTTTGTTTCGGTTGTGTATAATGGTACAGGACAACTTCTTGCAGCAACCAATTTTTCTAATCATGCTCATCTCCATTCTTTGTCAGTGCTTCTTCCCTATCCATCTTTTGATTTCTCCCTGCCTTCTGCCTTTCACAAATAATTTTCAGTTGAAATAGGTTTTTTTTTGTTTAGTTCTGTCTCTTTCATTTATCAGTTTTGACTTAGTTTATCCTCTGTTTCATACTTCTCTAAACACTAGGAAGAATATTGTTGTATGTTCATTGTCCCCCCTGAATCTACACATAGACGGGCATATGAATTTATTTTATTAAAATAAATTTGGAGGAGCTGCTGCTTGGATCAGGAGGAGCCAGGTTGGGCAGCTTTTGCAACCAAGGATCTAGTAGGCACTGCCTGACTGAATTCTATGAAGATGGGACTCTGAAATGAAGGCTGGTGAAAAAATTATTCACAAGTTTTTGTTCTGCATCAGGAGATTAGCATAAGATGGCCTCCTGGAAGTCAGTAAGCCTGATACATTTTTCCCAGTTGCACAAAGTGGTTTTAAGTATGGTCATCGCTGATTGAAGAGCACTGTAGATCTCTGTTTATGGTAGATGAAAGGAAGGTAGATTTAAATCTAGTTTTAAAATCTTATCAGGTAGGCAGAAACTTGTGAATTTCTTTGAATTTCTGCATACCTAGAATAGAAATATCAAACCCACTCTCCCCCCAGAAGAAAAATCATTTGCTAGCTGTCTAAATTTCCCTCTTAACCTTTCCTTTCTTCCCCTCAAAATAAGCAATTTTATTTTTTAAAAAAGAGGCTTTGGCAAATTTGTTACAGAGGTTTACTTTGATAATACCGTTACTTCACTTCGTGTTTGTTTTTCATTTCAGGGAAACAGCGACTGAAAGCTTGTTCCAAGATCTCCTGCAGATTTTAAAAAAAGTTTCACATGGAATTGAAGTGACATGCCAGGATGCCAGTACATTGGCGCATCTGGATTCACGGCTGCAACTGGTATCTGAATGTTTTCGATGCCTCCGGAACGCTTGTGCTCACTGTGCAAATAACCAAAATGTTATGAGGTACAGTTTTGGCTCCTGTGAGTGGGGCCTATACATGCATAACTTTATTTGAATGCTTAATTCAATCATTTGTTCATATTTTTGAGTTTTTATCGGATTTAACTTGGGAAGCTTGCTCTCTTTGAAATCCATCTCTCTCTCTTTGTTAATTCACTTCATCTTTTGTCTACACTCAGCATATTAATAGGAGATGATTTGTCTCTGGCATTGGAATGAAACCTTGTGAGTGAATGAATTCATAGGTCAGGCTAACTGACCGATGCATAATATTGTATTTGTTTGACTCTGTTCAAAAGTATTAGATTAGACCTCATTTTGCAATCTGTTTTCCCCCCCCCACTTTGGGTGTTTGGCAGTTATTTTCTTTTCTTATGCTGCCTGAGTATGTTGTACAGTAGACCTATTCAGAGATGGTAGTTCAGTGAACTGTTCATAATTTTGTACTATTTCCATAATATTTTAGTATCTATGAATCACCCAATAATGTATACAGAAAATTATTAGAAGAGCCTGCTACATGAACCCGAGCTATTATCTACCAAAGGCAAATCATGATAATGATTTTATTACATTTATTTGTTGAAATCTAGCAGAAATAACATATTAACCTAAAAGATCTGGTTTGGGGGCTTCATTCATTTGCCACTGTCTCTCCATTAGGTCTTGTTGAATATGCGCAGATACAGTACACATTTTTCTTCTATACTGTACATGTTGTTGAACTAGAAGGTACACCAGTATTTCTCAACTTTAGCAAAGATGTGTGGACTACAATTCCCAGAATTCCTCAGCCACGCTAAGGTTGAGAAATACTGCTGTTCTACCACCGTCCAAACTGCAAAGCTGTAATTTTGTCTTTAATAACAAAATGCAAAAAAAAATCATATTTTGGCTTGGTATATTAATTTTATAAAGTTAATAGTAATTCAGTAAATAAAACAGATAGGCAACCTGGAGCTCTCCAGATGTTTTCGACTTAATTCTTACAGTATTAGCCTCAGTGAATAAGCAGAATTTGGGCACTGCTTGCTTTTTATTTTCATTTAGGTGTATCTAAACTGCACACAAGAAGCTGCCTGAGTAATATTTTTAGTCTCTTAACCTCAAGAAGGACAATGTCTATACAAAGTGTATATACTGAAGTATAAGACTTACAAAATAACAAATCTCCCTTAGTATGGATGAAATTACTTTCAAGTACTAGCATATAAAACAGGAACATGTGCCAATATTTGCTACAATGTACTCATTGTGTTACAGTATTACCTAAAATTTCACTAAGAAATAGCAATTTTTATGATCCCTTATTATCACTTCTTGTAAAAAAGATTTCCTGGTTTTGTGCTTCTTTAATAGTTTGTGCAAAAAATATGCAATGAGTTCTTCATGCGAAGATGATCATGAGATGCGGCTCAGCTCAGCTATTTGGATTTACCCACTAGAAAGGATAATAACATTTTGGAAGAGCACACGCAATGCCTCACTTGATTCTTTTAATTTAATTGCTTAAATTCCATCACTTCTTATTGAATATCTTTTTTCTAAATTGAAAATTGTGATTTTAGAAAGAGGCAAGTTTTAGAAAGAGGCAAGTTATACCTAGATATTCTAACACATATAAACTCTGGCATTACTGAAAACAATGGGCATAAGCTAAGATAAGAATTTATTGATGTAATTCATATGTGGCAATAACTATAATTTGTACTACCTCATCAATAAATTGAAACAGGCCACAGTTGGGAATTATATATTTATAATGTTTGGTGGTTGCAGATTTCAAACTTCCATTTTCTGGGACAATATTGTTCTCAATTCAGCTGATGGAAGCTGTTTCATTTTAATACTGGCAGTACTTCAAACACTAAGACAGTCTGAAGAGTCAAAGTAACATTTTTTTTCAACATTATGAATAGAACCTCTCAAAGTAATATTCATTTTCATAGTATTGAATGAATCAAGGAGGAAATGACCTGAGTGCCTAAAACTGGTTAGGTATGGATGGAGAGGAACAGCCTCGGGCTGAACCCTAGGGGGGAAAAAAGTATTTTGGGGTTTGGAGGCCATCAGCAACCAGAAATGGTTCCTCTTTAGTTCTGGATAGATCACTCCCATATTCAGAGCCGCTTGCAATCTGGTAGTACTCCTGGTCTCATTGGTCCTGCTGAAACAGAGGGGCCATAGCCAATTAATCTTTGGGACAGTTACGTTTTCTGTGCCAATTGCATCCCTCGATTATAAAGTGTAACTTGGAATCATTTGTATCCTTCACATCTTAAGGTTGGACTCTTGCAATTTTGTCTATCTGGGGCTGCGTTAAAAGACCATCCAAAGGGTTAAACTGGTTCTCTGTGCAGCTGCCTGGGTGAATTTTAAGTCCCGAGCTCAGCACCAATTTGCCTTGCCGCTGTGCTAAAGAGATATTCTCAATTCTGGATGCTGGCAAACCCACTTGAGCCAGGAAGCTCATAGGATGATCATATAACACAGGCCATTAGCGTAAGATTTAATAAGTTTGTTGAGAAGGTAATTGAGGCTCATTCAGCCAATTCCTCATTTTCTTTAATTCCATTTTTTTCTGCCAACATCTTGCTTGCTACCACAAAGGTTATCAACGGTAAAGGATTGCTTTGCTCTTTGTTTTCTGTTTGTTGTACAGTATATATAATTGTGTTTTCTGGGAGTTTTATAATGTGTTGATATAATAATGTTGCATGTAACGTTAATTTCTCCATTTGTAAATGGATCTTTTTTGTTTTTAATAAATAGGAGCCTGGGTCTGATTGATGCATCTATCCATGTGATTCAGTTGCTACAGAAATTAGAAAGTGATCTGGAATCACACTTGACAGGTAAGTATTGGGCAACTCCTGTTATTGCAGTCTTATAAATCACCCCCCCACCCACCCCCTTCTCAACTAAAAGCTGTTCTGCCTTTCTGAACAATGTTAATTTTGTTGAAGAGGTGGCAGGAAAAAAAATACCCCAAGCTTCATTTTACAAAACCATTTCATGGCAGCCTGGGCGATGTTCTTACCATTAAGAACTACCAAATCACCATCTTAAAATGTATTACGTTCTTTATGGAACTTTATTAGTGTCCCAAAGGTGCTTTTTCAAGAGGCAACTGGACTTTCTGTTTTTTTTCTTTGAAGATGTTTTGCTTCTCATCCAAGAAGCTTCTTCCGCTCTGAAGCTTCTTGGATGAGAAGCGAAACGTCTTCCAACCCTCCCACTACCCCGAGAAAGTCCAGTTGCCTCTTGAAAAAGCACCTTTGGGACAACCATGACCTGGATGACTGAGGATCTCCACGGAAACTTTATTAGTGGTAGATTCAAACACTGTGACTTGTTATCTACATGGGGATCATTGATCTACATGTTGTGTAAGTAATATTGAAAAGAACCTTTACACGTGTTTTATGTATTTATGGAGGTTCTGATGAAAGTCAGGTTCTTCAGAATAGAGATACTTGTCATCGTGAACATCCCAACATAGAAAGAGAAGAAGGCTATTCTCCCCATCCAACCTAAGATAAAAGGAAGGCACTCTCGTTTTTATATCAGCACCTCCTTATTTGAAGGCCTGCGTGCATAATCTAATATGTCCACCCCTCTCTCGTCCCTTTGATTTGCCTAAGTGTGAGGAAAGTATTTTACTTACTTGGCATTTACCTCTCTACTTGTAGAACCAGAGCCTCCCTCCCTTTGATGCTGTGTGTGCAACTTGCTTGCACTGCTTTCCGGGACATACTATGGGAATGCTGACTTTGATGTTCCTGGATTAAGTGTCATATGCCATGGGAATTTCAGTGGCTTCCTCATTGAGAGGGCATGGCACACATTGTTCTACCCCTCTCTGCCAGCAGATCAGAAGCTAAATCAGGGCTGGGCAACATTTGAGGGATTGGAGGGTCAGCTTCCCTTCTTCTGGAGATGCCCCAGGAAGTTACAGATATTCCCCGATTTGCAACAGTTCTTTTAGTGACCATTCTTAAGTTACAACAGCACTGGAAAAAAAGTAATGTATGACCATTTTTCACACGTACGACCGTTGCACCTTTCCCATGGTCACCTGATCAGAATTCAGATACTTGGCATATTGTTCATCTTTGTGATGGTCACAAGTGTCCCTGGGGTCACGTAATCACGTTTTGCAAACTTCTGACAAGCTAAGTCAGTGGGGAAACCAGATTCACTTAGCTGTGTTACTAAATTAACAAATGCAGTGATTCACTGACAGCTGTGGCAACAATGGTTGTAAAGTGAGGCAAACTCACTTAGCAAGTGTTTCGCTTAGCAACATAAATTTTGGACTCAATTTGTGGTCGTAACTCGAGGTCTGTCGGTAATCCTGATGTGATCCTGTGGTGTCATGGAAAAGGGCAGGAATGCCTTTTAAAGTTATAGGAAGTTATAGGAAGAGCCAAGATGGGTGATGGGAGCGGTAAACCTGCCTGAAGTCTTCCATTTTTTTTATCTTACATTGTAAGCTTACAAACATGGGCTGAAATTGGTGCCCCCATATGGTAACGTTGAACACTTGGGGGTTGGGGTGTTGTGAAGATAAAAGGTTGAAGAACTTTCCTGGTTAAAGGTCTTTCATTTTTACCCTTTAATTCCGTGATTTAAGAAATGACAGTTTTTGTAACTACACAATTTAAAATGTCAGGAGCACTTTAAAGCAGCTGCCTCCTTTCCTGAACTTATGCAGCTGCCCTTTGCGCAAGTGACTTGAGACCAAGATTCTGGCCATGTTCAGATCAAATGCTACTAATCCAATTGAGGTGCAGATTTCAGATAGAATAGAACAGAACAGAACAGAACAGAATTCTTTATTGGCCAAGTGTGATTGGACACACAAGGAATTTGTCTTTGGTGTATAAGTTCTCAGTGTACATAAGAAAAAAATACATTCATGAAGAATCATAAGATACAACACTTAGTGATAGTCAGAGGTTACTCATAAGCAATCGAATCATACTAGGAAACAACAATATAAATTGTAAAGATACAAGCAACATGGTTATAGTCTATAGAGGTGTATATACTATAGAGGTAGGTACTAGGAAGGATGAGAAGAAGAATAGTAATAATTTAGTAAATAATTTGACAGCGTTGTGAGAATTAGTTGTTTAGCAGAGCGATGGCATTTGGGGAAAAACTGTCCTTGTGTCTTGTTCTGGTGTGCAGAACCCTATAGCGTCGTTTTGAGGGTAGAAGTTAAAACAATTTATATCCAGGATGTGAGGGGTCTGTAGATACTTTCACAGCCCTCTTTATTGATTCGTGCAGTATACAGATCCTCAATGGAAGGCAGGCTGAAGCTTTTTAAATATTTTTTTAATTTCACTTTTACAACTTTATAAGTAACTCAAGACAGCAACTACATAATGTTTATTCTCTCTTGTTTCTCCTATTTTCCCCACAACAACAACCCTGTGAGGTAGGTTTGTCTGAGAGAAAGAAAGAAGTTCTGGCCCAAAGTCATCCAGCTGGCCTTCATATCTAAGGCGGGACTAAAATGTATAGCCTCCTGGTTTCTAACCACTGACTACACCATACTGGCTTTGTGCTGTTAATTATTTTTGCATTGTCTCACCTTGTGGAGGTTTTTTAAGAATAACTATTAGGATCTTGTAGTTCTTTCTAGTTTTTCATCAGTGTTTTTAATAACTTGTATCCTGGTTAGGGATTGTTTTTAATGATGAAAAGAGAGAAGAAAGATAAATAAGTACCCAACTTTATGAGTTGTATGGTGTCTATGTGTGCACATTTGTGTGTGTGTGACATGCAGTTATTCCATACAAACAACCTCAGTCTTTTTCCTTAGTTTGTGAAATGAAATATTCTGTACAAACTAAGATAAGTTATATAACTACCATGCAAACATTAAATAATATTTCCATCCAGCATACAGATTATTAAAAAGATGCACATTTAATTGGCTGGAAAGAGGAACCCCAAGTAGAACTGGGGTATGATAAGAATAATCTATTTTCCTTCTCTACAAAAGGATGATTCTGAAAAAAAAATCTAGGATATTATACTAGTCAATATTTAATTGAGAAGAAATGCTAATTGATTCTGCTGAATTCTTCAAGATATATAATATTTAACGATCAGTTTTTCCATTGCATATTTCTGCATTTATTATTTTTAAATTGGGATTTCCCTTTAAATAGTGCATCTTATTTGTCTTAAATTCAGGGCAAATCCTTTTCAAGTGACTAAAGAAAAAACTGACAAAAATTATATTGTCATTGTGGTAGACAAAAGTAACCAGCAGAGTAACTATAATGTAACCTGCATCATCTGTTTCTTAGTTACTTAAAAAGGATAGCCCTGAATTTATTTCCAACTTTTGCTTTTGTTGTTTTGTACTTCAAAGGAATTGGTGCCAGTTTTTTACAACTATGATCAGAGCTGTAATTATATTGTCAAGATAATATTAAAGTATTCATTTCTGGCAATAATGGCATGTGATGAATATATTATACATCAAAATATTGAATAAACATATGTGTGAGTTTTTATTTGACTTAATTTATCTTCTAAACTGTTTTTAAAAAATGCCCTCTGATACTACCAATACTATAAATTGCTATAAAGTCTCACTTCCACTAGTATTAATATTTGGCTTTTGAGTTTCTTGTTTCTTACCTCCCAACCAGATTATCACTGAATTGATTGTAAAAAGGAGTCATTATCATATTGCACAACTTCAACTGAAAAATAATGTTAGTTATTCCCAGAATCCATGAAAGACTTCCTCTTGAAATTTTATATTTATTATAGGCCTTGAATATCTTCATATAATATCTGGCATTATTGAAGCATTTATTAAACAGATTATTCTGTGCACAAGAGGGAAAAGCAAAGCAAAGAAGGAAAACTGGTATTACTGCAATTCTCTTTTTTAATATTTATGTCAGTGACTTAACAGTAGGAAAGAAATGGGCAATTAAGCATAGAAACTATTACAGTACAGGCATATTTTTAAGTGATCCTTCAGTTGGGACACAGGGCAATAAATGCTTGTTTGACTATAGAAAGAGAAGTGGATTTTTCTACCAGCATATAATTGATAGACAATTTGTTTCTGTCCAATCTTATAACTAACAATTGTAATGAGATGTCCAAGCTGTACAGTACTGCTTTCTATTGTCCTATTTTTAACAGGATATAATTCAAAAGAAAACGAAGAGCTACAAAATCTTATCAGATCCTTCCAAAGAAGATCAGTATGTGAAATAATTTTAGTAGTAGCTTGGTTTCACTAAAATCAGTTAAAAGTGATCTCATGTAATGGCACCTTCATGGCTGCCATTAATGTTCCAATATATCTTCACCATTTCTAAGCTGTTATACCGCAGAAGGCAGGTTAGATGTCCCAGGGCTGGAGGTGATACCCTATGCATCCTGATGCTGTTGTATATAGAATTTCCATTTGCCATGTTGCAGTTGACCCAAAGTTGTCTAACTGGCTTCATTTGCACCATAATGCACACCAGGTTTTGAGGCTTGCTTCAGATGTCTAAGGGATGCAAATACCAGACAAACTATGGGCTCTTTTTTGCAATTCCAGTTTGTGATGGAGCACTTAACAATGCATGCACTGCATGTATGAATGTAGAAGGGTCAAGGAACTAAGCCTTAAAAGCAAGTTTTAAAATAAAATGAATATAAAATCAAGGTTTGGTTCTTATTTAATAAGTGTGTCTTTGTCTGTGCCAAGTTACATGCAACATACTTATGTACTAGTAGTGTGTCCCAGGTTTCTTCAGAAATAAATAGGCCTTATTTGAAAGGGATATTTGTGTGAAGTGTAGGATGCAAAATCAATTAAAAGGGGATGAAAAGGAAAATAGGTAATGGACAGCTCGCTTGGGATATATTCTTGCTGTTTCGTCGGGTTATGTGCCCTCTCTATGGCTTCAAAAATCAATCAAAGGTGCAAGCAAATTAGGGGCCATGAGAACTTTTAACCACAGGCCACAAATACTGTGAATTCAAAACATTCAGCACACCCCATAGATTAAAACTGGCAAGTGACGGATGACTGCAGTTTCCCAGGTTTTGATGGTGGGAAAAAAATCAAATGTGGTCAACCAACGTTTTGCCCACTGTTCCCATAACATGATTGTCTCTTGAACTTGCATAATAAAACCCACAGCCTGGTGTTGGGGTAAGGGGGGGAATTGAGTTATTCAGACTGTCTTAATTGTTGAATGGGTTTTTTTCCCCCCAGTAGCTCAGTAATTGATCAAAGAAGCATAAGGTTTCATATCGCCATCTTGTAATACCCTTTGAATGAAATTCTACAAAAATATTTCTGATGGGATCTATTTGGGAATACTCCTGAGTGATTGTTTTCATATATTTCCACCAATAAATCAGAATTTTTGGCGTGTTGTGTGTCGCAGAAAGTAGAGAGCAGTAAGTAAAGCCTTCAAACAGTGCAAAATGTTCTGCTGCTTAACAATTAAATGGCAGGGAATCACGTGCATCTGCATACATTTCGCTCTAATTGATTCTGGACTTGTTTTACCAGTTAGAATGTTTTAAATATAAATATATATACACACACACACACACACAGAGGCACATACACACACACATGTGCACACACAGTTTCTTTGTGATAGCATAGAAGCAAACTGGTCTACCAGCATTTTAGCTGAAATAGAAATACAGTTGGACAGCAGACTATATTAATTATAATTTCATTAAACATGTTCCTGCATACATTATGTTATACTTCCCAAAGTTCACCCCCGCTTGTTTTAAAAGTTTTGTTGGCAAATGAGATCAGATCTGAGTATTGGCTCTCCTGGCGGAATGGCACATAAAGTGGCTTTTTGTTCAGGTATCTTATATTTAAGAACCAGCAACCAGCAAATCAAGGATGCTTTTATACGTTTTCGTCTCCTTCTGTCATGGATGAGTTATCCAATGACTGTTTCAATAGCTAGGCTGCCAAATGCGTTGCCAGGTATCTTATGTTTAGAGCAGGGGTCTTCAAACTTGACAGCTTTAAGACTTGTGGACTTCAACTCCCAGAATTCCTCCTCCAGTCATGTTAGCTCAGGAATCCTGGGAGTTGAAGCCCACAAGTCTTAAGCTTGTCAAGTTTGAAACCTTGGTTTGGAGCGATGTCTCTCAGCCTTGGTCAACTTTAAGGTGTGCGAACTTCAACTTTCAGAATTCGCCTTACAAGTTGTCAAAGTTGAAGAATAATGATTTACCACAGCTAAAAGCCCTATTATACCTGGTGAAATGACCACTGCAAATTCTGCTAAGAATGTACAGGAGGAATTTTGCTTCCACAACTTTCTGGACATGTACAGGGAGTCCTTGACTTACAACAATTCACTTAGTGACCGTTCAGAGTTACAACGGCAGTGAAAAAATGTGACGTATGACCGTTTTTCACAGTTACAACTTTTGCAGCTTCCCCATGATCATATGATCAGAATTCAGATGCTCAGCAACTGGTTCATACTTACGACCGTTGCAGTGTCCCAGGGTCATGTGATCCCCTTTGTGACCTCCTGACCAGCAAAGTCTATGGGGAAGCCAGATTCACTTAACAACCGGGTTACTAAGTTATCAACTGCAGTGATTCACTTAGCAACTGTTGCTAAGAAGGGTTGTAAAATGGGACAAAGCTCACTTAACAAATGTCTCGCTTAACAACATAAATTTTGGGCTCAATTGTGGTCGTATGTGAAGGTATTTTGCCATAAAAATCAAGCTGTCCCTCTGTTTATATACAGACAGAAGTAAGATGGTTGCTTTAAGGAGTTGCCAGCAGATGGTGCTATTTACTCCAGAGCACTTTTTCCTATTGGAATACGCCTTGCCATTACATCACGTTCTAGTGCATTTAAAAATGAGGCGCATAAGTGACTGTTTCCTTTAAAAACGGTACAAGTATTGAAAGAATATAATTCTGAAGAGTTGTTTCAATAATGCTGTTTACTTCTGCTTTAACACATTGATTTATAAATGTTAATTAGGATGTATGAACTTTCAGATTTCATCAGGATCTGAAATGGGGAGATAGCATTGGGAGAACTTGTGCCAGAAGGAAGAGGAAAAGGCCCTGATCTGCATACTTGCTTTTAGTAGAGAGTAATTAGGACTGCAGAAAAAACAATTGCTACCAACCTGCCTTCAATTGAGGACCTGTATACTGCACGAGTCAAAAAGTGGGCTGTGAAAATATTTACAGACCCCTCACATCCCGGACATAAACTGTTTCAACTCCTTCCCTCAAAACGACACTATAGAGCACTGCATACCAGAACAACTAGAAACAAGGACGTTTTTTTCCCCAACGCCATCACTCTGCTAAACAAATAATTCCCTCAACACTGTCCAACTATTTACAAAGTCTGCACTACTATTACTGTTAATCTTCTCATCACTCCTTATTACCCATCCCCTCCCACTTGTGACTGTAACCTTGTCGCTTGTATCCTTATGATTTATATTGACTGTTTCCTAGTATGATTTGATTGCCTATTGAACCCTATGACTATTATTAAATGTTGTACCTTATGATTCTTGACTCTTGACGAATGTATCTTTTCTTTTATGTACACTGAGAACATTTGCACCAAGACAAATTCCTTGTGTGTCCAATCACACTTGGCCAATAAATAATTCTATTCTATTCTGTTCTATTCTATTCTATTCTATTCTATTCTATTCTATTCTATTCTATAGAGATCTGTATTTTTTTTTCAAATGCCATGCAAAGTATAGGAGTTGGAATTGAGTCCTTTAACCATATCAACTTTGTTTTTGTGTTTGACCCCTCCAGTTGCCTCACAGGGCCACTTACTAATTTACTTTTAAAATGTAGACTGTCAATTTTATATGGTTTAATTTAAAAAAAAAAGATTGCATGTCATTGGACCAGTTGGAGAGTTGGGAGGTTTTGCCACTAGAGGGCACTGTGATATGCTCTTTCAGAACACATGGCTAGACTTAGGACTCTCCTAAGATACCATGAATTGTAATTCTGCAGCCCTTTTAACGGGACAGTGTTCAGACATGATATTCAACTTTTTCTTTTTAAAAAGAGACCTTTTAAAGCAGTTGATCATATTGCACATTCCTCCCTCCTTTTCTTGTTGCTCTATATTGGATCCATAGTCCCTATTATTAACTGAACTGCGGTTAGTTGCGGCTTGTTCTGGAATTGGAAACACAAAGTGGTTTTTTCTATGCTATGTTTTGTAATCCAGGGTTAATGACTACCTTCCACCTGTGATGGTTGTGCTTTCTTAGTCACATATCTGTATTTTTTTTAATGAGTAATGAATTTCTAGTTGTAAGGGATGTTACCTCACTGACTGTAGGTTCTGACAAATCTTCCAAATGAGATGACTTTCTTAGGAAAAGCTTTTGGCTATTTCTTGTATTACTTCATGGAATAAGAACAAGCCACCGGAAGAGTATCCTCTCATGAATCTTTTTGTTTCGTTGGAATTAACTTCTCAATCTTTCAATAATTTCCAGAATGGCTTAAATTAAATAGCATGATTTGTGTTTTGGGAGTATTTAAGTTCAGCAAAATTAGGACTAATTGGTAGAATTGTCTATAAAGTGAGCCAATATTCACAAAATGAACGTTAGCATATGTTAAAATATATTTTAATATTGTCATTTTGCTCAATTTTGTATGGCATATATACTGTGTATGTGCATTTTGGAGTCCAGTGAACAATCACTTCAATATGAGCCAAAAGTATGCGGCAGCAACAAAAAAAAGCGCCAATGCAAATCCTAGGCTGCATTAACAGAGGGATAGAATCTAATATGTTAATACAGCTTTACACCTGACATGTTCGTACCGCTTTACAAGGCCTTAGTGGGCCACACTTGGAATACTGCATCCTATTTTGATCACCACAGTATAAAAAGATCTTGAGACTCTGGAAAGAAGAGAGAAGACTAAAATATATGAAGAACGGTTACAGGAATTGGGTATGTCTAGTCTAGTGAAAAGAAGGACTAGGGGACATATGACAGCAGTGTTCCAGTATTTGAGGGGCTGCCACAAAGATGAGGAGGGGAAACTATTGTCCAAAGGACCAGAAGGCAAGGCAAGAAATGATGGATTGAAACTAATCAAGGAGAGGAGTCACCTAGAACTCAGGAGAAATTTCCTAACAATGAGAACAATCAACCAGTGGAACTGCTTGCTTTCAGAAGTTGTAGGTGCCCCATCACTGGAGGCTTTCAGGAAGAGACTGGACAGCCATTTGTCTGAAATGGTATAGACTCTCCTGCTTGATCAGGGGGTTGGACTAGATGACCCCCAAGGTCCCTTCCAACTCTTGTTATTCTATGTTCTATGTGCCTATGCACCTTGGAGCAAGCTCTTAACCCCAAGGAGTTCCACAGTGGAGAAGCCAGTGTTAACCTCAAATTCTTACGGTGTTTGGCTTGTTTGGGAATGAAAAAACCAGGAAGATAAAAATTGTCTAAACGGGGAACTCCTGACGCACTTAAAAAGCACACAAATAATCCATAGCTTCTATGTTTCAAAGCACTTGATTTAAAATGTCTTTACATGGTGCAAAACAATTTTTTGGATCTATTTGTGAAAGGTAAACAAAATTACTTTATATTGCATATTAAGACTAGCACTGATGATGTTACCTAGTTTGGTAATGAAACGTCTGCAAGAAAACAAGTTCAGAGAGCACCAAGGACCCCTCATATTTCATATCACTGTTCTTTAGTAAATAGCAACAACTGGTTTGCATTCTTCCTTGCCTCCCCTTCCTCCATCATTTCTACTACTGTTGGGAGATGGAATCTTCAGTTCTGCATACACCGATGATCCATTCTTTCCTGTTCCTCATACCTCTGAGAATTGGCTTTAGATGTTTTTAACATCTTCATTTGAAGAAAAAAACCAAGTACACAATGTAAAGGGAGAGATCCCTGGTACCCTAATTTTTTTTATTATCTTTCTGTTTGCTTCAAGAAGCAAGATACCCAAGCCCTTTTACAACTCTGATGCTGTAAAAGATGCTGGCTCAGCACCTTTAGGAGAAATACTCGTTATAGTTTTCAGGGCCTGGCAATCAACACTTCCGACTGCTTTCCTACTATCTGGTTAACTATATTTTAATAGTAATGGTATGTTTAAATGCCACCTCTGAAACAAGGGAGAAACAGGATTTATTGATATTTTGCAGAAGTGCCGTTTGTCTTAATATTGTGGATGTTTCCAAACTTTTGTTTGATTTTTAGAAGTTTTTGGTGGTGGTGTCCTTCTTCAAACTTTAAATCTATTGGCCTTTCGTTGATCAAAGCTACTGAATGAAAAAAATTATTGAAAATCAGTTTTTTTTAAAACCCCAAATCATACAGAGAGGAAGATTTATATAATGTATGTAATATCTAAAACTAGCATACTGGATGCATTTGAAAGAAAGCAAATGCTGGCGATGGAACATGCTGGCTTCAATTTTCTCGTATGGAGATCTGAGGGTGTTGAGTTCCTTGACTGCAAATTGCAGCGGTTTGCCAAACTGTCTAAAAATAAAGAGGGTAGTGAGTGACTTCAATATTTTTCCTTTTGAAATATTGCTATTTTACACCATGCAGCCTATAATAATCCTATTCCTGCATTGGATTTGTACTTTCCTTCCGTTGTCTCTTTGCTCACTTGTCCAACTCACCGTAACTGTCAACATTCTGTCCTTTGCTTGGTTTAAATCATTCATTGTATAAATATTTGGGGGGGGGGGCAAACTTTTAAGAAAATGGCAGATTGTACAGTGTATAGACTTCACAATGTTTTGTTACCTGTCTGAACGTGAGGTTTTTTTCCCTCAAGTTTCCCTTTCAAACAAAAAAGGATTCACTTTTCGATGCTGTTTTGTGTGTAAAACATATGTCCTGCAACCTAGTCTTGAATTAAGGCAATATCGTTATTAAGAGAAATCAGCGGTGATAGCTTCTGCTTAACATAAATTTTAAATAAATCTAACTTTACTTAAATCTATATGCACACAATTAGAGAGGCACTGTGTTGGGAATCAAATACAGTATATACTTGAAATAGAACAGCTCCAATTTCTTTCTCTAGGCACTGAGAAATGGAGCCATTCAGGATGTATTTTTTGGTCAGCCTTCGCATGAATCAAAACACAGATCTGCAAGGATTGTCTTCTCAAGAAATTCCCATAGTAATCCCACATATAGGTGGGCACTGGTTTGATGAGCCTCCTAGCATTAGCTTCAAATTGTTCTAATGGAACCCAATTCTTGACTGCATTCCTATTTTAAAGTGGATTGTCCTTTATCCCTTTCAGTGATTCATTCCTCTACTTTCTTTTTAAGGAAGAAAGAAGAGGCATGGAAAAGAACAGACCTATAATTCATGAAGTATAAAAGTAGGCTCTGTGCATTATGTAGCTGATTTGATCTGATCGCTTATTATTATGTTTCCTAGTATGATTTGATTGCTTATTTGTACCCTTTGACTATTATTGTTATACCTATGATTCTTGACGAATGCATTTTTTTTCTTTTTATGAACACTGAGAACATTTGCACCAAAACAAATTCCTTGTGTGTCCAATCACACTTGGCCAATAAATAATTCTGTTCCATTCCATTCCATTCCATTCCATTCCATTCCATTCCATTCCATTCCATTCTATTCTATTCTATTCTATTCTATTCTATTCTATTCTATTCTATTCTATTCTGTTCTATTCTATTCTATTCTGATGAATTTATTTCTAGGGTTGACAGACAAAAGGCTAGCGGTTAGTAAATGGGATAAGGAAACTGGCTAAGTTGTCCTAATAACCCCCTTTTTAATATTAGAGATGTGTTTAGAATTCCCTAATATAAGCAATTTTCTTCTTTGATGTGTCTTTTTTTTTCTCTTTTAGCTTTTCGTTGTAGCCTCCAGCTTCTTGGAAATATTGCAACAGGGAACCGTGACTCTCAGAATTCAATATGGAAACTTGCTTTCCCTTCTCTTTTCTTGTAAGCATCTGCAATTGTCACCTTTTCTCACAAAAAGGGTAGAGTTGCTTGAAGGTACTTTAATTATGCTTGATTTTAAGGTTCATTGACATTGTTTGCAAGTCCTAAAGTTATTTGGAGAGGGGGGGAAAAACTTATCAGGGTAATAAGGGAATTGGGATTATATTCTGTGGTTTTCTCCCTCCACATTAATTTAAAGAGTCAGAATGAGAGTTTCTGTTTTAGGTTGGATTAAATTGGATGGCAGGACCATGAGCTTTTCTTTGCGGCTTAAAGATTTATGTTTAATCAAATTCAGGTAGGTGGTTTCTCCATCTTCAGCAAGATTTGCTTTCTATCATCTGCAGATGCAGAAGTTGAAATTCATTCAGGTTTGGATATATCCAATGAATAACTCAACTAAATAAGTAAAAATGTCAACAGAAAGCAGTTTAAAAAAAAAAAAGCCTTAGTTTTCAGATAAAAAGAAGCAAATATACTTGGTTAGCAGGAACATTTTGGGGCTGCCTTTGAATCAATATTGATTCCGGGCAACTATCTAGACAAGTCCATGCTATTTTCCCAGCAACATGTTCCCTTGCTTTCTTCCTGGAGCAGAGAGAGAGAGAGAGAGAGGGATTGGTTCAACATCGTTCAACTGGCTTAATTTCTAGGGCAAGATTGGAATGTGCAGTCTCCCAATTTCTAACCCAATGCATTTCTAACCCAAAACTGGGCACTAAGCAGGTATCTAGTTTCCTGTCACTTCATTCTTCCACATCCCACACTCGGGAAACGATAGGAAGGGCCTGGCTTGTTCTCTCTCGGTGACTCCTTTTCAGATATTTGAAGAGTGTTAAACTGTTAGGGTGTCTATTGATATTTTTTTTAAGGCAATTAAAGTGAGCCTTAGAAGCAGAGACATTGTGAACTATTCCCTCTAATAATTTGGCGGTTGATTCAAAGTGGTTTATTTTGTTGATCTCAATTAAATGGTGCTTTGTACTACAGTATTCTGTTGTCATTGATCCTTGCATATTTGCTAACCGTATTTATAAAAGTAGGGTTTGTGAAATACTTGGGGTTGGTATGGATTGGAACAATGTATAAACGCAGTAAATAGATAAATTAATATTCTGCCTTCAACATCATTTCTTACTGCTAAACACTCCCACTTCCTCCAGTCTCTTCTTGCTAAAAAATTCCGAGCCTCCAATCATTTTCATTATCCTTATTTGCATCTCTCTCGGTTTGTCAGAACGTTTCACAATAACTTTGGTTGTAAAAATATTATAGTTTAATCACTGCTGCTGTTCTTGTTCCTTTCCTTTCTTTCGTTTTTAAAGGAATTGCTTAAATCATCAAGATGAGAAGATCATTGATTATTGCTCTGTCGTCCTTTTCACGTGCCTTAATCCTGAGCGAACCAGACAACTACAGGAACAAAACAACTTGAAAATGGCCCTCCGTGTTTTTCAAACTTCTAGAAGATGCCCAGAATTGAAATGGACGTATGTATTGTGTTCAACTTTTTCAAAATGGTAACAGAGGCTCTTGCTTTAGCTTTTGATAACCTTCCATTCTACAGGGTATAAGTTATAGCTTCTTTTACATTCTTTTTAGTGCAGGGAGTGTAAAAATGTTGCACTGATCAAGTGTAACTGAGTTATATCTATTAAGCCTCTGTTCATCAAAGATAAGACCCCAAATGGCATGTTATATTGGCATTTTTTGACTTTTTATTAGTAGCACCTGGCTAAGCTGCTCCCAGGTGCTTTTGTTGTTGTCCAGCAAACTGCAGAAACAGGTATGGGGAGGAGGAAGAAAACACGGAGAAGCATTTTGGTTCATGGACCAAAGCCTTTTTTACTTATCTGAAAGGAATCTGGACTCTAATGATGGAGCCAGAAATGTGATTCATATTCAGCATATTGACTTGAAACCAGATATATTTTTGTTGGGCATTTTGCTGGATCAATATAATAATAGAGGGAATGCATATTTGATTTTCCATGTACTGACTGCAGCTAGAATTGTATTTGTGCAACAATGGAAATGTGAAGAGATTCCGACAGATGAAAATTAAAAAAAACATTAGAATGTGCAGAAAGGGATAGGCTAACACTTGTAATGAAGGGAAAGAAGGAAACTGAATACTTTCTGACTTGGGATTTATTTTATCAATGGCTAGCTGAAAAAAACAGGAGAAAGGCATGTTGAATTGGTTAAGTAAATAATGTTATTATTTATACTACTATAATTAACATCAATGTAATGAATATTGTAAATGTTTTGATTATTTTATCCTAAAAATATTTGTACCCAGACAATACACTGTTTGATTAAAATTGGAATTTTTACATGCTATAAAAATAAAAACTTGGGGGGAAAGAAATGTGATTCAGATTAAGGGCCACTTTTTGAATTACACCTATGAGGCTTGAGTGTCTAAAAAAGGATGATGCCCACAAACAATGTACCGTGTTTCTCATATAATAAGGCCGGGTCTTATTTTTGAGCCCAAAAATGGCTAGGCCGTCTTTTCGGGGTGACTTAATTCCCCCCTTGCATCTTCGGGCGGGCGGCGATGGCTTGGATGTTGACCTCGGCATTGGTGGGGCACTTCGTATCGGGGTCAACGCAGGCAGCACCATATCCGGGTGTGCAACAAAAGTACTTCCTAACAGCAAGCCCCCACCATTCCCCCCATTTTGCATGTTTTAATATAGGCCTTAATCTGGGGGAGGGGCTTAATTTCATTTCATGCCTATAAACCATTCTGGGACTTCCTATTGGGGAGGCCGTATTGTTGGAGAAACAGGGTAGTTTATTCACTTTAGAAATTTTAGAGTGGCTCTTCAGACCCCAAAATATTGCACACATTCAGTGAGAAATTCCCTGAATTTCTGGTTCTAGTGACCAACTCACATTGGATCCTGCAACATCTTAAAGCTCTGCTCATTGCACAGCTTGGGTTTTGGTGTTCATACATCATCGGGGTAACTCAAAAGAGCCATGTTATGATGCCATTATGCAAATGAAGTGAATTGTGTAATTATGTCATATAGTTACTGATGTTATTTATGGTTGAATTTTTGTACAACCACTAAATCTTGCAGTATTTATTCAGAGGTTCCCTGAGGACATGTGAACCATAGCTGGACAATCCTCTTTTTCTATGGAGGCAGAACTTACACCTCTATCTTTTTCTGCCTCCCTCCCTCCCTATCTTTCCCCCTAATTTTTCTTTACTGATTTTGGTATTGTCAATGTGCACGGAACAGAATTAATTTTGGGATAGTTGCATGTTTTTAAATAAAACTATGGATGATATAGGCCCATCTATACCTTTTAAAGTACTTTTAGCCTTTGGAATTCTGGAAAATAAATATAATGACAATTACAAAATCTGGCTTACTTCTATGGAAGATTTTTCCGCCAGAACCGCTGCCTATTTGGTACAGTTCCTTGGATGCCAGAGTAATCTTTTTGCGGGAATGGAAGAGGAAACATTGTGAAAGTTAGCTTTTGCTAGCTCTGGAGTACATGCTCAGTGGTTCCAACTCACCATGTTTTATATTTTAAAAAATCAACATAAAATTAATTTTACGCTATTTTTAAAGAAATTGAGGATCAGGAAATTGAGCATATATACCTCCGTTTGAACTTTCAAAGTAATTCCTGATTACACATTTACATTCTGGAGTGAGAATATTAATAATTTTGTTACTTGGCTATGTAACTTAGCTGGTACTGTAAGAAATATAACCTGTCCGGTTTCAGTGTGAACTACATTAATACAGTGCAGAGGTGTTAACTTTTTTGTTTAATTATAACCAACAACAGTATATCTTACTTTTTGTGTGTTTTTTTTCCCTAATTTCAGGACCTTGATTGTTACCAACCATTTGCTGCAGTGCCCCGAGTTGGTCAAGGCCCTCTATGCCAAACTGAGCGATCCAGAAAGGTAACCCCAAAAACCAGTGTGGGTTTTAGTAGTTAGCATACCATCCAGAGTATCCTGTTCACATGATTTTTTTTTGGGGGGGGGGAAACCCGGCGTGGTTTTTATAGTTGGCACAGAATCCCTAAATACATGTTTCTGTGTCAGTAATGGTTTTAAATTGGTTGGTTAACATTACAATCCAGCCGCAACTGGCAAGGATTTGGATAGGAGTTGCAGAATCCAGGTTGGCGCCCTCACTTTCTAAATAAATGCGCAGGCTGGAGATAAATGAAAAGAAGATTTCATGCTTGGGCCCTGATTTCGTAAGAGCATCATGCCCTGCTGCATGGAATGACTCAACCTAACTTCTCATTTCGTAGCTAGAGCGGAAAAACAAAACTAAATAAAAATAAAACACAACAAAGTGTCTATCTGCCAGATCATTTCAGATACCTTCAACCCTCCAGCCAAATTAAGGGCAAGATGAACATTTTTTTTCCTGCCATCAGCCATGTCTTCTTACAAACAAGCCGGTACATGAAATGAAACTCGAGAGGATATATTAGCAAAGTAAAGAAGATTAGAAATATCAAACAGGATATTTTGGGCATCAGTAAGGTACATACGTGGCTAATATGATTGTATTTTTCTCTGACCACCTTCATCACAAAAACCAATTTTAGTAAAAAGCACGATAGGGATCCTATTCCTTACCTGTGATGACCCAGGGCATGGCACAAAGGCAACACAGTCAGATAATCAGTAGGAATCCCTTTATATTAGCTCCAACTTTGCCCCCATTGTCCTGGTTACCTTCTGGCTGGAGAAAAACTCTCCCAGGAACAGCGTTTGGCTGCAGAGAATCAAGTCCAAAACGTGGTCAACAAAAACCGTAACTATAAGTCCAATCAAGGCAAGATGAGGTAATTAGTCCACTAGGGCGGGAACAAGAATTCCAGACATGAAGGCACGGCAATAACTCAACACGGTAGGGAAGACACCAGGAACACAAATAAGCAAAGTCAACACAAGATAAACTCACGTTTACTCCCAGCAGCTGCCGCACTCAGCATGCATCTCTTTTAAACTCTCTTCCCAGCTGTGGCTAATGAAGGGAATCAGGGCCCTTTCCTCCCCCATAAGCCACACAACCCATGTTGCTCTCTTCTCCATTCCACCCTGCGTGCCCTAGGATGAAGAGTGGGTGGGCCTGGGTCTTCCTCTGAACTCCCTCTCCCTTGATCTACCTCTCCCTTGCTCTGCCCAGCCAGACTTTGCCCTTCCCCAGTTTCCTCCACAGCCAATGGAGCCACACTCCCACTTCCTGTCAGCTGTTCATCTTCCTCCTCAGATTCAGACTCCAATAGGGGCATGACATTACCCATCAGTATTTCGTAATTATACTTTGAAGGAATTAAATAGAAGTCATGATTTTGGTTCAAAAAGAGTGCACAGATTTTAACTAGGATTTGCACATACTGGGGGATAGCATGCACCGAAACATAAATAAAAGTATCATAACCTAACTTAGTCAGTGGTTAGCTTCCAGCCAGGGTTTGCAAACTGTCCAGATGCTGGTTTCACTTCTAGTTTGTGCCAATGGTGATATGCAACTTTAACTGTGGTTAAAAAGCACACAGGAATCCCGAACGATGAATCTTACTAGGCAATATTTTTAAAAAATATTAGCCATCCAGATAATTAAAATTTAAAAATGGTATGAACATCTATAACATAGCTTTGTTCCTGACGTGGGATCTTATCTTTAAAATACTGCAAGACATAACTAGAAGCACGTAAGCTCTTCCCTGGTCACATTGCCCTGACTGTTCATAATCATCTTAACCTAAGGCAGGGGTGTCAAACTCGGTTTCATTGAGGGGTGCATCAAGGTTGTGTTTGACCTCAGGGGCCTGGGGTGGGTGTGGCTGTGGTAGGCGTGGCCGGGGTGGGTGTGGCCAGCTTGATGCCACTCATGTTGGGGGCACCTGTGGTGGCCAGGTGCTAAGGCAGGACTTCGCTCAAACCCTCCCTCACTCTAATTATAATCTTCCTCCCTCCCTCTTCATTCTCCTTTCTTCTTCCTTCCCCTCTTTCCTTATTTTTCCTTCCTTGCTCTCTTCCTATCTTCCCATCATTTACTTGGTCTTTCCTCTTTCCCTTTCTCCTTTACTGTTCCCTCTTGCATGCTCAAATGCAAAAGGGGAAACATTTCTCCTTTTGTTTCATTTTTAATTTGTTTTGCCCCATTTTCACTGGTAGAGGGCTGCAGGAGGCCATCGCGGCTGAAAACGGGGCCCTTCCGAGCTCTGATTTCAGTGACAGAGGCACCATGGGCCAATCCTTTGTTGTTTCCAGGGCGGCCCTGTGGGCCAGAACTAAGCACCCTGCAGGCCGCATCTGGCCCACGGGCCTTGAGTTTGACATCTCTGACCTAAGGTATCCAAAAAGCAGTCAGAAAGCCTTCTTATCTAGGACTTTTGGGGTGATAATCATTGATGTTCGGTCTATATTGGTGGGTGGGGACGCCATCGAATAATGGTCCTCTCCCTTGTCTTTCTGCAGAGTGTTGCAATCTCCATCATTTACTCTGATACCCAGTCTGTGTGCAGACCTACTTACCTCTGCACGATTCAGCCATGGTTAATAAAGTTTCTTAAAAAAGGAATTGGGACTAATGGTGTTTGGCAGACTGGGACCGGCTCTGGAGCAGCCTGTCCCATCCTCTGATGTGCTCTTAATGATAAAGCAGGGGTTGGATGCTAGTTCTGCAGCTGGTGCACTCCTGTTGCTTGCAGTGAAAGGGAAAATATTTCTGCAAACAAATCGAAACATAAAAGACGGGATGGAAAATACTAGTTTTCCTTTCTACATGCCAGCACAAACCCAGAAGGGCCTTTGATGGAATGGTTTGTTCAATTCAGATCTCCCTACTGTGCTCAGTAGGATTTCTCTGTTAAAATATTTATTCTGATTTAAAGAAAAAAAGAATCAGTATTCCCTGAATTTTGGGAACTTTTTAACCACCACAGAAATTTCATCAGTTATAAATTAGTGGTAGCTTGTGTCTTTCATGATGAATGCTGTAGTCCACAGTCTTAATATCTCGTTTAATGGAGTCCATGATGCTCTCTGAGCTTGCTTGCTTGCTTCATTGCATGTTAAGTACACAGAATATAGAATCATAACGTTGAAAGGGATCTTGGAGGCCTTCTAGTCCAACCCCTTGCCCATGGCAGGAGATCTTACACTATCCTGGACAAATGGCTCTCCGATTTCTTCTTGAAAACCTCCAGTAATGAAACACCCACAATTTCCAGAGGTGATTTTAATTTAATTCCATTAAAATGTTTAAAATTTACTCTGCTAATTGCCTTTTTTGTAGCTTGGGTAATATTTATATTTGCTACTGGTTCCAATTATGCTAACAAACAAGGGCTTTCTGTATTATCAAGTTATTCTGTAGCTGCTCTCAAAGGAATATATACACCAGCCTGCCTATTAACCTTTTGATAACGGCAGAATAGTTCTTCTTTCATCATATAAAAACTTACAGTTTCTGTTCTGAAGAATGATTATTTCATAACAATTTTAACAATACGATTCCTTGAAACTACCAGACAATGCAAATAGAAATTTTCCTGAAGTCATAATAATATTTTTTTTAAAAATTGTATCTTACTCGACTCCCATCATTATTTTAATACAATGATTATTTTGGATTAGAAATTTTATATTTTTATTCAGCGAGTTTCAAAAAACATTAAGTTCTCTAAGTGCTTATTATAAACTGAAGCTGCTGAACGTTAATCCTCCACTTTTCAGACCCCACCGCTGACATCTCCCAGTGTACTTTAACGATTTCTTTGTGGGTAGAAGGTTAGGTTGGAAAGATTGCATTTTAAAAATGATATCATGTAATAGACACAAATGTTTGCAAGAATAAGAGGTTTCCTTAAGGTGGAGTGTCTAGACTAAAAGGGGCCATAATTTATTCTTTATGTAAATTGGAACTGGGGTTGCGTATCACTTCCTAGGTATGCTTAGATTCATACAGCCCTCCAAGTCTCTCTGAAGCTGCTGATCAGCTCCCAGTTCTACCAGTATCAAGTTTTCTCTCTTACTTCTAACTATGGAACTGATATCCATCCCACTTGGTGGCAGGAATGGTTGTTAGGGATTCACATCTCTCTCTCTTGGGACTATAGCAATAGCATTTAGACTTATGTACCATTCCATAGTGCTTTACAGCGCACTCTGGGCGCTTTTTCAGCATATTGCCCCTAACAATCTGGGGTCCTCATTTTACTGACCTCAGAAGGAGGGAAGGCTGAGTCAACCTTGAGCCCTTTTCAGGATCAAACTCCAGACTGTGGGCAGAGTTAACTTAGCTTGCAGTACTGCATTCTAACCACTGCACCACCAGGGCTCCTTTACTGAGTAGGGCTTACTTTACGGAGACATGGCCTTTCTGGTAGACAAATGGCTTCTGTTCCAATCCCTGAAACCTGTCGCAACTCCACTAGATGGAACCCAAACTGGAAGATCTGCTGCACAATGGAATGGAGGGTGCTGGAGAGGCGCTGTGTGGCTTGCCACACAGGTTAGGGAAGCTGCCCCTGGGGTGTGAATGGTATGGGGGATTGCACAAGATGTGGGTCAGGGAGGTTGGGAGGGTATGAGAGAGGCTCACTGTGGGTTGGGGACAGTGCGAGGATGCGTATGAGAGGCACTGCACAGGTCAGGCAGGGCATGCAAGAGACATGGTCAGGGAGGGTATGTGAGAGGTGCTACCTGGATTGTGGAGGGTGTCTGAAGGTGTGCAAGGATGTACAGGTAGTTGGTGCAGCATGAGGGGCTGGAGGGAGGATGCACAGGTGAGAGAGATTCAACCCAAAGAATCTTTCCTGTTGGCTTCCTCATTGACTTTTGGGAAAAGCCACCAGGTACGTTTGCAGATATGATTCTCTGATCGTGAGGCACTTGGCAACCGATCGTCAGTGCAAATGGATTACCAAGCACCCAGATCATGATCACATGACCAGGAGGGTGCCAGGATGGCTGGAATTCTGAAGTCCAGCTATAACAACCATTTGCTCAATACCATTGCAACTTGGAATGATCACTGACCAAATGGTCATAGACCAAGGACTATCCAAATCGACATTGTACCTCAAGCTCTGTAGCTCTTATCAGTAACACTTCCTTTTTTTTGTTCTCCAGGACTTTCTTGTTAGAATTAATTCTGTCAGAAATGAAGGAAAGTAGTGTCCTAATCGGTGAAGAGATGGCTACGTTTCTTGCAGCGTCTTTTGAAGAGAAGTCCCAGTCGGTGCTAAGATTGGTTTCTGCCACAAATGATGAGGTAAAATTTTCCACTCTTACGTTAAAAGGTGAATTGTAAAATATAGCCTGGAGTTCTACACTGGGGCACCTGCCCAAATGCTGGCAGCGTGACGGGCCCACATAGCAAAGGGGCAGCCCTTCAGTCACAGTGTCACACCTGCCATCTTACAGATTTTGACTCTAGCCCTCCAAAAACATCTCTGACTTTGTGACAGTTCAGCTCAAGGACAAGAAATTCCCTGCATACAATACCAGGCACACTTTGGTGGATAAATATTTTATCAGTCTTCTCTTCCCTTAGAGCTCTCTTGGAATGTGAAGAGGTTAGACAAACGTTCCTTGCACATATTTACTTAGGTACAATAGCAAGAGATTTGCCATACAGTCATTTTGCGTGACAGATTTTGCTCATTAAAACCAACTCATGCCAACTCAAGTAACAAAATAACGCCCATCAATTGTCAGGATATTGATGTTTACTGGAAGAAATGGGAAATTGCTTTGTTTTGTTGCTTTCTAGTGGGGGGGGGGCTGAAACCAAAGAAAGGATTAGAAGAAGACCCACACTTTGGGGGAACAGATGGCAGGTGGGACTGCACGATCAAAGGCCTGACACTCCATTGTCTATGACTCATAAAAAAGGAGTGGCATTCTGGTTGTGTGATCGTGGCTGCCATCTTGCCATCCCACGGATAGCGTGGCCAAAAATTGCCCAAAACTTGTGACTTCGTTTGCTGTCTGGAATGCTTAAATGAGTATGGTTTAGCAATAATTTAATCAAATCACCTGCTAGCTGCATAGCCTGTCTTCTTAAGTAAAAAATGTTGGTATTAACTTTTGGTTAGTTACTAGCTAATCAATCCCAAGCTAATTCTTGGAAAATTTAATAACAAAAGTCCTTATTAATTAGATAAAATTGGACAAAAGCTATACTGTAGCATAAGCCTTTGTAAATTCAGCCTTTATTTTTAAAAGTCTTTTTTTCTGCAAATAATAATTTGGCAATTGATATAATTGGAAATTATTAGTGCAGGTGTGGTTACTCAATGCCAAGAATGATTTAACGGTTGAATAAATAAATGAGAATTTATCCTGTTTCTGATATTCTAATACTGGATAGACAGAAATATTTTTTTAAAAACCCCTCTCATTCAGAAATACTCTTTAATGTACCAGTTGAATAGTTATTAAAGTTTAATATAAATTATGGTAGTTCAGCTATACAAATTCTTAGTGATCATTAATTGTGATCTTGGATCTTTGGATTATCTAATGAGAATTCCAGTATATTATCTTAGAAATAAATGTATATAATATATTTTTAGGAATTTAAGCTTGTTTCTGGTGTTCTACACAACGTCAGCCTTATAGACAAGTTTTGGCTTGTTTATAATTCTGGCTTGGAAAGGATGATTGTATTTTTTGGTTATCAAAGTTTGCATTTCAGTTTACTGCAGAAATTTTGTATTAAAAAGGCATTATCTTAATGCGGGTATTCTGTTCATCAAAATTCCGCAGAAAATAGAGCCATTAAAACAGTGTACCAAGAACGTTTGAGTTAACTTGTATAAAACCCATACTTGTGGATTTTGGATAAAAATTTGCTTTTTCTATCTGCAAGAGTGAAACTTATCCTTTGCCTGTCTTGGTAACCAAAAAGTATAGAAACTTGCTTTTGCAAAAGGTGAAACAATCTTTTAAAAACCTGAATTGGTTATGTATTATTTTTAACCAATAATGTTGACTTACAACAGTTCATTTAGTGACCATTCAAAGTTACAATGGCACTGAAAAAAGTGACTTATGACCGTTTTTCACACTTATGACTGTGGAAGAATCCCCATGGTTATGTGATTTACATTTGGATACTTGACAGCTGGTTCATGGTGTCCTGGCATCCTGTGATCACCTTTTGTGACCTTCTGACAAGCAAAGACATTGGGGAAGCCAGATTCACTTACAGTAACAACCGTGTTACTTAACAACTTTAGTGATTCACTTAAAAAATTTCTCATTTAACAACATAAATTTTGGGCTCAATTGTGGTTGAGGCAAGTTGAGGACTACCTGTATACAGTCCTAGACAAGGTAAATAAGTGGCCTGGATTAATCTAGTCTTGTTAGAGATGGCATCAACTCTTTGCCCCAGTGAACTGTTCTGACCATTGGGGCAAATGTCCAGAGTTTGTTAAATCTCTGTGCTTAAAAGACAAGGAGACAAAACTTCCCCTCTGTTTCCCACCCCACCCCCCACCCCCCGTCTCTCCCATGTATACACCTTAGTCCAGTGGTGGCTAACCTTTTTGGGCTCCTGTGCCAAAAATTGTGTGTGCACTTGCATGCTCGCACTCGCGTGCCAGCACCCAGAATGCAATGCACCTCCCCACCCCCTATGCATGTGCACGCAATCCCCACCCATCCACCCACCCACCCCACCACCCCCTTAACTGCACTGCGCCTCACAGCTGATTTTCGGCCGGTTTGAGGCCTTTTTCGGCCTCCCAGAGGCTTGAGGAAGGCTTCTGCAGGCTTTGCAGGCCGAAAACTAGGCCCGTTTTGTCACTTCCAGTATTTTTGGAAAGACAGGAAGTGATGAAACTGGCCTAGTTTTTGGCCTGCAAAGCCTGCAGAAGCCTTCCTCAAGCCTCTAGGAGGCTGAAAAAGGCCTCAAACCGCCCAAAAATCAGCTCTGAGGCACACGCATGCGCAGGGAGGTAAGTTTGCCTGCAGCTCGCGTGCTGGCACAAAAGGCTCTGTGTGCTTCCAGGCCCAGATGGACTTCCGGCAGAATTTTATAAAACATTACAAGAATCGTTGAATCTTCCATTGCTAGAAGTTATGAATGAAGTTATGTTAAAGAAGAAGATACCTAAATCATGGTCAGAAGCCTATATTACACTTATTCCAAAAGAGGAGGCTGACCCATTACAAATTAAGAACTATAGACCCATTTCTCTACTAAATGCAGATTATAAAATCTTTGCTTCAATATTGGCAGAAAGACTTAAAAAATATTTAAATAATTTTATCCATCCTGATCAAAATGGATTTCTGCCAAAGAGACAAATTAAAGACAATATGAGAGTAATCTTGGACACCTTGGAATACTACGAGGCACATCCTGAAAAACAAATGGCTCTGATATTTCTAGATGCATAGAAGGCATTTGATAATGTGAATTGGCGATTCATGTTATTACTGTTGGAACAGATGGGTTTTGCTAGAAAATTTATTCAAGCAATAGAAGCTATATACTATAAGCAAATGGCAAAGGTAATGATAGAGGGAGAACTGACAGACTCTATCAATATAAGAAAAGGAACAAGACAAGGGTGCCCACTATCACCTTTGTTGTTTGTGTTAACTTTGGAAGTGCTAAACAGAAATATTAGAGATGAAAAGAATATAAAAGGAATGAAAATCAAAAAGGAAGAATTTAAGCTGCAAGCATTTGCGGATGATCTGGTTTTCATCTTAGAAGACCCTTTAGAAACAGCATCAAAATTGATAGAAAAGATAGAGACATATGGAAAGGTGGCTGGTTTGAAAATAAATAAAGACAAAACAAAGATTTTGGCAAAGAATATGCTATTAAGACAAAAGGAAGAACTGGCAGACCTATTGAAAATTCAGGTCACGAATAAGATTAAGTACTTGGGGATATATTTGACAGCAAGATGTAGTACATTAAAAGAGAATAATTATATTAAACTTAAACAGCAGATAGCGCTAGATTTGGCGAAATGGGAAAATTTACAACTGTCACTAATAGGGAGAATTTCAACAATCAAGATGAATATATTACCCAGAATTTTATATTTGTTTCAAACAATTCCAATTAGGCTTGGAAAAGACTATTTTGAAGATTTAAATAAAATTGTGTTGAAATATATATGGCAAGGTAAGAAAGCGAGAATAAAGTTAAAACTTTTGCAAGATGCTAGAATTAGAGGAGGATTTGGTTTGCCTAATTGGGAGTTGTACTACCAAGCTACAAATCTGATGTGGGTTAAGGAATGGATAACACTAAGAAATACTAGATTGTTGACATTAGAAGGACATGATTTGTTGTTGGGGTGGCATGCTTTTTTATGGTATAAAGGAACTAAAACACAGGGCTATTTTAGAAGACATTATATACGGGAGTCTCTGTGGTTAAACTGGGAGAAGATTAAAAGACAATGTTATTTGAAAATTCCAGTCTGGTTATTGACTATTGAAGCATTTTCGTATCCTATAATATACAAAAAGGAACAAACAGTTAGATATGGTGAAATATTGAATGAAAAGGGTGAACTTAAATATATGCAAAAACTAGAGGAACAAGGTATAAAGATGAATTAGTTTTCATATGCGCAAATACATTCAAGGTATGATAAAGATTCTAAAACAGAAGGTTTCTATGATAAACTGACTGACTTAGATAAGATTTTGACAGGTACTGATGAAAAGGTGATTAAAAAAATTGTATGGATATTTATTAGAAATTAAACTAGAAGAAGAACAAGTTAAAGAAACTATGATTGCTTGGGGGAAGAATTTTGGATATGGGATCGATTTAGAGAAATGGCAAAAATTGTGGTCTCAAAATTATAAAATGACAATGTCAACAGCATATAAAGAAAATTTGTATAAGATGTTTTACAGGTGGCATTTTCCCCTGACAAGAATAGCAAGAATGTTCAAGAATAAATCCGAAAAATGTTGGAAATGTCATCAGACACCTGGCTCATATTACCATATGTGGTGGACTTGTGCGGATGCTAAAAAATACTGGACTAAAATGCACATGTGGTTGGAAAAAATGACAAAAAAACATATAGACTTGAAACCAGAGATATTTTTATTGGGAATTTTACCTGAAATATATAGTAAAGACTTGAAATACGTGATTGTAAATGTATTAACAGCGGCTAGGATTGTATTTGCTAAAAACTGGAAAAATGAGAAAATACCATCACAGGAGGAAATCATTAAGAAAATATTGGAATGTGCTGAAATGAGTAGATTGACATTTGAAATTAGAGAACAAGAGGATAAACAATTTTATAAAATTTGGGATCTTTTCTGTCAATGGTTAGACAATAAAATACAGTAATGAAATATGTAGACTTTTAGAAAATAATAAATATATAAAGATGTACTTCTTTCTTATTATATCTACAAAATGATTTTAGGATAGATTTGGGATGATAATATGAACTATTATAAAATAAACTAAGTAAATTATGATTATCTTGTAAAACATGAATGAATAAAAGTATAGTCAAATGATTGATTAATAATGATACTAAGGTATTTAATTTTTGATTGACAATATGAGATTATATGCAATGTAATTGTAATTGAAGACTACGAAATGGAAGCACAAAACAATTTGTAAACCAACCGACACACTTTATGTACACCTATGGAAGATAGCTTGATGTTTTTATGTTTTGTTTGTTTATGTTTGTTTTTAAAAACCAATAAAATTTAAAAAAAGGCTCTGTGTGCCACAGGTTTGCCATCACAGCCTTAGTCTATTGTTCTCTTCAAGAGGTAGCTTAGTTAGAACCGAGGCTTTCATATCCTGCTCAAAAATGTCCTTTTTTCACTTCAAATATATCTGATAAAGTTCATTGGTAGAGGGGTTACCATCTAATGTAGTCTCTATCCAATATTAGGAATATTTTTCTTTTTGAATGGGATATGCTGCTACTTGATTGCTCAGTAGGGCTCCTGCTGAATTTAAATATCAAACAGGAGTTAAAGTAGATAATTTAATTAGAGTTAGAGATTATTTTATGATGGAGGTGCATTATCTGATTTCAATATTGCCTCTTGTGTAGGAAGCACTCGTTGCAATTCGTCTTCTTGATGTTCTTTGTGAAGTGACATCAAATCCTGAAGAACTGAAGCATTTGCAAGCTTGTCCTGGTTTGCTTGAAGTAGCTATCAGTAAGTGGGAATTTTTTATAATTTCAAAGTAGCGTAGTTGAAAGAGAGTCCTGTTTTTAATTTTGCTGGAAAATAGTTATGCAATTTCTGTATGAGTAAATACACATAGTCCTTGACTTACGGCAGTTCATTTAGTGACCAATCAAAGTTACAACAGCACAACAGTGACTTATGTCCATTTTTCACACTTATGACTGTTGAAGCATCCTTGTGGTCATGTGATTTACATTCGGATGCTTGACCACAGGTTCATACTTATGATGGTTGCAGTGATCTGGGGTCATATTATCCCCTTTTTGCAACCTATAGTCTAATGGGGAAACTAAATTCACTTAAGTAAGTGTCACTGCAGTGATTCACTTAACGAATGTGGCAAGAAAAGTCGTAGAATGGGGTAAAACTCACTTAACAAATTTCTCACTTAGCGATATAAATTGGGGGCTCAATTGTGGTTGTAAGTCAAAGACTATTTGTACCAAACAATAGCAAGGGACATTATTTCTGCCCCTTTATTTACAACACTCTTGAGCTGTATACTGCCTAATATCTTCTTTGAATATGCTATAGAGTGGCTGGGATCATTTGCATTTTATGTGTGCGGGAGACTTTCTTAAGTGGGAATCTGCTACTTGTGCTTGAAAGTACTTACTGTGTTTCCCCGAAATTAAGACCCAACTGGAAAATAAGCCCTAGCATGATTTTTCTGGGTGCTTGTTATATAAGCCCTACCCCCCAAAATAAAGACTAGCTAAAATCGTCAGCCGGACTAGTACAGCCATTGCAACAACAAAAAATAAGACATCACTTGAAAATAAGCCCTAATGTGTCTTTTGGACCAAAAATTAATAGACCCAGTCTTATTTTCTGGGGAACCTGGGGAGAATACAAAAAACATGAGACAAGTCACTGT
The DNA here is from genome assembly GCF_049901735.1 of Notechis scutatus. Taxonomy (NCBI): domain Eukaryota; kingdom Metazoa; phylum Chordata; class Lepidosauria; order Squamata; family Elapidae; genus Notechis; species Notechis scutatus. Next base: position 22,543,026 of record NC_142014.1, read on the forward strand.
GAACCAGCAACCTAGATTCTCTCCTTTTTCACCAGGCATACCTGGCTCTTTGAGCGTATGAGTACTTTTGAGTTGATCTTGACTCCTGGGGAGTTGGCTAGATTTTGGGCGTGGTTTGCCATTGCCTTCTTCCTTGGGCTGACAGAGAGGGACTGGCTCAAAGGCATCCAGCTGGCTTCATGCCCAAAGCAGAACTAGAACTCATGGCCTCCTGTTTTCTAGCCTGGTGTCTTTAACCCTTTCATGAAACTAGTTTTCCCATATATATATATGCTTCAAGTTGAGGAGAATAGAAATATATTTAGGTGTTTAAATAACTTATTGGACGTATTTTTGTTTTCTATTCCTTTCATTCTATCCTGCTATGTATTATTATGTTGTTGGGTTGTTGTTGTTTTTACTTCTGAAATAACACGGCAGAGAACTTTGCCTCTCCTTTTTGACAAGGCCAGTTGTTGAGTTCAAAATATGTAATCTCCCTGCTTGATTGAGGCAAGTTACCCTGGAACTCCAGATTCTTTTTCTCCTCTTTTTTCCCCCCTGAAAGAGACTATTTCAGCGTTTCTTTGAATTGTAAGAGGAATAGGATTGATTGTCTTTGATGTTCCTACCTGCAAAAGATACCTTCTTTGTTTAGGCCTTTTGAAGCTTGTACATCTTGCTGGGAAGCAGACCACAAATATCTTCACCACCACTTATTCAACAGAGCAGGAAGAGATTTCCCATCCAGCTGTGGGCTTTAAATCACATCTGATTCGTCTGATTGGAAATTTATGCTACAGAAATAAGGGTAACCAAGATAAGGTAAGCTAGAGAATAGAAGCATCTTGTAGGGTCAATGACGCCTAGTTTTGGCACCTTTTTGCAAAGAAAGGACCAATATGATGTTCTTCCTTATTCCCAAATGGCTTCAAACTGTTTAATCTTCTGGTATCCAACCTGGGAACAGGGGGAAACTGCCTGACTGCAAATCTTTTCTGCTGCTCTGAGAGCTTGTGGCATTTTCTGAGTCTCGCTGTCCCAGAGCACTCCTCTGCAAAATAAGCACTTTTTAAAATGGCTGTTTTCTAGTAATAATCATCAGGGACATTTCACAATATTTATTTGTGTTTATATATCATTGAATAATGGAAGATTCTTTACATGGTCTTCATGCAATGTTATAAGACGTATGAAACATAATACAGAACAAAAATAGCAGAAGAACAAAAATAAAGTAAAACAGGTGATGCAGAATAAAGCTGTGAAATAGAGATTTTAAAAAGTCTTGGGTTGAACTCAACTCCTGCTGACTTCCATCAATTCAGTTCTTGGAAGTCCCAAAGGTGCTTTTTCAGGAGGCAACTGGATTTTCTTCTCTTCTCTTTTGAAGACGTTTCTCTTCTCATCCAAGAAGCTTCTTCAGCTCTGACTGGATGGTGAGAAATGGGAGGATTGATCCTTTTAGAGGGTCGTTGAAGCACTTGGAGGTTTATCTATGTCCTCAGGATCACCTAAGCGGTGCTCCTGGTTCCTGTAGTCTGCATTTTTTTCCCTCTGGAAATCCATTCCTACTCTCACACCATTCCAAGGGTGTTCATCCCAAATTGCATAGATAAAAGTCTGTAGAGTAAAAACATTGTTGGGAGAACCTTGACTTAGATGACTGAGAATCGCTACAGACTTTTAGCTCATATGGAAGTTACTTGTCATTCCTTCCTCCAGTCTGAACATGGTTGTGGATTCAAATTCAAGCAGCAAAGTCTGATTGGCGCAGAACAGCAGGAGCAGCAACAACATCTGTGCAATGTGAGGAATGTAACTCAGGAGGAAGGTGTGGATTGGCAGAAATATGCAGAAGGATGGTCAATGCAGCCTCCCAGTGAACAGGGGGAAACTGCCTGACTGCAAATCTTGTCTGCTGCTCTGAGAGCTTGTGGCATTTTCTGAGTCTCGCTGTCCCAGAGCGCTCCTCTGCAAAATAAGTCCTTGGGCTTAAGGGGCAAGGTGGATTTTCCCACAGACCTTTCCATTCCCATCCGTAGGTGACCTTGTTACCCAACAGGATCACTCCTCAGAATGCAGCCATGAAGTTATTCTAACACCAGAGGGAAATATTGTGTATTTGAGAGTATTTTTTTTTATTCATTTAAGCCCTTGTATTTTTCATAGTTTCTCATCCACACCTTTCAGGATTGGTCCTCCTTAGCTTTCTGAGATCAGTTGACTGGATGCTTCAAACTGCTGAAAGTGGTCCTCTTTCACCCCACAGGAATATCAGAGCCACGGTAGCACAGTGGTTAACCAATTAATGCAGTATTGCAAGCTACTTTTGCTGCCTGCCGGCTGCCTGCAGTTCAAATCCCACCAGGCTTAAGATTGACTCAGCCTTCCATCCTTCCGAGGTGGATAAAATGAGGACCCAGATTGTCGGGGACAATAGGCTGACTCTGTAAACCGCTTAGAGACGGCTGTAAAAAGCACCATTAAGCAGTATATAAGTCTATATACTGCTGTCTTCAAGATTGAATAGGGCATGGGAAAATACCTTTTTCTGAAGGAGTCTTTTGTGACAGATTATTCCCGTTTGGTGAGGGAGCCAGCCATATCCTCTGGTGGATGGAATGGGACAACAATGGCTTCCACCAGGGGTTTATTACAATTCACCACGGCCAACTCGCAATGACCAATTCACCACTGGGCAACTCACCGTGGGACAACTTGCTGCAGGACAATTTAACAATTCTGTTTAATTATTTAAAATATTTTTTTATTTTATTTTTGCCAATCACATTTCATTCTGTCCCTCCTTTTGCATCTTTTATTTAATGATTCTGTTCCACCATTTCTTTGATATTAGTGTGACTTTTGTTCCGCAGTGAGTTGTCCTGTGATAGGTTGGCCATGGCAAGTTGTCCCGCAGTGAGTTGACAGTGGCAAGTTGGCCGAGGCGAGTTGGCCATGGTGAGTTGGCCATGGTGAATTTCATAGATCCCAGGTGGAAGCCATTGTTTTAAGGTCATTGACTTAATACTAGCCCAGAAGCTATATGACCCCTTGAATCCTCAGGAGAGGGACATTACTCTTTAAGGTTACAATGGGATGAAAAGCCATTGTCTGTATATTGTCCATAGGGTAAGGAGAAGTACTTGTTGATGAACTGCAACTCATGGTGGTTTCACACTGAATGGGAGTTTCCTCATAATACAGATACTGATTTCAGGAGAGAAGGACTTTAGTCTTCTTCAGACCTGCTTGAATCTTACTGATTCCTGCTCCTCCCTCGCCCCATTTTAAGTACTTTGGGGATTACATGCAAAGAAGCCTTTAATGTCCCATTTAATTTGGCCCCTACATGCCAGCTAACTCATAGAGGTTGTAGCATGACCTCGCCTTCTGAATGTCGAAAACCATTAGTCATTGTTTTAGTTTTCAAAGACAGGCTGCTAAGTAGGCAGTTTTAGGATAATGCCTAATCAGGCACGAAGAGTTGCAACTTTGGCTTGAATATTTTCCCTGGTGGCTAAGTTCTCCTAGTTATAAGTCAAAAATAGTTGAATCATGCTATAGTTTTGGACCATGTATAAACCTGGTGGGCCCTACCCTATACTTGGCAGCAAGTCAAATGTTAGAAAATAAAAATATTTAAGTAGATCAGAATTATTTTGAACTGTTTGCTTATTATCCCAAATGGAAACAAAACTGGGAAAAAAATCCCTGTGAGTTTGAGGATATGCTAAATAATTGCTAATAAAAGTTGCTTACGTATTTTCTGTCTAAACAATGCTTTTATCCCCTATGGATTTTTTGTTTTTATTTTGCTGTATTTGCTTGTTGCTAAGCACTGAACTATCTGGAGGAAGAAAGTATATTGTTAAGTCTTGCTTTGCTTTAATTGTGACTGTAGAAAGCACTATGAAATCTCATGATAGGTTCCTTCATGTATTATCTTGTTGAGAGATGCCCGAGGCAGAATTCATCTCTTCCAGGTTACATACTTTGGTTCTTATAGATCCTTTACAGCAAACATCTGCTTTTCTTGGATACTGGATTCAGAATGGCAAATTGTAGCCTTCCACAAAATGTATTAATCTTAGCAATCCAGCCTAATAGATCTATTGAATTAAGAAATAATTCTGAAATTATTCATGAAATTGAATTTAGTATCTCTAAAGATTAATTAGTAGTAGTATCTAGAAAATACCAGGCCAAGAAGAAACTGAGGCAGCTTCTCTTTCCCAGGTGGAATAATCATGGCAACTTGATAGCTACTCTAGAACATGTCTTTTTAAAATCTTAAAATGTGTATCAATGAGTTTGTCATTGCTAGACACCAATGTAAAATGTGCCTTGGACATTTTTCATAAATTGGATTAATTTCCCTACAAATTCGTTATATGTTGGAAAAAAATTAACTCATTTGTTAACTTTCATTTTTATTAGACATTTTAAGAACAAAGATGAAAACTAATGTAAACTAATGCATAGTAAGGAAGAAAATAAAAAACAGAGCTAATAGTACAGTTCAAGAAGAAAAACAAAATTAGAAATGAAACAAAAAAGATACAAAGAAATAATGTCCAGACTTCTTTACTGCAATTATAAGAACAATTATATATTTACCTCTTTCTCTAAATTTTCATTATGACCCTCCTCTTTCCATATTCTATCCTATCGAATTATAAAAACCATAAATTAGAAATTCATTTTTTTCTGCTTTATGAAAAAAAGTCCATAAGAAGTTTCCAGTCACCAGAAAACATAGGTGTGGTATTTTAGCTCATCAGACAAATCAAATTGGCCATCTCACCAAGTTCTATCATCTTCATCAACCATTCATGCACCAAGTTCTGTCATCTTCAACCATGCACTCATGGAGGTATTGTGAAATCTTTCCATCTTTGTACATACAATAATCTTGCTGCACATATACAAAAACAAAGTTCCATTATTTTTCTCTCTCTCAACTGTTTGTCCATCAGTCCCAAGTGGAAGATTTCTTGTCTCAATATTTCTTGGAAAAATTATTGAAGATGTAGCCCATCAGTTCTTCATGATAGAGCATTGGGATGGTTGTGGTATTGGTATGAAAGTTGACTGTTCAGTTGTCAAAAGAGATATTTTGAGGAGTTAGATGGATTTAGATGCTAGATGGGTTTCTGTGAATTGTTTATGGAAACTGAAATCATGATTGCAATAGGATATAGGGTGTGTCCTTCTGGGAAATTGCCACTACTTGGGAGGTTGTAGTACCCATCTCTGAACTCTAGGAACTGCAATCTCAGCATGAGATGGAGCTCTTCTTAGACATAAGTCATCAGTACTGACCATTTGATCTACTGTTTTGTGGAGATTATTTTAACTTTCCTTATCTTTACATAGTTTAAATAAATTACAGCACATTAATTTTAATGTTTTTTGAAGACAGAAATCCAGTTCTCCTCAGAAGACTGAGTAGTGGTTCAAAGTATATGAGAAGTTAATTCTTTAAAGTTGTCCGGACAATATCATTGTCTATCCAAAACAGCTATTTGGATGGTGGTGAAGTCCCATTCATTCATTATCAATAGTCAATTCCCTTGAAATTCAAGTAGCATCGTCAGAGACATGATTTTTTTTTCCAGAAGAAAATGATCCTATGTTGATTTCTTCTTTTCTCCACTCATGATTTTCACATTGTTTTTGGATTTCCCAAATCTGTTATTCAGATGGCAAAAGTCCTAATGATATTAAGGCAATTACAGTCGTGTTTAGGTGGGCTCTGGGCCAAACTGATGTCATAGATAGAAACTTTAGTTTTAGAATCAGACACATCATGACTTATGATTGAAACTTACTGGTTTCTTTGGGAAAATCAGTCATTCTCCACCAATTCAGCTTTACAGAATTGATGTGACAATAAGTTTGGGGAAAATGTAGAATTAAAAATGAGTATGAATATTGCATGGAAAAGCCAATCTGGTAGATATCTGGGAATTTGAATTCAGTAGTGGAAGGCTGCTTATCATTAAAACCTTCATCCAAAAAATAAAAATAAAACATTGATGATATAAGATAGGAGAAAAATCAATCTTTGCCATGAGTCTCCTTTGATTTAGCAGTCTTGCAAATCTAATACGCGATGATGTTCTATTTAGGGAGATAGTTTAGGTGGGTGATGCGGTCTTTAGAAATCAATAGGGTAATGATAGGGTGCTTTGAATCTGTGGGCCCTGGGTTTCTCTTGTGTGGAAAGCAAAAGACCTCTGGGAGGGTTAATGCTGAAAGTCACATCAGAACCATTGCTCTCCCAGCAGACGTCAGGGGAAAGGAGCCTCCATCCATAAATTTTCAGCAGATTTGCAGGATGTGGTGATTTCTGATAATAGACTTTTTGCCACAAACCACAGTTCCATCTTTTATAAGCCAAAGTGCCTATAGCACTGGCACTGAGATCTGCGTTAAAGAATACATGAGCCTTCTTCCTCTCAATTTACCAGAAAAACCAGATGGAAATTTGCACCTTGCTTTGAGAGAAACCTATAGCCAACTTTTTAAAAAATTAACTCCAGCTGTATTCCTCCCTTTTAACTAGGTGGAGTTATTTGGGGGGTTCAGGCTTGTCCATGTGATAGGAAAAGACTGCTTGGGCTAATTTATCAGTAGCTGACTTGCATTTCAATATTCCAAAGAAGTTTCTATTGCGATACTTACTGTAATTTTTAAAAACCTGAGTAAGGATATATTCCTCAACATCTTGAATTTTTCAGTAATCTAATTTCCAGAAATAAGACCTTAATTCAGTATCTTGGATGGACGTGGCAAATTGGAGATGGGCAGGTTCATGATATGTCCTCCTATCCTTTTCCTTTCCTCAGAATCACCTTCTCCCCTGAACACACCATTCTTACTTGTGGAGAGTTTCTGAATGCTAGGGTTGTGCATGCTGGCCAACAACATGATGGTGTTCAGGCCTGTCCCAGTTTTGAACATTGTAGTAGCTGTCTTCTTTTGATGGCAGCAAGGATTAGGGAGGAGTCTGAAGGTAGTACTCTTAGATGGTCAACAAGCAAGAGGGCTTTAAAAAGGTAAAGGCTCCCCTCGCACATATGTGCTAGTGGTTTCCAGCTCTAGGGGGCGGTGCTCATCTCCATTACAAAGCCGAAGAAGAGCCAGCGCTGTCTGAAGACGTCTCCGTGGTCATGTGGCTGGCATGACTAAACACCGAAGGCACACAGAACGCTGTTACTTTCCCACCAAAGGGATCCCTATTTTTCTACTTGCATTTTTTACCTGCTTTCGAACTGCTAGGTTGGCAGAAGCTGGGACAAGTAACGGGAGCTCACTCCACTACACAACGCTAGGGATTCGAACTGCTGACCTTTCTGATCGACAAGCTCAGCGTCTTAGCCACTGAGCCACCACGTCCCTAAGAGAGCTTTGGTGAGGGGGAAATTTTGGAATGATTTACTTTTTTAGGTGTGCCTTTAACTCTCCTTATTTCTTTGGTGTCCTGTCTAAAATTATGCTACCAAAGTTGAGGGATAGTTAACTGCTACCTTGTCTAATACACAAAGGTAGCTAACCTTGCTACTAGCACATGATTTAGCAATTTTTCAAGGATGGTGGGGGGGCATGTATATGCATTATATAAATACACAGATGTGGATATGCAGAGCTCCATGTAGGAGATGACCAGGCTGAGCCCGAGGGAGGGGTCAAATACACCATCAGTCTTGAGTCCTTTCAGATCTAAGTCCAGCTCACCTTGAATTCCATTGACTCTTACCTACTGCCAATTTGTCTGTTTGTGCTGTTTGTACGGGTTGCCCTTGACTTGGCAAGAGTTCATTTGGTGACCGAAGTTACAACAGCACTGAAAAAAGCTATTCATGACCGTTTTTTCACACTTCTGACCATTGTAGCATCTCCATGGTCACGTGATCAAAATCCAGATGCTTGGCAACTAACTCGCTTTTATGACTGTTTCAGCGTCCTGGGGTCATGTGATTCCCCTCTTGCAACCTTCTGACAAGCAAAGTCAACGGGGAAGCCAAATCTGCTTAACAGCCGTGTTACTAACCTTAACAAGTACGGTGATTCACTGAACAACTGTGGCAAGGAAGGTCGTAAAATGGGGCAAAAAATCTCTCGCTCAGCAACGTACATTTTGGGCTCAGTTGTGGTCATAACTCGAGGACTACCTGTGGTTCAGATTCTTGCAGAGAGCATTAAATAAACCTATGTTCATTTGAACTGCCTGATTTCCTGTGCTTGATAATCCAGGTGCCATGCACTGTAGGCACCATGGCACCTAGTTCTTGAAAAGATTGCTCGCTTCTGCTTTATGTACAGCTTTTTTCTATAAGATCTGTGGACTTTACATCCTTTGGCTGCTGTGGGCGCTTTAAATGTCCAGCAGGGGTGATCTGAGGGCATATTGTCATCCTCAGAACCTTTTCAACTCAACTGATTTGCTCGCAGAGGTGGGTATTCAGCAGGTTCTGACCATTTCTGGAGAACCGGTAGCGGAAATTTTGAGTAGTTCGGAGAACCAGCAAATACCGCCTCTGACTGGCCTTGCCCCTATCTATTCTCTGCCTCCCATTGAGTCCCAGCTTGATAATCCAGCAGATCGGCTAGAATCCCACCACTGCTTTGTTCCCTCTTAGTTTAACATTGTTCTTGACCATTCCAGTCTCTCCTTAAAAGCGTTTCCACCTCTATAAATGAAACTAACTTCTCCATCCCATAATACTGGTGAAGAGGGGGAGGGTAGAAAAATTCTGAAGCCAAGCACTAGTCTCTGGCATTAGACTACCAATGAATTTATGCAGAGGTGACTCTGGAATGGTGAGTCCAGTGCTTAATCAGTTGACTTCTTGATGGGAAAAAAAAACTGTGATAATCCGAATCAAAAAGTATTATATGGGAGGGAAGAGACATATCTAGTCATTTTGGTTTTTTAGCTCTAGTTTGCTCAGCTATAACTTAGCAGTGAAGAACATGAAGTAGCCCATGGCTTTCCTTTTTGAAATAAAGCCGATATTACTTGCAGAGCAGAATGCTTCCATTGGAAGTATATCCAACATTTGCAGTACTCATTTTTCCATTGTTGCTGAACTTGCTGCCAAAAATTGACTAATTTCTCATGTAGGCTTTCTGGAATGAAAACTGTCAGAATCAGTAATTACGTTGTCACAGCAAGAGCTTTTATGCTGAGCGTTAGCATGTCTGGACATACCCAAACATTTAAAACCAATATGTGACTATTCTTTACTTTTTGGGGGGAGAAGGAGGAGAGTGACTATAGCTCTTGAAATGTGATGTAATTGTACTCAGTTGCAAATTAAGTTTTAGTTGCAACAAAGATCGTTTTGGTTCCAGGAACATTGTTAGACCGGAACTCAATCATTTACACAACAAAGAATAATTAACATGTTATGATTAATGCAAAATCCATTATATAAAATGGGTAATATATTTCCATTCTTATAGTTAATAATATAATTAAAAATTAAGTTTTGAAAGAAGTTGTAGTCAGATTGTTATTCAAGAAATGCAACTTTGAAAAGACTGTATCCGTACCTTGAGGGCAATATGTGCTGTGATGTTGTGAAATGAATTAATTAATCTGAAAGACAACAAGAAAAGCATTGAAATATATTGAAATATATTTCCTCTGGGGATGCTCATGCAGTTGCTTTACTGAATCTATAATACAATGTTTCTTCAACCTTGGCAAATTCACATTGTGTGGATTTCATCTCCCAGAATTCTGGTAGGGAATGACAATACCCCTAACTCTGACAAGGGGCTGATGACAATATCCCTAACTCCAAATCCCGTCACCACTGTTCCAAGTCAAAAACCACATCTACTATGTGACCCTCTCACTGTGAGTGGGGCCTTCAGTCATCTGGACCAGGGCCATTCTAGACTTGAACATCCAGACTGTCCCTAACTTTGGACCCAGGAAAGCAGGACCATAGGCCTGGGGAATTCTACTGCCAAACCAGCCACAGAGTCAGCAGTTCAGGCAGGGAAGCTGCTACGTACGAAGCGTGGAATGGAAGGGATTGGAATGGAATGGAGTGGGGAAGAGGAAGAATGGAATGGAATGGAATAAAACAGAACAGAATACTTTTATTTGGCCAAGTGTGATTAGAAACACTCTCAAAGAAAAAAAAAAAGGCAGGTACGCAAGTAACAATTCCATCTGTTTCTTTATAGCCCTACCTCACAAATACGGTTTACATCCATTTACTTGGGGAAAGTGCCCTTATGGACACTGAAGCCACAGTCTTCTAGATCAGGGGTCCCCAACCACCGGGCCGCGGACTGGTACCGGTCCGCGGAACAAGTCCTACCGGGCCGCTGGTTGCTGGGCGCCGCCATCTTTTTGATGAAAAAGTGCTTCCGGTGAGCTTTTCCGGGTAGAAAGCTCACTGGAAGCACTTTTCATCAAAAGATGGCGGCGCCTGCTTCGGTGAGCTTTTCCGGTAGAAAGCCATTTCTACCCGGAAAAGCTCACAAAGCTGAGCGCCACCATCTTTTTGATGAAAAGTGCTTCCGGTGAGGTCACCGGAAGCACTTTTTCATCCAAAAAAGATGGCGGCACCCAGCTGATGCCGGTACCGGGCCGCGGCGCCCAGCTGATGCCGGTACCGGGCCGCGGCATACAAAAGGTTGGGGATCACTGTTCTAGATGACAATTCCATGTTGATCCTCCCCTCTCCGAAGTCTCAGCTGATGCCATACTCCAAGCCCAGGGGGACTCCCATCTCAGTGCCCAACCAGATTACATATACCATACTCTCATCCGCTGTTACAGACTGGCATAGTAGCATTCTTCATCAGTGGTCAAAACTCGGAGCCTTTGAAGCTCCAATGATCAGGTCATTGAGCATAGGTAATTAGAATGCGCCACTAATACCAAACACTGGGCCACCTTCCTCCGAAATGCTGTATTTGTTAATTCTAGCCGAGGCAATGAACACCGTAGGTTGCAACCTCAGTTTTTAAGTATTGACTAAAGTCTTTCAGGCCACGCCCAAACCAAGCAAATGGCATTATGGTATAGCTCATGGCGTGAAACTTGGCTATGTGATCGAATACCTAGACCACATTGCATTTTAGAGAATCAGTGTTTGCTTTAAGAAACTTCAGCATGATTCCACCCTTCGTCTAGAGAAGCTCTGTTGAGAAAGCTGCCCCATTGGGTGGTAGATGGTGTTGGGGCAAGACATCAGTCCATCTTGATAATAGCCATTCTGTAGTACTCCTCTTCTTGGTTTCTTTAGGAACAGCACTTAGACTTATATACTGCTTCATAGTGATTTACATCCCTCTCTAAGCAGTTTACAGCATCAGCATATTGCCCCCGAAATCTGGGTCCTCATTTTTCTGACCTCGGAAAGATGAAAGGCTGAGTCATCCTTGAGCCAGTCAAGATCGAACTGCTGACAGTCGGCAGAATTAGACTGCAAGACTTCATTCTAACCACTGTTCCACCAGGGCTCTTAGGAAGGCCCTTAAGATTGCTTTATTCTGACAGGCCTTTGATCTACAATATGGTTGTTGGACACCGCTGTTTATTTTATGATTGCATCCATGATTATGTTATGTTTTTCTTTTGTAGTTTTGGCTGCTGCATATTGTCCAGTATCTGAATGAATACAAACATATACATATTGTAAATAAATTAAAATGGTATTAAACGTGCCTTTTTTTTCCACCCAGGTGTATGAGTTCAATGGCATTCCATTGATCCTGGATAACTGCAGCATTGATGACAATAATCCTTGTATCCTTTTTATTAGCATCATAATTTTAAACTAAATATGTGTCCTTTGATGGGGCTCAGATTTGGATATCAGTTCTTTGGGAATAACACAGAATTGTTCTGGTGCCTTGAAAAGTGTTGTAAAATTCCATTCTCAAGAAAGATCAGTTAAAAGGCGTGGGAGGAGGAAGTTATGTATGTTATTGCCTTATTTGTAAAAGTAATAAAGGTGGGACACAAACCAATAGAATATTTTGATCTTCCCTTGATCCTTTTGCTTTTCATAATCGACAGTAACTCAAGACTACTCCATTTGCTATTGGTGTTAAAGCTGCTTTGTAATGTAGTGAGTTGTACTATTTCTTTCATAATTTTTTCCATCTTTAGTTTTTTTAACAAGAAGTAACAATACATGTTTAATACAAGCTATTAAATTTTCATTTTGCTTTTTTTATTCTGGGTTATAATTTCTTTACAGTAAAAGAAGATGCTGAAAATGGCAAGAGGTAAGATTTCACACAGTTTCTTGCAAGTATCATCAAGAAAAGTTAAAAATAAATTGTAGTTCCTTTCTCCCTCCCTATAATCTACTTGACTGAGTTTGGAATCTCTTAGGCTAAGGTGGCCTTACTCTTTTGATGGGTAACAATCAAAGAGAGAAACTATATCTTTTTGGACAGCTTTTAAAGAAAAGAGTTTGGTTGTAGCTCATTATATCTTGTTCTCTAACTTGCTTGAATATCCCAGATTCACTGTTGTCACATTAAATTAGGATTAGTAATCATACCTAACCAAACTTGGTCATTGTAGTTCATCCTGAATTTTTTTGCATCAGCTAACATCTTGATCAGTCACCTGAACCAAACAAATAGGTTAGCCTGCATACTTTATTACATTTGACTAGTGAAATATATATTTAATATAAACATCTGGTATTCTTTGATTTTAAAAAAAGAAAGATTTTTGTTGATCAAAGTAAGAGGGCTTGAATGGAAAGCGCCACAGGAACATATGTGTTTTCTGAAGTGTTTGCGATAAATGTGTGAAGTCTCCAGAAGAGACAAGGAAAGATAAATCCTAACAGCTAATGAGCATGTGGTCCTTTGGATCTTAGGTGATCTAATTCCTGAGAACTGTGGAGAAGCTATGCTTCTGGATCCTGATTTCATACCTCTTGGGCTGAAGGAACCTTAGCATGCCCTGAAACAACCAGAGTACTCGGGGTGCGGAGTCCTTAGTGAATACCACTAAGGAAGATTTACCTCTAAGCTTCATGTCTTCTTATTAAATGAGAACCAACTGGTGCCTTCTCGAACCCAGTGGCGGATGAAGGCTCACTGGTGCTCTAAGCACTGACAAATCTTGGTGCCCCCCTACTTTGTACATACTGTACAAACGGAGCCATATTCTCAACATTGTGGTGCCCCCTTTGGGCCTGGTGCCTTAAGCACGTGCTTAGTCTGCTTAATGGTTAATACATCACTGCTCGAACCACTTTTATTTTGATGTTGGCTTGAAAGCATTTTGTGTTTAAAAAAAAAGTAAACATTCTAATGCAAGATAATTCATTTTAATTTTGCTGGATTCAACTTTTATCCCGAAAATGGAAAAATGAAGTGTGTATGGGGTAAGATTAAACTGCACTAGGTCTGGAATAAGGTCCGTTTAGCCTCATGCAAGGTTGTCCATTAGAAGGCATTTCAATGTCATTGGGCCATTAAGTCATTCGTGTGGTGATTTCATGGTGCATATGACATCATACCTCCTTTGAACACATATTCTGTTCCCCTACTTGCCAACGAAGATCCCATCTTCCACTGATCTTTCCACCCAAGCAGCCTTGAGCCATTTATTGCCCCCAAACATGATCTGGGGATTTAGAGCTTATTCTTTTAACAACTGTTTTATATTCCCTTGACAGTAAGATTGGGAGGAATGGCATCTTAGATATGAAGGAAGGGAGCGATAGCTAGCAGGCAGCCATGAATAACCTCCATGAATTTGCCTAATCCTCTTTTGAAGCTCTCTCAGTTGGTGGTCATCCCTCCATTGTTTGATGATGTGTTAATTATGGACTTTTCTCTCTGCTCAGCGATTCAGCTTCTCTTGAGTTAGAGAAAGGGGCAGAATTTGCCTCCCTGATCTTCCAGATCTGCCTGCAGGGTTTTTAACATCCAAGGCAAAAGGGTTAGTGAGGCAGGGTTAACCTTGGTTTGTCTGCATAAGACCCGTGTTGGGTTGTTTTTCTTGAATAATAGAATAGAATTAGAATAGAATTCTTCATTGGCCAAGTGTGATTGGACACACAAGGAATTTGTCTTTGGTGCATATGCTCTCCGTGTACATAAGAAAAAATAAAATACATTCATTAAGAATCATAACATACAACACTTAGTGATAGTCTTAGGTTACTAATAAGCACTCAAATCATACATAGGTTACTAATACACAATCAAAACATAATATGAAAACAATTAAAACAATATAAATTGTAAAGATACAAGCAACATGGTCATAGTCATAAGTGGAAAAGATACCCTGTTTCTCCAACAATACGGCCTCCCCCAATAGGAAGTCCCAGCATGTTTTATAGGCATGAAATGAAATTAAGCCCCCCCCCCAAATTAAGGCCTATGTTAAAACGTGCGAAATGGGGGGGAATGGTGGGGGGGGGGGGCTTGCCGTTAGGAAGTACTTTTGTTGCACACCCGGATATGGTGCTGCCTGCATTGACCCCGATACTAAGTGCCTCACCAACGCCGAGGTCAACATCCAAGCCGTCGCCACCCGCCCACCCAAATATGCAGGGGGGGGAATTAAGTCACCCCTGAAAAGACGGCCTAGCCATTTTTGGGGGGCTCAAAAAAAAAAAAAGACCCGGCCTTATTATATGAGAAACATGGTAGGTAATAGGAAGGATGAGAAGAATAATAGTAATACAGTCTTACTAAGTAATTTGACAGTGTTGTGGAAGTTGTTTAGCAGAGTGATGGCATTCGGGGGAAAACTGTCCTTGCGTCTAGTTGTTCTGGTGTGCAGTGATGGCAAACCTATGGCACACGTGCCACAGGTGGCATGCAGAGCCATTTATGCTGGCACACGAGCCACAGGCAGACTTACCTCACTGCGCATGTGCGTGCCTCACAGCTGATTTTGGGCCGGTTTGAGGCCTTTTTCAGCCTCCCAGAGGCTTGAGGAAGGCTTCTGCAGGTTTTGCAGGCTGAAAACTGACCCCGTTTCATCACTTCCTGTTTTTCCGAAAATACCGGAAGTGATGAAAGCCTGCAGAAGCCTAACTGGAAGGCCGAAAAAGGCTTCAAACCGGCTGAAAATCACTGTGAGGCACGGTGCAGTTAAGGGGTTGGTGGGGTTGGTGGGTGGATGGATGGGGATTGCACGCGCATGCATAGGGGGCGTGGGGGAGGGGCGCACATTGCCTTCTGGGTGCTGGCATGCAAGCGCGAGCGTGCAAGCGTGCACACAATATTTGTCACAGGAGCTGAAAAAGGTTAGCCACCACTGCCCTATAGCGTCATTTCGAGGGTAGAAGTTGAAACAATTTATGTCTGGGATGTACTATTATTTCATCCATGTTGACCACATGGTTTCGTCATTGATCCTGGAGAACCATGGAAGCATGGAGCCCATTAAAAAGCTAATGGGCTGTAAGTACATTCTTCTCTGCTTTTATACTGTAATTATAGTTTTTAGTAATATTTAATTCATTGATGGGTAAATGACACTGTTTCATTTCAATCATGTACTGTACTTTGTCCAGAGTCACATGCAGGTGAATTGGACAGCTATATAAATTCAATCAACCAATAAGAATCTGTGTAAAAGTGCAGAGGGAAGTACTTAGTTGCACTAGACCAGGGGTGTCAAACTCAAAGCCCACAGGGCGGATTTGGCCCATAGGATGCTTAAATCAGGCCCGTGGGACTGCCTTGGAAACAGCAAAGGACCGGCCTGTGAAAACAGAGCTCCGATTTCAGCCGCGACAGCCTCCTGCAGCCCTCTGCCAGCAAAAACCGGGCAAAACAAACTGAAAACAAAACAAAAGGAGAAATGTTTCCCCTTTTGCATTTGAGCATGCAAGAGGGAACAGTAAAGGAGAAAGGGAAAGAGGAAAGACCAAGTAAACGATGGGAAGATGGGAAGAGAGCAAGGAAGGAAAAATAAGGAAAGAGGGGAAGGAAGAAGAAAGGAGAATGAAGAGGGAAGGAAGGAAGGAAAGGGGGTGGGAGGGAGGGAGGAAGATTATAATTAGAGTGAGGGAGAGTTTGAGGGAAGTCCTGCCTTAACACTTGGCCACCACAGGTGCCCCCAACACAAGTGGCATTGAGCTGGCCACGCCCACCCTGGCTCCCTGAGGTCAAATACAACCCTGATGCAGCCCTCAATGAAATCAGTTTTGACACCCCTACACTAGACAGTAGCTGTTCCTCTTCTCCAGTTTTTTCTTTCCAACTCATAAGACCTTTATCCTATTCCAAATAGCATTTTTTAAGGATTGGTAACTTAAACTGACACATATGCATTAAAACGTTGAGATAGACATTTTTACATAAAGTCAGTTTCTGTCCAATTTATGTGCCTTGTAACAAAACCTTTCCTTACAATCCGATAATTTCCTTCCTCGATTCCTCCTTCTGAAAAAAGAAAATCTGTTCTGCATTAGCTGGGAAAAAGAAGATCCCCTTACTGTAGAGTAGTCACCCACCATCTCTGGAACTACTTCGGAATAAGTGGATTCAGGATTTCAGCCAGGATGATCTTCCATAACTGCCTTCAGTGTTTGCACACATGGTTTTGTGTTAGTTGGTAGCAGACAATTCTGATGATAGACAGTTTAATGCCTGGCTGATGAAAGGAAGTGGCTTTTGACCTGTAGTGAAAGCTTCTGTGTTGTGTTAACATCAGTTGGCAAACTGTCCCGCAACTGAAATATTGGGAATACTTAAAGAGGAGAAATGGGATTGTCTTCTCTCAGTGATCAGGCTGCTGGCTACCTAGAAGGAAGCAAAATTGATAGCATTTGCGTAAGGAAAACCTGTGGTTTCCCTTCTGCGTTGGTTATCGGAGATCTGCACACCGACAGTTTTTCCTTGGATAGAATGCTGAAAATGTATTTTAAAAGCTAATTTTTGCAGATCTCCATTTGAAGAGCGTTTTCCATCATTTTATTCCATCTGCCAGTCATCTTGGAGGTAGAAGCAAAATACTTTTGACCTCATGGCAGTGTTTAGTATAATTGTGGTTTATGAAACCTCAGGTTAAATCTAAGAGAAATCTAGTTGCTGCAGAGTGTACAACAATGGCAGATTATTTTGTGTTACGCCAGGAAAGACTTCCTTGGGGAAAGCAATCCGTTTTTTCATAGACAGTTACAGTGCAGCTACGTGTGGGGAAATCCATCTGGGCCAAAGAAAAGGAAAACACGAATGTGTTATATTTTAAAGGTGTGAATGCCTTTTGCGGTCTTTCTGTTGAGTACAGCGCAGAGGTGGGTATTCAGCCGGTTGTGACCAGTTCTGGAGAACTGATAGCGGAAATTTTGAGTAGTTCGGAGAACTGGCAAATACTGACTGGCCCCGCCCCCATCTATTCTTTGCCTCCTGAGTCCCAGCTGATTGGCTGGGTCTTCTTTTGTTGGCCTGCACAGGAGCTGGAAAGCAGGTTAGTGGGCTGGGGAGGGAATGGGGATTTTGCAGTAACCTTCCCCTGCCACGCCCACCAAGCTACGCCTACCAAGCCACAGCCACAGAACCAGTAGTAAAAATTTTTGAATCCCACCACTGGTACAGTGGAATAATTTCAAAACAACAACCAGGTGCTGTTGTTGGAAATCAGACACACCATCATAGCAAAAGATGGTACAGTATGTTACCCATTTCTGGGATCAGAATATTCAAAATAGATTTTAATAAAAAAGGCAAAATTAAAATGTCATCTACAGGAAATGAAAGTAACTCGTCTGTACCAAAATACGCTGAACAAGTGGAAACTGTTGTAATACTACCATTTAGATCCCAAACCTGCCTGGCAGAGTTTGTCTGTCGCAAAATATACAGATAGTATTTCACAAATTCCCCTAGTCTGGTCCCAAAAAGATAACAGCGTGGAGAACAGCCAAGTTAGTCGAATGCTAGAAGGGGTTAAACTGTGAGGCTGTCTGTCTCAATTGAAATAATGTTTCAGTTGCTGAGTCATTTGTCTTTTTACCAGTTAATTAATAAAATGAATAAAAATTTAAAATGCAATGTAAGTTTAATCATAAAGTATAGGATTTCAGGGCAGCCCTTTATTGGCGAAATGGTCATGCCATTTGAGATAATGAATAGGTGCTGACATTTCCAGTTCATTGTCTCGGGCAGAATCACCCAGAAGCCATTTTACCAACCATTTTGCTGTATTCATGGTCACGATGTTACTATGACAGCATTTTTCAAAATACAGGGACTGCATTTTTATTTTTTGAATAGTTAAAAAGAGTTGCAGTTTAAATAATTAAAAGGCTACCGGGGCCCTATTAGTATGATTTATCTCATGTTTTCTCTATGACATCTGAATGGGAGAGATTTTGGATGGGGAATGGTGCTGAATGCAGTGAGGGGTTGGGTAAGGGTTAAGCACTGGAGCTGAATTGAGATACGATTGCCACTGAAGGGGTTTGGGGAATCAGGGAGTGGGATCCATTCTGGAAAGAACTGCATCCCCCAAATGAGTTGTCTGTGGTTAGCTGAAGTTGACATGACTGTAGTTTTTCTTTCCAAGGTAGGAGAAAGACTAGTAATCTGAAATCTGGATTACAGTATTGTAATATACTATTTAAGCAGCTGCCATGGGATTAATTCAGAACCAAACCCAGTGCAGAATATAGCAACTAAGATGCCAATTGTGGTGTCCCACCACCTAGAATTATGATACATATCTATGATAAAAGATCTGCAGTGGGTTGCCAGGGTTTGTTCCTAAACTAGGATGTATTATTAACAAGTCTCCTTCCATAGATAATACATATACAAGACCCCAGGCTCTATTACCACCAGTACAAATCTAGCTCTGTTATGACTTATTGTTGCCTGCCTGATGTACCTTCTCAGCCATCAAGGTACACATACCATAGATCAGTGGTGGGTAATCTTTTTGGGTTCTTGTGCCCAAAATTGTGCATGCGCTTGTGCGCACTCGCATACCAGTACCCAGAAGTCAATGCACAGTCCCTCCCCCTCTGCCGCTCCCTTACCTGCACTGTACCTCCCAGCTGATTTTCAGCCGGTTTGAGGCTTTTTTCGGCCTCCCAGGCTTGAGGAAAGCCTCTGCAGCCTGAAAAATAGGCCCATTTCATCACTTCCGGTAATACAGGAAGTGACTAGACGGGCCTATTTTTCAGGTTGCAGAGGCTTTCCTCAAGCCTGGGAGGCCGAAAAAGGCCTCAAACCAGCCGAAAATCAGCTGGGAGGCACGCGCATGCGCAGTGAGGTAAGTTTGCCTGTGGCTCATATGCTGGCACAAATGGCTCTGTGTGGCACGTGTGCCAATAGGTTCACCATCATGGCCATAGATACTCCTTGAAAAGCTAGTTTTTGCATTGTCATTAATATTTCCCCTTAATATATATGGGTTTTTAAAATAGCTTAGGATTCTTGTTGTAAATGGCTTTGTTATCATATAAATGAGACGCATTTGTTCTGTTTCACTGCAGTTTTCACTGATCACAGCTTTAACGGGATAAAGCAACCAAAACTGGGAAGTCCTGAATATTGTATAAGAGGTACAAAAAATAATCTCTCCCAATACACTCCCAATATCTACTTCTGGGGTTGCAGTTGTTCCTTATCCTTGGAAAAGATATAAGAAAACACAGCAAGAGTTAAGAGTCAAGTTAAGAGAACTTAACTTGAGATTCTAATAACTTATTGACCTTGGAAGAATTCATTTCTTTGTTAGCTGGAAAATGAAGACAGCATTTCTTTTTCGGTGGACGAGGCATGAATTTATGGCATTTGATTGGTGGTCCTTTGTGTAGAACCAAATTATCTTCAGATTAAAAACAAATGCCCCCTTGACAGATTTAGTCGCTGAGACTTCCTTAGTGGCAGCTCCCAGTATTGCCAGTCTCTGCTTTGGAAAAGATATGTGACTGGCTATGCTTTGTTTGGAAAGGACTTTTTAAATGAAGCATTTTATATTCTTTTTTTTTTTAATTGTTTGGCTTATTTTTACACAATTAGTAGTGCGAGATCTTTGGATAAAGGGTGTTTATTCCATTTCTTTATTCCTGTTCCTTTCTATCCAAACCACCCTACATGAATAGTATATTGAAGGCACTGCGGCTACATCATGCATAAAAAAATAATAATTTAGAATTTGAAAAAACATTTAAAAACATTTAAAAGAGCAGATTTACATTCACGTTGAGGTCCTTTCTGAAAATGGAGAAAGAATAAAATGCACTTCTAAGAGGGATATGTATTAGAAGGTAGATACATCTGTTATTCTGCCAAGTAGTCATTTCTGAAGCAGCATCCACAGGATAATAATGCTAATTAAACCCAGGGGGGTGTATAAGTATTAAACAATGCAAAAATAAAATAAAAATTAAAATCCAAAGAGCAGTTGTAATCGGCACACTTCCTTCACAATTCTGCAGTTATTTCCCCCCAAATAATCTGTATTACAGAAGATGCTGTTGTATTCTTTTGCCTTTTATTAAACCATCTTGGACTGTTAATGTTTATTTTGGCAGTATTGAAATGCATAAAACTCTCATTTAATATTATGACAGTCATTTAAAACAGTTTTGTCCTAACCCATCTACCTGTTCGTGCAACTATTTAACATGTAACAAGGAATAGTTCTGATGCTTTCCCACAAATTTTGAAAACATGTTTTTGAAATCTGGGTTTAGGTAAAAGTTGTCGTACAGAAAGAGGAGCACAGTTGGAGTTGTGTGTATCTGGGAAGTGTGAACAGAAGGTGCACATAGGATCTTGCCGGATCTAGAGATAGCCATGTTGCATTAGCTGGCATTTCAATGCCATTTTACATCATCATATTTTTAAGTGTTGCATTTCAGATGGTTAAGCAATAATAGTTGAAGGGTATTTTCTTTACTGAAAAATGTAGCAATGTGCAGAATTTTTGGTAGTGGAACCTATCTGGGCACAGTCCTCCAGAATATTAAAGAGGGACTGGTTGAAATAAAAATAGCTTTTAAAACTGAATATCATAGGCATGGAATGTTTGGCTTTATATTGTCCAAGAGTGTGATTTTTCTTCCCTATTTTTAAACGCAAAGGATTTTCAGTTACATATAAATTATAGGTTTCGATTAAAAATGTCACTTGAAAATATGGGCAGCTGCTGTGGCAAGATTGTATGTGCACCATTTTTTTTTAGTTTTAAGCTAGCATTATAGGCTTGACTTTCCTTTTAAAAGCTGCAAATTTTACAAATTTGACAGAGCTTCAAAGAAACCCCTTCATATCTAAAGTTGCCTTCATCTAAGAGATGTAAAACAATTGTTTAGAATGATCACTATGAATCTTTCTTTCCAAGTATTCGGTTAACCTCAAATTATTATTAACATCACTCTTTCCAAATTTAAATTTCCTTTCTTGGCTGTATCAGAAATGAGTGGCTTCTCAAACTTCGAAGTGACAAATTGTTAAAGGCTCCAAAAAAAAAAAAAAAAAAAAGAATCCTAAAGTGAACCAAAGACACAAACCTAGATTATCCTTATAGATGGTGTGCCCTTGTTGAAAGCCACATGCAGTTTCTGTGTGAGCAATCGGAGTTTTTTTGGGGTAATGTGAGAGAAGCAAGTCTGTAGGCAGTATTATCTTGCAACTATTTCTCCAGGAAATAGGGGATGCGGTGGCTCAGTGGCTAAGACACTGAGCTTGTCGATCAGAAAGGTCGGCAGTTCGAATCCCTAGCACCGTGTAACAGTGAGCTCCCATTACTTGTCCCAGCTTCTGCCAACCTAGCAGTTCGAAAGCAGGTTAAAAATGCAAGTAGAAAAATAGGGACCTCTTTGGTGGGAAGGTAACAGTGTTCCGTGCGCCTTCGGCGTTTAGTCATGCTGGCCACATGACTATGGAGACGTCTTCGTACAGTTCTGGCTCTTCGACTTTGTAATGGAGATGAGCACCGCCCCCTAGAGATGGAAACAACTAGTACGTATGCGCGAGGGGAACCTTTACCTTTTTATTTCTCCAGGTCTGGCATATTTTTTAGTGCTCCAGGCTGGAGAAATCTCACCACCCTACCATCCCAGGGTGCAAGGATCATTTGTCTTCCTTCCTCTCCTGTATTATGGAGACCTGTTGACCCCAAAGGAAACTTAGCAAATGCACTGCTCATCATAAAAGCATGCAAACCCTACTGAATCAGGCCACATGTTTCTCTACCCACATCAACACCAAGAAGCACCAGTTCAATTGGAGCAACACAGAAATCAGCCACGCTACCACCCGCCATGCTCATGAGTACATCAAAGCCTGGCCCTCCACAAGCAATTCCACCAACAGACACATTGACTACCAACCCAAATCAGTCAGAATCCAAATCAACCACATCGCCAAGCAGAGACAGCACCGATCCTCAACCAACCCATGCAACCCCCTCCCACCAGCAGATCATCTCGCAATGACCCTGACCTCATGTAATCTCCTTATCCCAAGACCCATCCCAAGAACCTCACTTGACACACCCACAGCTGAAGCCCTTATAAACACAAGAACACCGACACTGACGTCCCCCTTTACTCCACTGAAAATGTTGCCTAGCATGGTAACAAAACCAACCCACAAGCTCAGAGAATGAACCTTCATCCTCTTTTTAGCCTTGTGTCCTGTTCCACCAGGACCTATAAAGAGGATAGAAGGACCATTGTAGAAGCAGATTGCCCCGAGCCTGGAAAAAGAAGACGACATTGGTAGATTTGAGCTACTAGTCTCTTTTAAAGCTGCTGCCACCTCTGTGGCTATCAAGATGTCTGATGGTACCAAAACCCCAAAGTAGGTTTGAGCAGAAGCAGAACCACTAGATGTATTAGTTCTAAATCTTGGCTGAGCCTGAACTCTTAATTCATGGGAAAAGGAGACCAATTTTCCTTAAACCTCCCTATAACTTTCCTCTCTTGTGCCCTTTTTTCTGAGTTAAATAGGTTTTACAAAGGAGGCCTTATAATGTGATCATTTGGGATCCATTTTTTGTTTTGTCCAGGATTGGACACGTTGTTCTGAGTGAGGCCACTTGTATAAAAATATGAAAGTGTTTGCCATTTTATTTTTCATCTCTCTTGTAATAATCCCTGCATTGTGCCTTTTCTGGAATTGCTTTGCCTCACTTAGTAATGATTTCTTTTCCCCAAGTTTTGAGTTGGCCAGATATGTGGGTGCTGAAAATTTCCTAGACTACGTATTTTATGTAAGGAAAATATTTCCTACAATCCCAAGAAACAATTTTTAAAAATACCAAAATGTTTTTTTCTGAATGATAAAATTTTTTTAATATTTTTATAAAGTAGCTAAAGAGACATAAATAGGCTATTATTTAAATTAGTCAATTTCAAGATAATAAGTATTACATTTCATTCTGCAGTATTATTAAGATTGTAGCTTAAGCCAGGGACATGAAATTAGGCAAAGCTTTTGGGGTTTGGGAAGAAACTACAGAGTCGGGTGGGGTATTCCAGACATGCCCTCTATTGCTGATCAGGGGGGGGGGGGGGGGGGGGGGGGTGGGGGGGGGGGGTTGGGGGGGGGGGGTTGTGGGGGGGGGGGGGGGAAAGGGGGGGGGGGGGGGGAGAAGGGGGGGAGAAAAGAAAAGGGGGGGGGGGGAGAGGGGGGGGGAGAAGGGGGGAGGGGGAATTGGAAAATTTAGGGTTGGGTTTGGAGGGGGGGGGGGGGGGGGGGGGGGGGGGGGGGTTTTTGGGGGGGGGATTTTTGTTTTTATTTTTTTTGGGGTGTGGGGGGGGGGGGGGGGTTGGGGGTGGGGGGGTGGGTGGGGGTTGGGGGGGGGGTTTTGGGGGGGTGGGGTTGGTTTTGGGGGGGATTGGGGGGGGGGGGGGGGGGGGGGAAAAGAAAGGTGAGGGATTGGGGGGGGGTTTGGGGAGTTTGGGTTTTGTTTTGGGGTTGGGGGGTTGTTTGTTGTTTTTGGGGTGGGGGGGGGGGGTTGGGGGGTGGTTGTTTGTGGGAGGTGATTTTTAAATGAAGGAGTTTAATAATTTGCAGAGACCATCCAGTATTTTGGGGGAGCAAAAAAGGAATGGTCAGCTTATCATACCATTAACCAGGTTCATCGTAATGCTGCATTGTGTTCCTGTTTTTGAAGGAATCCAAAGCAAATAGGTCAAATTGGAGCTACAGTCATGACTATGTTTTATTTTCTTTTGTTGCATTTGGCAAACAAATAGGCTCCTGTTTGTTGTAACTATGGAAACATCAGAAGCACCCTTTCAAATGCTGCATATACAATAAAGGGCTTAAAGTGTTGGTTGGATTATAGACTTCAGAATATGTCCAATCTTCTATCTATCTTTTGAAAAAGAACAAGAGGATAATGTGAATATTAACCGAGGGCTTCGTTTAATCTCCTGTGACATTTGTGTCTTATGTGCCATCCAGAGATCCCTGGCTAATGGCTAATGGATTAAGGAAAATCATGCATATTCATGGCATTGAATTGGAAAGTTGCACAAGAAAAAGAAAGAAAGCTATAAATCCACAACAACACCAAAACCCTTTTTTTTAAAGAATCTTGGCAAATTTCCTTGGAGTAGGTTAGGAGACTAAAATGAACAGATAAGCTATTCCCTATGTTTTCTATTGTTAGCATCTATATTATTTCACAATATTACTTAGTGCCCTTGAATTAGGATTTTGGGCCTTACAAATATTTAGAGGGTTTTTCTTCTTAATTATAGGATTAGTTTACGCAGGGGATTATTTTAGTTTATGCTGTATGATGGCAAAATGTGGCATTTTGCAATTTCTGGCTAAATGGTGGTGCTTTTGGTGATTGTTATGAAGAAGGACCAATTCATGTATAACTAAAGCTGATTTATAATCCAATTTTAAGTGTAATTGAAATAATATGCTCCTTATTATGATGCTCATTATATTCATTTTAAAGTAGGATATAAACCCACACTGAAGCAGTAAGAGCCTGTATTAGATGTTATTTATGTATTATTTCTTGTTTAATAATCCTTAAGTTTTATAAGTAGAAATTCAATGTGCAATAAATCACCTGTTTGATGTATACCTTATTATCTCAGCTAATGGTCTCTCATTTTAAAAGGTGACAATTGTAACTATTGTAACTATTGTCAATAGTTTTTGAAAAGGTCCTAATAAAAGATCATTCTGAAAGCTGTACTCAAGCCAATGAAATAATGCCATTGTATGGCCATAGGATTAGGATTGAACTCTATGGGAGTCTAGAAGAGAATATTTGTAGCTCAGGGTTGAACTGGAGATCCTTGGTACACTCTGAGCTTGGTTGTTTTCATACAGACGTTTCATTACCCAGCTAGGTAACATCATCAGTGCTAGGTAATGAAATTTTTACACACACACACACAAAAAAAAGCCAAGCTCAGAGAGTACCAAGAAACCCAAATTGGGCTCTTTTTCCCATCTTGGATTTCAGTGATGGCTATTTCTTTAAAATCTATCTCATCATCAAATCTTTATTACGTTCATGGACCAGCACAAAGAAATTTATTTAAAAACTTTTCCTCTTTGAATTGCTAAATAATCCACAGACCAATTCTTAAATTATATTAGACACAATCACTGAAATGCAATTGACTTTCTGTCAAGTGATTTCTTACCCATTCTATGTTTTACTATGTGCTACATCAGATTGGCATTGTTTTCTTAATGTTTTTAAGGTGACCTGCATTCTGGATTTGTTGAAAGAAATTGTGTTCATCTCTCATGACCAAATCAAAGGCCCTTGTGCCACTTAAAAAAATCTATCTAAAAAAATTACATAAATTGCTCAATATTAAAGGTTTTTAAGGTGCTAAAAACTATTTCTCTTTGTCTGGAAACAAGTTATTTATAGTTCTCTGGTGCTCTGCTCTTGGAATACAGGGAACAAACCCTATAAATAAATAGTCTTGTCCGTTCAAAGATCCAACTTTGTACTAACTTGGACTTGTCAGATTTACAAGCAGTGTTAATCGTCTGTGTTCTCCAAAATGTCTATAGGTTTTATCCTAATTTTAGTTGGCATTCTTGCCCCACCCAGACTCAGACAGCCTTGCTTGCCTAAATCTCCCTGTAGGCAAATGGCCACATGAAGAAAATATGAGTGAATTATGCATAGCTTTCTCCTAGATGTGAAGCTACACGTAGCAAATAATTGGTGCCCTACAGGCACTCTGCTTTGTGAGTCAGAATTCCTTCTTCTGTAGGTGCATTGAGAGCAATTATATTTTTGTGACATAACATTTTGCTTGCAGCGTTTCCGTAAGTAGTTTTAATGGATATGCTCAGAAAATAGTTTCTATCGATGATAATGGAAATGATTAAACCTCTGTCTAATGTTTGCCTTCAACTTTGCTCGAAGGAGACCACCATGAAAGGATTCTTCAAGGCTATCTAACTTCTTAGCATCCCGAGCAATATGTCTTGATAATTTAAAAAAAATGAAACCCCAGATTTTACATATTTTATTTTACAGAAATATGTTTCAAGCTATAGCTGAGCATTCATACAAAGTACAACCAGTGAAATAAACAGAGGCACAGAATCCAAATCACGTGAAGTATTACTACTGCTCTAAATATCCTTAGTAAGGCCACACCTGGAATACTGTGTCCAGTTTTGGTCACCACGTTACCAAAAAGACGTTGAGACTTTGGAAAAAGTGCAGAGAAGAGCAACTAAGATGATTAAGGGCCTGGAGACCAAAACATACGAAGAACGGTTGCAGGAACTGGGTATGTCTAGTCTAATGAAGACTAGGGGTGACATGATAGCAGTCTTCCAATATTTGAGGGGCTGCCCCAAAGAAGAGGGGGGTCAACCTATTTTCCAAAGCACCAGAAAGCAAGGCAAGAAACAGTGGATGGAAACTAATCAAAGAGAGAAGCAACCTCGAACTAAGGAGAAACTTACTAACAGTGAGAACAATTAACCAGTAGAAGAAATCACCTTCAAAAATTGTGGGTGCTTCATCACTGGAGGTTTTTAAGAAAAGACTGGACAGCGCCCTGTCTGAAAAGTCATAGGGTCTCTTGCTTGAACAGGGGTTGGACTAGAAGACCTTCAAGGTTCCTTCCAGCTCTATTCTGATTGAAATGATGCAGAGTAAGAGGGAAAAGCCATTAAAATTGAAGGGGAAAAAAACATTTATCTACATCTGGGTTTATTGTTCTGCAGCTGTGATCTTGCAGATATTTAAAGTAAATCGTGTTTAAGTACAGTGGTGTTTACATTTCTGTTGACATATATAGGTTTGTGCTGTAAATCTCATTTCTGTGGTTAAACCCATTTTAGGCTCTGGAGTATTAGCATAAACTTTGACATCCTTCTAGTAGCTTGTTCTTAAATTGATCCTTTAAAGATGTGGACAGATTTCTGTTTCCTAACAGTTTATTTTATGGCTACATATATATAAATATATATGATATTGATCTTAATTCTGCAATGCACCTTTTCAGAGCTGGCTTGCATGTGTTCAGCTCAGCCTCTAATCCTAACCTTCTGGGGTTTTTTCCCAACACAAAGAAATGAGCTTTCTAAAAACTAGTTGAAATAAATTATACTACTTGCTTAATTGGTGCGTGTATGTTATCCTTTTCCCCATATTTAGACTTTAACTTACACCAAAATGAACTTGCAGAAATTCCTTGACATTGTTGAACAGTTATAAACCAGTGGGCGGTTTATGCCATTCGCAACCTAACAGAAGAGAACAAGAGGAACCAGGAGTTCATTGCCCGGACGGAACAGCAAGGCCCTGCAGATAATCCAGTTCTTGAGAGCCTCGAGCTGAAAATCGAGTCGAGAGATCAGAAGCTGATTTTAAAATCTGTGAAACGGGTGCCAGATCCATAAGTTGCTACCTGCAAAAGACTTTTCTCCCTGCCCGCAAAGGAAATATATATTTGTTCTAGACATGAGATCAATAAAAGATCAAATGAACTTATTAAGTAGTGTTTTGGAACTGTTTTTTTTAAATAAGTCAAAGGGAATCCATTGGTGTTATGGGAGTCTTGGAGTCAAGACAAGAAACATGGAAATTGTAGTTAGTTTCTGAAACAATTATTTGCAACTATAGGTTTTACAGCTTCCATCACTCACTTTTCTATAGTCAAGTGAGATTCTACTGGCAACACAATACAATTTGTGATTGATGTGGTGCTTGCAACTCCATAACCACTCTCTTCTTTCCCTTCCTTTCCCCTCTTCCCTCTTCTAAAATTAATCCTACATTGGTGAAGAGTCACTGTGCTTCTGATGAAGGGAGCATCAACTTTCTAAGGCTTCTGCCTTTTAATAAAATGTGTTAATCATAAAAGGTGCTATCAGAATCCTTCTGAATTTTGGCTGCAAGAGATTAACTCTGCTCTCCTACAATGCTCACTGACCGAGTGAGAAATATGGGCACAAAGACCTCTTCATCCCTTCCAGAGTGAAAAAGGTAAAGGTAAAGGTTTCCCTTGCACATATGTGCTAGTCGTTTCTGGCTCTAGGGGGCAGTGTCATCTCGGTTACAAAGCCGAAGAGCCAGCGCTGTCCAAAGACATCTCTGTGGTCATGTGGCCGCCATGACTAAATGCCGAAGGCGCACAAAACACTGTTACCTTCCCACCAAAGTGGTCCCTATTTTTCTACTTGCATTTTTACATGCTTTCGAACTGCTAGGTTGGCAGAAGCTGGGACAAGTAACAGGAGCTCACTCTTACGTGGTGCTAGGGATTCGAGCCGCTGAACTGCTGACCTTTCTGATTGACAAGCTCAGCGTCTTAGCCACTGAGCCACCGTGTCCCTTCCAGAGTGAACAAAACTACACATAAATGGAAAATTGTACCAGATCTACAACTGTCTGTGGCCTGCATTGAAGTACTTGCTTGAGGAAAGTATTTGCATTTAACTCCTGTGTAAGTTTCCCCCAAGTCTATTTTTGAAATAATGGGAGATCTCACGTGCCCAAAATGCAAACTCCCATTTTGCAAAAGACTTAGAAACAGAAATAAAGGTCATTAGATTCACTCGTGAATTTTTTTGTGTGCGTGGCCATTTAGATGAGTCTAAAAAGCTGAAGGGATGAAATACTTTCTGGTTCATTTTGCCACCAACTATTTCTCAGTAATAGTTTGACAAATGCCTGTTTCTTCTACCAAAATGCAAAAAAAAAAAAAAAAAAAAAGCTTAAATGTTTTTAAAGACAGAATAGCAATAAGTACCACTTGCATTTGAGGGGCATTATTTATCTTTTCCAAAGTGAATTAAGTGCTGAAACTGTGTTGGGGCAGGCAGGCAGCTTGGTGGCCTTATCTGTTTTTGGAGAATTGGATGCTTGTTTGAATTTTATTAGTTTCCTTGGTAAGGAAGCCCACTTCCCCTTTTCTTAATTTTTGCTTCTCATGGGCTGTTTCTGAACTCTGGAAGTCTGAAGTGGTAGTTTCTCACTGTGATTAATTCTACCCGTTTCTTTTCACCCCATGCCTTTCCAAAACATTGACAAAACCTATTTCCAGTTAATTAATTCAAGAGAGCTAGAAGAATGGAAGCTGTCCCTCTCTTATTTTGGAGTCCCTTCTGTATTGTTACTGAACTCAGCCACTTTGGAAGGAGGGGTAGTGGTGGAAAAGAATTGGGGGTGAGAGAGGCAGCAGTCAATTAACTTCCCATGCCCCCAAACTGTTTGCCTCTAGGGTTTTGTGTGTGTATCTATGTGCGCGGGGGTTGCTTTCGATTTTTAACTGATTTCATATGTCCAATTTTGTGATTTCATATATCCAATTTTGTGCTCAAAGTTCAGGAGAACAAATCTTGTTCAAGATAAGGTTTATTCCGAGATACTCATTTTCCTCCATCATCCTCATTCTGTATAAACTAGGATGGACATATGCTATAAAATACAGTTCCTTTTAAATGGGTCTGATTACACTGCTGGTTTGAAATTAACCTCTTGCAAATATTCCTTCACTCCCCTAAGTAAAGCAGAAAAGAAACCTCATTTAGCAAAATATATGTATGTTTCTTGAAGAATGGTGCATTTTGCAGGATTATTTGTATGCATGCTACATTGATATAAATATGCTGATATAAATATAAATATGTTGATCTGTTCTAAATCTAAAAGTAATCTTGCATGTTGTCTGTGCTCTTAAACTCTTCGTGACTTTGGGCCCAAGCTCCACCGAGGGAATAACTTCTAACACTAACAGCTTCGATAGCTACCACTTCTGAGTTTTCTGAATGCACAAGACAAACAAAACTCCCATCTAACTTTGTATTTGAAGATGCCTCCCTGAAGAAGCCCAGCCCAAGTCAGTCCTGAAAGCTGAAATCAAAATGCAAGGTATTAAAATGATGCACGTAATGTCTGTCCAGTTTAAGAAGAATGTTGAAAATCTGCTTTCCTTCTTTTGAAGGAGTTTTGAAGGAAGGAGTAGAGCAGTAACAAATGAACTGAATTTGGAGCTGGCGGTGTGTGTGTGTGTGTGTGTGTGTGTGTGTGTGTGTGTGTGTGTGTGGAGTGGGGGAGAGAGGGTGTTTTTGTGTTCTGGCTTGTATTGATTTGGTTATTTGTTGATGATTGTAATGGATAAGAGGTGCGATCTGAAAGGGTGACCTGAGGCTTTCATAGTGGAAAACATGCTGATTACTGTATTGAGAGTGGCTGCCTTTTGATTCCCCAGAATGGGTGAATTCTCTGAGCACAACAGCTCCCCTGTTTCTCCTCAGTGAGGTTGTGTCTTGAAAGGGCTGTGTTTTCCATGCTAGAGGATTAAAACAGGCCATCCATGGGTGAGTCTGAAAAGCTTTTCCGAGCCTGAAAGGAGAGCGTAGTTGGCTCAAGTTTGGTGGCAATCTGATGGCTTTCAAGAACATGTAAACAAAAGCTCTCCCCTTTTTCTTCAGGCATCAATGAGGGTCAGATTTTCATGACAATGGCTGCTGAGTTCTCCTGGGTGCAAGCTTTAATTTGCGAAGAGGAAGGTATGAATCCATTCCAGTTGAATTGGATGCTGTGCTTTTTAGTAGCCCCTGAATTGCTCTGGCTTTTGTGCAGTCCTAGACCAAGCAGCCCTGTCTCGCCAGTAGAGAAATTTTAGGGAAACCCTGCTGTTAATTTCTGGTTGGTTGGTTGGTTGTTTCCCAACCTTGGCAACTTAACGATGTGTGGACTTCAAGTCCCAGAATCCCCCAGCTATCATTTGTGAATGTTGTATCTTCACTAAAACCAGAATGAACTGTCCAGTGAAGATTAAGTCTTGATCACAACTGCTTTGATTCATTTTTAGGTCTGTTTCTCTAACTATTCTACACTGAGTGTATTTGAACTCTTGGTTTCATTAAATAAAGGAAAACCTAAACCACTACGATAATAGGTTAATAGATTTTCTGCATTATTGATCCAAGGTTTGGATAGACTTTAAATATTAGTGTGTCTTTGGGAAATGTTGGAAGAAATGTCCCTCTGGGTTCAGTTCCAAGTGGGAAGAAAGACACTGGAAACATGGTGGCTGATTGGAAAGATGGTTTAATGGTGGATAGGACCACATGGTTTGAAGTCCTGGGTAGCTGACCACATGGAGTGGAGAGAGAGAGATATTTATACCCTCTCGGGCTTTGAACTTGCTTCCTGTTCCTGTGGCAAGAAATGTATCCTGATTGGTTGTCAGACTCCCATGGGGCCATGCAGGGGTAACTTTGTAGGTTGTCTTGAGTCCCAGGCTTGGTTGAATCTTGCTGGGTGATGTAATGAAGGGGTTTGGGCAATTCCTATTATGGCTAAATGGCTTTGTCCTGGTTTGGATCTGAATGAGGGCTAATCCTATCACCCTGGAGCTGAAGGCAGGGGTGGGATCCGACCGGAGTAATTACCAGTTTGGTGATTTTACATATTGTGCGTGCATGTATATCATCGTCATCTAACTGCCTGGACAGCTGAGCAGCGCTGCGCGCGGGTGCACAGCAGTTGAACAAGCCCCTTTTTCCTGCTTTTTCAACTGCAGTGGGTCGTGCGAAGCAGCTGCGGTTTGAAATGCCGGAAATAAAGGTCAGCTAAGAGCCCAGGCGGAGAGTGTATGCTCTCTGTTTGCTGCTTTTCAGAGCAACCGTTTCTGCAGAAGTGGACAGAACCGGTCGAATCCCACCCCTGGCTGAAGGTCTTTCGTCTTGTAGATAAGCTGGCACCAAAATATCTGCTAGGGCTGAGTTTCTGTGCCCCTTAAGATTTCTATTTCTCTTTTAGGGGAAATATTCTGCCTTTTTAATATTTCCTAGAATATTTCATTCTTCTAGGAGAGGGGTGAGTGCTAACTTTCTACAGAAACCATTTCTTTTCTTGGAAACTTTCTCATCACAACAAAGGTGTGCTAAATTAGGTGATTGAGTGATTGAGTTGATGTTAGCTTTTAGCAAGCAGAATCACAGAGTAACAGACTTGGAAGGGATCTTGGAGGTCATCTAATCCAACCCCTTGATCAAGCAGGAGACCCTACCATTCCCATCAAGTGGCTGTCAGGAATGATATAGGGTCTCCTTCTTCACATGGATAGAATCTCTCCAGGAAGATCAAACCTGGTCCTTCAGGACTTCCAAAATCACCACTATAACCATCTTGCTGCTGTCATCCCCCTTCTTTCTCCTTCCACCTTTCCCATCATTACAGCCTGCTCCAGAGAGCGAGTGCTTTACATAAGCACTTGCTCTCTGGATAATATAAGTAATATCACACGACTAACTAGAGCATACAAAACATTTGCTAGACCAATACTCGAATACAGCTCATCGGTTTGGAACCCACATTATGTATCTGATATTAACACAGTTGAGAAAGTCCAGAAATATTTCACAAGAAGAGTTCTCCACTCCTCTACTCGTTGCAGAATATCTTATGCCACCAGACTTGAAATTCTAGACCTAGAAAACCTAGAACTACACCGCCTTCGGTCCGATCTAAGTATGGTATATAAAATCATACATTGCAATGTCCTACCTGTCAATGAATACTTTAGCTTCAACCATAACAATACAAGAGCACACAATAGATACAAACTCAAGGTTAACCGCATCAGACTTGATTGCAGGAAATACGACTTCAGCAACAGAGTGGTCAATGTCTGGAATACTCTACCTGACTCTGTGGTTTCTTCCCCAAACCTCAAAAACTTTTAACCTTAGACTGTCTACTATTGACCTCACCCCTTTCCTAAAAGTTCTGTAGGGGGCGTGCATAAGTGCACCAACATTCCTACCGTCCCTGTCCTATTGTTTCTTTTATATATTTTTTATTTTTCTTATATATATCCATGTATTCATAACTATGTTTTTACTTACACCTATTATCGTAAGCGATTGACAAATCAAATAAATCAAATCAAATAAGGTGTCCCCAAATAACTTGAGTTTTGTCATTTGTGCCTCAAGTCAGAGCTCTGGGTTTATTTTTATTTTTTTCAATGACCCCATTTCCTTCTGTTCTTGGCTGTCCCTGATATTCTCAGGAGTCTTTTCCAACACCAAAGTTCAATATCAATAATTCAGTACCACACTCTTAATTTAATCAGTATGCTTTTTCAAAAATCAAAATAATTGCACAAAATTATACAAGGTAATGCAATTAATCAGAAGACTGCCCCTTACCCCATATGTGCAAGGCTTGAAAATTAAAGATTATTTTTAAAAAAAACCAGAGCATAATTGACATTCATTAAAGTCCTGGGTTGGATCTATACTGATGTTCATGAAACAAAGGGATCTTTAAAAGGGATCCCTTTCTCTGGATCCAACCCCTTTCCTCCATATAGATAAACACGTATTGAATGGAATAGAATAGAATAGAATTCTTTTATTGGCCAAGTGTGATTGGACACACAAGGAATTTGTCTTGGTGCATATGCTCTCAGTGTACATAAAGAAAAAATAAAGTATATTCGTCAAGAATCATAAGATAAAACACTTCGTGATAGTCATAGGATACTAATAAGAAATCAAATCATACTAGGAAACAATAAATAAACAATATAAGTTGTAAAGTTACGAGCAACATGGATATATCCACAAGTGGGAAGAGATAGGTACTAGTAAGGATAAGAAGTATTGCAAGTTTGAGTTACATCCTTCTGGAGGACAATGGATAATGCAGAATTCTTGGTTAAAATGCCTTTTTCGAGAGAAGAACAAGTTCTTGTTTATTTTCTGTTTTTTCTTCTCCCTCCCTCTCTGCTTCGGACCTTAAGCTCTTGTGAGGGGCGGCCGAACAGGTGCTCGCTCTGCATAGAGCCTTGTTCCGCCTCTTCCATTGCAGCCAGTGGCCTTCTGAACTCCTCCTTCCCCCTCAATAATTTTTTATGAATGATAGCTTTTCAACACCCTGGGAACAGCTTGTTGGGAAAAAGACTCTTCACAGGGTGCAGTCAAATCCTACACAGTTCATCAAGAGATCTTATGAAAGGAGGAATATTGAGGCTACAGGTGTGACGTATTCTTCGGCTCCTCCTGTTCCTCTTTGAAGGCCAACTTCTAAATATGCTTCTTTCTAATTATTTGTCCCATTGGGCTGGCTTTCTCTTTCTGCGTGGGCTCCTCAATTAAACTCTTGGGTTTGTTAAAAAACTTGGGCCTTGTTTAGCCGATCTCCTGGGGAGATTCCAAGAATCGGTAGCAAAAGAGGGAGCCCAGAGCCAAGCGGGTTGCATTGTGACTGGCTGGTTCTTCAGTGAGGAAAGAGCAATGTCGTCCCACAGAAGACCCAATGTTGGTCCCAGCCTTCCTTTCTCTCTTTTCGGAGGAATGGATATTCTTTTTGTCCTCCTTGTCTGTCCTTGAACAATCACGCTGTGCGTCCAAATGCCTCTTCATTATGCTTAACAGAGGGAGGCTGCTCTCCAATTCACCACAAACGGTTGGATGGATTATTCATGGAACGCTGTTGTCGTATGCTTGGAGCCATCAGAGAAACTTTTATTTCACAAAGTACTTTCCTCCACCTAGTTGATTTATTAATTCGCATTTGTATGCTGCACAGATTTTATGTGACTTGCCATACTTCAGTATATTAAATAGTATGAATGATTGTGAAATACTGGAATTTTCAGATCAAAAGTGAATGCTTGTGGAAAAACAAACCTGTTATGCCCATTGTGACTGGAACTTTTGGAACAATGCCAAAAAAAGGACTCCATTATTTAGAAATTTTGAATTTATCAACCCCTGAACACATAATTTTACAAAAAAAAAAAAAATCCTGCTTGGAACTGTTTTTATCCACAGACACATTGTATAGAATGTGAAGGATGTGTGTTTTTATATGTATCATGTACACTGAAGATGGCGTTTAATTTCATTGTATGAGGTGCAATGACAATAAATTTAAACTTAAATACTACTTTAATGATTCTTAGAACTTGGATTAGGACCTGAAATATTAAGTTTTCACTAGTCTTTGTGAATTAATTGTAAATTACTCATAATAATAATAAATCAAACTTGAATGCCACTCAAACTTTCAATGAGCAACACAACAACCAAAACAAATTGCAATAAAATGAATAAAAGAGTAAAGATTTAAAAAGCTAGGTTGAAACTACAAATATTTTGTAATGAACAGATTAGATATATTAGGGAATATACTGGAGAAATGCTGCATTAATGTACTTAAGTCATTTCAAACATTTCTTATTTCCTATTTAGACTAAAGCTTAGATTAATTTGAAAAAGCTAGCTGAAATATCAGAATTAGAGTTGCTGTATCAGTAAGATAGAGGGTATAGATATTTAATAAATAGGTAAATAAAGGCTTGAAGTTTCAGAAACGGCAAGTATCTTTGTATCTTTGTATCTTAAGTTGAGAAGAGGCCATTTTAATAATGGAAATGTTCTGTTTTGGCAGAACCGTGGAGCAGAAGTTACCTGAATCTCAAGCCACATTGGAAATAAATGGAATTAAATATAACCATTTCAGGTTTTGCAGACTGTGTTCCAGTCAGTCTCTCTGAGACGATATTTGAATGAATGTTGATTTTGCCTGCAATTAAGGTCCTTCTTGTATAGTGTTCGGACATGGGGCTAATATTATGAAAGTATAGAAAGTGTTTCTTGGAAAACATTTAGATTTTTTTTAATGAGTAAAATAGAAAAATAATTTGATTAAATTGTGGTGGGGTTACTTAGCTGTCAAGCAAATTTGCTTTTTGAATTGAATGCCATCTTCTGGGAATAGGCTTATACATCTCTTCTTTAGATTTGAAAACTAGGGTACTGTCATGCCTCTGTCGGAGTCTGAATTCGAGGATGAAGACGAACAGTTGACAGGGAGAGGGAGTGTGGCTCCGTTGGCTTTGGAGGAAACTGGGGAAGGGCAATGTCTGGCTGGGCAGAGCAGGGAAGAGGTAGAACAAGGGAGAGGGAGTTCAGAGGAAGACCCAGGTCCACCCACTCTTCATCCTAGGGCACGCAGGGAGGAACGGAGAAGAGAGCAACGTGGGTTGTGTGGCTTACAGGGGAGGAAAGGGCCTTGATTCCTTTCATTAGCCACAGGTGGAAGAGTGTTTAAAAGAAATGCATACTGAGTACAGCAACTGCTGGGAGCAAACGTGAGTTTATCTTGTGTTGACTTTGCTTATCTGTGTTCCTGGCATCTTCCCTACCGTGTTGAGTTATTGCTGTGCCTTCATGTCTGGAATTCTTGCTCCTGTCCTGCTGGACTAATTACCTCATCTTGCTTTGATTGGACTTATAGTTACAGTTTTTGTTGACCACATTTTGGACTTGATTCTCTGCAGCCAAAGGCTCTTCTTAGAAGAGTTTTTCTCCAGCCAGAAAGTAACCAGGACATTGGGGGCAAAGTTGGACCTAATAAAGGGACTCCTACTGATTATCTGACTGTGTTGCCTTTGTGCCACGCCCCGGGTTGTCACAGGTACTTTCTACATATTTCCTAGTCCTTTTGGAGCCAGGTTCTAAAATATTTACTTATAAGACTATTACTGCAGATCAGATTTCTATTTCCTGCTATGTGTGTGTGTGTGTGTGTGTGTGTGTGTGTGTGTATGTATGTGTGTATGTGTGTGTGTGTGTGTGTGTGTGTATATATATATATATATATATATATATATATATATATATATTCAGCCATTTTGGCACAATACACACTGAAGAAATTTCTTGGCAAAAAAAATGATTAGTCTATTTGGTGAGAACGTATGCAAATATTGACACGGAGGTCTTGTAAATTTTTGTCCAACTTTGTCCTCCTGCCTTAATTTCAACTGAACTTACATGAGCAGATAATTCTTGCTTGATGAGGTCATAAAAGGCATCGTCACATTTTTGGAAGGCTCAAATCTGTGGCTTTAAATATTAGAGGTGGACCTATAAAATACTTCAGCAAATGTGGCTTATCAAAAACACTTTTCAATACAAATGATGAATAGATCCTTGAGGAAGAGAGTTTCTGTTGAATACATCAAGCTTATTTGGAATAACACTGGGTTGTTGTTTTTTAAGTGATCATGATTTCTGAACTGAGCCTGTTGAATATAATCTCTGAATTGATCCTAAAATGCATGGCTTGGTAACCTTTATGGGCAGATATAAGTTGGACCTTATCCCACAAAACCTTGTGTAACTAACGTCCCAAAGTCCAGTTGGAAAGTCCAGTTGTCTCTTGAAAAAACCACCTTTGGGACAACCATGATCTAGATGACTGAGAATCTGCATAGACTTGTGTAACTAAATTGATGATGAGTAATTAAGGGGTCCAAAGACTCCCAGATGCCGGTAACATTCAAAGTGGCTTGCATGAGAAAATGTCCTCCTCAACATCCAAATATTGTTGGAAATCCTAGAACTGGATCCCCCCATCCAATGACCTGCTGAAGATAGGAATCCAAGCAAGCATTCCAGAGTGGGCTGCCAAACTGTGAGACATGTGATGGGAACCAGCAGTTCTCAGGCCAGCATTGGTCAGAATGTAAAATGCTACAAATCTCTTCAAAGCCATGTGAGCATGACGCCAAATCTGAGAGGACAAGAGGAGAAGATTCTCGAGCAGGGTTAGGGGTAGGGATAGGGTCCTCCAAGGTCCCTTCAAACTCTTGTTATTCTGTTTTCTGTAAAAGCGATTTGCACCCTTCCAGTGACAATCTCCTCTTGGAGGATTCCTGTCTTGGACATATGTCTGGAATCTTCTTGCCAAGTCTAGCTGAGAAGTCAAGCTAAATTGTGAAGTGTTGGAGGATCTGTGCTGTATTGCCAAATCCTGATGTGGAAGCTACTCTTTATTCTGGGTCATTGTTTCCACTGTCCAAAAGCTCTTTCTATTTTTCTAATGATCAGTCCTGATCTGCCATCCCTGTCTGATCTTTTCATTTTTCCTCTGAGAGGATGAGGGAGGGAGATGAGGTTGCAAGGACCATCGAAGGGAACCTGTTTTTATAGAACAAAAGAATTGTGGACTAGAAAGGACCACAAGAATCATCTGACCCTTCTGTCTAACCATTCATAAAATAAATTCCAAATCTTATAACAATCTTTTTCTCCCTGTTCCCTAATTGCCATTGTCAACCTACTCATTTCTGCACATTCCATTATTTTCTTAATTGTTTCCTCCTCTGTCGGAATGTTCTCGTTTTTCCAATTTTGTGTAAATACAATTCTAGTTGCTGTTAATACATTAATAATCAAATATGTTGTCTCTCTACTATAACCAAGTAAGAAATATATGATAATATTATTATGTGCACAGGATATATGTATCCAACAGACACGCTGTTGAACTGAAATATGGTTTTATGTTTGTTGTTGTAAAAAATTTTTTTTTAAAAAAGAATCATTTAACCCTTTACACAAGGGTGTCAAACTCAAGGCCCGCAGGCCGGATCCAGCCCATGGAGTGCTTAAATCACCCTGGAAACAGGAAAGGACCGGCCCATGGTGCCTCTACCAGTGAAAACGGAGCCTGGGATCCATTTTCATTGGCAGAGGGTTGCAGGAAGCCGTCACAGCTGAAAGCAGAGCTCGGGAACCTGTTTTCACTGGTAGAGTGCTCGGGCCACCACAGGCACCCGCGACACGAGTGATGTAGAGCTGGCTATACCCATCCTGGCCATGCCCCCCTCCCCCCGCCCACCCAAACACAGCCCTGAGGTAGCCCTCAATGAAATCGGGTTTGACACCCCTGCTTTACAGGGAGCAGGAGAACTATTTGCACCAACCTCCAAAAAGTGATTGTCCAACCTCTCCTGTTAGTGTTCCTTCTTCATTTCCCAGTTTTGCAGGATTTAACAATAACAATTAAATACTGCAGCTCTGCTTCATCTTTGACTTAACTAGGCCAGTATGAGCAAAGGTGCACATAATCTAGGTGATTTTTATGATCAAGATAAAGGAGTAAAAGCACATTTCTTATAGATTAGGTTTGTTTGCCAGAGCTGTAGTCCCCCCCCCCCTTTTTTTTTTTTTTTGGCACCCTCTCCCCCTGGTAAACACCTTTAGTTTGGGACCAGAGATCTCGTGGGGAAAAAAATATTTTATACTTTTTTCTTAATAAGTATTATCCTAGGCTTGGGAAGTTTGATACGTCAAGGGCAAGAAAGCAGATGAGAACCTATGAATGCCATTTGTTCTGGGCAGATAATGTTTGTTTCCTAGGGTAACAAGCAAACAAACAGGTCTCTTATAACTTTCTCATCTGGAATATGCTGGAAAAAAAATACGTTTTCCTATTTTGTCCAGGTGTGTCAACAATTTGGTTGTCAGTCTCTAATCTTGATCGCAGAGCCAATTACACCACAAAGAAATCTGCTTTGCTTTTTAGAACTAGCATAAAGAAAATTCCTAGCCATCTCTGATCTTTTTCTGTCATTTCATTGCATTCTTTTCTTGGCAACCAATGTTATTGCTTGTCTCTGTTTAGAGGAACTTCTGTGTCTCCTGTCAATGACAACTATTGTCCTAAGGAAGAGGAGTTGTCCACTGTAGCTGCAAATAAGAAGTATTCTGACTCTTTAAAGCAATACTCTTTCAAGTTCTGACCATAAAACCCTGGCATAAATATAATCGCATTGATAGAATTCTTGCCCACTGCCCTTGTTCTTTGATGTATTTCCTTGGCACTGTCTTCATAGTAGTGAAAATCCTGTATCTTTCTCCCTTTTGCTACCTTTGAGATTTCTGTAGCCTGCCAAACTCTGCAATCATCGGAGAACTAACCACCTGGCCACTGGCTATCCCAAGGAATGAAGAGTCTTCACATCCAGTTGTTCTCCACAAGTCCTATAAGCCTTAATTAACTTTAGAGCCATTTTGCAACCCCAAAGCATTGCAAAACACAATACGTGTTATGACAGAAGATCTTAAATGTTTCATGATCTTAAAAGTGAACGGTGTTGTGAAGGTTTCACATTTTATCAGAGCTCGTGGTTATTAGAACAATAGTTGTTGCATTTGTTGAAGGACTCACTACCCTCACCCAATTAAAATGAAAATACAAACAATCCAGCAACGTCAAACTTACATTATATCCTCGTTAGCCTTACTTTTTAATTGTTTAGCGCACCTGGGTAAAATCTGAAGTCCTGATTTCAGGCTATGATGCTTCTTAATAATAGTTTACTATTTTTTTCTTTCTCATTTCTATCCAAGAGAAAGGAAGTCAAAAGCAGCCACTTACTGGATGAGTTTCAGGATCTGATCCGAATCTCCAGAATTAATCTTGTTTGAAAGTCTATTAAATTTAAATGGTGTAGTGGTTAAGACCCCAGACTAGAGATCAGGAGGCCACAAATTCTATTCCCACCTCCCTTTTGGGCACAGGACTAGCTGAGTGACCTTGGGCCAGTCACATTCTCTCAATCCTAAGGAGGAGGCATTTCTGAAAAACTTTGCCAAGAAAACTGGAGAATTAGACATGTTTAAATGAAAGAGAGCAAAAAAAAAAAAAAAAAAGCCCCAAACAATTTGTCTCACTTATTTTATCTTAAGATGCCTTAAATCAGGGGTGTCAAACTCAAGGCTCGTGGTGTTTAGATCTGGCCTGTGGGTTGCCCTGGAAACAGCGAAGGACCTGCCTGAGGTGCCTCTTGCCATTGAAAACGGAGCTCAGGAAGCCGTCGTGGCTGAAAATAGAGCTTTGATGAGTGATGTCAAATTGACCACGCCCACCTGGTTACTCCCATCCAGCCATGCCCCCCCCACCCGAGGTCAAACACATCCCTGATGCGGCTCTCAGTGAAATCAAGTTTGACACCCCTGCCTTAAATAGACATTGATGACTTACTGTCAGCATTATGAAGTAAATCAGATCAGGAAACTGACCGGTAGTAGGGTTCAAAAAACTTTACTACCGGTTCTGTGGGCGTGGCGTGATGGGCATGGCATGGCTTGGGGGGTGTGGCTTGGGGGGAACGGCAGGGGAAGGATACTGTAAAATCTCTATTCCCACGCCACTCCTGGAGGAAGGTTACTGCAAAATCCCCATTCCCTCCCCATCCCACTAACCTGCTTTCCAGCTCCGTTCTCCTGTGCAGGGCAGCAAAAGAAGACCCAGCCAATCAACTGGGACTCAATGGGAGGCAGAGAATAGATGGGGGCGGGGCCAATCAGAGGTGGTATTGGCCGGTTCTCTGAACTGCTCAAAATTTATGCTACCGGTTCTTCAGAACTGGTCATAGAACCTGCTGAATACCACCTCTGAAACTGACCCCCCAACCACGATGAGTAGACTCTATTGAGCTAGGTGTTAGTCTTGCAAGCCTGCTTGTGTTTTAACTGCTCTCACTTTTATATTTCCTTGAATCAGGAGGAAGGAACCTGAGCCTCCTCCTAATGCCCTCTCCTCTCCCAAGGCGCAATAGCAATACCACTTTGACGTATATACCACTCCACAGTGCTTTACAGACCTCTCTAAGCAGTTTACACAGTCAGCCTATTGCCCCCAACAATCTGGGTCCTCGTTTTACCAACCTCAGAAGGATAGAAGGCCGAGACAACCTTGAGCCAGTGAGAATCGAACTCCTGGAGTGAACAGCGAGTTAGCCTGCAGTACTGCATTCTAACCACTGCACCACCACGGCTCTCTCACTCAAGGAGTGTTTTTACCATTGTTCTTTTTGTAATAGCTTCTAGATATTCCCTTCCAGGCTATTTTCCATGGCTCTCCGTTCTACTAGGAAACGTGCACAAATCTGGCCACTTCTCTCAATATCTGTGGATTTTGTCCAGGTGGCAAACACGATGAGGCATCCCTGCCTTGGGTGGCGCTCTCACAATATGGGAAGTTTTCTGTATAGTCCAGGTGGGGGCATTCACGGGGAAGGGGTGTTAAAGAAGTCAAAATGGTGGCTCCGATCACATGATCAAAACCCCACCCATTTTTTATATTGAGGGGAATGAAAAGGGATAGGGCTTTGATGCACAGTGACAATCTTGATTTTTCGACTTCTTTGACTAATGCCCTTGGCCCAGAGATCTCTGTCAAGTATTTGGGGCAAAGTCCCAAGTCCCATGCATCTACCTAGTTAGGCAGCGCCAACCAAAGAAAACCTTTTGCTTGAAGCAGAGCATAAATTGTAAAGCAACCCTGCCCAGCATCTCTCTCAATCAAACATGCGCCTATGTGTGCATCCTGGAACCCCCCTTAGCTTTGCTCCCTTGCACAGTAGGGATGAGCCTTGATGGTTTATTCAAGGAATAAGAAGGAAACCTGCCCTCCAGTGTCTCCTCTCAGCAGCAACCTCCGTTGGGAGACAAGGAAAAAAAAAATCATGAAAAGGTTTCCAAGACAAACAGGTTGGAGGCCATGACTAATTGTTTATAATGAGCCAGGAAAGAGAATCTCGGCGCATAAGAAGCCTAAGAGAGGCCAGGCTTCTTCTCCATGATGTGGGCTTTTGACTTGCTTTTCCCCCCATCCTGTTCTGAAATAGCCATTCCAGCTGTGCTTAATCACCTTTCTCCTGGCAGCTTTCTCTCAGGGGGAAAGCCAGCCACATTATTTCTTACTCCCTTTAACATCTTCAGCCTGTGGGTGTCTTCCAGGCCAGAGTCCTGCTTGTCCCCAAAAACTTTGAGCAACTTCTGGAGAACTCCTGACTCCCTTTTGCTGCTAGGCAGAAAGCTCCCTTTGGTGGTTACAGCCAAGCTGTTTCATGCTCCTACTGACACCACAACAGTTGGGGTAAGGGACAAGATGGTGAAACCCAGAGTTGGCAGTGGATGGAACAAGCCTCAGAGATGGGAAGGAGGCTGGGGGAAATTTTACTCTGTTGGGGGTTTTGGGTTCCTGAATTTCAGTGAGGGCCTTTATTGGAAACATTCCTGGCTTTTCAAGTGGTTTAGGTTTTCTCCTCCTCCTTCTCCTCTGCTCCACATGTTTGTGTTATTTAGTTTGCCTTTGTTTATGATGAAGCTAAGTTAGGTTGATCAGATATTTTCCTTTTCGACGTGCTCTCTGCAGTTGCCTTCTTGACATGGTGGGGAAGGCCAGGAGAGGCTTTGCCAGCTGGAAATGTGTGGGTCATGCTGGGGACAGGAGTTTCTCAAGGGCGTGTGTGTGTTTGGTGGAAGAGGAGGAGGTGAAAACTGCTGTGGAGACCAGCTTGAAGATTGAGTTGGCCACTTTCACGTTGTCTCCTTGCTTTTCTCTGCTTTCCAAGCCACTAATGTATGATCTGTGCTCATTTTCCCCCTCCTTTGAAGTTCTACAGAGGAAAGAGTAGAACCTGCAGGCATGCATGTATATACATATTTTTGTGTGTACGCAAGGTGTAGATACAGTAACCTGGCCAAGGAAGAAGTAAAATCCAGGATTATGGGCCCTTGTGAGGTTGGTGATCGGATTCGAAATGCCTGAGGTCACTATCACTGGAGTGAACATTGGCATGATTTTGAAGGCTAGAATAAGTGGTGGTATTCAGCCGGTTCATACCGGTTCAGGCGAACTGGTTGTTAAATTACCACCACCACCCACCCACCCCACGATCAAAGTGGATCCGCTGCAATGGAGAAATGGGCAATGGAACGGCCTGTGTGAGGGAAGAAGAACATTACCTTCCCTCTTTTTTCTCCCTGCTTCTCCTTTCCTCATGCTGTCTGCGCAGTTTCCCGTTTCTCCATTGCAGCACAGTACCCAGGATACACTTTGATAGCGCACGGGGGAGGGGGGATTTAACAACCGATTTGCCTAGTGTCAGGTTGGCAGCCGCAGGAGGCTTGTCCTGCATGTATGGTGGAGAGCTGGAGGATGGGCCATGCCTCACACAACAGCCAATCTGACTGGGCGAACAGGTTGCTAAATTATTTGAATCCCACCACTGGCTAGAATATACCCAGGAGCCTGAGTAAGGATGTGACTGCTTTTAAGAGTTTGTACACTCGCTTTTCAACACACACACACACACACACACACAAACAGGGCTATGCAACGGTATTGTAGATAAACTATGTATCAACTCCTATAAAAGTTTCACCAAATACACAGTGCAAATCTGCTCTTCCAGTATTTGGCCTGACCAGGGTGTACTTGAATTGGATTGTGTCCCTTATTCAGATATGGTAAAGACCATTTCAGCAGAAAGGATGCTACCGTGTTTCTCATATAATAAGGCCGGGTCTTATTTTTTTTTTGAGCCCCCAAAAAACGGCTAGGCCCCCCCCTTGCATCTTAGGGCAGGCGGCGACGGCTTGGATGTTGACCTCGGCATTGGTGGGGCACTTTGTATCAGGGTCAACGCAGGCAGCACCATATCCGGGTGTGCAACAAAAGTACTTCCTAACAGCAAGCCCCCCCCCCCCCGCCATTTCCCATGTTTTAATATAGGCCTTAATTTGGGGGGAGGGGCTTAATTTCATTTCATGCCTATAAAACATGCTGGGACTTCCTATTGGGGGAGGCCGTATTGTTGGAGAAACAGGGTAGTACGAGGGCTATCATGGTACATTTAAAAGTATTTGGGCTTAAAATAAATAGAATTGTTAACTTGACCTGTTCCTACATTGAAATATTTCAATATCCAGCTTGAAATGTA
This sequence comes from Notechis scutatus, assembly GCF_049901735.1. Classification (NCBI taxonomy): domain Eukaryota; kingdom Metazoa; phylum Chordata; class Lepidosauria; order Squamata; family Elapidae; genus Notechis; species Notechis scutatus. The sequence continues at coordinate 22,588,004 of NC_142014.1, forward strand.
ATACATAGTTCTCTCAAAATGAGCCATGAGCTAGCTTAACTTAGTGTTAATTGATGCCAATATGATAAAAACATGGCATAAAATCATTATTAATACACCTCCAAAGCCCTTGCTGGGGAAAAAGGAAAAAATGGACCCTATCAGCCCTTTGAAATACCAAAACTATGAGTATTAACAGTTAAAAAGAAAAGAGCCGGTTAGTTTCTTTGTTTAGTGTCTAGCCTAACCTATGCTGTTAACACTGAAGATTTAAAAACTGAATTGAGTCATTCAAATACTTAAACAAGGAAGCAGTAGGTTCTCTGAATATACCATTCTGGATTACAAGTAGTGTTAAGGGCAGAAGAAAGCAGGAACCAATGATGGGGATTGTTTTTCATGCTCAACATCCTAGAACACAACCTGTTTTTTCATTGTGAAGCTGAAAGGGGTCGACAGGGGGCTGGAAGCAAGTTATGGTTGCCTTTTAAGTTCCCTGAAAGGCTGTGACACCTCAACCTTTGCAACAGCTGTTCCATGACCCTTCCCTCTGTTGGAAGAAATATCCATCTGGTTCAGTTCCAAGCCAGGAGAAAGGCACTGGAGAGAAAATGGAGGCTGGAGACTGATTGGAAAGAGGGGTCCACTTATTGATGAAGCAGAAGCATATAAGGGGTTCTGGGCAGCTGACCACATGGAGTTGAGAGTGAGGGTTTTTTATACCTTCTCTTGGGCTTCGAACTTGAGCTTCCTGTTCCTGTGCAAGAACGTGTATTCTATTGGCTGTTGTCAGGTTCCCTTGGGGCCATGTACAAATCCTAGGAGTTTGTCTGAGCTAAGTTTGGTTGAAGTTTGGGCTGATGCAATGAAGGGATTTGTTGGGCAATTCCAGGGATTCTCTCAGATTGGACCGGTTCAGGCAAACCCCTTGTTCGACGATCAGTTGGCTCCAAACCAGTTTGCTCCATGGAGCATGTGGACCCACACACCTGCCCTTACTCTTCCCTGTGCTTTATATCTTCTTGTTAGAGCACAGCTGATTCACACGGCAGAGCAGTTTGCCACGCCTCAGCTATTTTCTTCAGCTGCAGTTGAAGGTAAGTATTAGCTTTTTTTTTTTTTTAATGTGGAGCATGTGTGTGGAGCTCACTGAACCATTTGTTATATTGGTTGAATCGCACCCCCTGGGCAATTCCTATTGTGGCTTTGTTCAGACCTTGGTGCAGGGAGTAATGGATTACCAAATCTGCATTTCTAAAAGCTGGCCTCAGCTCAGTATCTGCTTGGGGGCAGGGAGCTGGGTCTCTGAGTTTCTATATTTTATCCTGCCTTTTAAAAATATTTCTCAAAATATTTCATTCTTCTAGGAGGAGGGGTGGGTGCTAACTTTCTACACCTCCAAAGCCACATAGAAAGACATAGCCAGGGAGAAGCTGATTCTTTCCTATACAGACATTTGGGTTTAATGAGGCAAGAACATGGGTAAAAATTGAGAATTTCTGTCACTCACAATTGAACTGTGTGGTCTTTAATGCTCTCTGAAGTGAGCTGTTTGCTTGCAGATGTTTTTATCCTTCTTGGGTAATGAAACATCTGCAGGCAAACGAGCTCAGGAAGCATCAAGGACTCAAAAAAAGAGAGAAAAAAATGGATTCCATTTTTCCTTTTGTATCTGTTGTAGAAGAACCTTGTTAGTCTATGATAGCCAAAAATCAGGAGGAATTTGGTTATTGTCTTTTCAAACTAACACATTTCATTAAAAGGCGTAAACTTGGCTACATGAGCTGTGGCTTCTGCCTCTTAGTGTAACACCTTCTTGGCTTCTGTTCCAAAAAAAGAGAGAGAGAGACAGAGTGTCTATTTATTTTTGAAATTTGTCACCCCACCCCTGTAATCCTATGACACTTGGCAGCTTACAATATGATCAGATCCATTAAAACATTTACGATATAATACTACTAAAATAAAGGTAAATCTTGAAAAAAGCCCATAACAAAATGCATGAAAAGCAACAACAAATCATTACGTGAGTAGCTGGCAACAATCACAGTTCATATGCAGTTACATACCGTATTTTTTGCACTATAAGATGCAATTCCCTTCTCCCTCAAAGTGGGTAGAAATGTCTGTGCATCTTACAGAGTGAATATTGTGGTGGTGGGGATGACAGGGGTTGGTTAATGGGCGGCGGCAAATGGGCGGCGGCAATTGGTGGTGACCGGGTGGCGGCAAACAGGCGGGCAGTGAACAGGCCAAATGGGCAGCGATAGGCTCCAGCATTCTGGGAGGCTGATCCAACCACCAATCAGCTACTTGGCAGCAAAGGCTCCAGCATTCCCTGGCGGTGGCAGCAGCTCAGCTCAGTTGACCAGTGGTGGCCGCAACAGAGCAGAGCCCTGACGAGCCATGTGCTGGGGCTGTGATAACGTGCTGAAGCTGACCAGGCTGTTTGCTGTTTGCTGCAAGGACGCTAGCCAGATGAATACCGGAATATTGGATGAATGGATCCTGGGAGGCAGAGGCAGATTTCCCCCCCCCCTTGTTTTCGTCCTCTAAAGCTTATAGTCAGGAGCGTTTTATGGTGTAAAAATACGGTAACACCGCTTTGAACCATTTGTGAAAAGGTAATAAATGGGGTGGGTGTGGCCAGCTTGATGTCACTCGTGTTGGGGGCACCTGTGGTGGACCAAGCATTGTAACAGCGAAAATGGATTCCTGAGCGCTGTGTTGGCTGTGACGGCCTCCTGCAGCTCTCTGCCAGTGAAAATGGACCTCGGGAGGGCCACATCTCTCCATTTTCGCTGGTAGAGGCACCGTGGGCCGGTCCTTTGCTGTTTCCAGGGTGGCCCCACGGGCCAGATCTAAGCACTCCATGAGCCAGATCTGGCCTGCGGGCCCTGAGTTTGACACCCCTTGTCATGCCCCTGTTGGAATCTGATTCCGAGGGAGAGGTGGAACAGCTGACAGGGAGTGGGAGTGTGGCTCCTGTGGTTGTGGAGGAAACTGGGGAAGGGCACAGTACGGCTGGGCATTCAGAGGAAGACCCAGGCCCACCCCCTCTTCATCCTAGGGCACGCAAGGAAGAACAGATAAGGGAGCAATATGAGTTACGGGGGAGAAAAGGGCCATGATTCCCTTCATTAGCTGCAGCTGAGAAAACAGGATTTGAAAAGGGCATTTGCGCACAGCACCTTGCTGGAAGCAAAGCGTGAATTATCTTTGTTTGTCAAGTCTTATCTGGATTCCAGCATCCTCCCAACTGTGTGTGTTTCGTTATCTTTTGGAAGTCTTCAATTCCTTATCCTGCCCTGTCTCGTTAATTGCTGCAGCATGGTTTGTGTTGGTTTTTATTTATAATTTAGATGTACTTTGGGTTCGGACTGAATTTCTTCCCTTTAAAAACTGTTCTTGGGAGAGTTTTTTCTCCAGCCGATGGTAACTGGACATTGGGGGCCAAGTTGGAGTTATTAAAGGGACTTTACCTATTTTTGTGACTTTGTTGCTTTTATGCCACGCCCTGGGTCATCACACCCCTGCTATGGGTCTTAGTAGACAGGTCAGATCTGTATGCTTTATCCAGTATCAATCTGCAGATCTGGAGTGTAGCATCATTCAACCTAATAAAGAAGACCCAGCACATCTTAAAAGTGTAAGCCTTTGCTTGTCTTACAACTGAATTTAGAATGACCTTTTCTTTCCAGCAGAAAGGCGGTGAGGAGTGTCATCATTTGGAAAGCCAGCCGGCGTGCCTCAGAATCCTCGTTTTTATCATTTGAGGCTGCTTGTCCTCCTCTCCAGATGCACCATCTGGCACATTCTTTTCTGAGGAAACCAATGCTTTTGCCATGCAATGCAAAACACCAATGGAATCACTACACAAGCAAAATGCCAGGGATGTATAGCGGTTCAGCCACAAGCGATGGCATGTTAATTTGGTTTGATTTTTTTTTCCAGTCTGTCATCTGGGTTGTTCTTGGCAGCCAATCTTAAAAGGGCATTTTCCTCTTCTCTTTCTCATTACTAAGGATAATCCAAGGATGAGGGCAATTGCTAATTTTGTTAATGATTCCATTTCACATTTTGCTTCCTGAAGAAAGCTTTTAAAACTAGATAACTACTTCATTCTGTTTGCTTTTTCTTGTCTGCCAATCCCAGATCCAGCTGATTTCTCCAAAATATATAAAATGACATAAATGATACCCAGATAATCAGTGCTGGGGGAGGCGGTGGGGAGAATCAAGTCCAACAAATCTAATACACAAAGTACAAGCACCCTGATTTCAGTAACACAAGTTTCCTAAATCAGACAGTTTTATGCCTTCATCTAAAGCAGCTTGTCTCAAAATGAAACTTGGGGACTTCTAAACCATTTTGGAGATTTATCTGGAAGTTGTACATATGCATATCAGTGCATATCAGTGAGTATGGTCAACCATCCATTCGCCCATATTTTCCATCATGATGGATATGCCTCATTGTGACAGTAATTTTTAAAAAAAAAGACAAATACTAAATGTGGAATATAAAATAAATAAATGACACTATATCGATCAAATTTTTATTACAGTCATAGTCCGCATAAGGAGGGAGGAGTACAAACAATTAATAATTAGGTTTTACCATTTTTATAGGGGTTTTTAAAAGACTTTTTACAGTTTATATGAGCGATGTGGTGGCCTAGTGGGGAAGATGCTTGCCTCTCACTTGGAAGACTGAGAGTTCAATTCTAGGCAGTGACAGATGTTTCTGTATCAGGGCTCAAAGAAAAAATATTTGCTGTCAACTCTGTGTAGGCGTCAGGAAGGGCAGCTGGCCAATAAACGCTCAGCAACATTCAGTCACCCTGACTCTACCCCAAATTAAGAGACTACAGGGCCGTAAAAAGAAAAAGTGTGTGTGTGTGTGTGTGCCTTTAAAAATGTTTTTAAATTAACTAGTTTGTATTCCACCCTTCTTATGTTGGTCCATGACCATAAGAAATATTTGATAACAAAATGAGCAGCCTATAAAGAAAACGCATATAAAATGTTCTACAGATGGCACTTACTCTCTTCGAGATTAGCGAAAATGTACCCTAAAATGAGTCCCATATGTTGGAAATGTAAAAAAAAAAAGAGGGAACATACTACCATATGTGGTGGTCCTGCTTAGAGGCTCGAAAATATTGGCTTAAAATCAAAGATTGGCTGCAGGAAATTACAAATGAACAATTAGATCTAGAACCGGAACTCTTCCTATTGGGGATTTAAAAAAAATATATGTAAAGAATACAAAATACTTACTATTACACATATTAACTGCTGCCAGGATCGCCTTTGCTCAATGCTGGAAACAGCCATGTATTCCTTCAGAGAAACTTGTTATATACAAAATTATGAACTGCACAGAAATGGACAAATTAACATTGAGTTTAAAAGATAAAGAGACATTGATATTTTATGAGGTGTGGGAACAATGGTATAACTGGATAGAACGGAGATAGATTAAAGATAGATAGTTATTAACCATAAGTAATAGATAAAATAAGAATATAATTATGCATAATTTAATATCTGTACATAATGTATGAATTATTGTCATAAGAGAATCACCACAAATTGCTGTTGTTGAGTAACATATATTTTTTCTTTTTTTATGTTTTTAATATAATAAAAGTTTAATAAAGTATATTAAAAAAAGAAATATTTGATTGATAGATCAAAGAGATTGAGAGATATCATAGAGATTAATGCAAAAATAAGTGCATTTCCACTGAAATGGGACTTATTCTTTAGTGAGAGAGTTTAAAATGAAATGGAAATAAATCCCAGCAAGTGAACAGAAAGAAGTGGTAAAAAGATTTTTGAAGCTCAGCCCTTATGTAGACAAGGATGAGTGGGTCCTAATCTCACAGTTAGATGGTTTTGATCTGCTACATTTTGCAGTGTTTGTGTGTCTGCTGCAAAACGTGGAATGTCAGCTTTGCAAAACGTGAGGGCCTCCTTCTCTTTCTAACCAAGTAAGATGCTGGGCCTCTGTCCTGAAGTTCCACCTGTGTGGCCCCACACTGGTTGACAACCACACACCTAGGAGCAGGATTCCTCCACAGCATCAAGTTAAAAATGTGGACTTATCTATGTGGAACTGGCTGTCTAAAATTAGATGTTAAATCAGGAGGAAAACTAGATTGGCAGGTTTACCATCGTAGCAAATACTTGATCTCCAATAGTCCATATGTTTATGAACAAAGGAGAAGAACTGCAATATTTTCCCTTTCTATTCCCCTTTTCTTGTACATTTAGATGGCAACAACATGAGGGCTATGTGCTTCTTATCCTGTTCTCTTGTAATATCCCTGGTACACAAAATGTAGCTGATAGATCAGGGGTGTCAAACTCAATTTAATTGAGGGCCACATCAGGGCTGTGGTTGACATTGGGGGGACCAGGTGGGTGTGGCTGACTAGGTGGGTGTGGCCAACTGGGTGGGCGTGGCCAGCTTGACGCCACTCCCCAAACTGCTGGCATGTTTTTTCTTCACATTGGGTAATCACAGACTGCATCTGGCCTGCAGGCCTTGAGTTTGACACCCCTGTGATAGAGGATATCTAGCAGTTAATAGCTAATGGCCCATGGCTGAATTCATGAGCTGTTGTGTTAATTTTTGACTACACATCACGCCAATTCATGCGGCCAAACTTTGAATTCTAATTATCCATCTGGTTTTCAAAAGTCAGCTTACAATAGTGCTAGGTGAGTGATGGCGAACCTTTTGGCACCGAGTGCCCAAACGGAACATGCGTGCACGCCAGAGGTGGCCTTTAGCAGGTTCTGACCAGTTCTGGAGAACCGGTGGCGGAAATTTTGAGTAGTTAGGAGAACCGGCAAATACCACCCTGACTGGAGATTTTTTTTTTTTAAAACAAATTTTATTAGTTTTAAAGACAAACAAATCATCATTAACCGTTACATACTTAAACCTTTTTCCATTATAAATTTTACAAGTCAAATAAAACCTTATTTTATACAATATAATTCTATTTTAAACCATTTCCATATGAGCATACAAATACCTCTTATCCAATTTCTCTTTACTTCTCTTTACTCTCATTCAATTTCACTATTATTCTTTCATCTATTTCTTTCTGACTTGGTTACCATTATTCTCATTCTGTATTTCTGCAAGGTTTCATTAATTCTCCCAGAAACATAAACACACAACACACAAACATATAAAAAATCTTTTAGGAAAGTAACTTGGCCCCAGGTACCTCTCTCTACATGGACTCCAATTATATTCATGCTCAACTTACATATCATTACCTATTTTATTTACGATTCTATATCTTCTATATTAGCTTCTCCACACATTTCACTCTTCTTAATTCTATCTTATTTAATCCATCTTAATTTGAGTCATTATATTTGTATCTTTGTCCATATCCCTCTATCTCATTCCTTATAATAAAAGAAAGAATTTCTCCTGAAATCACTAATCAGAGTATGATGCCTTTCTATCTTCCCCTGAATTAATTAGATTAACATTTAAAATAACACCTAATGCCCAATCTGATTCTGCTTGGTACATTCTATCTACTAATTTTTTTTAATAAAAGAAAAATAATAAATCCAAAATGATTAAATACATAGTTAAATAGTAAATCTAAACATTGAATCTTATAACATTCCCATTGCCTTTTCCAAAAACAAATGCTACTATAATAATTTTTTATTATAACATCAATACCATAGTCATATTAAACTCTTTATTTAAAATTCAATATTCTAAACATTCCCTTTAATATTTTATTAAATTTTAAAATCAATCATTACTAAACATTTCAACATTTTAATCTCTTATTAACTCTTAAACCATTCTAATTTTCTATTTCTAATACAAATGCTACAATACCATCTTATGTACCTTGCAAAATCTTTTTAAAGAAATTGTACTTTACCCTTTATCCCTAAAAAAGATTCCTCTTTTCCCATCTGATTTCAAAACTTTGTGGCTTTTCTCCACCTTTTCCCTTTCTTTCTTCCCCACCAGACCTTCCTACCCCACTTCTCCTAGCCTCTGTCTTGCTGATTTCCCTTCTCTGTTGTATTCCTTTTTCCTTTGTTTACTATCATTATATTGATTTTGCACCTTATTTTTCTCTTTCTTGAGTGTTTTTTAAATCTTAAGTCCTTCATTTTCCTTCCTTCTTTCTTAGTTAAACTTTGAAATTCATTAAAGATGGCCTCTTCTTCTTCCTCTTTCTCTTCTGCTGCCTCCATCTGTTGTAGTGATTGTTGATAGTTAGCAAGCGCCATTTCTAAAAAAAAGGAAGGCTTCCTCCACACCATCTTTGCCATCTGTTTTTGTTTGCTCATATTCTTTTCTCAGTTCCTCAGCAAAAAAAAAGCCATTATAAATCTTTTCTTTTCTTTTTTTCTTTTCCCCTCTTTCTCCTTGCATCAACCAAGATATTTCAAAAAAATAGAACAATCCCAAAGTCCTCAATCAATCCAAACCAAGACAAAGTTCTCACTTTCTCTTCCTGGGGTAGTATCAATCAAAAAAAAGAAAGTCCAAATCTGTATCTTGAAGCCTTATTGGAATTATATTTCAGTCTTCAAATCCTTAAGGCATCTCCTCCAACAAATCTTAACACATAAATATATTTTTTTGTCCTCTCCCTTCCCACTTATCACATAAAGCTAGTTTTGCCTGAAAAAGACAGGTTTCTCAGTATCCACTTATTGATTCCGTAGGGAAGGAGAGTAAACTTTCCTTTCAGCACCTCAAAATTGCCGCTTATTTTCTCTTGTGGAAAGAATCATTCAAAAAGCCATAATTTCCAGGAATTGTATTAAATGTGTCTTAGAGTCCTGGGACAACCAAGAAAACTTTCACTCTCAAAGGCTTTCTCCTCTTCCTCCTGCGCATTCTTACCCAGCTGCCGGCTTCTTTGTGGCGGCCATTGCAGACCGCCGCTGCACGTCTTGGGAAAAGGGGTTCTGCCGGCCGGGAGGGGTCTGAAACACCCCCAAACCCCTCCGGATCCCCTATCTTCAGCTACCCCTGCAGGGTAGCCTTAGCTCGAACCCGTCCGGATCGAGCACCAAAACGGCTAGCGCAGCAGGGATCGCGCAGTATCGCGAATCCCTGCCGCCGCTGAACCGACAAACCGGAAGCCCCTGACTGGAGATTTTACAGTATCCTTCCCCTGCCACACCCACCAAGCCAGAACCGGTAGTAAAAAAAATTGAATCCCACCACTGGTGCATATGCATGTGCTGGAGCGCTGGAAACCCAAAGACCAGCTGGCTGGTGTGTGCATGCCTGTTTTTTGGCTGTTTTTGGCAGTTTTGGGGGGCTTTTTCAGGCTGTTTTGGGGTTGTTTTCTGGGCTATTTCAGGCCGTTTTTGCCCCAAAAAACGGCCTGAAAACAGCCTGAAAATGGCCTGAAAAAGGCCCCCAAAAGGCCCCAAAATGACTGTTTTTCAGGCCATTTTCCGGTGCTCCAATGCCCTGAAGGCCAGCTGGCCGGTGCACATGTGTGTGTCAGAAACCAGAAGAGCAGCTGGCGATGGCGCACAGGCCCACAGAGAGGGCTCTGCGTGCCACCTCTGGCATACGTGACGTAGGTTCATCATCACAGTGCTAGGTTAACGGTGAAGTTGTTCAAAATGTTGCCGCTTGAGCGTCAAGCATCATCATTATCCAAAAACAGTAGACTAGATAATGAGGGGACACTTTCTCCTGTTGCGAATTCTATGTAAAACTTCCAGCAAGATGCCCAGGATTGTACTCAAGAAATATCTAGGAGGGGATGGCTCAAAAAATCCAGAAGAAGTCAGTTAAACTATTATCCCCACCAACTGGACTTTCTGGATTGCTGGAATAGAACGTAAGAGGAAAAGACTGAGAAGAAATTTCCAAGTTCTTAGCAGACAGGCTGTTGAGAAGTGTAGGAATTGAGGTTGCTAATGAATTGAGAAGTGAGAGAGAAATAAAGCAATATTCTAGCTTGTGGCTTTATGTGATACAGCAACATTCCAGAAGCTACATATTTTATGCAGAGTCCCCAACCTCTTCCTCAAAATTATTATGTGTTGGCTGTTACCCCTTTCATATTAGGCTTTCATGAGGTCTAGGCATATCCTGATAGTGGAAGAACATGTGTTCTTTGTAAGTAGACAACACAACTTTTTTTAAAATGAAAAACAGGCATGTTAGAGCCAAAATTTGTACTTTGTTAATGGGTGCATTCTGTGTAATTGTTCTCCTGCTGTGGATTAATAACACTGATCAATGTCAATGAGGCATTTCTATTTATTGAGTTGTTTTCATTCCCCCAGCAGAGAGAGTTTTGGTTTGTATGCCTTCTGTATTGTCTCATTTTGACCGTTTCGCTAGGCTCGCATTTTTTAAGACCAAGGTTTCATTATTTTCTTTGAGCTTCAAGGGTTAGCAAAAAGAAAAGAAAACCCAAGAAGATTAATCGTACTTTTTTTCAAGCTTCAATCCTTATTTTAGTCCTTTTTAAGAGCATAGAAATTCAGGTCTTCCAAGAACATAGCTATTCATGTAACTCTTACTGTATTGAATAACTTGTAGGGAAAACAAAGGGTTTTTTTTGTGGGTTTGTAAATTTTATTTGAGTTTTCACAAAAAAAAATACAAATAAAACATCTTTTTGGAAAGTAGCGTAATCCCGGGTTACATTTCTTCGTACAGAGACAAATTCAATTTCATGCTCATTTTTATGTTCTATTCCATATCTTATTACTGTTTTACATTTTCTACATAGCTTCTCCCCTCTTTTAATTTTCTCAATTTTATTTTAATTATCTCGTCTCAATTCAAATCATTATATTTATACTTTTTGTCTGTCCTGTTTCATTTATCTATTATCTCATCTCATTAAACAAAGTTTCTCCTGTAGTTGCTGATTGGAGTATGACACCTTTATATCTTTTAAGTTTATCCATTTAACTCTTATTTAGGCTTCAACATATACCTTAAAATTATAACATTCAATATAATACATAACTTCCATTTGGATTCTGCTTGGTACATTCTTAAAATACACACTATATTCTTAAAAAAAGAAAAAAATATAAATATATGTAATTAAAGCAACACATTCCATTCCAATTCAATTCTATCATTAATATTAATATTCATTAAAATCTTAACTTCTTTAACATTACTTTTCAATTAAATATCATACTTCTATGGGAACAGTTATAAGCTTTCCATAATTAATTCCCCCCCTCTTCACTTATATTTTATAAAACATTAACTAATTAAAAGGTTCCCATCCCTCCCTAATTCAATTTTCTCATTTATTTTATTTCACTTATTTTATTAACAAACATTTCACTAAATTACACTAACTATTTTATCCCTCATTTTAATCGTACATTGTTTCCAATTTTCTAAAGTTATTTCTATTACTAATATAACAATACAATCTTATGTACCTTTACAGAATCCCTTTTTCAGTTAAATTTTCACCCATTATCTCTAAATAGGCCCTGTTTCTCTATATCTTGTTCCGGTCCTTTGTAACTTCTTTTCCTTTCCTTCTTCCTTCTCTTCTTCTCTCTCCCTTTTTTACCCCCTTGTCTCTCTACCTCTATTTCTCTCTTCTGTATTCCCCTCTTCTGTTGCTTTCCAGTATTATACTTATTTTTTGAATTATTTTTCTTTTCTTTGGTTGTTTTTTTAAGTCTTAAATTCTCCATTCTCTTTCCCCCCTTTCCTTTTTCTTCCCCACATAGAATTACTTGTTCATTCAAGATGGCTTCTTCTTTGTCCCAATCTTCTTGTTCTGCAGATGTTTCTTGTTGTTTCTCATAGTTCCAAATCTCCATTTCTAAGAATTGAAAAACGAAGCCAAAAGAACCCTTCCCTTCTTGTGCATCTTCTTTGTATTTTTTAAGTTCCATTTTCAATTCATCCAGAAGTGGTGCCATTGTATAAATTTTTAAACAACCACCTGATTAATTTTAGTCATTCAAATGCAATAACCAAGAATCCAAAGATCACCAAGTAATCCAAATACACGCAAGCTGTTTCTTTTTGCTTTTTTTTTCACTTTCTCTTCCTGGGGGTTCTACTGTTTAGTTACAAAGTTTCAGTTAAAATGTATCTTTTAGAAGTCTTGTTGAAGTTTTACTGTAGATTCCTTTTAATTCCAGGCAGTCTCCTCCCTCTTTCCAGATCCTGCCCTTTTATTCTTTTTCTCTCCTTTCCTGCTTATGAAAAAAAAAATTAGTGTCCAGAAATCTTTATTATCCCTTTGACATTTTGTTTTATTTTTAGCTTAATTGCCTGTTGATGTCAAATTTCTTATTTAAGTCTCTTAGTTGTCAGTATAGGGAAAGGGAGAGAAGAAAAAAACCCCCAAACCTTTCCCTTTTCACTTTACTTCGCTGCTTCTGACTATTCTTTGGGAGCGATGTTATTTTTTTGTAAGTTTAAATTCCAGGGTACCTTAGTTGTTGCTTTTGCAATTTAACCCGGTCAGCCAAAATTTTCACTTCTTATCTTCCTCCTGCACATTCTTTTCCGGTCAAGTTCTTCTTTGAGGTGACCATTTCTGACCACCGCTGCAACCGCCTTCAGGAAAGGGAGTAATGGCCAGCTGAGGAGGAGGGATGCGGCTCTCCTCAACCCTGCTGGCAGTCTCCCCCCTATTCACTACCTCTACGGGGTGGCTTAGCCCCGAAACCAGCCAGCTCGGGGCGCTCCAGCGGCGAGCCCAGACTGAAACCGTGCACAATCACAGATTTCTGTCTGTCGCCGAAGGAACTCAAACCGGACAACAAAGTTAGTTTTGTTTATGAAAGATGCTAAATATTGTATCTGGAGATTCTTAATTGTCATTCAATAGATTTTTCCTGCAAAATATTTTTGTTTATCCTAATGCTGAAAAGAACCATGTAGCCACTACTTGTTAATGGGATTGACCGTGATCAATATAATGAAAGAAAATGCTATTTAGAATCATAGTTGTGGAGCTGAAAGGAATCACAAGGATTATATAGTCTAGTGCAGGACTCTCCAACCTTAGCAACTTTAAGACTTGTGGACTTCAATTCCCAGAGCTCCCAAAGCTGGCTGGGGAATTCTGGGAGTTGAAGTCCATGCCTCTTAAAGTTTTAGGCTTTTGGAAAAGCATTCTTACTGGGCACTTATGCCCAAGAAGATAGAATTAATTAGCTTAAAGTAAAAATAGACCACATATCATGTTAGTACATCTCAGAGGATAGACAATTTCCTAGGGAGCCTTCTTAGCTTCTCGTCTTGTTCATATTTGCTATTGAAGTGACTTAGACTTAAACAGTAAAGAAAAGTGAAAGGGAGAGAACAGAAGAAGAGATATAAAGACTAAAAACTGATTCTAATTGCCTTGAGAATTTAGCCTGAAGCCCACTCAGATGTCTCTGAAGACTACAGAGGCTGATGTTTCCTTTAAAACAGGGGTGTTCAGTCTTCCCCACGGGGAATTCTGGGAGTTGAAGTCTACAGATCTTAAAGTTGAACATTCCTGCTTTACAGCCTCTGTTAAAAAAAATAGTAGTATTTGGAGTGTGAAGCAATTGGGAAAAACAATGACTATTTAACTTTAGCCACTGACTCTCCTACAAATGATATTGGTGAGTGGATTTAATAAATAAATAGAAACAGAATTCTTTGTTGGCCAAGTGTGGACACACAAAGAATTTGTCTCTGGTGGATAAGCTCTCAGCATACATATAAGCAACAAGTGATAAACCATAATCATAGTCATAAAATACAATCATAAATCATAAGTCAACACTCAGTGATAGTCATATGATACTAAACAATCAACAAATTATAACAGGGTACCAATAAAAGCAATCAACATAAATCATGAATTGCAAACAACAAAGTGATAGTCATAAGAAGCTAAGGAAATAGGTAATAGGAAAGATGAGAAGGATAATAGTGATAGTAATACAGCCCTGCTAGGTAGTTTGGCATCCCAGGACATAAGACAATGTTGTAGGAATTAGTTGTTTAGCAGAGTGATACCATGGAGGAAAAACTGTCTTTATGTCTGGTTTTGGCATACAATGCCCTATAGCGTCATCCTAAGGGAAGAAGTTTATGTTCAGGATGTGAGGGGTCTAGATATTTTCACAGCCCTCTTTCTGATCCGTGCAGTATACAGGTCCCCAATGGAAGGCAGGCTGGTTGCAATCGTTTTTTCTGCAGTTCTAACAATTCATTGAAGTCTGTGTCAATCTTCTTTGATTTCTATGCCAAACCAGATAGTTATAGAAGTGCAAATGACAGACTCAATTATTTGTAGAACTATCAGCAGCTCCTTGGACAGTCTGAGCTTTCTGAGTTGGCGCAAGAAGGACATCCTTTGTTGTGCTTTTTTGATGACATTGTTGGTGTTAGATGTCCATTTTAAGTCTGGAGATATTATAGAACCTAGAAACTTGAAGGTCTTTACTATCAATATTGTGTTGTCTAGTACTGTAAGAAGTGGTAGAATAGAATGGCTAGAAAAGGAATTTAGAAGAACATTTTCTTTCTTTCTCTTAAAGAAATAGCTAAAAACAAGCTCAAAATCAACTTACTTCATGTTGTGAAAAAGAAATAATTGGTTTGGATTGAAACCTCAGGGGTGCTCATCGTTCCAGATGTTTACAGCAGCTGCTGAGGACATGTCATCAGCAAAATGAATCCATGACTAATATTTGCAAATGTCTGAAAATTCCTGGATTGTGCCTGCAGAGAAGGTACTTTGGAATCAGCCCAGAACAGAGACCAATTAAGGACTATGGCTTACATTAGACAAGAGTTGATCCATATCTAACAATCAGTATAAGTTTACTAAAGGTTGAAGTTAGGGGGAGTTGAGAAGTTTCATGAATTCTCAAGCTTTTGGTGTTCTCAAGACTTGCCCTACAGGTGTACTATATCTCAGCATGCCCTGGAAGATGATTTTGAAGCTGTAGGAGATGCAAAAGTTGGATTTACTCTTTTGGAGACCAGATAATCATCAACACTGCCTATAAAACCACCATTTGGATTTCTAATCCTAGTTTAGCATGCCAATATTTGAAGAGCACCTCAGAGCTCTTTGGGATGGGAGGCCCTCAGAGGCTTATAGCTAGGAAGAATGTATAATGTAGAAGGGTCTTTTCTGTTATAGTACCTAATTTTGAAATACCTTTCTCCCAGAAGCTGGGATGGTGGCAATACCATTGGTTTTCATCCAGGGGTGGGCTTCAAAAATTTTAGCAACCGTTTTTTTGCCCGGTTGCTGGGTGGGTGTGGCCGTGGTGGGCATGGCCTAGTCCCGTGATGGCGAACCAATGGCACACGTGCCACAGGTGGCACGCAGAGCCATTTGTGTGGGCACGCGAGCCCCAGACAAACTTACTTGCAGTGCGCATGCGCACGCCTTCCAGCTGATTTTTGGCCTGTTTGAGGCCTTTTTCAGCCTCCCAGAGGCTCAAGGGAGGCTGGAAGTACCAAAACAGGCCCATTTTTGGGCATCCAAAGGCTCCAGAGGCTTTTTTAGAGCCCCCTGGAGGGCAAAACCAACCTCCCCTGGGCTCCAGAGGCCCTCTGGAGGCTATAAACAGGCATTTCCTGTATTTCCGGAAGGCCCATTTTTCGGCCTCCTGAGGCTGCAGAGGCTTCCCTCGAGCCTCTGGGAGGCCGAAAAAGGCCTCAAACAGGCCGAAAATCAGCTGGGAGGCACGTGCATGCGCAGTGCAGGTAAAAGGGCTGTTGCACGTGCATGCAACGGGGGGGCACATTGCACTGTGGGTGCCAACGCGCACGCTTTCAGCCCACCACAAGAAAAAGGTTCGCCATCACTGCCCTAGTTGGCCTCCTGCACCATGGGAGGGCGCTTTCACCTTCCCCAGGCTCCGAAGGCTTTCCTTCAGCCCCTGGGAAGGAGAAAAGGGTCTCCCCCAGGCTCCAGAGGCCCTCCGGAGGCCGGAAACAGGTCTGTTTCCAGCCTTCCAGAGCCTCTGGGAGGCCCATTTTTCATCGTCCCCAAGCCTCCACACAGGCCCTGCACTTACCTCGCATCCAAAATGGGCCACGTGGAGACTCCTAGGAGGGATGGGGTGAGCGGGGCCAGCTAGGGGTGGGATATGGTGGTTCACCGAACTGACCATAACATTAGCTATGGGTTTACCCGAACCTGGATGAACCCGTAGCAACCCACCCCTGTTTTCATCCAGAGGAGAACATCTGATGTTCATGCTGGCATTCAGACCCATTGTGGAGCTGCGATACTCTTATTGCTGCTTAAATTCTTTAGGTTATATTGTTTTATCTTTTATGTATTTTATGGACTGTAGCTCATCCCCTCAGATCCTTAAGTTAGTGGGATTGCTGTGAATATTGTAATACATCTCCAGTTACAAGGGTTATTGTATAATGAAAGGGCACGGGTTTACAATATTTGTTTATTTATATGCACACAGTTTTTTTACTTTGTGTTCTGGGGTCATTTGTCCATCTTTCACCATCATGAAGCTTCTTTTGTCAGTGACCCTGGACATTTTCCTGGCAGCAGAACGGCCTTGCGATTGGGGGGGAGGCAGTAGGCCTGAAAAAATGTGGATTCATTGTGAAAGTGAGTGGCCACTACAGAAGGAGAACACTGAGGTCAGTTTGATCTGGTAGGGTGAATGAGTAAGGATTGAATTTCAAAACCAATATATCAAGGAAGAGTGAGAGGAAGGGAAAGACCGAGAAGGCTGTGGTTGGATGGAGTTGAGATCCTCAAACCGGAAAAGGTGAAAAGTTTAGGGGATAAAAGGCAGTGGATGTCTTTTGTATGGAAGTGATGAAAGCAAGAATGGCTTGTAAGACCAGAAGGCTGTCATGATTGGGGTTGGGTGAATAAAGATACGATGAGGTGGAGTTGGATGGAGTGGAAAACCAATATGGTCTAAAGAGGAAAGGCTGGCCCAACAGCAGTGAGACCAAGTTCAAGGTCAGCTGTGACCAACCCTTCCCTCTCAGCCCCACTAAGCCCTCAGAATTGTTGCTCTGGGAATAAAATGGAGGCAGATTTGCTGTAGAAGCCACCATGACAAGATAGTATCTAACTCCAGGGTCTTCAAACTTGGTAAGTTTAAGACTTGTGGATTTCAACTCCCAGAATCCCTGAGCTAACATGACTGGAAGAGGAATTCTGGGAGTTGAAGTCCGCAAGTCTTAAAGCTGTCAAGTTTGAGGACCCCTGATCCAACTAGTTATTATCATCTGGGTGTGGCTTTTATTTCCTTTCCTTAGTTGCCTCTTGTCTCTAATTTTGTAATTTTTATGTATTTTCCTAATATTTCTCCCCCTCCCACAGTAGGGGATAGCACGATGGACAGGTATGCATGCTGACAACAGTTCCGATCCAATGGCATACTTTTTAACAAAATCTGGATTTTTTTTTTCTTTCTCTGTGCCCTCCCTCCCTCCTTTTTTCCTTCTTCTCTAGTCAGATTTTGACCAGACACGACATATATTCCCAACCCACAGAGTCAAATGGTTCTTTCTTTTCTGACATGTTCAAGTAGTTTGTGGATTTCAGATCGTCTGGGTGGGGCATTGGGAAGCCGGCAAAGCCTCCAAAATTCCTGCCTTTCCCAGATGAGATCCAGCTGTTTCACAGGTGCACCGGGGCTAATAGCTGAAGAGGTTTGGCCAGCTAAAAATGGTTGCCCACATAAGTCAGTGGATGAGAAGATTGTATGTGTGTGTCAACACACACACACAATTAAAGTACAGTATATCCTTCCATTCCTTTTTTGATTAGTCAAAGCAATTGTTCTCTGTTAAAACCGGTCAATTATAGCACAAATTCTCTGGCACTCAGTGCTGGGATTCAATTTTTTTTACTCCTGATTCTCTGGGCATGGCTTGGTGGGCGTGGCAGGGGAAGGATACTGCAAAATCTCATTCCATCCCCACCCCACTAACCTGCTTTCCAGCTCCGTTCTCCTGTGCAGGGCAACAAAAGGAGACCCAGCCGATCTGCTGGGACTCAATGGGAGGCAGAGAATAGATGGGGGCAGGGCCAGTCAGAGGTGGGATTGGCCGGTTCTCCGAACTACTCAAAATTTCCGCTACCAGATATTTTTATTGGGAATTTTGCCTGAAGGTTATAGTAGAGAGGTAACATATTTGATTATTAATGTATGAACAGCAGCTAGAATTGTATTTGCACAAAATTGGAAAAATAAGAAAATTCCGACAGAGGATGAAACAATTAAGAAAATAATGGAATGTGCGGGAATGAGTAGACTAACAATGGCAATTGGAGAACAGGAGGAAAAAGAGTATTATAAGATTTGGGATTTATTTTACGAATGGTAAGAAAGATAGAAGAGTAAGAAACTGAAATATGTGGTAACAGTAATAATATACTATAATTGATTAACCTTGAATGAGTAAGAGAATGAATATAACTGTAAGGATGAGATATGTTCTTAAAAGATAACAATTACAAAATTATATTGTTAATGATAATATAATAATTGAACAATATGATATAAAATGTTGATTAGAATGGTTTATAAGTATAATTAAGTAAGAAATGTATACTAATATTATTTGTGCACAAGCTATTTGTACCCAACCGACACACTGTAAAATTGAAAGATGGTTTTATTTATTGTTTTTGTTGTTAAATTTTTTTTAAAAATCCAAAAAATTTCCACTACTGGTTCTCCAGAACTGGTCAGAACCTGCTGAATACCACCTCTGCTCGGATCCTTCCACATCAGAAAGTAGCCTCATCTTTTCTTGAAGCCAGTTATTTTCAGATTATTGAGATGGGGGCCCAAATTCTAATTAGAAAGGCAAATTAAGTGGGGAGGATTCCATGTAAACTCCATCCAAGCCAGACTAGTTTCAGTTTACTTGGTGAGTCAGCCCTGCAAAAACGCACTGCCACTTGTTTAAAGGTTCTTCCAGTGACTGTTTTGTATGCCATAATGGAAGAGGTGAACTGTTTAGGAAGTTTCAAAAACCTTTCAAAATTAGTTAAACTGTTGTATTAGGAATCTGGGTTTATGTCAGATTGCTTCTTTTGCAATAGCCGTTGATCTCATCTATGACACACAGGCAGTCCTTGACTTATAACCATTCATTTAGTGTTGTGGTTCGCTGGCAGCAGGTGTGGACAGCTGAGGACTCGGAGAGCAAGGATTCAGATGAGGGGCCTGCATGTGATACAGGGATGGGGCCAGGACCATCAGGGAATGGAATGCTGCCTTTGGAGATGGTGGAGGCTGGCAGCAGTGATGAAGTGGTTCCCAGGAAGCCCGAGCTTCTCTTTCTCAAAGGAAAGACCAGCTGCAGCAGCACGGGCGACTCGGGAGTAAGCCTGCAAGGTAATGGCCCCTCCCTGAGAAGATGAAAGCCAGCTGAGAAACCGGAGTTCTTTGCAGGAAGCAAAGAAGTTTGATAGTCGAGCCTGGTGGATGTTGGAATATCTGAGTTGGTGTTTGGAGACTCTTTGATGTGAAGAAACAGACTTCCTAAATGAAACAGTAAAAGGTGGTGCTGTTACCTTTGTCTCGTGTTTGCTTTCTTGGAACCAGGTTTGGCTCAGAACATTTAGCAGGCATTTGAAGATACAATGGCCCTGGGGGAAAAAGTTACTTATGATCCGTCTTCACACTTATGACCTTCACAGTCACATTATCAAAATTCAACCAGCTTATATTTACAACAGTTGCAGCAACCTGGAGTCATGCGATCGCCATTTGCCAAGCTCCCAGCCAGCTTCTGACCAGCAAAATTGATGGGAAGAACCGGATTCATTTAATGAACAGTTGATTCGTTTAACAACTGCAGTGATTTGATTAATAAACATGGCAAAAAGGTCATAAAATGGGGTGCAACTCACTTGAAAACCACTTTGATTCTGGACCCAGTTGTAGTCGTAAATCGAGGACTACTCGCATGTTACAATATTTCCATATGAGTATTTGGACACAGATGTTGTAGGACATGACCAGGTTGAGCTGGAGGGAGGGGTCAAACACATCATCAGTTTAGAATCTCTTTGAGTTCTAAGTCCAGCTGACCTTGAATTCCACTGATTCTTATCTACTTCCAATTTGCTTTAACCGTTAGTAGTTCAGATTCTTGTAAAAGGTTGGGGATCACTGTTGTAAAGAACATAAGCCTGCAATAAACCTTTATATTCATTTGAACTGCCTGGATTTCCAGTTTCCCATGCTTGACAGATGCCCCAAGACATACAGTAATGGTAATTTCTAATCTCACAATTTATTTGAAGAGCTATCTTTTGAAAGCAACATACAAAGGGCACAATATGAAAACAGTAATTTACTCAATCTGCAGAAATGAAGAAAAGGTAACAAGTGCCCTAAAATGCCAATTAGCAGGGGTTGCACTGCTGCATTGATACTTGTCTACAAAGATTAGGGCTGGATGATCTTTATGCTCATGAGAAATACATGCTAAGGGTGGAGTTGCCTTAGCCCAGGCTATGTCTGGAATTCATGCCACGAAGGAAGCATGATGTCATTCTTAAGTCAAATTAAGGCAGAATTCATAGATGGAAAAACTCTGAATTCAAAGCAGGAGATTGTGAGTTCAACTCCTGCCTTAACCATGAAAGCCAGGTATACTCTCTTAGCCCAACATACCTCAAAGGGTTGTTGTTATGGGGAAAATAGAAGGAATAAGTTGCACTGGATATGTTTGCCACCTTGAGTAATTTGTAAAAGCAATAAAGGTGGGATACAAATAAGTATTGATTTGATGATGTAATCTTAAAGAGGGAGGTTACATTATATATTGGTTTGTTACTGCTGTAAAAGATCAGAATCCATTTCTTTATGGTTTTCCCCTCCTCTTTTTTTTCTTTTTTCACTATTTTTATTTACTCTTTCTTTTTCTCTGGGCGAAATGGTGCATTGTAGGACAAAACCTTTTCAACCAAGGTACCTCAAATATGCTAAATTACAGAATGCATCCAAAATCCCGAACCCATCACTCCTGTGGAATTGAAATTTGGCAAATTTTATATAACATTTTATGACGTAAAAATGATCATAAAGCATTTTATGACTGTGACCGACTCCTTATATTTGACTGTGCTGTACATTCAACTTGGACCACTTCCAAGGCAGATATAGTTCTGACTATTATCTCGAGTTTCTAAGGTCTTTACCAGTTCTTGGTTGGTTCTCTCCTTGATTAGTGTCCATCCATTGGTTCTTGTCTTGCCTTCAGGTGCTTTGGAGAAGATGGAATCGACCTGTTTTCCAAAGCTGGGGTCTCCAACCTTGGCAACTTTAAGACTTGTGGACTTCAACTCCCAGAGTTCTGGGAGTTAAAGTCCACAAGTCTTAAAGTTGCCAAGGTTGGAGATCCTTGATCCAAAGCACCTGAAGGCAGGACAAGAAGCAATGAATGAACACTAATCAAGGAGAGAACCAACCTAGAACTCAGGAGAAATTTCCTGACAGTGAGAACACTTAATCAGTGGAACAACTTGCCTCCAGAAGTTGTGAATGCTCCAGCACTGGAAGGTTTTAAGGTGAGACTGGACAACCATTTGCCTGAAATGCTATAGGGTTTCCTGCCAAAGCAAGGGGTTAGATTAGATGATCTCCTAGGTCCCTTCCAACTCTGTTATTCTGCCTTTTGTTCCCCTGGATCATTCGTGGATTTGATGCATCGTACATCTTACTCTCTTCCTACAATCCTCCTAGAATAGGATAAAATAGAATAGGATAGGATAGGATACGATAACAGAGTTGGAAGGGACCTTGGAGGTCTTCTAGTCCAACCCCCTGCCTAGGCAGGAAACCCTACACCACTCCAGACAAAGGGTTATCCAATCTCTTCTTAACAACTTCCAGTGTTGGAGCATCCACAACTTCTGGAGGCAAATTGTTCCACTGATTAATTGTTCTAACTGTCCGGAAATGTCTCCTTAGTTCTAGGTTGCTTCTCTCCTTGATTGGTTTCTACCCATTGCTTCTTCTCCTGCCTTTAGAAGCTTTGGAGAATAGCTTGACTCCCTCTTTTTGGGAAGGTCTTGATTCTACACCAAGATTCACTTGGGGACCCTTTTATATCCCATTTCCATGCACCCTTTTGTTAAAAACAGCATCTGAAGCTTGCAAGTTGGGTGGGGAGTGAAAGACCCCAACACGTTCCCATTTCCTCACATTTGGGCTATGTTTGATTCAACTCAGCTTAAGAACTGGAGTCCATGTTTCCTTCCCCCCCCACCCACCCTCTGCTTAATATCTCTTCTTCCTTGCCACCCCAAAGGCTTCTCTTTGCTTTCATGAAGAGCCAACTGAAAGCCGTATCAGCAGAATCTCAGCTGCCACTGCGGCTTCCACCACAGAATGAATTGATTTAAAAGCAAGGTTCAGTTTTAAAGATGGGGTTTGCAGTGTGTCCATATGACTAATGAGGGTTTGGAAGACATCTAGGCACACATCAGGCTAACCTCAGTGCAACCCAACCGTAGCAACGAGTCCCTCGTGTGATCGCTTGCCATACCCAAGGCCTAGGCCTCCATCTCTGTGTGCATAGAAGGGAAGGAGGCTGACCTTGCTTTGAAATGCTGACGTCTATTTACACACACACACACACACACACACACACACACAAATGTTGAATGCATTAACAAGCGGGAGAGTGAAATCCCGAGGAAGCAAACATGGACAATCCAAAGCAATGTGAATCACAAGAACATGGGCAGAGCTTAGGACAGGGGTCTTCAAACTTGACAGCTTTAAGACTTGAGGACTTCAACTCCCAGAATTCCTCCTCCAGTCATGTTAGCTCAGGAATTCTGGGAGTTTCAGTCCCCAAGTCTTAAACTTGTAACGTTTGAAGACCCTTGGCCTAGCAGATTAGGCCAATGGCCCGTCTCATTCAACATTCACCTTCCTGATTTGGCCATCCAGATGCTTGCAAAGAGGGCACAAAGTCAACACCATTTCCTGTTTGATGTTTATTTCCCAGAGACTCTGACCTAAAGGCTTATTCTGTTTGAATGTGAAGGCTCGATTAATATAGGTAATGGCGGTTGGCCAAACCTTTGTGCACTGCAAACAGGTGTCTAATTATGGTTTCCCCAACTTGTCCCCCTCCCAATAAGTTGGGACTCCAACTCCCAGAATTTTCTGCGAGGCCAGTAGATTTGCCAGTGGTTCATGCTAGCTGAGAACTTCGGCATTTGCATTTCCCAAATGGGGAAAAGCGGATTCAATTTTTTAAAATGGATTTATAGTATTGGATTCCTAGCCCTCCTGAGAAGCAACCCAGGTGGGCTTCCAGAATCTTACATCAAAACATACTGTGAAAAATTAAAAGTGCAGATAAAATAAGCCAGCCAATAAATACCAAGTGACCTAACACTTAAAAGTCAAGCAGAAGAGAGAATATCTGTTACAGATTTCCTAAATATCAGGAGCAGAGGTGGTATTCAGCAGGTTCTGACCAGTTCTGGAGAACCGGTAGCGGAAATTTTGAGTAGTTCAGAGAACCGGCCAATACCACCCCTGACTGACTGACCATCTATTCTCTGCCTCCCATTAAGTCCCAGCTGATCATCTGGGTCTTCTTTTGTTGCCCTGCACAGGAGAACGGAGCTGGAAGGCAGGTTAGTGGGGTGGGGAGGGAATGGTGATTTTGCAGTATCCTTCCCCTGCCATGCCCACCAAGCCACACCCACCAAACCACGCCCACAAAACCGGTAGTAAAAAAGTTTGAATCCCACCACTGATGAGGAGATATCAGCTACAAGGGGCTGTTCCTGAGGAAGTGTCTTTAAAAATCTGGGAGCCATGCAGGCGAAGGTCGGTTTTGATTTGCCAAATAGGTGAACCTCATTTGCAATAAATGAGACAGGACCTAAGTAAGGCTGTACGCCAGTGTTTTCTCAACCTTGGCAACTTTCAGATGTGTGGATTTCAACTCCCAGGATTCCCAAACCAGTCTTGCTGCCTGGAGAAT
Source organism: Notechis scutatus (assembly GCF_049901735.1). Lineage (NCBI taxonomy): Eukaryota > Metazoa > Chordata > Lepidosauria > Squamata > Elapidae > Notechis > Notechis scutatus. The sequence goes on from NC_142014.1 coordinate 22,611,980, forward strand.
TCCAAGTCCACATATGTTATGCCATACACTAAATCAATAACCTGTTAGAGGAAAACAGAATGTGCTTTCCTCCAACGTATTATTGATCTAGTACACCAGTGTCAAACTCGAGAGGTCACGTTGCTGTCACGTGACGTTTTCCTCCTTCATGGAGCTGGGATGGGTGCAGTGGTAGGATTCAATTTTTTTTTACAACCAGTTCTGTAGGCGTGGCTTGGTGGGCGTGGTGTGGCTTGGTGAGTGTGTCTTGGTGGGCATGGCAGGGGAAGGATACTGCAAAATCCCCATTCCCTCCCCACCCCACTAACCTGCTTTCCAGCTCCGTTCTCCTGTGCAGGGCAACCAAAGAAGACCCAGCCGATCAGCTGGGACTCAATGGGAGGCAGAGAATAGATGGGGGCAGGGCCAGTCAGAGCTGGCATTTGTTGGTTGTCCAAACTACTCAAAATTTCTGCTTCTGGTTCTGTAGAACTGGTCAGAACCTGCTGAATACCACCTCTGGATAAGCGTGCCCCTGTGTGTGATGCATCTGGCTTGTGGGCCACCAGTTTGAAACCCCTGATATGGCATGCTGGGTTGGGAATTCTGGGAGTTGAAGTCCACACATGTTCAAGTGGCTGAGGTTGACCCAAATGTGCTTTTTCAAGGGGCAACTGGACTTTCTGTTTTTTTCTTTGAAAATTTTTCACTTCTCAACCAAGAAGCTTCTTCAGCACAGACGGACCATTCGTCCTAAGCTGAAGAAGCTTCTTGGATGAGAAGCAAAATGTCTTCAAAGAAAAGTCCAGTTGCCTCTTGAAAAAGCACCTTCGGGACAACCATGACCTGGATGACTGAGAGTCTCCATAAGCATTTGGCTGAGGTTGAGAAACGCTGCTTTCCCAACAAGATCTTTGCTTCTTAGCCACAAGTGTCCCCAGTGGAAACTTGGCTTTGATTTCCTGAAAGGAAGAGATTGTGCTGCTGTGGAATTTTAGGTCCTGCATAAATTAAGTTCACTGTGAGGAATTCTGGATTTTGGTATCTGTCTTACGTGCTTTGCAGAACTTCTAGACATCTACCAAAGGTTGACAAAAACAGCAGGACTAAACAGAGCAGCAAACAACCAAAGCAAACATCTAGATTTGTAGAGAGGGAATTAATCCTACTCCACTCCAGGAGGAATGGACTTAACTCCAAGTGGACAAATAAATCAAGATGGTTCTCTCCACATTAGAAACATCTGTGCATGACAGTGACAAGCTGGCTTTTGTAATTGCAAAGAACCAAGTGTTGCAGAAAGAAGGGGAAATGATGGCTTAACTGAGGTAGGAATCCAGTGTAGGATAAGTAAATTGTGCATTTACTCTGGTGCATCAAAGGTTACTCTGCCTTGCACAAATGTGAACACAGCTACCTTGACGTATCTGCTGTTCAAATGTTCTTTTCCCTCCATTCCTGGGAAATAGGAACTAATGCAACAGGCTCTTCACACATACAATTTTCTTCCTTCAGCTGAAAATACCTCCTTTTAGATACGGCTACAATAAAAACCAGAATGGTCAGCATCTTAGCTATTGCATCAACTCAAGTCCATCTTTTCCTATTTTGTGCAGGTTTTAACCATATTAAATATCTTGTGGTGTTTATTTGTGTTTTAGGTGAGCCAAATAATTCATTTAATGTATGTATGTATTTGTACTGTGTATGGCTGACACCTTGACTTTTTTTTTTTTTAAACCCTGTCCAGGGATGGGATTCTGCAGGTTTGGACCGGTTCAGCTGAACCGGTAGCTCCGGCGATCATTTGGCCCCGCCTACCCATCCCTGCCCTAGTCTGTTCTTTATTTCCATGTTTTGCAGCCCAGCTGATTCGCCAGGCACAGTGGACGGCCGCGCCTCAGCTCTTTTACTCACTGGGGCTGCAGGAAAAGGTAAACTGTAGAGCTAAAAATGGGCAGTTTTCAAACACTGCGCGTACGTGCAAAGAGCGCACTCACTGAGCCAGTTGTTACACCAGCTGAATCCCACCACTGACCCCGTCCCACATTATATTATTCTTTTTTGTAAAGGGTAAGCAACTTTGTGTAAAGTTGAAAAAGGAAGAGAAATCAGGAATATATTTCAGTAGAATATGCTTTGCAATTTTATAAGGAGAAAACTTTGACCTGTTTCAGGTGCCTTTTAAAGCAGTGGTCGCCAACCGGTGGGCCAGGGACCACTGGTGGTCTGTGAGAAATTTTTGGTGGTCCACAGAGAAATGTCCCCCCCAAAGCACTCCCCCCAAAGCAATTAATCCAGGCTGCACGGGAACATAAGGCTGAGCCGACCACAAGGACTGCCCACCCATTGGCCCCCACCCTTTGCCCAAACGCAAACCTTACCTTGAGTAGAGCCATGCAAGTTGGAACTGGAAGGTAAGACCAATGGTGGGGGAGGGAAATCTGCCCTGGGGTGGCTTGCTGACAGTGGTGGGAAAGTCAGTCCCATATTCCAGAGCTGGAGGAGCTGTTCCGGGATGACCAAAGGGCCAGACTACAGCAGCTCTGGAATATGGGACCGACTTTCCCACCAACGTGAGCAAGCCACTGTCAGTCAAAATTCATATTAGTGGTCCGCGAGATTTAAAATTATGATTTTGGTGGTCCCTGAGGTCCAAAAGGTTGGCGACCCCTGCTTTAAAGAGTTTCAAAGCAAATAAAAATACAGTGGAAGGAAAAATGTTCTCGAATATTCATAGGCTGCTTCACTCTTTGATAAAAGCGAGACGTTGCTTTCCAAAATCCAGAGCTTTAATACTGCAACTTTTACTTACAACAGCCGTGGGTGACTGGTGGAAGCATGCCCAGAAGGAAAGACGCAAGAGGAAGATTTTTACAGATCACAGCTTGTGGTTGCTAGTGTTCCCCTGCCACAAAACCCAACATCTCTTTGCAAGAACTCATCGTGGTGTATTATCTTTGGACAGCTGCCTCATTGTAGTAAGGGTGAAGCAACTCCCCTCGTTCAAATTATACCAGATCCTGAGTAGAACCAAGTAAAAACTATCAATGGTTTCCTCGCTTTCTTGGCAATCAGGCACCTAAGGATCAAGGGACCAATTCTGACTTTTGTGTTGTTGGCATTGGAAATCGAGACATCAAAATGTCAGGAACTTTGTGATCTCTTCTGAAAATCCATTTTGAACCTTGACCACTCCATCCTGAAAAAGTGGAAGAACTGGAAAAGCTGATAGTGTTTGCTGTCCTCTAGTGTTTTATCTCCACACCAATTCTATTTAAAAAATAATCAATGAGGGGGAGAAGCAGGGGTGAGATTCTACCAGTTCGCACCTATTCGCTAGAACTGGTTGTTAACATTCTAAGCAGTTCAGAGAACCGGTTGTTAGAAGAAATTACTGGGCTAATCCTGTAAGGAAGGCAGGAAGGAAACATTCTGGTGTTGCTTACAGAAACTGCCTCTCCGTTAACCCTTATTACATTCTTGGCAGGACTAGACTTCCTGTCTCAGGAACTTCTCTGGAGTTTTTTCCTTCCTTTGTTGGTACGTTGCTTGTGTGGAGTGACCATTCAAAGTTACAATGGCACTGAAAAAAGTGACTTATGACCATTTTTCACACTTACGATTGTTGCAGAATCCCCACAGTCCTGAGAGGCCAGGCGAGGAGATGCATGCCTCGATGTGAGTGATGTTGAGTTGGCCACGCCCAGCCAATAACATGACCACCAAGCCACGCCCACCCAGTCACATGACCACCAAGCCACGCCCACTAACTAAGCCACGCCCACAGAACCGGTTGTTAAAAATTTTGAATCCCATCCCTGCGGGGAAGGCAGGAGAGGGTCACCTGCCTAGAGGTGGATCATCAGCAGAAGATTCAAGCTGAAATATTCCTTTGTGTGATATATTAATGGCTCCTAGAACCTGCTGTCTTCACAGAAGGGCTGGCTAGATTTTTGGGCACAGGGATGTGTTCTGACCCAGCTCCCCAAACATAACAAACCCTCTGAAGGACTCAAAGATTCCTTTATTAGGAGCGCCAGCATCCCTGGCAAAACGTTTCTCTCTCAATGCAGGCTAACAAGTCTGTCCGGCTGGGAGATGAATAGTTGTCTACCACACCTATTCATCTCTGCCCCCTGCCTTTGATCCCCAGAGCTAAGGTGGGGCTTCGCTAGGGTGGCTCTTCCTTCCCAAGGTTCAGCTCGCGGATTTCCACTGCTCTCCTCTCCTCTGCTTTCTGCGCATCTGCACGTCAGGCACTGGACCCAGCTTTTCCTCCTCTTCCTCATCAGCCACCTCCCGACCTGGGGGCTGTTGACTCTCCATTTGAGGGCTGATGGATGGCCCAGGCTCCGCCTCTGTCTCTCTCTGCGCCGTTCCTTCTTCCCCCTTGGAGCTCTCAGGTTGCCTTGATGCTGTTCCTGACCTCCTCCACACCTCCTCCTCTGATTTGGCTGTTGGACGGGCCCGGCAGCCGACAGACCAAAACAGGATGACTGCTTCGGGTGGCATATACTGGAGGATAAAACAGGGCATAAATTCCGGGGTGGGATTCTACCGATTCTGTCCGCCTCTGTAGAACCGGTAGTTCTGAAGAGCAGCAGACAGAGAGCATACATAGAACCGGTTCTATGTCTGCTGCTGTTTTGGCCCACCTGCCCGCCCGGGCTCTTACCTGACCTTTATTTTCTGCTTTGTCAAACGCAGCTGCTTCGCGCAGGATAAAAGGGCTTTTTCAACCGCTGCGCACTTGCACGCAGCGCTGCTAAGCTGTCTGGGCAGCTCAGCAGGTCGTAAATTGCGCTCGCGCGACTCACGCGACTCGCACGCACGTAGCATGCGTGCGCAACGCAGAGCAACAGAACCGATAGTTATACCGGTCGGTTCCCATCCTTGCATCAACTCAGCTTCTTCCATTACTCCCAATCAATGCTAAAGAATGTAAAATAGGATGGGGTATCTTTTTCAGGGAGTGTTGCCACAGAGACCCAAAATCTTAGGATACAAATCTTAGAGATATACATGTATTAAAACCATCCATTCAAATGCATTTATTCCTCTGTTTTCCAAGACTTCTGCACCTTCCAGACTGAAACTGGCACTTCATAACTCAGATGAGAAGAATTCAGTTGACTTAATATAAACAATCAAAGTTGACAAAAAAATTTTATCTCGGCTATGCTTTTTCCTTCTCCTGCTGAGACCATCTTGGCTGAAATAGCCTGAGCCCTGAAAGTTGGTTTCTCTGCTGTGAGTACTTCTGGTAGTAAATGGCCATTTTAAATTTTAAATCCCAGCTGCTTTGAATGGGATCTGTGGGTTTTTTTTATTGTGGTTTTAGTATACATCCTGATTTTATATATCATTGGCCACTGCCATTTTATTTTTTCTGCCCATTTTATTATGTAACTTGACTGATTATTTGGCTTCTAATATATTTGTAATGGCCAACATAGTTATTATTTTAAACTAGAAAAAGCAGGGTCCATTTTAAAAATAAATATAATCGCATGCAGACGGATCAATGTGTCCCAAAAGTGCTTTTTCAAGAGGCAACTGCACTTTCTTGTTTTTCTTTGAAGATGTTTCACTTCTCATCCAAGAAGCTTCTTCAGCTCTGACTGGATGGTAGGGAATAGAGGGATTTATACTCCTTGAAGACAGCTGGCCATTTGCATTCTTTTAGAGAGTGGCTGAGGTCACTTCAGGGTGGGATTCAAAAATTTTAACAACTGGTTCTGTGGGCGTGGCTTAGGTGGTGGGCGTGGCTTGGTGGTCATGTTATTGGCTGGGCGTGGCCAACTCAATATCACTCACATTGAGTCATGCATCTCCTCACCTGGCCTCTCGTGACTGTGGGGATGCTGCAACAGTCGTAAGTGTGAAAAATGGTCATAAGTCACTTTTTTCAGTGCCATTGTAACTTTGAATGGTCACTCCACACAAACAAAGTACCAGCAAAGGAGGGGAAAAAACTCCAAAGATGTTCTTGAGACAGGAAGTCTAGTCCTGCCAAGAATGTAATTAGGGTTAATGGAGAGGCAGTTTCTGTAAGCAACACCAGAATGTTTCCTTCCTGCCTTCCTTACAGGATTAGCCCAGTAATTTCTTCTAACAACCGGTTCTCTGAACTGCTTAGAATGTTAACAACCGGTTCTAGCAAATAGGTACGAACTGGTAGAATCCCACCCCTGGATCACTTGGAGGTTTATCTGTGTGTTCAGGGTCACCTGAGTAGTGCAAATGGGTGTGGAGCCTTCTTGAGATAACCATGACTGGATGACCGAGAATCTCCATAGATATGGAGAGGAGACCAATATTTAGAGGTTGGAGAATATTGGTCTCCAGCTTCTAAATATTGGAGAATGCAGCTAAGGATTGAATTGTTGAGATTTTGATGTTTTCTGATTTTGGGTGTTTTCTTCCAAATGTTTCGTCCCCAGATTAGGGAACTTCCTCAGTTTAGAGGAGAATGGGGTATGCTGGTTGTTTATATTATATATTTATATCTTGCTTTATTATTTCTACAAATAATTGAAGATGGTGAACATACCCAACACATCTTCCTCCTCTTATTTTGCCCGCAAGATCCACACTAGGAGGTAGGTTGGAGTTAGAGAGAGGAACTGGTCCAAGGACACTGGCTTTCATGGCTAAGGTGGGATTTGAATTCAGTCTCCTGCTTTCTAGCCTAGTGTCTTAACCACTAGGTAAAACTGTCTGTCCTTGGCAGGAGATATGAATTATATGTGATAACCTCCCTTTATATTTGGTAGTCTTGGTTGGGGTGGAGTTTCTTACTTGATTGCTGTTCATCTAGCTAGTACTGGTTCCTGTTGATCTGGGTCTTGGGTGATGAAAAAGGGTGAGTTTCCTTCAGTTGGCATCTTTCCTTGACCTCTGGTTGCCGCTTTACTTCAGTGCACTGATGATGTTACCTAGGTTGGTAATATAATGTCTGCAGGAAGAGAAGGAAGCTCAGAGAACTCAATAGATAACTTTCTGTTTTAAAGGTTTTTAGAGTGATATATGAGAGGCACTTTAAGGGGCATTTGTTGTATGTGGGGAGATCAAACATTGGTGATATGCAAAAACAGATGGCCCTTGTCTTCGTGCCTTGGTTATTTCTTCTAACACGCATTGTGTGGGAACCCCGATGACTAGGCCAGATGGCCTGATCCTGCAGGATGACTTTTATCTTTTATTTTCCATAGTTTAGGATATACACCTACTAAGTTGTATAGCGTACATCCCATCATCAATGCTTCCAATCCCAGTTCTTCCATGCTCGAGTTTATGGAACCCAAATTATGTTTCCATCTTTCCTGAGATACTCCTAAGCATAAGTAATGTTTTGAGTGTAAAGCTTTTAGAGCATGATTAGTTGCCTGGAATGTTGGCTAGCTGTTGGGAGAAAAAAAAACATTTATTTATTTATGTATTTGCTTGCTTACCTACAATGGTATGATGTCCATTTCCAAGTAGCTCTGAGAGCTTACATAAAGCAACTTACAACTTACATCATACTCAGCTTCCCAGTGGCAATAGGTTAATGGCAACATCTGCCAGAGTAGATTGACACTGTTGCGTCCATATATTTTCCTGAAGATCTATATCTTCAAGGACAGAGGTGGGCTGCTGGGAGTTCGCAGCGGCTCGGGAGATCCCCTAGCTAAGACTCTGCGGGGCTCAGAGAGCCCCCAATAACCTCAGAAAGACAAGCAGCAAGGGAAAGCTCTTAGTAGGCTTAACAGAACTTCTGGGCGTTCAGCCAAGAGCATTTCACACCTTGTAAAAGTGTTGCAAGCTGGATAAACAATCCACTCAACGATTGTGAGGGAGAGCCATTGAGAAAATCAGATAACATAGCCACTAGCCTCCGAGGGGATTAATTCCCAAATAATAAGAATCACGTAGCTCACCAGAAACGCCGCTAAGAATCCAAGATCCTTCTCACAGTCACTGCTATTAAGCCTGGTTTCACCCAGTCTTTTATTTAAGTATTAAATGCACGAAATAATAAACAACTTTTTGGTATATACCTTTGTTTAAGTAATTAGGGCAAAGAAGCGAGTTGGCCACACCCACCCAATCACATGACCACCCAGCCACGCCCACCCAGCCAGTCATTAGGGCAGAGAGCCCCTTGCTAAAAAATTTGAAGCCCACCCCTGTTCCAGGATATTCAGAAGCCCAACCATATATGGTCTAGGTTAGTGGCGAATATTTGTAGCTCAGGTGTAGGATGAGGATGGAGGTTTGTTCTCCGAGCTTGTGAGTTGGTTTCCAAATGTTTCCTTAGCAGGCTAAGTAACATCTTCAATGGAATTTAGTGGATGTCAGTGTTGGTTGTTCTTCTGTTCATAAGGGCTTTGTGTGGTCCAGGAAGATGGTACGAAACAGCCACGAAAAGGGTTTGCCATCATGTTTGCCATTACGTTTGCCATAGGCTTGCCATCATGGCTATATAGTGTCCATGTGACACCTTATGGATATATCCTGAAAGATCAGAATAAATGGCGTCAACCTTGAGCCGGTCAGAATCGAACTGCTGAAATGCTGACAGCCGGCAGTCAGCAAAAGTAGCCTGCCGTATTGCATTCTAACTACTGCACCACCATGGCTCATATCCTAGACTGGTAAAGTGGTCAAGTTATTGATTATATCCTGCCTTTATTATTTTAATAAATAATTCAAGATAGTGAACGTACCTATTATTCGTTCCTCCTTCTATTTTCCCAACAACAACCTTGTGAGGTGGTTTGGGCTGAGAGACAGGGGCTGGCCCGAGGTCACCCAGCCAGCTGTCATGCTTAATGTGGAACTAGAACTCACAATCTTCTAGCTTCTAGCCTGGTGCCTTAACCATTAGACCAAACTGACCGTGTCTTTCTTGCTGTTATTTTGGCACAATTGTGGCGGGATGACTCCAGAAAATACTCAAAGTCATTAAGGGGGAAAACAGCCTGTGAAAGATAGATAATTGTTCTCATTGGATGATTTTTCTGGCTGTTCCTTCACATCTCGAATTTTAGAACATCTTGTAATGAAAAGGAATTCAAAAGTTTGCACCTTCATTTTTATGGCAGTATGGGTGGTCCAATAAATAAAATAAGGATTTATTGTTTGAGGGTTTTTGTGAAATGTCACAAAGTAGTGTATAGTGTTTCCCTCAGGCAATATGTATATCATGGTAAAACAAAATGAAATATCGATCTCTATATCTATCTCTATCTATCTATCTATCTATCTATCTATCTATCTATCTACAAATAAATTAATATAAATATATATTAAATATTATTTAATAGAGACAAATTTGGTGTGTTCAGTTTTAGGACACCTAGAAATAATCTGAAGCTGTGCTAGACTTTCTTTAAATAAAACTGAAAATATAATTTGAATCAATGGGATTCCTTTAATTTATAAAATAAAAAGATGAAATCTCAGAAAATAAAAACCCAGTTTAAGGTAGCATAAATTTATCTAATATAAATTTTAAACATGCAATGTACATAGTTCAGAATTTAGTTGTTCTATGAAAGGATCCTAAATTGGAGGGTTTTTCTCTCATCTAGCTTTACACTCTATCATATCTCCTCTGATTATTTAGTCAAACATTAGTCAGATTTATGTTCAGATGATCTGGAGAGGGGCAATTAATTGCAAATGTTTACAGATTCTCAGCTGTGCTTGATGTTTCTTCTATTTCTCAGCAAGCTCAAGAGGACTGCATGGGAATCGAATTCAAATTAAATTAATGTATTTAAAAACGGAATTCAGAGAGTGGTTGGGAAATTGAATTGCTTTTACACAATCCAAACGGCCTTTTGAGACCCAGCATTGTAAGCATAACTAAGGACAAGTAGTTTCTTCTTTTTTCCTTGCTGCAAAGCTTTTGAAAACTGAATTGCAAAAAGAATGGAAATACTTAAAAGACATCTTCTCGCAGGCTCTTTCCTAAGCACCCACAGTCCTGTGGCGTTTCTCTTCTCTGATCATCTGATGACATCATCAGCTGTTATTCCCCTCAGCCTCCCCTCCTCCCCTCCATCTTCTATGCCCTGTTTTCCCTTGTCTGTCTTAGATGCAATATCTTCCTGTTGGCTTTGGATCTGATTTGTATTTTTATTGGCCAGAACTGGCAACCTTGAAAATCAGAGGCTATTTCAGGCGAGAGTGCTCCATTTTTTCCCCCAATGTTTTTTCAGAGCCTCCAGCCACACCCCTGACCTTTTCTTCCAGCCATAATAAACCAGCAGAAAGAATGTTTTATTTCTGCTTCTGGTCACAATGTGCCAGTGCTCTGGAAAGCTTGTTCAGGATCATAATAGAATCAAGGGGAGACCAAGCTGGGATGGCTCCAAGAAAGTCACAAGGAGTCAAAAAGCAAAGCCAACCTCATCCACTCAGTCACATTTTTCATGGTCTCGAAGAGTAAGGTTCCATCAGAAATGAGTTTTGCACAAATGAGCTGCAATGACAGCGAGGTGCTTGTTAAACACCCATATTTGGCCATCATGTGTGTGACACAGTCACTGCCCACCATTAACGATGATTATGTCTTGCTGTTGCATCTTCTTCCCTCTGGCTCAAAATATTGCTCCCCTCAACCCAACTGAACATCAAGATATTGGAAAATGCTTCCTTCTTTCTGGAGCTTATAGTGGATTGTGTGCGCATGCATAGGGGGTACGCATTGCCTTCCGGGTGCTGGCACGCAAGTGAGAGCATGCAAGCGTGCGCACAGTTTTTGGCACAGGAGCCCAAAAAGGTTATCCATCACTGCTATAGTGACAACAATACCCCCATTAACACTGCAGTTATTACATTCCAATGCATATTTAGCAGCTTTCCGAAATCAGGCCTGATTATAAGCTCTGAATAAGAACAAGATTGCACCAACATGAAGGCTAGAAAAAAGCCTGACACATGGAAAAATATTTTACTTTTTCAACTGCTCTACAATCTTTATATGGAAATGTTGAGGATCCATCTGTTAGGATAGGGAGTCCCTGGTCTATAGTCCATTCTTAGAAAAGCATTCAAAGTCCAGTTTGGTCTTCCATGTACATCTTCCATATAATCCTCAAAGCTCTTACTATCATATGCTGTCCAGTTTCTTTAAAACAAATGGAGTGATGCACAGCACAGCTATGTAAATGTGGAAGTTGTGAATCGAAGAGGGAATGCCCTTGAGCATTTTCAGGTCCTCCAGGTCCAGCTTGGGCCCCAGACCTTCAAGGTGGAACATGGTCTCAGCTGCCGTCAGTGCCCAACGCTCAGCCACGCTCCTCTCCTGGGCCAAAGAAGCTTCCAAAAAACCAAGGTTGACTCAGCCTCCCATCCTTCCAAGATCGATAAAATGAGGACCCAGATTGTTGGAGGCAATATGCTGACTCCGTAAACCGCTTAGAGAGGGCTGTAAACTATGTGAAGCGGTATATAAATCTAAGTGCTATTGTTATTGCTATCTTGAAAACACAGCCACAGCAAAACAAGTTGGGAACAATTGACCTCTGTGTCTTCAGAACATTTTCTTTTTAATCACTATAGGGAATATTGTATGGAAAGCTGGACTATAATGCTACTTGCAAATTTTTTAAAATTACAGCTAATTTGTGGTTGCAATTCGCACAGTCTACTTTGGAATCTCTAAATACTGACCCCAGTAAATGAATTGGAGGATTTCTGTTATTGTTTACCAATATTATTAAAATGGTAATATTTTATTATTTCCAGATCTTAGGGAACTAATATATTATGAGTTCTTCTCTTGTTTTAAAGTGAAAATTTTAAGGACTATGGTACTCATTGTCAGAAGTTGACTTTACAGCATTGAAAGGAATAGTTGAAAAGGTGACCAAGTTATTTGCACAGCTTTTAAAGGCACCATGATGTGATTACAAATTTGCCAAGAACCCAGCCATCAGTCAGACGTGTTTATGGCCATCAAACATTTGAGTTGGACTTTTGAATTGTGGAGAAGTCAGCCAGAGTGTCTAAAAACCTGGATCCTTTGAGCAGCAGCCAAACCTTGGTTTGAAAAATTACACATGATACACACAAAAATCAGATCCTCGGTACAAAAATAAATAAATAGCAAAAACAACAAAAAATAGAATGCTTTCCATTTTACTTTGAAACGTATAAAAAATATCAACTTTTAAGAACATGGCATTAAAATGTAATTCAAATGTCAGGATGGATAGAAATTTTTCAGCTGTTGCATTCAGTACATGAATTCAGACTGTCTATACCAGCGTTTGTCAACCTTGGCAGTTTTAAGATGGGTAGACTTCAACTCCCAGAATTCCCCAGCCAGGCATGACTAGGAATTCTAGGAATTGAAGTCCACTATCTTAAAGCTGCCAAGGTTGAGAAATGCTGGATATAAGAAGATATATCCAAATGTGGCAATGTATTAGAACTTTCTTTTTTGTAGACAGTTTAAAAAGAGGGCACACAATTTTCAATCGTTTCAGCTGAGCTCATGCTTTTCATATGTTGCAAATACATCTGAAACCACTTCTGAGAATGTGTGTAGAGAAGGTTGATAACAGGAAGAACATACCCCAAGCATATGAGGTCACCAACCTGAAGTGAGCTTGTGGCAACTTATAGATCTGTTGAGGCATCCGAAAGCATTAAAGCAAACACCTCCTTTGGAAGGCTTGCTAGCATACAACTCAACCCATGGGAATTCTTGAACTTGGAAATGGCTGCTTGGGTCTTTCAAAAGAGACGGCTGCTTCAATGGGTCAAGGACTTGTCTCTCACCCTTCTTTCCAATATTTTGCTCAACCATAGTGTCTAGGATAGCATTCTATTCTGGATTGCTTTTGAAAAAGCTAAGTAGGGTAGGACCAGTGGTGGGATTCAATTTTTTTTACTAACGGTTCTGTGGGCATGGGTTAGTGGACATGGCTTGGTGGGCGTGGCAGGGGAAGGATACTGCAAAATCTCCATTCCCTCCCTACTCCTGGGGGAAGGTTATTGCAAAATCCCAATTTCCTCCCCACCCCACTAACCTGCTTTCCAGCTCCGTTCTCCTGTGCAAGGCAACAAAAGGAGACCCAGCCAATCAGCTGGGACCCAATGGGAGGCAGAGAATAGATGGGGGCGGGGCCAGTCAGAGGTGGTATTTGCCGGTTTTCCGAACTACTCAAAATTTCCACTACCGGTTCTCCAGAACTGGTCAGAACCTGCTGAATACCACCTCTGGGTAGGACAAGTTAGTGTATGTGGGAATCCCTGGACTGCAGGAAACTGACCTTTTCATTCCATTCTCACAACACTTTAGCCAAGCGCCAATGGGAAACCCATCAATAATACCAATTTAATCCTCAAGGTTTAGGGCAATTCTTTTGGTAATGGAGAAAGTCTTCGTGATGGTTTCTGTTCATCAACACGGAGAATTATCTCCAGTCTGACCATCTCCTAGCTCAATTACATGATTTTAAAAGCAGTGGTTTTACCCTGCTGTATGCGGTTCTCTAATCTCTTTCTCTTGCAAGTCCTATCCCTTTATTCCTCCTCTTGATTTCCCCCCACCTCTTTTAACCAGTTCCCGGCCTGTAAGAGGACTTTTCTTCTTATCCCGTGGCTGCTACGTTTGTTCAGGGGTCTTTGGTGAGGGCCTTTGTTGAAAGCCTTTGAAAGTCCCAAGTACACAATATCTTCCGGATCACTTCCATCCCACATTGCTTGTTGACACTTTCAAAGGACTCAAAAACACTAATGAGCCATAAAAGGACCAAGTTGTGAAACCTGAAGGAGCAACCTGCGGTTGAGACAAATTGGGTGTGCAATCAGCCGGAGGTTTCTCTAGCCTCTCCAAAGTGGTCAAGTGAGTTTGGATAGCTCTTTATTTATTCTACTTTATTTATTTAATAATGTATTTTTGAATTGCCCTGCCACTCGAGGAGTGCTTGAGACATTCTGGCCTCAAATGTGCACACATCCTCAGAGGTCTGTGTTTGTAGACACCTATTAAGAAGAAGATTACTAAGCAATGGCTGGAATTACTGAAAGGAACATTAACTGATTTAATGAGCTTTTAGCAGTTTCACTGTCTGCAACCAGGTACTAAAGAAAAGTAGCAGCCACAACAAAGGTCAGAGGGGCCATCTGTCTTTAGATGGATCCCAAAATATTTATTATTAAGTTAATAGAACTTCTGTCGGAAAGGTACTTCCATGTCCAACAGCTTGTATAAGAAGACCCTATATTTCAGACAAATGGCTGTCTAGCCTCTTCTTAAAAACTTCCAGTGATGGAGCACCCAAAACTTCTGAAGACAAACTGTTCCACTGATTAATTGTTCAATTCATGCTGATTATCCTTTATCTATTCACAGCTATAACTTCCTTACCCTTAATACCCTCAAAAGTTTAGGGTTCCAGGAATTGTACTTAAATCCTTTTCCACCTTAGAATTCTAATGCTGGATTGAATTTTTCCCCCCTTCCAGATAATTGGCTACAAGTTAATTATTGTACAATTTGAGAAATCAGAGTGCAAATTTGCTAGGGGCTGATTTGGTATGATTTCTGCTTGCCTAGATATTCTAAAAAGTCATAATTTACTATAGCTGCAAAAATAGTGGGCCCAATGTCCAGTTAGGAATAACAACCAAATTCTACCTAACACCAGCAGAAATTCATTGGTGTACAAGAGAAATTGAGCACCGACATGCTGGAACAGGTTTCTGTCTGTGGCCACTTCAACAGAGACCACAAACATCTTTTAATACACCGATGACATATTCTGTTCATACCTGAAATACTGTTCAACACAGCACTAAGAGCATCCATTACAAAAAAAACATCATCCAGTAGGTGTAATTCTAGGAAATGGACAGAGAACCTGTTGAGTTTCTGATCGATCATGATATTTGCTGGAATTCCAATTCTCCATTCCCTCCCTACTCCTGGGGAAGGTTATTGCAAAATCCCAATTTCCTCCCCACCCCACTAACCTGCTTTCCAGCTCCATTCTCCTGTGCAAGGCAACTAAAGGAGACCCAGCCAATCACCTGGGACTGAATGGGAGGCAGAGAATAGATGGGGGTGGGGCCAGTCAGAGGTGGTGTTTGCCGGTTCTCTGAACTACTCAAAATTTCTGCTACCGGTTCTCCAGAACTGGTCAGAACCTGCTGAATACCACCTCTGGGTAGGACAAGTTAGGGGAAGAGAAAGACGCAGCCCTAAACAGGGATGGCACCAGCATTAATCACTGTCTCATGAATTAATCTTGTTTGACGGACTATTATATTTGGCAGATTATTATATTCATCGCCTTGAGTTATTTGTCAAAAATAATAATGGAAGGATATGATTCATTCATTCCAAGAAAGTTACTATTCTATGCAATTCCATCCCAGTTATTTTTATTTTACCTTTGAGGCCAGTTAAAATGCTGAGTTATTATTTATTAGATTGATATGCCACCCAACCAGTGGTGGATTTCAAAAAAAAATTTTTACCATCGGTTTTGTGGACGTGGCTTGGCATGTGCACATGTGCAGAGGGTTTGATACTAACTTTCTTCTGCAATCCTGCATGCTCCCTGTGTCTTCCACAGCTGATCCGCAGCAATCGGCTGTGCCGTGCGAAGCAGCTGAGCTTCAGAACCAGGAAATAAAGATAGTATAGAGCTGAAATGGGCGGGCGGGCCCAGCAGCTGATCCTCGGAGCTACCGGTTCACGTGAACTGGGCTGAACCAGTAGAATACCACCACTGCATCCAACTCATTGTCAAGCAGCTCTGGTATTGTAACTGGTATTGTGCAGAGTTTGCCCATTTCTTTAAAATGGGGCTCTCCAAACTTGGCAAGTTTAAGACTTGAGGACTTCAACTCCCAGAAGGCACCTGGGAGTTGAAGTCCATAAGTCTTAAACTTGCCAACTTTGGAGAGCCCTCTGTAAAAATCTGTGGATTTTAATTAGTTAGCAAAGAATTTGATGCATCTCTGTCTTGCCTGCAGTGGGGAGTTCTATATGTGCCCTCAGAGTGGGGGCATTTCTGGGGAGGGTTTGTCAAAAAAGCCAAGATGTGGGCCACAATCAAGTGACTAAGGCCCCACCCTTCTTACATATGCCACATCCTCAGTCACCCCTAAGCAAAACATTTATATTTATATGGCACAGATGACTTGCATTCCAGCTTTGAGCCCTTTTATAGCCCAAAAGAAATGGCCTTATAATGCCATCTCTAAACCACAGGGTTGTATTTATTATTACCGTTATTAATGATTTTTTAAATTCAACTTTGGAATTCCCCTACTCCTTTTGGCTGATGCCAACGTTGCACTTAGATCAGGGGTGTCAAATTCAGTTTCACCGAGGGGCACATCAGGGTTGTGTTTGACCTCGGGGGAGGGGTATGGGCATGGCCAGCTTGATGTCACTCATGTCTGGGCCAGGGGTGGGATTCAAAAATCCCAGCAAAAGGTTCGCTGCCCGGTTGCTGGGTGAAGGTGGCCATGATGGGTGTAGCCTACAGGAAGCTCCTATTTCCGGCTTCCGGTGGACTTCCAGAGCCCAGGGGAGGCCGTTTTCACCCTCCCAAGGGTCCAGAGGCCTCTCCCGGGCCTCTGGGAGGGTGAAAACAGCCTCCCCTGGCTCTGGAGGCCCTCAGAAACCCGGAAACAGGCCTGTTTCTGGACTTCCAGAAGGCCCATTTTTTCCCCCTTCCCAGAGCCTCTGCGTGGATCCTGCACTTACCTCCATCGAAAATGGGTGTGTGGAGACTCCTGGAAGGGACAGGGTGGGATGTGCAGGGCCAACTGGTCAGTTGAAATACCAGTTTGGCTAACCAGATGTAAATTTAACATCTGGTTCGCCTGAACGGGTCCAAACTGGTAGAATCCCACCCCTGGTCTGGGGCACCTGTGGTGGCCCAGGCAGCCCCCCTGGCTCCATTTTCGTCTGGGATGCCTCCTGCAGTGCCTCTGCCAGCAAAAATGGGTACAACCTCCCCCGCAGCCCTGAGGTCCATTTTCTCTGGCAGAGGCACTGCAGGCCAGGGCGGCCCTGCGGGCCAGATCTAAGCACCCCATGGTTTGGATCCAGCCCACGGGCCTTGAGTTTGACACCCCTGACTTAGATTAACACAAGTGCAGCCTTTACTTCTAGTGCCTTACAATGTCAGATCTGTATTGTGTTAATCTAAAATTGTAACGGACATGTATCGGCAGCGTCCACAAACTGCATTTCTCAGTTTTATTTCTGCTATGGCTAATTGAATTATATGGGTTATTCCAGCTCTACCCCCACCCCCAAACCATTGTCTAACCACGTTACGCTGGTTTTCATTTGGAGAAAACCAAAATCATAAGCAATGAAGGAAGAGTCGTTACCTATCTCTGCAAAAATGCAGAAACTTACAAAGAATTGTTTCACCAAGAGTCTCGGGACTTTTATTTGAAAGGAACCATACATTTTCAACACCACTGAAAGGACAGCGATTGAAGCTAGCTTGGTAATGTCACAATATAGTGTTTTGAGAACTTGAAGGACAAAGAAAGGCAGTTTTTTTTTTCTTTCTGTGTGTTTGATTGCTTTGCTTTATTCAAAAACAGAATGAAATGGAGTTACAGCATTTGGTGACAACCATCAACCTTTGCCTGACTTCAACTAAACCATGCCATCCAAGACCAAAGGTGGCAATTCTCCCTGAGCCAACGAACCCCAAACCCAGAGCCACTTGGTCTTACAGGGGTTTAGTTTCAACCCGTTGCTCCCCATCCAGCCTCTAACAGCCTCCAGGCACTGCGAGAGGGAGGACACAGCAACACTTAACTCACCATAGGCCGAGACATACAGCTGAGTATCATCAGCATACTGGTGATACCTCAGTCCATGATGATGGATGATCTCACCCAGCAGCTTCATATAAATGTTGAACAGGAGTGGAGAGAGTACTGAGCCCTGCGGAATCTTGTAAAGCAGTGGGTGAGGGCTGGATTTCTCCCCTCCTATCAACACTGACTGAGAGCAGCCGCAGAGGAAGGAAGTGAACCAGGACAGCACAAGGCCTCCCACTCCCATCCCCAGAAGCCACCCCAGCCCATGGTCAATGGTATCAAAAGCCACCATGAGGTCAAGTAGAGCAAGGATGGATGCACTATCCCCATCCTGCTCCCGCCAGAGATAATCCAAAAGTGCGACCAATGCCGTTTCTGTCCCAGATGGAAGGATTAATGTTGCTTGCAGACAGCTGGTCATTTGCATTCATTGAGGCCACTTGGAGTTCTACCTGTGTCCTCAGGGTCACCTGAGTGGCCCAAATGGTTCCTGTAGTCTGTAATTTTTGGAAATCCCTGACCCTGAGGACACAGATAACCCTCCAAGTGGCCTCAATGACTCTCTAAAAGGATGCAAATGACCAACTGTCTGCAAGGAATATAAATCCTTCCATTCCCCACCATCCAGTCAGAGTTGAAGAAGCTTCTTGGATGAGAAGCAAAACATCTTCAAAGAAAAAACAAGAACATCCGACTATCATTTTACCTTCTCTGTTTTGGAGCACAGGTAGTCCTTGGGTTGCGAACCCAATTGGGGCCAGAATTTCTGTGGCTGGAAAAGGCCTCTGGTAAGTGGTAAATTTTATGACCATTTTTTTTGGCCATAGCTCTTACATTATTAAGTGAATCATGAGGTTGTTAAGCAAATCTTGGCTTGTCGGAAGCTATTTGGGAAGGTAACAAGTAGCAGCCACATGATCCCTGTAATTTGTCATAAATACATGCTGGTTACCAAGCACCTGAAGTTTGATGACGTAAATATTAGTATGCTGGAACAGTCATAAGTATGAGGACTGATCATAAGTTACTTTTTTTCCCAGTGCCTTTGTAACGGTCACTAAATGAATGATTGTAACTTGAGGATTATCCAAAAGGCATAAAAAAGTCAAAAGGTTTCTGTGTAACTGAAGCCTTACTCCTTTTTTACGTGTTGGTGGTGCCCATAAAAAAAAAAGAACTGCAGTTTCAGTTGCATAATTAGAGCTGACTTCTTGATCTCTTGACTTTTTTGACCTTACTGGACTCCCCTTTTTCTTTCTCTGGAAAAACCTTCATGCTTTACTTTCCCCAAAGTACAGGGTCCTCCTTCGCGTTACATTCCCTCCGGAGTTTGTCTGATTAAGGAGCGAGGGTCTTGGATTACGGCTCTTTTCAAAGAACGAGCTCTTGCTTAATCAAATCCAATTACAAAACTGTGTTTCTCCAGCCAGCTTGTGCCTTCTGCCCAATTTCCTCGTTCTTAACTACTTAATCTGTCAGGTCAGAAACCGTGGTTTAATAATAGTTTGTTCCTACAGGACTACCGACCCTTAGAAAGAAGGAATTAGAGTGCCAGGAAAATGCTTAGGCCTCGTATGCTGAACATTCAATTAGGCAGTAAAGCATGATAAAGTGGCAGCCACTAAAATTTCCAGCAGCGGGAAAATGTTCGTTATGTTATGTTTTCCTAGCCACAAAGTTTGGTGGGAAGGGTTGACAGTCTGGCTGGATGCCAAGAGCAACTATTTGCCAAATGGAAAGCATCCAGGTTTTCGCCCCTCTGCCTTGAGAAAAAGGAGCAGCCGCAGCTAAAATTATTGATTGATTCCAAACAAGTCAAAGTTGGCCTGGTACCCAGCTCTTGTGTTTCCTTAACAGTTGTGCAATTCCAAGGATTACGCCAGGATTAACAAATATTGTCAACACACAAAGGCGGTTTTTTACCATGGGTATCCATCTAGATGCTACAATAATACTTGATCCAGTAGATCTGAGTTTAATCCACTGCTCTATGCAAGAATCTGAACAAAATCGTCCCAGACAGGTGGCTGTATAGAGTGAACATCATGAAGGAAAAATTCCCTTCTCTCGGAAAGGCCTCCATTGTCTGATTTTTATTGAACCTTTTCACAATAATAATAATAACTTAATACAAACAAAAAAGAAAAGAAAGGGGGAAAAGAAAGCTAGAAGTGCAAAAAGAAGAAGAGAAGGAAAATAGAAGGATATGAAGAAAAAATGGGAAGAAGTCGTTTACAATCACCTTTGCAGCAGTTATAAGTACAATTATATTTTAACCTCTCCTTCTATAATCTATCATCATCAAATATGTTTTTTAATGCCACTCAGAGTCACTTCTTGTGTGGCCCTATACATTTGATGCAGAAGTGGTATTCAGCAAGTTCTGACCAGTTCTGGAGAACTGGTAGCAGAAATTTTTAAATCCCATCACTGATTTGATGATTGATAGGTGGATAGATAGATAGATAGATAGATAGATAGATAGATAGATAGATAGATAGACAGATAGTAGATAGATGATAGATGGATGGTTGGATAGATGGATGGCTAGGTAGGTAGGTAGGTAGATATGATAAATATGATACCGTAGAGATAAATAGATAAATAGATAGATAAGATAGATAAGATAGATAGATAGATAGATAGATGATAGATAGATAGATAGATAGATAGATAGATAGATAGATAGATAGATAGGTAGATAGTAGATAAATGATAGCTAGATAAATGATAAATAGGAGAGAGAGAGAGAGAGAGAGAGAGAGAGAGAGAGAGAGAATCACAAGTTCATTTTTTTCTGTTCCACAAAAATAGTCCATGAAAAATGTTGTTAATGTTTGTTATCAAACAAGTCAGTTTAGCCATTTCAGCAAGTTCTGTCATCTTCACCGATCTGTAGATATTGGGGACACATTCATGAGATTGCCAAGAGTTGAGCTCAGCTGGAAGACTTCCCTTTCTCCCTTTCCTATAACTTACATTCATTATTCTACAACTTAGACTTTGGAATAATAGTGGGAATGCGAGCTACGTTTGCCTGGACAATGATTGAGGAATCCTTTGGATTTCATGCACACACTCTCAGACCCCAGCTTCAATGTTTCATGCAAGCTTGAGAAGAGACGCAGCTGCTTTAAAAGTCACATTGCCTTTAATGAACCAACCCTTCTAGAGCATTCAACTTACAATAATTTGTTTAGTAACAGTTCGCAGTTATAATTTCACTGAAAACAGTGACTTATACTGTTCTTTTTTCACACTTACGGCCGTTGAAGCATCTCCATGGTCATGTGATCAAACTTCAGACACTTGGCAAAACTGGCATGTATTTATGATAGTTGCAGTATTCCAGGGTCATGTTGTGGTTCGCCAGCAGCCTGTGCAGACGGCAGCAGAATCAGACAGTGGGGAAGAATGGGGACCAGTCCAGGAGTCTGGAGAGGACTCGGATGAGGGTCCTGCATCCAATGCAGAGATGGGGCCAGGACCATCAGGTGTGCTGACTCTGGAGCCTTCGGGGCCTTCGGAGTCTGGCAGCAGCAAGGCAGAGGAACAAGGGGAGCCTGTTCCCAGTGCACATGTGCACAGAGCTGCTAGAAGGCAAGAGCAGCTGAAACAACAGGGGTGACTAGGGAGTAAGGCTTGGAGGTGATTGGCCCTCTCATAAGGTATAAAAGACAGGCAAAGGTGAAGAAACCTTTGTAGGAAACAAAGTCGTTCGTTCTGTTTGGATTAATCCTTGAAGCTCTGTGTGGACTTCGTACTTCAGTTGGGTTTTTATAATTCATTTGGCACTCTAGCTGTTGGCAGCAATTCAAAGGAGAGAAAGGTGGGTGCTTATTTCGAGGGATTGTTTAGGACTCATTACAGGCTGGGAATGAACATAATTCCCAGCATTGAAATAAAACAAGAGTTGTTTTAACTAAACATGTGCTTAATTACGGTCTCGGAAGCCTTGGTCAGAACACATGTGATCACTTTTTGCAACATTCTGACAAGCAAAGGCAATGGGGAAGTCGGAGCTGTGGTGGCGCAGTGGTTAGAATGCAGTACTGCAGGCTACTTCTGCTGACAGAATTTGGCAGTTCGATTCTCACTGGCTCAAGGTTGACTCAACCTTCCATCTTTCCAAGGTCGGTAAAATGAGAAGCCAGATTGTTGGGGGCAATATGCTGACTCTGTAAACCACTTAGAGAAGGCTATAAAGCACTGTGTATTGGTATGTAAGTGCTATTGCTATTGCTATCCACTTAACAACTGTGGTACTAACTTAAGAATTGCATTGCTTCACTTAATAACTGTCACAAGAAAGGTCATAAAATGGGGCAAAACTCACTTAACAACTGTCTTGTTTAGCAACAGAAATTTTTGGCTCAGTTGTGATCGTAAGTCGAGAACTACCTGTACATATAGTGCTCCCACCTGTGTGCTTTTTACGGAGGAAGTAAGAAACCACAGGACTTGAAATGCCTTACCTAATTTTCTGGTGGCTTTTTTTTAATGTTTGTACATATCTTGCCTTTTTTTCTAACTATAGTCTGTGGACTATCCTGCCTGCTTAGAAACTTTAGCTAAAGCCACAACTCTGGGGAGGCACCTGTTCACTGCAAGACATCTTGTGTGCCAGAAGCCTGGAAGCTTCTGTGCCTGTTATGGTAAAACAGCAATTAAATTGTAAATCTATAATGTCAGTGCTTCGGAGTCAAATACAGGCTACAAAAGGAGCCGTGCATTTCTTTGCAAAGATATCCATTGAGGCTCTTTCTCTGATGGGCTATACCAGTGGTGGCTAACCTTTTTGGGCTCCTGTGCCAAAAAATGTGTGCACACTTGCACGTGCTCGCTCACATGCCAGCACCCAGAAGGCAGTGTGCATCCCCCCCACACCTTTTGCACATGTGCACACAATCTTCCCCACCTCCTTACCTGCACTGCATCTCACAGCTGATTTTCGGCCAGTTTAGGGCCTTTTTTGGCCTCCCAGAGGCTTGTAGGATGAATAATAGGCCCGTTTTGTCACTTACAGGAAGTGAAAAAGGCCTCAAACCAGCCGAAAAATCAGCTGTGAGGTGCACACATGCGCAGTGAGGTAAGTTTGCCTGCAGCTCGTGTGCTGGCACAAATGGCTCTGCGTGCCACCTATGGCAGTTGCTCAATATCTGATGCTTGGTTGACTTGAGTGTAGCAAGAATGTAAATTAAAAATGTTCAGGTTCCTTCCAGAGACAAGAACTTCTCAGCTAGGATACTTGTTTCTTTTTTTCTTTTTTCTTCTTTCTTTCTTTCTTTCTTTCTTTCTTTCTTTCTTTCTTTCTTTCTTTCTTTCTTTCTTTCTTTCTTTCTTTCTTGAAGTTTTTTTAATTTTTAAACATACATCAATATCATTTTATGGACAGTGTGGCATTCATTTTGATACAAAAGTAATATTAATACAAGTGAAAATTACTACATAAATCAAACTCACATCATCTAATGTTATTATACATATCTGTATCAGCACATAATCCTTCATTTTTCAATTTTTCAATATTTGCTACATCCTCCTAGTAGTAATAGCATTATTTTTGAACATACCTGATAGCATCCTTTTTTCAAAATCTGATCTTAACCTCTAACATTCACTTTAAATGTGTTATGTAAAAATATGTATAACAATATTCCCCCTATTTCTAATTTTTTAATCTATTCTAATTTTTAATACAGTCAATCTTGGGTTGTTGTTTTTAAAGAAGAATGCTGCCTATCGATCATCTCTTATCCTCTTGGAAGTTTCACTTCTCCTCTTTTTGACTTACCTCCCATATTCCTCCCTTGAGTCCTTATCTACATCTTTCATATCTTTACAACCCAACTTGTACAAGGATACTCCTAATTACCACAGAATATGGTGGCCTTAATAATCACATCAAACAGTTGGCAATTTGCGATCAGGTGGGTGAAATGTTTCAAAATATATATTTTATAACCTTGGTTTTCTTTTATTGCACTGTCCCAAAGGAGAAGAATATTTTTTCTCACTCGTCTTTATCTGGGGCATTGAAAGCGGCTGTATGTTTACGTACTCTGCATTTGTGCTTCCTTGTCTAGATAATTATCTGGTTATCACAAGTTAGATCGGAATGTCCCTGCCATTATTGGAGTCCTGTCAAAAATGTCACTGCTGGTGTGAAAAAACATGTCCTTGGTGTGTGTAGCTAGAAAGATGGAATCTTTTATCATTAGTCTTTTAGAGCCTCTTTGTAAATTGGGGTGTGCTGGATCATTAAATCCTGCTCTCAGAAGTCAGGCAATATCCAGGCTCCTTGGAGCCACCCACAGTTCCTTCCTTCAGAAACGAGATAATAAACTAAAAGGGAAATGAAATTGCCAAGACCTAAGCATTTAATTGTGGCTTCCTATCGTATGAAACCCAGAAAGTGATTATTCTTGGTTTCTCAAGAAGTCAAAGCATGAAGCCTTAGCTCCAAGTTGGCTTCTGAACAGCAGCGGGGTCCTACTTGTCCCACTACTGGTTTGGTGATTGTGCGTGCGTGCACATCTAACACTTGTTGGTTGCTACTCTGGATCTGTTTAGGGGCAAATCTTGTTGTCAAAAGCTGGACTTGTAGGAGTATTTCTGTGCTAAGAGCTGATGGACTTTGAAAGCCAGTCTGGGCATCTTCCTCAGAAGGGAGAGCAGAGACTCCTATGTCAATTCACGGTGCAGAAGGTCCCAAACTCTTTAGGGTGGAATAATAGGTATGGTACAAAACCAGAAACCATATGAATCATGCCTGGTTTGGCGAATGCGCTTCTAAAGTCAGAAAACAAAGATATTCTTCATCCAGAGGGATTTGTAGACTTCTTTTGCTGGCCTTGGGAAGTGTTTCAGCATGCATCGGGTGTGATTTATAGACCTGTGGTGAATGTTATGTGGTTTCCACATTGTGCTGCTGTCTTCCACCAAGTCAACATTAACACTTTCTATCTGAAGTTTCAGCTTCTTCTGGGCTGTTTTTCTTTTCTTTTTTTTCCTGATGGAGATCGGCCTTCAAGAAAGACCAGTGCAGACTCAAAGATCAATGGCCGTGTTTTGTTTTGTTTTTTTGCCAGATCTCTTTAGAAAAGAAGGGACTGCATTCATGTTTTTGGAGTGATTCGACAATTAACATAAAAATTAGGGAGTCTGTGGAAAAGAGGCACAATTGAGTGGATGCTGCATACTCCTTCACTTCCAGAAAGGTGGGAGAATACCTTTTGCTGCACGGACTCGATTTGAAGAGGGTGGCTCAGGGATCTGTAATTTTCAATACATTTCTGTGCTTCTTTTTTGGCCATTGCACCGAGCTGTTCTGGATTATATGCACAGAGTAAAAAACAAAAGTTGTTATTTTTAGATTGTAGATCATGGACCAGATATGAAAAGCAGCATATTCAGAAGGGTCCCCCAGAGGTCAAAAAGTCCAAAATAGCAATAGCACGTAGACTTATATACCGCTTCATAGTGCTTTTACAGCCTTCTCTAAGTGGTTTACAGCAGGGGTCCCCAACCACCGGTCCGCGGACCTGTACCAGTCCGTGGAACAAATCCTACCGGGCCGCTGTTTTGCTGGGCGCCGCCATCTTGTTTTGATGAAAAAATGCTTCCGGTGAGCTTTTCCGGGTAGAAAGCTTACCGGAAGCACTTTTTCATCAAAACAAGATGGCGCCGCCCAGCTGATGCCGGTACCGGGCCGCGGCATAAAAAAGGTTGGGGACCACTGGTTTACAGAGTCAGGCTATTGCACCCCCCCCACCAACAATATGGGCCCTCATTTTACCAACTTCAGAAGGATGGAAGGTTGAGTCAACCTTGAGCCTGGTGGGACTTGAACTCTGCTGGCAGTCAGCAGTCAGCAGAAGTAGCCTGCAGTACTGCACTCTAGCCACTGCGCCACCAGGAGCATGCCAACAAAGCCCCACTCTTCTTTTTTTGTGATTTGATGTGTGACGTGTGAAAAAGGAGATTGTGCTTCGATCTTGGCCACCATCTTGGCTTTTTTGAGATCTTTCTGAAGTTGGTTCTGAATGTTGTGCTGGTGGTTTTGGTGGGATATTCCAATATGGGGAGGTGCAACACGGAGCTCCATAAAGACCCAAAGGCAGCAGAGGAAGAGAGTAGAGAAAGTGAGCCAAGGAGGCTAAAATGTCTGGAGAAAGTGGACCTAGATAAAGCCTCCCAGTAGTCTTCCAATATTTGAGGGACTGCCACAGAGAGGAAGGGGTCAAGCTATTTTCTAAAGCCCCTGAAGGCCAGACAAGGAACAATGGATGGAAACTGGACAAGGAGAGATTTAACCTGGAAATAAGGAGAAACTTTCTGACAGTGAGAGCAATCAACCAATGGAACAGAAGTTGCCTTCGGAAGTTGTGGGAGCGCCATCACTTGAGACCTTCAAGAAGAGATTGGACTGCCATTTGTCAGAAATGGTTTAGGGCTGGGATGGCGAATCTATGGCACGCATGCCACAGGTGGCACGCAGAGCCATTAGTGCCGGCACATGAGCTGCAGACAAATTTACCTCACTGCTCATGCGTGTGCCTCACAGCTGATTTTCGGCCAGTTTGAGGCCTTTTTCGGCCTCCCAGAGGCTTAAGGAAGGCTTCTGCAGGCTTCTACAAGCTTTGTAGGCCAAAATCTAGCCCCGTTTTGTCACTTCCATTTTTTTCCGGAAAAACAGGAAGTGACAAAACGGGGCTAGATTTTGGCCTACAAAGCTTGTAGAAGCCTGCAGAAGCTTTCCTCAAGCATTTGGGAGGCTGAAAAA
Organism: Notechis scutatus; assembly: GCF_049901735.1. Taxonomy (NCBI): domain Eukaryota; kingdom Metazoa; phylum Chordata; class Lepidosauria; order Squamata; family Elapidae; genus Notechis; species Notechis scutatus. Next base: position 22,638,555 of record NC_142014.1, read on the forward strand.
GGCCTCAAACTGGCCAAAAATCAGCTGTGAGGCACAGTGCAGGTGGGGGAGGCTGGGGGAATTGCACGCACATGCGTAGGGGACGTGGGGGGGCGCATTGCCTTCTGGGTGCTGGCACGTGAGTGTGAGCGTGCAAGCGCGCACACAATTTTTGGCACAGGAGCCCAAAAAGGTTAGCCACCACTGGTGTAGGGCCTCCCGCTTGGGAGGGGGGTTGGACTAGATGACCTACAAGGTCCCTTCCAAGTCTGATTATCTGTATCTGTACCTTGAAAATCCAGAAGACTTCGTGAACGTCAGATCTGTTCCTGCATACTCCTTCACCTCTAGAAAGGTGGGAGAATTTTGTACCTATGGCCTGAAGGTGGGGAATGACTCTTGCTTCAATGTGTCAACACTGTTCATCTTGCTTCCTTTTTGTTTGTTTTTTTGACACTGGGAATTATTGTGCATAAGTTTCTTTATTTATTTTTTTTAAAAAGGGGGGGAAGGTTCATTTTTGAAAATGTCTCCAATCTGCACTCAGAAATGGGAATGCCCAGAATCCTACCGCTTTTTTTATTATTATTTTCTGTCTCAGAGGTGTAGAAGAGCTCTTACTGTAAAGGTATGTATTTCAACCACACCCAAAGAATGTCTAAGGGCATTTTAAACACTCCCACATGTCTCTGGGTACATTGGATTAGAATAGGTATGTATTTTTCTTTCCTTTTTTTTTTTGCTTGCTTGTATCAGTCATCATATTTCATCGGTAAATTCTTGGTCCAAAACGCCATTGAACCTGTCGCTGCCGCTGTTGCGCTGATGCTTTCACCACCCCACTTTCTCCAGCCTAGTTGCCCCCTCCCCTTTGGAAGGCAGACACGTTGTCCCCAGGGAGAATTAACGGAGAAGCATTAGCTTGCGAAATATATGCCAAATGAGCTAATGATTCTGACACTTCCACAATGCAAGCTTTGCAAGGAGGCCGCGCAGACAGGCAGGGCTGTTTTTTTCTCCCTTGCTTTTCTCTCTTTTCTTTTCCCTTTCTTTCGGGCTAAATGTTTGTAGGGAAACAAAATGGATTTATTTTTGCTCAACCCAGGCATAATATCGGGACTTATCCAGTTCCGGACCCCAGGGCTTCAGACAACTAACAAAACCCTTCTTACTTCTGCTCTGTTGCTTCCCTGCTATGTTTTTTCACACGCAGGAAGAGGAAAAAGCCCAGCTGCCAATCAGGGAGCTTGGTTGGCCATTCTTTTCTGCTGGGAAAGCCCGGAATGGCCTCCCCAGGCACAAACCCAGTCCTTGCTTTCCTGTATGCCCTGGGAGGTGGAAGAGAGGAAGGAAGGAAGGAAGGAAGGAAGGAAGGAAGGAAGGAAGGAAGGAAGGAGGAAAGAAGGAAGGAAGGCATAAAGGAAGGAAGGAAGGAGGAAGGGTGGAAGGAGGAAGGAAGGAAGGAAGGAAGGAAGGAAGGAAGGAAGGAAGGAAGGAAGGAAGGAAGGAGGCAGGAAGGAGGAAAGAAGGAAGGAAGGCATAAAGGAAGGAAGGAAGGAGGAAGGGTGGAAGGAGGAAGGAAGGATGGAAGGAGGAAGGGTGGAAGGAGGAAGGGTGGAAGGAGGAAGGAAGGAAGGAAAGATGGAAGGAGGAAAGGTGGAAGGAGGAAGGGTGGAAGGAGGAAGGAAGGAGGAAGGAAGGAAGGAAGGCACAAAGGAAGGAAGGCATAAAGGAAGGAAGGAAGGAAGGAAGGAAGGAGGGGTGGAAGGAGGGATGGTGGAAGGGGAAGGAAGGAAGGAAGGAAGGAAGGAAGGAAGGAGGAAGGGTGGAAGGATGAAGGAAGGAAGGCATGAAGGAAGGAAGGAAGGAAGGAGGAAGGGTGGAAGGAGGAAGGCATAAAGGAAGGAAGGAAGGAAGGAGGAAGGGTGGAAGGAGGAAGGAAGGGTGGAAGGAGGAAGGAAGGGTGGAAGGGTGGAAGAAAGGAAGGAAGGGTGGAAGGAGGAAGGAAGGAAGGAAGGGTGGAAGGAGGAAGAAAGGAAGGAAGGGTGGAAGGAGGAAGGAAGGAAGGAAGGATGGAAGGAAAGAAAGAAATAAGTTAGTTTTGACACCAAGACACATAGTTCTGGATGCTTCAAGCTAGACTTCAGCCTCTATTCCCATGCTCTTCTTTCTCTGCTGCTAACAATAATTTCCCAAAGTTTTTCCACCAAGTCCCAGACCAATATAATAAGCAAAGGGAGGTGCACCAAAAATCCCATGGCTTCCTGAAGGTTCTTTGTGGGATCTGGCTCTGCAAGATGAGTGGATCTGAAAAATAAGTGAGGGATATTATACTCTTGTTGGGAGTTTGATACATACCAGTTTAGATTCAGGTTGGTTTCTGTCAAGCTCGGGACACGGTGGCGTAATGACGCTGGAAGTGCCAGCCAGAAATGGACTAAACTCTGGTAGTTCGAGCCAAGCTCCATGAGATGGACTGAGCTCTCATCACTCAATCCCTAGCTCCTGCCCTTCCCAGCCGTGCAATATTGCGAGTAGATAAATGGGTACCACTTTGATGGAAAAAATGTAGCCACGTTTGTGTGTGCGAAAGAATGGAAGCTGCCTCTGGATCTGACCAGACATGGGGCAAAGCAACTTGAGGTGAGTTAAGGTGAGACTAGCTAGCCCGGAACAGCTAGCTACCTGAGTACCACTAGTCAGCTGGTGTAAATTAGTTCACCCCCAATGGTCCACCAAGGATAGGCACACAAGCGCTGAACAGAAGGATCTAGCAATTGAGACTGTTAGGACTGCATTATGATTTCCCAAACATTGTATGCCATATACTAAGTGAATAAATAAATCTATCGAGCTACTAGGTGTATATATAACCACTGACACTGAATTTTATTTCATTGAAAGGTCTGAGGCATGTTCAGAAACTCCTCCTTAAATTAAGTTAAATTAAGTTGGGGCAAAGCAAAAAGTGCTTGAATCAGGCTAATGGCATTTCCCAATGTAATTCTCTACTGAACCGGTGCAAGTCATTTTGGGTGAAACCTCGCCGCCTCTCTGATTTTTCTGAGTTTAATGATGGTGATGAAGTGTTCTCTCCTATTTTGTAATTTTTACTTTTAAGGAATCTGTTCTACCCCAGATTACAGGGTTGGGTGAATCACACGGTAAGATGGCTGTCTACCTTCTTCCAAGGTTTTGCTCTTGTCCAGGTCTTTCCCAGCCATTCTCCACCAGCCACGCTTGTAGGTCTATGCAGCTTACCAAGGGTGGCAACCACAGGGATTCCAGGCAGAGGAGCTTCTGAAATGGACGGTCACCGCCAAACCCTCACACAATTTTCATCCCTCTTTTTATGCTGAAGCAGGAGTTGCGTGCTACAGGAGAGGGGCATTGGCTAAGACTTCATAAAATTGGTTGAAAGCATTTCAGGAAGAGAAGAAAAATAATATTGCGAGAAAGTGGCCCTATGCTGCTAAGTCATAATTTTCAAAGATGAAGGACAAAGGTTAACTCGACTCTATTGGAACTCTAGCATTACGCATGAGGAAACCCTCAGAAATTGTTTGCCTTGCTGATACTTTAATTTTCCAGAATAAGGTGAAAGAAAAGATAAGATTGTCTCATCGTTACCAAACAAAACGTGATGGCAGCTTCGGATGGAACGAACTCCAATCTCCTGGGTTAGTGAGATAAATGAAAAGGGAACATGGTCAGACATGCAACCTAGGTTTTAGGAAAACTGATTTCAACAATATTGAAAAAACACTAGAGAAGAGATAAGAAGATGGATGGAGAGATTTTGAGAGTGAAATATGGAGGGTCCAGTAGCAAACAATTAGATCGAAAGAAGAAGAAGATCTAAAGAATCTGGTGGAAAATGTCCTTCAGCAAAAGAAATCTGAAAAAATATCATCTTTGAGTGTCATCTGTTCCTTCTTGGATTCACGGGCATTCCTTTCTCTTGTTCCACACAACCTCCTGGATTCCCATACATACAGAAATGGAGACAGCTGGTCATTTGCATCCTTTTATCTGCAAGGAATATAAATCGCTCCATTCCCCACTATCTTGTCAGAGCTGAAGAAGCTTCTTGGATGAGAAGTGAAATGTCTTCAAAGAAAAACAAGGAACTCCAGTTGCCTCTTGAAAAAGCACCTTTGAGGACAGTCCAAGAAGCTATTATGCAAAGAGGAATGGTCAAGATACCATCAACAGTACAACAGTTTCATGGATATTTCCTTCTTTTGTGCCACACTAGCAACACCTGGGATACTTATCCAGTTATTATAGTATAATACTACTTATTATATTATGGTTTGTCATTCAGCCAGCCAGATGCTTAGGCAGGATTTGGCATTTTTGTCTACCTATCGAGTCCTTCCCAAGGACCTGGATAGGCAGATGATGTTTGTTAAAGGTATCTTTGCAGGATGTAAGCTGTTCTGAGTAAAGCTGCTTTTTGCAATTGACCAATGGTGATTTTTGTCGATGGCGTTCCAGTTGTTTTGGAACGCCAAAGGTGCCTATTACAAAGATAATATATTATTACTGTTGTTTTGAACTGCAAATTGGAAAAAACTTTCTAAACTTGTAGATTGAAATTACTAGATTGCCTACTTCACATCTAAAGGTATTTTAATCAGACACCCCCATTAAAAGTGCACAACATCTATTCATGAAATGTAGTGCAGTTCTAAGATATTATCATACTAGTGTTTCACAAGAAGAGTTCTCCACTCCTCTACTCGTTGCAGAATACCTTATGCCACCAAACTCGAAATTCTAGACCTAGAAAACCTAGAACTACGCCGCCTTCAGTCCGATCTAAGTATAGTACATAAAATCATACATTGCAATGTCCTACCTGTCAATGAATACTTCAGCTTCAACCATAACAATACAAGAGCAAACAATAGATAAAAACTCAAGGTTAACCGCACCAAACTTGATTGCAAGAAATACAACTTCAGCAACAGAGTGGTCAATGTCTGGAATACTCTACCTGACTCTGTGGTTTTTTCCCCAAACCCCAAAAACTTTTAAGACTTAGACTGTCTACTATTGACCTCACCCCTTTCCTAAGAGGTCTGTACATAAGCACACCAACGTGCCTACCGTCCTTGTCCTATTGTTTCTTTTATTTTTTTTATTTTTCTTATATGTATCCATGTATTCATAATTATGTTTTTACTTATACCTATTATCTTGTAAGCAATTGACAAACCAAATAAATAAATAAGTGTTGTGGATCTAGAAATTTTTTTTCTTTTCCTTTGTGAAAATGTGAGAAACGTTCTCCAGCTTTCTACCTGTTTGTGACAATTCTGTTTGGGACCAGAATTTCCGTTGATAAGCAAGGGGATTGTTACATGAGTCACACTCAATTTTTTTCAATTTTTGCCAAGATTGTTAAATGAATTACTCCAATTGTTAAGGGGATCATATGATTTTAAGCAAATCTGGCTTCCCCCATTGATTTGGAAGTCAGGTGGAAAGGTCACAAATGGTGATCACATGACTGCAGGACACTGCAACAATCCTAAATACTGTGTTTCCCCCAAAATAAGACTCTGTCATATATCTATCTCTATCTCTATCTCTATCTCTATCTCTATCTCTATCTCTATCTCTATCTCTATCTCTATCTCTATCTATCTATCTATCTATCTATCTATCTATCTATTCTTAAGTTTTCACGGGTACTTACATATATGGTATTCAGCTTTGTTCGGGTATTTTCCCACGTCATTATAGTTGTGCTTTTAAAGTTGTAGCAATGTTTGATGGCAGAATCTCATCTGCCATCATCAGGCTTCTGTATTGGGATATACATATAATCAGGCTTCTGTACAATACAGAAGCCTGATGATGGCAGATGAGATTCTGCTGAAACGTTGCTACAACTTTAAAAGCACAACTATAATGACGTGGGAAAATACCCGAACAAAGCTGAATACCATGTATGTATGTATGTATGTATGTATGTATGTATGTACATATATAGCCATCAAAAAAGGCATCAGGTCTTATTTTCGGGGGATGTCATCCACTGACTAACTTCACTTGCGCGCATCACCCCTGGCCTCCTTTTTGCTGTCAGAGGCCTTCAGGAACTTCTTCTGCAGTGGGCAAGGCTTTCCTGAAGGCCTCTGCAGCTGATAACAGAGCTTTGGATCAATCCTGAGCTTTGTTATTAGCTACAGAGGCCTTCAGGAAAGCCTTGCCAGCTGCAGAAGGATCGGGCCAGCAAGGCAGGTGTTGGCATGTGCGAGGCCTGGCTACAACTGTCCAAAGGTAAGTAGTAGGGCAGCTCCACCTCCCATCCCCACCCTAGTTTAATTTTTACCCGTGCATTCTGGAGTGGGCAGGATCTTAATTAGGGTTTATTTTGGGGGTAGGGCTTATATTGGGCGCACATGTAAAAATCAAGCTAGGACTTACTTTCAGGGTAGGTTGTATTTTCGGGGAAACGGTACATGTCGGTTGGCTGAATTTTGATCTCGTGACCATGGCGATGCTGCAACAGTCATAAGTGGGAGGACCATCATAAGTCACTTTTTTTCCAGTGGCATAATAACTTCACATGGTCGCTAAACGAATGGTTGAAAATCGAGAACTACCTATAGTCGGTATGAAATGTTATATGCTGAAAAAGAGAAATTATGGTTTGTTTACCAGCTTTGTTACATTCTAAGAAAAATATTATGCTTTCCCATCTGAAGAAAGAGTTGGTTATTGATGGCGTAGTTATTATTTCTGCCCTGCGCAAAAAATAATAATAATAATGTGCTTTTTCTTTTTATCTTACAAAGGGAGACCCCTGGAAGATTATTCCCTTGAAGAGCTCCATTCAGAGCTGAAATGGATTTGAAGTACTTTAAAGGATATTTAACTCCAGGTATACTTTCTTTCTACCCCCCCCTTTTTTTTTTCTTTTTTGAGACTGATGCACGTTATTCATTAAACTAACAGTTTCCCCTTTGCCTGTCTTTTTTAAGTGTGACTTGTGCCCTTGCTGTGTGTGTGTGTGTGTGTGTGTGTATTTGTCATCACAACATGTTTCCATGGAGCTGGATCTGATGTTACATGAATAAGGGCATTGTTTCTTTATTTTTTTCCTTTCTTCCCGAGTTCCCAAGCATATTTGCGACACAGGTTGGGAAGCAAAAAACATGACTTCACAAGTTAAATATTGCTAGCTGCTAGGGTGTATTGAAGCTAAGCATCCTTGCACGCCATAATTCTCTGTGCTGTTGAGTTGAGGTTTAAGCATTTCAAAGTAGATACGCAGCAGGGACCCCAAAGATGAAATTTCACCCCCCTGAACCTTAATGGATTCTGAATCATAGTGATGCAAGCCTTAAAGCTATGAGATTCTCTTGCACCAGCTCTAGAGAAGACTTGTGTAGAAATGGTCTTGTACGAGGGCCACACAAAATCTGATCAAATCTTAGAGGTAGCGCTCCGACTTTCTTTAAAGGAAGTCTAATTGAAATCAGAGCCCCTTAGTCTGCTGGGGGGGTTCTGTATATTCCTGAGGACTAGAATGTTAATTTTAAATGGAAGTTACTTTGTCAGGGTTTTACCAAGCTCATTCTTGATCATCTCCATTTGCTGATTTACCTTTACATGTATATCTTTTAGTTTGTTCTACACAGCACAGAGTTCACTTTGTAATCAACATCAAATCTAATTTAGATGATAGATAGATTATAGATAGATAGATAGATAGATAGATAGATAGATAGATAGATAGAGATAGAGATAGAGATAGAGATAGAGATAGAGATAGAGATAGAGATAGAGATAGAGATAGAGATAGACAGACAGACAGACAGACAGACAGACAGACAGACAGATAGATAGATAGATAGATAGATAGATAGATAGATAGATAGATAGATAGATGATTAGATGATAGATAGATAGATGATAGATGATAGATAGATAGATAGATAGATAGATAGATAGATAGATAGATAGATAGATAGATAGATAGATAGATAGATAACAGAGATAGATAGATAGAGATAGAGATAGATAAATAGATAGACAGACAGACAGATAATAGAGAGAGAGAGGTAATAGAGAGAGGGATAGGGACAGAGATAAATAGATGATAGATAGATAGATAGATAGATAGATAGATAGATAGATAGATAGATAGATAGATGACAGATAATTTGGAAGAATCATCATGAAACCAAAACTTTTGTTAATTAAAAGGGCATTTTCTTTTGCAGTGAAAGCATGCTTTTACAATTATTTAGCCTTACTGATTTCAAACCTGGGGAAAAGATGGAAATGCCTTCATCAAACTACATTTAAGTGTGGGTGTACCTTGGAGTTCAAGGGAGCCTGAAAAGAGCCTATTTTGGCTTGGTGACTTCTGCACTGACATTTGGCAAAGATGGAGTTAAGAAGTCCCCCATGGGATGCTCTTTCCTAGCGTGGCTCATTCATCACCCCGAAATGGCTGAGAAGGTTTCTTCAGTAAAGTCTGAATAGCTTTACAAAGAGAAACGAGAGGGAAGCGTAGTGAATGGAAAATGCTAACTTAACAAGGACGCCCCGCTTTCATTGCTAAGCATTTTGATCTGCTAGGATTTGTATGTGGTTACATCAGACCTGGAAAAGAGGGATTCTGCTCCCACTATCGAGTAGCATTTCCTCAATTATTTCTAGAGAAGGTTTTACTCACCTCTTGGGAATTGTCAGTTTTAAAACAGGGGAAGGGATTGGGATTGGGCAAAATATACTAATGGAGCTTAATGAGATACAATCACCCCCAGACCTTCCCATCACAATAAGAATAAGAAACCAAAGGAAAGAAATGCTAGTGTTTCTGTACAACTTCTTCGAACTAACCCAGTTTTGGTTGGTTCACAGTCCTTGTGCAAAAACAACTCCCAGTGAACTGCTGGTTTTAATTTAAAATCCACATCTTTATTAATTCCTTAGAACTTGCTAAGTTTTTAATCCATCCATCTATGTTTTGCCTTCCAACAGAAGACTTATCATGGTTAAATTTGGGTTGGACCTTTTGCTATTGATGTTGGGTGTCCTAGTTTTGGTTTTCATTGGTCTGTAAAAATAATAATAATAATAACCAAAGGAACAACTTGCCTCCAGAAGTTGTGGATGCTCCAACACTGGAAGTTTTTAAGAAGAGATTGGACAACCATTTGTTTGAAATGGTATAGGGTTTCCTGCCTAGGCAGGGGGTTGGACTAGAAGACCTCCAAGGTCCCTTCCAACTCTGTTATTCTCTTATTCAAAAAACCCCACTTTAAAAAAAAACCATACAATTTAATATTGTATCAAATAAATACAGATTGTCCATGTAATGGGCATTGTTTTTAACTCTAAAATGTTTCTAATGTATTGTGCATTGTTTTGGAACAGTGCATATTTCTTTTTCATAGTGACAAAGTGGAATGAAGTAATATTACAGGGTTTTCCAAGTCTTTCTGCAATTGCCCAAACTACATTCTTTGAAATAATAGCAGAAGATCTGGAAAATTTGAAGTGAAACCAAAAGTTGTAATTGTTTATTTGTTTGTTTGTTTTTGCAGAGGTATCTGGGGCATTGTTAAAATCTGCATGGACTGTATATAGCTAGACAAGTGACTCTAATAGGAATGAATGAATGTTTATAGTGAAAATGAATGGAAAAAAGTACACAAACGAGTACTTCACATATTTGCTCAGAATGAATATTTGAAACAGAAGGAAGGGAGAGACCACATAGGCTTATCTTTGGATGCTAAGACTTCATTGTGATTCTATATTGGCTGTATTAGAACAACGTAACAGAAGCACCAACCATTTCTGAATTTCTCAAAAAGGTGAAAGCTACTATAGTATCTGCTAGTTTGCTTCCTGTAATGTGCTCAGAGCAAGACCATTAAAAATTAAGCCAAGCGAAGCCTACAATTCTTTTAGTCAAAAACATCGAGCTTGATAAAGTTCTGTGGAATTTTTTATGGCCTGGAATTCCTTTGAAACCTATTCCTCCAAATCTTCAAGACCACAATAATTCATCAAGGGCATGTAATTTTTAAAATTACAGCACATTAATAGCAACTTTTCTAAGTTGCTTTGCTAAGGGTTTAGAAGAAGAAGAAGCACTTATTGTCATCCTGGGTGGCAATGCCCTATTAGCCAACATTTTCAGCTCAACAGTTTGGATAAAAGTGAGAGAAAGAAAAGAAAAAATCAGGCAACAGTCTTTTTAAAATGATTCTTGCAGTAGTATTGTTTTCTGTGCTCCCTACAACATGTATAAAAAGGTTATCTAAAAATGTACTCAGTTTTTTTTATCATTGGATAAAAAATAAACTGTCGGATGTGTCATGGGAAACAGAAGCAGCTCCGTGGTATTCTAAACCAGGGGTGTCAAACTCAATTTCATTGAGGGCTGCATGAGGGTTGTGTTTGACCTTGGGGGGCTGGGGTGGGCAGGGCCAGCTTGATGTGACTTGTGTCGGGGGCGCCTGTGATGGCCCAAGCTCTCTGCCAATGAAAATGGGCTCCCGAGTTCCATTTTCGGCTGCGACAGCCTCCTGCAACCCGCTGTCAGTGAAAAACAGAGTTTGGGAGGGCTGCCCACAGGCCTCCTGAGCTCCATTTTCTCTGGTAGAGGCCCCACGGTCCTTTGCTGTTTCCAGGGCGGTCCCATGGGCCAGATCTAAGCACCCTTCAGGATGGATGCGGTCCGCAGGTCTTGAGTTTGACATCCCTGTTCTAAACTGAGGGAAGATGTATTGTCTGAAAAATGCACTTAGAATAGAAAAACAAAATGACCGCCTCACTCCCAGATTCTTCAGCTTTCTTCACACAACTTCATAGTCCAAAACAATGTAGCTGCTCTTGTTAATATATCATTCGTCCAACCGAACATGCATGGAAAGAATAATTACTCAGTGCTTCGATGCCTCTTACAAGGGGATGTGTTGCACCCCTGATCTCAAAAGGCTGCACCCCTCTAAGCCAGGAAGTCCACACATTAATCTTATCCTTGTTTTGTTGAAAATCACAGCCGCAACTCTTCTCTTCCTCTTCAGCAGTTGCATCCTTCTGCTCTTCTCAAGCAGGATGATTAGGGGACTGGAGACTAAAACATACGAAGAACGGTTAGAGGAACTGGGCCTGGCTAGTCTAGTGAAGAGAAGGACCAGGGGAGACATGATTGCAGTCTTCCAATATTTGAGGGGCTGCCACAGGGAGGAAGGGGTCAAGCTATTTAACAAAGCACCCGAAGGCTAGACAAGGAATAATGGATGGAAACTTGAACAAGGAGAGATTCAACCTGGAAAGAAGGAGAAACTTTCTGACAGTGAGAACAATCAACCAATGGAACAGAAGTTGCCTTCGGAAGTTATGGGAACTTCATCACTGGAGGCTTTCAAGAAAATATTGGACTGCCATCTGTCAGAAATGGTGCAGGGTCTCCTGCTTGGGCAGGGGGTTGGACTAGATGACCTACAAGGTCCCTTCCAACTCTGATTATCGGTTAAATCTGATATTTGAAGTTGTTAGTCATTAAGTAAATTTCACCTGGGTTGACTGCTTGAAACTGATCACTCTTGAACCAAAAACACCCAAGCAGTAAGAAGTTCTCTCTCTCTCTTATTTTGTCCAAATAGCTGAAATGTTCCTTGGTAATAATTATGTATTGGATAGCAAAGGCAGTGAAAATGGGCGACCACAAAGACATTTCCTCATTCCTTCCTTTTCAAGTATTCAATCTGAAACGCCCAAACTGCATATTTTCTTTCCCCTTTTCATAGATTTACGTTTAAAGGTATGGATGATATCTCTGTTTCTCTTTGCTTTTAATTGACCAGGAATATTTTAAAGAAATTCGTAGAGCAACTTTCCCTCAGAGGTGCCTCTCAGGGCAGCTGGGGGGGGCAGTTTCCATCAACTCCGCTCAACCCAGGCAGAGGGAGAAGAGCTCCACAAAGCAACGGCTGAAAACATATAATTATTAAATTTATTCATTAAACACACTTCTACCCTGTTTGAATCCCAATGACTCTTGATGGCTTACATAGAATATAAATAGAAACAATTTAAAACATCCACGGTCACGTGTTAATACCATACTGGGATAAAAGAAATAATAGCAAGAATAACAACAATCCATCAGAATTCTAAAAATAAAGGGTGGAGTCATATAAGAAGCTCCAACTCCCTCCCAAACAACGTTGTTTTCAACAAATTCCAAAAAAAAAAATCAGCACGGAGGAGGCTAGCCTGGTGTCCACTGGAGGCTGTGCCACAGCATTGGCGCTGCCAAAGCAAAGGGGCACTTTATCATTGTAGCTCCCTCCTCTTGAAAATGTGGGGTTTTCACCAGGGTTTTTCCCACTCCTAGTTATTTCAACAAATGGGCCTCTACTAGTTGGAGTAGGTGATTCCAGACGTGGGCTGCTGTCGGTTTGCACCGGTTCATCTGAACCGGTAGTTAAGATTCTGCGCAGTTCGGCGAACCAGCAAATCCCACCACTGGCTGGCCCAACCCCCGCTCTTTTTTCGGCCTGTTTTGGGGGCCATTTTGGACAAAAATTGTCCAAAAAAACAGCCTGGAAACAGTCCCAAAAATGGCCCGAAGATGGCCAAAAATTTGCCAAAAAACAGGCCAAAACACGGACAGAGGCGGGGCTAGACAGTGGTGGGATTAGCCCCAACTGGTTGAATTCTACCTCTGGCTTTGAGGTGAGTGGCCAGGAGCCGGGGCTGGGCGTGATGAGTGACATCACCCACCTACTCACATGACCAACCAGCCACACCTACCCAGCCAGAGAACCTGTTGTTAAGTTATTCCAATTCCACCACTGGGTTCCCAGATTCTGCAGATAACCAGGGCTTTAGGAATCAAAACCAGGACCTCAAATTGTATCTGGAAACTGGTTGGCAACCAGGGTGCAAAACCAATGCTACATATTCCTATCATTGGAAACCAGAGAGTATTCATTCTACACTAATTACAATAAGAATAATCTTTCAGAGCCGCCTCATGCAAACACATTACAGTAGTCTTAATGGAGGTAAGAGGGTGCGATGGCTCAGCAGTTAAAGACCCCGAGCTTGTCAGCTTGGAAAACTGACAGCCTGGGTTCAAGACCCGAGTGCCATGGGATGGGATGAGCTCCCGTTGTTTACTCCAGCTCCTGCCCACCTAGCAGTTACAAAGCAAACAAATGCAAATAGATAGATAGGTACAGTCCTGCTGGCCACATGACCATGGAAAAGGTCTTTGGACAGCATTGGGACCCTCAACTAAAGAACAGGAATAAGTATTGCCCCCTAGAGTCAGACACGACTGGACACGACTATGTTTAACAGGAGTAATGAGGCCATGATCTGCTCCTAGGCAGGCCTCAACAACTGGCCCCAACAGATGGAACTGTGCCTTGGACCTTCTGTGGACCATGACTTCTTGGACCATGACTTCTGTGTGCTGTCTGAGCAGGAGCCTTGAGTCCAGCAGCCTCCCCTAAGTCACAAAGCTGCTGCCTTGCGGGAGGATATGTCCATCAAGCAACAGGTCCCGAAGGATCTTCTGAAAAAAGGGTGCCCCAAAGTCCTGTGTTGAACTCATGACTCAGTTATCACTTGAGGGAAGCAGGAGTGACTTGAGGACAAGTAAGAGCAGTGAGTCAAAGAGAGAGAACTGTCTGCTGGGCCCAGCAGGAGTGCTAACCAAGGAAACAATGATGCCGTACTGAAGTGCAATTTCTGACTTCGTTTCCCACCAACACTGAAAAGCTGGTTGTTATATTTCCTGCTCTTCCCACGTGAGTCCTTTTCATATTTAAGAAGCTGTGTTGTAAAGGTGCAGCTTCAGTGTGAGGGGGGTCTCTGCTGATCAAATGAGGTTGGGACCAGACTGGCAATTGTGTGGAATTTTGATGCATCCAATGGTTTTCCATGGATGGGAAACTCGTTTTCCTAGGCACTCTTCTTTGAAATGTGTTCACACCCACAGGCCCCACCGAAACCTAGCAGGAAGGCGATTGCTACCCAAATGGAAATTCCTCTTGCTTTGCTCATTTGGCCTGGATTATTAGTTTTAACCAGACCCTGTGTGAGTTTCTGGAGACAGATATAGCAATAGCCCTTAGACATATATAGCGCTTTACAGTGCTTTACAGCCCTCTCTAAACGGTTTACAGAGTCAGCCTATTGCCCCCCAACAATCTGGGTCCTCATTTTACCCACCTCGGAAGGACGGAAGGCTGAGTCAACCTTGAGCCTGGTGAGATTCAAACTGCCAAATTGCAGGTAGCCGGCAGTCAGCAGAAGTAGCCTGCGGTACTGCGTTCTAACCACTGCACCACCATGGCTCAGGATATGGATATGATGAGCCGCGTGTTTAATTCATGGCTGTGTTGTGACAATGGACAAGGGAAGCATATACGAAAATAGAGGGGCTTCAGTTACAAGGGCACACTTACCATTTTGCAGATTTTTGACACCATACCCCATGGACTCCTGGAGTAAAGATAAACAGATAGTCTTCTAATTACAACGATTCATTTAGTGAGCAGTCTTTGAGCCCTACGTGCACGTGTCCGTGAAGCGCATGAAGTGTGCTCTCCAAACCAGTAGGAAAAAAATTGGAAACCCACCACTGATTCAAAGTTACGATGACACTGGAAAAAAGGGACTTATGATTGTTTTTCACACAATTATTGCAGCATCCCCATGGTCACATGATCAAAATGGCAAAATGGCAAACTTGGTAACTGACTCTGACTCAGAAAGAGTGCAGAGAAGAGCAACACAGATGATTAGGGGACTGGAGGCTAAAACATACAAAAACAGTTGCTGGAACTGAGTATGTCGAGTTTGATGAAAAGAAGGACCAGGGGAGACATGATAGCAGTGTTCCAATATCTCAGGGGCTGCCCCAAAGAAGTGGGAGTCCAGCTATTCTCCAAAGCACCTGGGAGTAGGATAAGAAGCAATGGATGGAAACTCATCAAGGAGAGAAGCAACCGAGAACTAAGGAGAAATTTCCTGACAGTTAGAACAATTAATCAGTGGAACAACTTGCCTCCAGATATTGTGAATGCTCCAATACTGGAAGTTTAGAAAGAGGTTGGACACCATTTGTGTGAAATGGTATAGGGTTTCCTGCCTAAGTAGAAGGTTGGATTAGAAGACCTCCAAGGTCCCTTTCAACTCTTATTCTATTCTATTCTGTTCTGTTCTGTTCTGTTCTGTTCTGTTTTCTTCTGTTCTGCTCTGCTCTACTCTACTCTACTCTACTCTACTCTATCTATTCTATTCTATTCTATTCTATTCTATTCTATTCTATTCTATTCTATTCTCATTCAATTTCCTATTCTATTCTATTTTTTCTACTCTATTCTACTCTATTCTACTCTACTCTACTCTACTCTATTCTCATTCTCATTCTCATTCTCATTCTCATTCTCATTCTACTCTACTCTACTCTACTCTACTCTACTCTACTCTACTCTACTCTACTCTACCCTACTCTACTCTACTCTACTCTACTCTACTCTACTCCACTCCACTCCACTCCACTCCACTCCACACCACACCAATCCACTCCACTCCACTCCACTCTACTCTATACTCTACTCTATTCTAATTTATGACAGTTGCAGTGTCCTGGGGTTATGTGATCGACTTTTGTAAGCTGACAAGAGTCGATCACACAATGGGGAAGCCAGATTCACTTAATAACCATGTTACTAACTTAACAACTGCAATGATTCTCTCTACAACTATGGCAAGAAAGCTGATAAACCGACTTAACAAATGTGTCCCTTAGCCACAGAAATGTTAGGCTCAGTTGTGGTTGTAAGTCAGGTGATACAGGTTGTAAGGCTGCCTGTATCACCCAATATTATGCTATAGATAGGCACCAGAATGTTTAACAGGCATGCATCTAATCCCCCAATCAACCATATTCACACATTCACAGGTGTATGTGCATCTACATGTTTGTTACGTGATAGTTTGTGAACCAACTTTTTTGGAAACAGATTGAATTGCAGAGGTGGCTTTTGGCCAGATCGGTTGGAACAAACGTAGAGAGCAAACCTGTCTTTCTGCATTGCTGCCATTTTTTTCTTCATCTTTTTTTAAAAATTATTTTGAAGAAGAAGGATTTTATCCAGTAATTTCCATTTACAGTGTTTTCTCTAATGAGCCTTAGGCCTTTCTGCATGCTTGAGCAATGTAGAATGAGCACGACTTTAATATTATATTCATATTACGGAGAGCAACACAAAGAATCAGGATATGTTTCACGTAGTTTAGGATTAATATATTTTGCACTCCTATTCAGTCTTTGCAATGCAAAAGCCCGACTTCCTTTGATGCATTAGGATAATAAAATTTTACTTTTGCATAGTAGTATAAACTAGCCATTTCTGTAACAACAAAGCTATCTAATTAGTAAAACCCAAAATCAATGGTTCGTTTTTTTCCCACCTCAAGCACAAAGTCCAGAAGCTGTTTCTAAGTAGAAACAATTTGGCCACCTCTGCTAACTCCATCAACTTTTGCAACTATGGCATATAAAACTTTTGCTAGACCAATACTCGAATACAGCTCATCAGTCTGGAATCTGCACTGTATATCGGACATTAATACAATTGAGCGAGTCCAAAAGTATTTCACCAGAAGAGTACTACACTCTTCTGCTCGCAACAGAATAACCCTATATCACCAGACTTGAAATTTTGGGCTTGGACAACCTTGAACTACGCCACCTACGGTTGGACTTAAGCGTAGTACACAAAATTATCTGCTATAATGTCCTACCAGTCAATGACTACTTCAGCTTCAACTGCAATAATACAAGAGCACACAACAGATACAAACTCAATGTAAACCACTCCAAACTTGATTGCAGGAAGTACTTCCTTGATTGCAGGAAGTCAATGCCTGGAATACACTACCTGACTCTGTTGTTACATCCTCTAACCACCCACCCCCACTCTTTTAACCTCAAACTATCCACTATTATCCTCACCCCATTCCTAAGAGGTCTGTAAGGGGGGTGCATAAGTGCACAATTGTGCCTACCATCCCTGTCCTACTCTCCTATTTATTCATACCTATTTCCTGTATTCTAACTCATGTTTATACTTATACCTACTATCTTGTAAGCGATTGACAAATCAAATAAAAAATGAAATAAAATTAATAAACCATTTGTCCATTGTGGGGATCACAGATGATGACCCAGGGTGGGATACAAAATAAACACAGTCACAAAAACAGGTGAAGCCCCTTTTATTCCTTCACTTTGCTTCAAAGCTCCAAATATTCTTGACTGGAGACAAAAAACTCCCTCACAAGCAGTTAGGAAAAGGAGGAAATTCCGTTTAAACTAAAAATGCCTACAAATTATAAAGAGTAAAAAGAACACAAACCACACTGAAGCAGTTAAGGGAACCAGGCAAGATTAGGGCTTGAAGACTTCCACAGATATCGGAACACACACTGGGAAGGACGCAAAACTCAGAGAGGAACGACAGACTAGAGATATTTCCATGCTTTGTTTCCAGCACTGGCCCATACGCATGTCCGTCCTTTTAACCAGTTCTCACAGCTGCAGCCCATGAAGAGGATCAAGGCCCTTTCCTCCCCAGTAGACCACGCCATTCACATCTCTCCCTTATTGTCTCCTCCCTGTGTGCCCTAGGATGGAGAAGGGATGGGCCTGGGTCTTCCTCTGACTGCCCAGCCAGACTCTGCCCTTCCCCAGCCTCCTCCACAACCTCCGGAGCCACACTTCCACTCCCTGTCAGCTGTTCCTTCTCTCCCTCGGAGTCAGTCTCCAACAGGGGCATGACAGCGTCCTTCCATTTTTGGGCATAAAGTAATCTTACTGCCGACAACATATATAACATCAAAGTTCCATCCCCCCCCCCACCCCCCCAAAAAAAGTTTCTGGTTTTATCTTTATATTCACTTTAAGAATCGTCTGTATTACGATGTGAATCCTACTCCAATATTTCACAGGAAGCTCAGGCCTCAAACTCGGACTGTCAGCTTTCCAAGCTGACATGCCTAGGATCTTAACTGCTGAGCCATAAGGCCTCACTTGATGCTCAGCTATCACTAACATCACAAGTAAATGTGATGGCACAGAAATGTTGCTGCTGGCATAAATATGCCTTGTGCACCACCCATTACTCTCCCTCAGCCAAATGGATGTGGCAGGATGTACATCGGTATTCAATAGAAGACACCATGTTGTGTTGTGTATCCTGTCATCATGCACACTGCACAAATGTTTTGGGTCATGCTCTTTGACATCATGAGATGTGTGGTGACATTTTCCCGCCCCTCACACTCTCCACAGACACAAGTCCATCTTTGGGTGATATTCACAGCCAGAGGTGGTATTCAGCATGTTCTGACCAGTTCTGGAGAACCAGTAGCGAATAATTTGAGTAGTTCAGACAACCGGCAAATACCACCTCTGACAGGCCCCACCCCCATCTATTCTCTGCCTCCCAAGTCCCAGATGATCAGCTGGGTCTTCTTTTGTTGCCCTGCACAGGAGAACAGAGCTGGAAAGCAGGTTAGTGGGGTGGGATGGGGTGGGGAGGGAATGAGGATTTTGCAGGATCCTTCCCCTGCC
The DNA here is from genome assembly GCF_049901735.1 of Notechis scutatus. NCBI lineage: Eukaryota > Metazoa > Chordata > Lepidosauria > Squamata > Elapidae > Notechis > Notechis scutatus. The sequence continues at coordinate 22,657,177 of NC_142014.1, forward strand.
ACACCCACCAAGCCACACCATGCTCACCAAGCCACACTCACAGAACCGGTAGTAAAAAAAAAAATTGAATACCATCACTGTTCACAGCAATGCGCTTAATGTTGAATTAGCTTTGTAGAATAAGTGAGGACAGCCAAAACACCTTCCCCATCTAAGAGGTCTAAGAAGGCCCTACTACCTGTTTATTTGATGACAAAAAAAAAAGAAAAAAAAAACCTTTGTTTGTGGGGCAGAAGAAGGAGGAAAAAACCAAAACAGGGAAGCCCCCTTGCTCAAAGTAACGCTGGAGAAAAACCCAAGCAGTTAGGAAAAGGAGGAAGACAAAAGCACAAATAAAGGAAAAGACCCCACCGAAGCAGAGGACCAGGCAGAAGGGCGCCAGCGACCCGGAAGGGCCAGAGACACGCGGTAGCACTGGCCCAGCCCGCGCCGCGCAGCCCGAAGGGGCCCTCTCCCAGGCCACGCATCTCCTCCCTGGCTAGATGGAGAAGGGGGCCGTCCCGCTGCCCAGCCGCTGCCCTCCCCAGCCTCCACACCCCGAGCCCTCCCTCCCTCGCGTTTCTCCTGTTAGATGATCAGCTGGGGTTGCCCTGCACAGGAGAACAGAGCTGAAAGCAGGTTAGTGGGGTGGGGTGGGGTGGGAGGGGAATGAGGATTTTTGCAGGAACCACCTCAGCCACACTCACAGAGTATTGCAAGCGCTTAATGTTGAATTAGCTTTGTAGAATAAATGTTAGTAGTATTGCAGCAGTAGTCCAGGAAGCCAAAACGAGAGTGGAAGGGCCCCAGAGTATACACACACTGAACACAAACACTGTTTGTAGTTTAAATAGTTTTTAATCCAGTTAGAGTTTAAGAATTGTCATTCAGTCCATTAAGTCATTCACAGTATTTCCATCCAGTAAGACTCACTAGTATAGTCCAAGTTAAGAGTTCTTGCAATATCTTTATCAGCCGATAAAGATATCTTCTCCTTCTCCGGTTTCACTCTCCAGAGAAACAAACGCTGGATATTCAGTAGAATTACGCAGTAAATCAGCAAACAGTAGCAAACAATAACAGTTCAGTCACAGGCACTCACAGTCAGTAATCACAGTTAGTCACAGTAACACACAGTTACTCGCAGCAGCACACAGTTACAGCAAGACACACATTTACAGTCAGTAAGCTTTCCAGCTTCTAATGCTTCCTTATATTGTAACTTCTAACCGCACCCTTAATCGGCTAATTGCCTGCTGTATTGTGCTTAAAGTGATAAGCACTTAAACCATGATATCTAAGTTTATATATTTATTCACCCAAACCATATTTGGTATCAATGTTATACCTAACATACTCCCTTTGGGTGAAATAAATATATAATACCTTACAATCTAACCCCATATTTTTCACAACACTCCTGGTGCTTACTGGCACCTTGGGCTTTAGTAAAATTATCAGCTAAATTGTCCTCCGACATACAGTACTCTAGCTGAATCATCTTACTTCTTACAGATTGTCTCATGTTTAGGTATCTTAGATCTGTATGCTTGCTCCTTGTTTTTACTCCAATATTTGTGGCCATTTGAATTGCTGCCTGATTATCTTCATGTATAATTATAGGATAATCTACAGTTATACCTATATCAATTCAACATTTGTTTATACATTATTAATTCTGTACATAACAATGATAAACAGGAGAATTCTGCCTCCATAGTAGACAAACTTATATGCTGTTGTCTTATTGACTTCCAGCCTATTAATGTTTTACCCAGCATTATGGCTGTTCCTGGAAGTCGACTTTCTAGTGTCTCTTTCTGATGCAAAGCTAGCATCTGCATATGCACTTAGAATTAAATCACCCTTTGGTTCTAAATACAATGAATAATTCATTGTCTTTTAAGATATCTTAATATCCTCTTAGCTGCAATCCAGTGTCTTTCACATGGTGCAGAATTGAATCTAGCCAACTGATTCACGCAGTACGATATATCTGGTCTAGACCAATTACTAATATAACTCAAACTACCAATTAAAGATTGATAAATCACCTTATCAAACTGAGGGCTTTGTACATCAGTGTTGCTAAAACTCTGACTCATTGAGTCTTAGCTGGCTTACAAAGCTCCATCTTGTAATCTTTTAGCAATTTGCTTATCTTATCTTCCTGAGATATCTTAAAACCTTTCCGTGTTTTCTTTATATTCAAACCGAGATACTTCTTTATCTCCCCTAATTGCTTGATCTTTATTCTCTTTCCTAATGATGCTATTATTTTATTAGCTTCATCATTAGTTTCAGTTATCAATGCAATGTCATCTGTGAATAGTAATAATAATGATACTTTCCCATTTGTCTCCCTCTTAAACAGACATGGATCGGTTAAACCAGCTTTAAATCCTATATTGTCTAGTTCCTTTACAATATACTGGTTCCATTCATAGCCTGATTGTTTAAGACCATAGAGGCTTTTCTTTAACAACCAACAATCATTATTATCCTTATTTTCACTTTTAATACCAACAGGTTTTTCATATAAATAGTATGTTTTAATGGGGCGTGCAAGTAAGCAGTTTCCACATCTAGATGGTTAACTATATAGTTTTTACTAGCTGCCCACACTAAAGCTGCTCTCAAGGTTGCTGCCTTAAGACTAGGTGCAAACACCTCATCATAGTCATTAGCATTCTGCCTAAAACCTTGGGCTACTAACCTTGCCTTATGGATTAAATTACCATCTTTATCTATTTTTACCTTAAATATCCATTTGCAGCCAATGGATTTCTTTCCTACAGGTAATTTTGCATTCTCATACACCTTCATATCTCTTAATGAATTCAGTTCCTTATTCATTGCTGCATACCATCTTTCTTTTTCCTTAGTAGGATACTTTTAATTTCTTCAACAGAATTAGGAACTTGATTAATCTGACACACTGTGTTAGCCTGGTACCTATCAGGCGTGTCTAGATATACGTGTAGTTCTTCTGGGAATTACAGGGCTTACAGGAGGACTTTGTTGAACTACTACCTGTTCATCTTCCTCATCCTGTTCAGCTATTGAATCTGTTTCTTCCTTTATGGGCACTATTTCATCCTGTATTTTTCTCTTTACTTTATTTTTAATTTGCAAATTTCAATTGCTACGACATGCATCAACTAAACTGTTCTAGGACCACATCAAAAAGATATGCCAACATTTTGCTTTGGTTGCCAAATATTTTACATGGACAATTTGGCCTTCATAGGGTTCACCCCTGTTTGGGACATAGTCAGAAACAATTCTCAGGCCTGAACTGCTCAGATGTCCAGATTGTATAAGACAACAACTCCGTATAAGAAAGTAACTCCTTTAAAACTTTGGAGTGTTTTTACATATGGTCCCACCTTTTCATCTTTGGAAAAGGAATTCAGGACTTCCTTTTAATCTTGGAATGTTTAAAGATGATTTGTTCAGCATTTTCCCCTATAATTGTTTTAATCATCTGTCAATAAAGTAACTTTTTTTTGTCAATGTTTGTATCTTTATTTTCTAAAATGCAGGCAGCTAAGAAATCAAAGGAATAAACTACAGCAGCATCAGTTTAACTTCCTGACTTTCCTATGGGAAGTTTAGAAAAGGTTTCATCAGGGACATCAGCTGCAAGACGGCAGGTATGGAGTTGGGTTCAAAGTCCTGCCTCTTTTGTATCTGTGTGGTGCCTGGAAACTCCACCTGCCGTGTTGCTGATTTGACATCTTGCAGAAGCTCCTATTTTTCATCATTATTTATTTAACAGAATAACAGAGTTGGAAGGGACCTTGGAGGTCTTCTAGTCGAACCCCCTGCTTGAGCAGGAGACCCTATACCATTCTAGACAAGTGGCTGTTCAGTCTCTTCTTAAATGCCTCAAGTGATGGAGCATTTACAACTTCTGGAGGCAAGCTCTTCCACTAATTAATTGTTCTCACTGTCAGGAAATTTCTCCTGAGTTCTAGGTTGCTTCTCTCCTTGGTTAGTTTCCATCCATTGTTTCTTGTCTTGTCTTCTGACACTTTGGGAAATAGGTTGATCCCTTTTTCTTTATTGACTCTCAATTTTGAGTCATGCCCCAAATCCTTCTACACTTTCAGTTGTGTCCTGAAGAAACTACCATAGAAAATAGGTTACAGAATGATCTGAATTTTTCTCTCTCTTGTTCTTTGCAGCTGTTGGACACTTCCAGTAAGAACCTCTTTGAAACTAAAGAAGAACCCAAGTTTTAGAAAGTAAAAAAATATAACTTGTTCTCGAGGACAAGAAAAGTAATGGCAGGTTTTATATTATGCATTCTGTTTTAGATTTATTGGAAGAAATGCTCAAAGGCTCAAAACTGCTTATGGCGAGCAACCATTTCATAGCGAATGACTTCTGTGGTTTCGGCACAGTGGCCTAGATTTGACAAGAGTTAAATACAGGTTTAGATTTGGGGGGTGGGAAAAAAAAAACAAATCTGCATTTGAAGTTCCATGTGGTTTGTTTGGCGTTCAAGTAAATGTCCTATCAAATCAAATTCACGGAACTGCGCTATGGAATTGCACTCATTCACCAACAACGGAACACAAATCTCTAATATGTTCATTCTTGGAAGCACTGGAGTGGTATGTCTTAATAGTTACCACACCCTCCACTGCAGCAAATCCCAGCAGGCGATTTTGCTTCCTGAGGTTCTGTTTGTGTTCATATGAAGTCGAGTTCACTGGAGGATATGACAAGTTTCTTTATGTCCAAGGAAGAAACAAGGAACACAAAGGGGAGATAAAGACTGCTGTGGTTTGCAGCCGTGTTGATGGCAGCGAAATCGGACAGTGGGGAAGAACGGGGACCGGTCAGGGAGTCGGAAGAGGACTTGGACGAGGGTCCTACATCTGATGCAGAGATGGGGCCAGGACCATCTGGGAGTGGGGTGCTGCCTCCAGAGCGTCTGGAGCCTCCAGAGTCTGGGAGCAGCGAGGCAGAGGACCCAGGGGAGCCTGTTCCCAGTGCGCGTGTGCTCAGAGCTGCTAGAAGGCAAGAGCAACTAAAACAGAAGGGGTGACTTGGGAGTAAGGCTGGGAGGTGATTGCCCCTCCCATAAGGGATAAAGGACTGGCAAAGATGATGAAACCTTTGCAGGAAGCAAAATTGTTCGTTCAGTTCAGATTCGTTCTTGAAGCTCTTTGTACTTCAGTTACTTTCTTTTCTAGTTCATTTGACACTTCTGCTATTGCCAGCACTTCACAAGAAAGAAAGGTGGGTGCTTATCTCGAGGGACTGTTTGAGATTCTTTACCAGCTGGGAATGAAAATAATTCCCAGCATTGCAATAAAACAAGACTTGTTTTTAAAATAAGTATGTGCGTAATTACGGTCTCGGAAGCCTTGATCAGAACAAAGACATGGCACTTTTGACCGGTCTGTTGGGCCCTCAAGCCACCACTAAAATTTCTCCTGATGGAAAGAAAACATTTGCAAAATGTCAAAGAGTCAACAATGACAACTGCAGTGAGAAGTTGTTGTTTTTTTTTTAAAGTCAAGATGTCACCCATGGCCACCATCTTGGCATTGTTGAGCCACGCAGCCCAGCCACAGGTGCTTCTGGTAATACGGGGATTGATAATTCAGGATCTCAGTCAACATCTGAAGGGTTTTCTCCAGAGGGAAAAGATTAAGAATGTGTGCATAGCTGAAGTGTGCCGAGTACATTAGGATGGGCAGGGTCTCATCTGGAGATGTCCCATTCTGGCAGTGGTGGGATTCAGTCAGTTTGCTCCACTTTGGGAGAACCGGTTGTTCACTTTCTGAGCCAGTTTGGTGAACCAGTTTGGTGAACTGGTTGTTGAAAGAAATCATTAGGGCAGAGAACCTGTTGTTAAATTATTTGACTCCCACCATTGCGTTCTGGAGATAGCTAGTAGACTAAGATAAGATCCCACCTCCAGCCAATTGATGCCTTAGTGAATTTTATCCAATTTGTTATTCATTTTAACATCTTAACTTTTAATAGCAATAGCACTTAGACTTATATACTGCTTCATAGTGCTTTACAGCCCTCTCTAAGCGGTTTACAGAGTCAGCCTCTTGCCCCCAATAATCTGGGTCCTCGTTTTACTGACCTGGGAAGGAGGGAAGGCTGAGCCAACCTTGAGCCTGGTGAGCTTTGAACTGCCAAATTGCAGGTAGCCGGCAGTCAGCAGAAGTAGCCTGCAGTACTGTCTTCTAACCGCTGCGCCAATGCAGCTTAATGCCCAATATTTTAATTTGTTTAAATCTCCTAATTGTTTTATCCTGCTATTTATGACATTGTAAGGTGTGGACTTCAACTCCCAGAATTCCCCAGCCTGGCTGGGGAATTCTGGGAGTTGAAGTCCAGACGTCTTACAGTTGCTAAGGTTGAGAAATTCTTTTTTTACATGGATATTTCTGAAGATGGAACAATCTGACTATATTTTTTTAAAGTCCCATTAGAAACCCATGATCAAAACCCAATTCATCACTACTTGAATTGAGGTCATTCAGAGGAGATATTTAGCAAGCAATCTGAATCAAGTAGACATGACTAAGATTGCTATAGACAAAAACCTGTTTATAAACTACTAGCTCAATACCCATGCTTCGCTATGAAACTATGTGGTTGAGCTTACTTTTTGGGGAGAAAACAAGGGAAAAAATTCTGCCTCTGCTTACCAGCATCCATCAGTATTCATCTGGCTAGCATCCTGTCAGTGTGTGAGAGAGTTGAGGGCTGTTTGGAAACTGAAAGAGTATTTGCTGTGTGAGCAAGGAGACAGCATGGAGCCTGGCCATGGCTTAGCTCAATTGTTTTGTATTAAAGCTGCTTGGTGCCATGAAACTAAAACTGAAACTCCTCTCCTCTGCTTGTGTTTTGCAATTGGAATTTCTTTTCAGGTGGGGAGGGGGGGTAGAACTCCTTAGCACCAGAGCGTGTTAATAATAATATAGGAAATACTAATGCTGTGATGGTCGTTTTGAAAAATTCTTTCTTAGTGAGCACCTAGAAGCCAAGAGGGACATACATGCCAAATTTCAAGTTTGTAGGCTTTATGGTTCTGGAGATTTTGTGATGCTGTGTGAGTGATATTTCGCTTTTATATATAGCAGCAATTTTAAAAAAAAAAATCAGTGGAGCAGTATTGAAGACAACATCCCACAAATCTGAAGATACATTGAACATTGTTGATACAGGTGTGCGATTCTACTGAGTTGGCAGGGCAGTAAGTAAAACCAAGCTTATACACTATAGCACCTCCTGAAGGACAATCCTTGTTAGATAGCCAATGATCCTAAAAAGGCTGGAAAGGAGAAAAACCTTCTATAATTTTCCTGCCATCTCTGGGCAAATATCTGAAAAAGAGCTTAAAATGGGATAGGTGGAAGGCCCAGGGGCACCTGCATGGAAGATAAAAAAAAGGCAAGATGGAGATGGCCCCACTTAAACCAAAGCCATACTCGCTTGTACTGGTGTTGCCAACATGGGTAACCTCCAGGGATGGGATTCTACCAGTTCGCACCTATTCTCTAGAACCAGTTGTTAACATTCTAAGCAGTTTGGAGAACCGGTTGTTAGAAGAAATTACTGAGCTAATCCTGTAAGGAAGGCAGGAAGGAAACATTCTGGTGTTGCTTACAGAAACTGCCTCTCCGTTAACCCTTATTACATTCTTGGCAGGACTAGACTTCCTGTCTCAGGAACTTCTCTGAAAGTTCCTGAAAATAATTGAACTGGACTATGCTAATATAGTTATGATGGGAGACTTTAATGGAATTGTAGACAATAAACTGGACTATACAGAATGTTTTGAACTTTCTTAAGGCCACGGGAGCTATAAAGCTCTTCCAAAGAGAGGAAGAGGGCAACCAATAATCTTCTGGACAATGACATTAACCCCCTGGAGTGCTGTCCTATCTGCCCCTGTGCAATTGGCAAACCATACAGAGGTGCTGTATGATAAAATGCTCTCTATGGTGCAGCGGTAGAAGGTTATCAGCAGTTTAATGATTTAATGATCATCCACCTGTTACTTCTTGCCCTGCCCCTCAGGTGCTTTGGGGAATAGGTCACTCCCTCTTCTCTGTGATAGCCCCTCAAGTACTGGAAGACAGCTATCATTTCACCCCTAAACCTTATGTTTAGTAGGCTGGAGATACATAGCACTTGATCATTCCTCATATGGTTTAGCCCAGGGGTGGGATCCAACCGGTGTAACTACTGGTGATTTATTATTTGCATGCTGTGCACGCATGTGAACCGTCGTCAGCTTGCTGCCTGGACAGCTGAGCAGCGCTGCGTGCGGGTGTGCAGCGGTTGAAAAAGCACTTTTTTCCTGCTTTTTCAACCGCAGCTGTGTTGTGCAAAGCAGCTGAGGTTGAAAAAGCAGGAAATAAAGGTCAGATAAGAGCCCAGGCAGGCGGGTGGACCAAAACAGCAGCAGACATAGAAGTGGTTCTATGCCTGCTCCTCTTCCGAGCTACCGGTTCTACAGAGCCAGACAGAACCAGTAGAATCCCATCCCTGGTTTAGCCTGCAGAGCCCTTAGTGCAGGGGTGTCAAACTCGATTTCATTGAGGACCACATCAGGGTTGTGTTTGACCTCAGGTGAGGTGGAGTGGGCATGGCCAGCTTGATGTCACTCGTGTCAGGGGCACCTTTGGCCCAAGTGCTCTGTCAGCAAAAACGGGTTCCTGAGCTCAGTTTTCAGCTGCAATGGCCTCCTGCAACCCACTGCCAATGAAAACGGAGCTTGGGAAGGCTGTGTGTGGCCCTTGTGGGTTCCATTTTCACTGGCAGGGGCACTGTGGGCTGGTCCTTTGCTGTTTCCAGGGCAGCCACATGGGCCATATCTAAGCACCCCAGGGGCCGCATGCGGCCTTGAGTTTGACCCCTGCCTTAGCATCTGTATTGCTTTCTCTGCACTATTTCTGGGGGGTCAGCAACTTTTTTTGTACAGTGACAACCAGATCTGGATGCAGTATTCCAAGTATGATCTCACTAGTGTAGAGTGATACTGTCACTTCTTATTATGTAGATGCCAGCCCTCTGTTGATGCAGCCTAGGACTGCTTTGGCTTTTTGGGGCAGCTGCAGCAAACTCCTGGCTCATAGGTTATGTGGTTGTCTACTAGGAGTGAGTTCCTCAACCTTTCCGGTTTTGCAAACCGGTGGTGGGGGGAGAGGGGATGATTCCAGGCAAGTGGCCAGCAAGTAGCCCATGCATGCAACTCTATTTTCATGAATGATGTGCATGCTTGCCCACTGCTTGTGCAAGTGGGGATGTGTGTCTGTGAGAACACTCGCCTGCCATGTCTGCAGCCCAGTTGCAAATAACTCACTGTCCACTAATGGGACGTGGCCCAGAAGTTGGAGACTCCTGCACTAGGATATCTACTGTAGATCCCTGTCACGGTTACTGCTGTTGAGCCAGGGTCTGCCTATTATATAGTCGTGCATTTGATTTCTTCTGCCTAGATACAGGACCTTAATTTTCTCACCACTGAACTGCTTCTTGTTTGATAAGGCCCAATGCTCAAGTCTATCTTCTGAGTCTTGTGTCTGTCTTCCAACATGTTGGCAATTTCACCCCAGCTTAGTGATGTCTGCATTTAATGAGTTCTCCTTCTATCTCCTCATCTAGATCATTTATGAAAATGTTGAAAATCATTGGGCCCAAGACAGGAACTTGAGGTATCCCACTGCATGCTTCCCTCCAAGTAGATCAGAGGTGGTATTCAGCAGATTCTGACCAGTTCTGAAGAACCAGTAGCGGAAATTTTGAGTAGTTCAGAGAATCAGCAAATACCACCTCTGACTGGAGATTTTACAGTTTCCTTCCCCTGCCATGCCCCACCAAGCCATGCCCACAGAACTGGTAGTAAAAATTTTTTGAATCCCACCACTGATGTAGATGTAGCTCCATTGAGGTCTACACATTGAGTGCAGTTGCTCAGCCAACCGTGAATCTATCTGGTGGGGATGCTGTCTATTCCACATTGTTCTATTTTACCAAGAAGTAGGCTGTGATCTACTTTGTCAAATGCCTTGCTGTTGTGTAACTATGCATCTCTCTCATCTCTCTCTTGACATCTACATCTATCTCTATCTATGTCTTTATCTGCTAATGCTATGCATATTTTGTGCATGTGTTTTGAAACTTGAAAAGGCACAGATAGCCCAAACAAAGGCCATTTTGTCAAATATTTTGTCCCAGATACTTACATACACATATGATCTCCCAGCTTCTACTTGATCTCTGTTGGAGGTGGTTGGATTATCAACCAACTCCAATAGTTGACTTCCTCAAATTTGGGACCCAATGTGAAATTGCCCCTTGGGGGTTTACTCTTGATGTGATATAAGAACACCTTTAAAAATAGTTTCTCATGTCAATGTTCTCTGTCCCAAGAAACAAGCATAGTTGAGATGTTTTTGAAATTCTTTAATGTACAGTGTTCTGAGCTCTGTCATCATTAATTCTTGTAAATCACAGTGTGACATTGGAAACACTTGGCATTTCCTAGGCTTTCTCCCACTTCCACTTCCACTCCCATCCCCTTTTGGTCCCCACTCCTTTGATACCAAGCTTTTTTGTGCTTTTCTCAAGATTGACTGTTTCTCATCTTTTTGGTACACAACTAGCATGGTTTCCTATTGTCATCAATGCTGCATTCCTTTTGATGTGCTTCTGTCACTCATCGGCCCATCAGGCATTGATTGATCCTAGAGAAGCCTTCGTTAAAAATCTCCTATCGGTATGAGGAAATTTCAGAACCTACTGAAAATTCCTGTCAATCTGTAAAAAGAAATTTCAATTGGGTGAACCCTTGAAATAAAGTTTAGGGGAGGAGAAAATGTGATCAAATTCTGGGGACGACAATAATGTTTAGATAATGGAAGGGCTGTTTCATGTTTAATGCAACATACTATGAATTTGGGGATATGTATGTCCTGCCTGCAAGAGGCCATGGTGTTCATTCCGTGGGATAGCAGTACATTGTTTTTATTCTCTCTCTCTCTCTCTTTTACATTTACAATTTGCACACACACAAAAGAACACTTTGCATGCATTAGAGTGCAAGTGAAGCTCTGCAGCAAGGTGAATTAATTTGAGCAGGCAGGAAAGTTATGTAAGTTGGAGATAGTTACTTCAGTGAATGCTGTGTAAATATTCACACATGCATACACACAACTTTGTTCAGTGTTGCTCACAATAATTTAAAATAATTTCTGTAGACATTTAAATGCTATAGCATAATATAACTTAAGTGAATACCCACCCTCCACAAATATTACTGGCATATTTACAATATCTTGTGCCATAGGACTGTGTATGGAAATATGATACTGCAACTGGTGAGCTTAAAGAATCAGTTCTCCTGATCTAAGGGATGAACCTTCTTGAGGGTTCAGCTTAACTGTAGGGGTGATTAATACTTTTCAGACATTGATTATTTTTTTTTAATGGGGGAGAGGAAGAAGGAAAGAAAAAACCCACAGATGATGATGATGGGGAAAGATGCTAATGAAGGTTGATTGGAAATATCTGCAGTGAAGATGTAACCATGCTATCTGACTATGGTTACAGTATTTGACCAGAATGGAAGCATATTTGCCCTCTTAACAATCTGTTCATAGATGTCTTAAGAGCGGTGGCCTCCAACCTTTGTGGGCACCAGGGACTGGTTCTGTGGAGAGGTTTTTCCACGGACTGGAGGGGGCATGGTTTCGCATGCTGCCTGCATCCCACGGATGGGGCTTCACTTGTTTGCACGGCAGGGGTGAAATCCAACTACCTTGCACCACCTCGGGACAGGTGGTGGGGATGATTTGAATCGGTTGGCCCCGCCCACACCCCTCCACCTTCTTCCTTTTAGAGATTGAGTCCCACCAAGCCACGCCCACCAAGCCATGCCCACAGAGCCGATGGGGGAAAAAATTGAATTTCACCCCTGTTGCACGGCCCAGTTTCTGGCATGGTACCGGTCCACGGACCAGGGATTCGGGTTGGGGACTGATGTCTTAAGAGGACCTGGGATCGAACCTGTGAATGAGCTTTAGATAGTAGGGTCAATAGAGTGTGGCCAAAAGAGCCAGGAAATGCATTATTGAAACTCCTCCCCAGCCTTAAAAAAAAAACTTTTGGAGGCTCTTTCCTGCAAGTACCCCTAACGGTTGGCGCCAATTCATAAGTGGATTTCCAGAATTTTTGAAAGATCATCAGAGATCCCGTATCTCTACAAATGGAGCTGACATTTTTATGCGTAAACTCCTTTGAATCTAGAATTAAAATTGCTATGACAATCTTCACCAAAATTGAGCAACCACACTGCCTAAAAAAAGAAAGGGAAATATATTTCTACCAACTAAAATGACTTTGCTCCCCATGTGAGAATTTGGTGAATTTTGTAATTGCGTGTTCTGCTTCACAAAATTATCACTTAACAGTGAAATATTTTCCAAATGCATGGAGATCAGCTTTTGTTGTGATTTCAGTCTTTGTATCTGTTGTTTGAATAATTTTGCTAGATGCTAATAAAATGCAATTAAATATTCTGGAACAGAAAGTTTATGAAGCTTCATATTTGATGACTGCAAAAATCATGAGCGCGTTCTAACGCTCATAATTGCATTTGGGGGCATCACACGGCTTCACATTTTATATTTAAAGTGTTGTGGTTTTTTAAAAATTGTTGAATTATGAGCTGAGAATGCTAAAATTCCATTGGCCTGTTCTGCCACACAGCAGTGACATAAATACGTGGCATGAAATCAAGGATAGCAAATGATGGTTTGATCTATGAGATATTTACCAACAGGCATAGATGTGTTCCAGGCAAATGTACAATTATCTTCCTTTCTGTGATGTCACTACATAAATGCCACTCTTATGGGCCTGCTTCTCAACAAATGTGCAGCACACTTATATTATCATTTCTCCTCTAGATCTGCTAATTATTCTCAAGGATTGTTATATCATACAGTCACTAATGATCACGATTAAGCTTCCTACATTAAAAATAAATCATTTCAGAATCTGGATGAATTGTGACTTGGACAAAGATGTTCTACGATTGAAGCCAATGTTTTTAAAACTATGGCATAGCATTTTGTGTGAATCTGGTCCCCATAATTCTCTAAATCATGGCCACTCACAGTCATGCACTAAATGTTCTCTCACTAATGTTTTATTGTAGTTTCCGTTTACTCTTTGAGACCACAGACTGAAGCTCAGCATGCTGGCTGGGGAATTCCGGGAGTTGAAGTCCACACATCTTAAAGTTGCCAAGTTTGAAAACACTCAGCTGGATGTCTCAAGGGCCCCCTTCCAATTCTAGAATTTTAAGACTCCCTTGTGAAATTTGGTAACTTTGGACATTTGATAGATTAGCCATCTATCTCAAGGTGGCAACAATGGTGTTGAATGAAATCTTGGGTGCTGCACTCCAGCAAAAATTGCCCTATTTTCTATTACCTTTATAGGTAATTAAAATGAATTACAATTGGTATGATTATTTTCCAATTCAACAATTTCATCCTCAAATTGGAATAAGATTAAATTTGGTAAACACTTTTGGAAGATTCAGAGAGCGGCAGATAAGGACTTGAGGAAGATTTGACCCCAGGTCAGCTCTCCTTGTTCTATAAACACACTTGCTTTGTTTATATTGTGTATGACCTCCTACCAGATGCCCCCTCTGAGCCATACATCCCATCAATCTGGTGATAGAATGGATTAAAATTATCCAGATCAGATAAATATGGTTGGCTTATCTAACTGTACATTCACAAAGTGAATTGTTGGAAAGCACCGATCTGCACCTATCAACTCTTGGAAGATGGAAACCAAAACCACATTATCACCTTTGAAGCCACCAGGTGTTGTATTGAGTGATTCCAACACAACTTCCTGAACTTATTCCAGGGGTGCGTATGTCAAATAAGTCAAGATGGCAGCTGCAACTGGGTGGTTGAAGTCCTGCTGTTCCCCCCCCACACACACACACACACATGTAAGAGAAACAATGGGGTTTCAACTATTCTTGGTTTTTTTTTATCTTCTCTCTTTGGGGACATCCATGCCAGGCAGGAAGTTTCAGTAGCAGCTACTTGCTTAAGACTTAATGTGATTTAATGTCACACTTTCAAGTTTGTAGTAGCAGACTGAGGCTCGGCTACCAGTTCCGTCCCTTGCCTAGGAGAAGATACGTGTTCACAAGCACACCCTCTCTGTATCGGCTGCCGTATTGTTTTAGGAATATGCCTTAAAAACGAAAAAACAAAAGCAATATACAAAGAGGTCTATTGGGAAGCAAAAGGATGGTTTAATGCTGTCAACGTTAGTTAGATTAATTGTGTCACTAAAAATGACTCAGACTAATACACTGGCCTTGTATTAGCTTGTTCTACTGTGCGACTGAGTCATCGGCAGCTGCAACATGTGCTTCAACAACTGTTGTTTACATTGCTTTCCTGGCATGGGGTTAGCATGTAATCTCTTCCAAAGAGCCAATAAAAAGCCTGTCTAAACCTGGAAATTATGAAACAATAAGAAAAGGCCATTGCCGAATAATGCTAACACCGCAAAAAAAGCGCCCCTTTCCTCTGAGTTACTGGCAATTCAGCCGCACAACGGATGACTTGCGACTGAATGTCGAATTGGGGTTTATAGGGGAGAAAAATAAGGGGCGTTTCTCTGTAAGAAATTTGAAGTGAACTGGGTGGGACAGTGTTTCTCAACCTCGGCAACTTGAAAGTGGGTAGACTTCAACTCCCAGAATTCCCCCTGCCAGAATTCCCCAGAATAGCTGGCTGACAGAATTCTGGGAGTTGAAGTCCACTCACCTTCAATGGCTGAAGTTGAGAAACGTTGGCATAGGAGAATGAATGAGAAGGTTTTTTTCCCTTGCATCCTCAGTACTACAGTAGATTTTACACCACAATTCGAGGATATTTGTAATGCAATTGTTGGGGGGGTGGAGGGGGGGCGGGAGGAACCTGCTCTGCACCCTAGTTCATACCAACTGTGATTGCTGGCAGAGACTGAAAAAAGGAATACTTAGAATCACAAGGCATGTGATGACAGGAAGACCCCAGAGAATCAGCTAAATTAAGGGAGTAGCTGTCCATCAAACAATCCAAACTGAATTTGCATTTAGTGAGAAGAGTGTAAGCAAATAGTCAGGAGTGTATCTTGCACCAGACCCTATTTTCAAAATGGAGGGCTGGAAATATACACCGTGTTTCTCCAAAAATAAGACCAGGTTTTATAATTTTTTTGCCACCAAAAAAGGCACCAGGTCTTATTTTCAGGGGATGTCTTCCACTAACTCACCTCACTATCTGAAGGTAAGTAGTAGGGCAGCTCCACCCTAGCTAAATTTTTACCTGTGCGCCTTGCCCCATTGCGTGCACCCCAGAGCGGGTGGAGTCTTAACTAGGGCTTATTTTGGGGGCGGTAGGGCTTATGTTGGTGTACATGAAAAATCAAGCTAGGTTTTATTTTCGGGATAGCTCTTGTTTTGGGGGAAACGGGGCACCTGAATGGGTCAAAAATGTCTTGTGGCCGCCATGACATAATTGAAGCTTGGAGCCTTTTTTAGATGAAATGTATCCCATATTGAAAAGGGGCAGGACATGAATCGTGCAGTTGCATTGCCATTTTGATGTTTCTGACCCCTTATATCATCCTCATAACATAATGTGCAATGGAGTCATTCCTCATCTCTAGAAGTCACTAAATTTGGTGATTCACAGCCCACAAAGGAAATGAAGTTCTCTCTCCCCTCACCACTGAAGTGTCATCAATTGCCGGATAAACCCTAGATTTGTTTCTGGTATTAAGTAACTGTTATACAAAGATCTTCCTCCCTAATTCATCTCCATAATCTACGAAGACCCTCAGAGCTTTGCAGAAAATTGTAAGAGAAATTTGAGCACATGTAATTGTTTGATACAAAGCCCCATTCAACTGAGAGAGACCACACAGACCTAGAAACATGACACAAACAGTGAGAGGACTTTCAAGAAAGGAGGAATCCAAATACACATCCCAATAAACCAATAAATTTGTATAAGGCTTAACGTATCCCCAGGAAAATCAAGATGACACAGGACCATGGTTGCCATCTTAAGAGCTGTTTGACTTTTTTGCAACCCTCTCACCTTTGTGGATATATTATCCCTGCTTGTCTTTGTCTAGCATCACAAGAGGGGGTCTCTGACAATTTTCCATGTCCAACTTGCCATAGCCAACTCACTATAGCCACCTCACCACAGACAACTTGCCCTGGCCAACTTTCTGCAGCCAACATGCTGTGGGACAACTAGCCATGACCAACTCACCACAGGACAACTCACTGCGGGACAAAAGATACACTAATAAGCAGTTAGGCTTATATACTGCTTTACAGTGCTTTTACAGCCCTCTCTAAGCAGTTTACAGTCAGCCTATTGCCTCCAACAATTTTGGGTCCCCATTTTACCGACCTCGGAAGGATAGAAGGCTGAGTCAACCTTGAGCCTGGTGTGATTTGAACTGCCAAATTGCAGGCAGCTGGCAGTCAGCAGAAGTAGCCTGCAGTACAGCACTCTAGCCACTGCGCCACCCTGCAGAAATAGTGGAACAGAACCATTAAAAAAGGAGGGACAACATGAAATGTGAATGACAAAAGTTAAAATAGTTTTTTTTTATTTATTTTAAATAATTAAAATGAATTGTTAAATTGTCCCGCAGCAAGTTGTCTCATGGCGAGTTGGCTGTGGTGACTTGTCCCAACGGCGAGGTGGCCACAGCAAGTTGTCCCATTCTGTGGTGTGATTGCTATTTCTGCCCCAGCTTTCAATAGCAAAACAAGGGAGAAGCCAAGTCACCTGGCTTTTCAATCATCATTTTACACTGTCAGTTTGCTTTTCCTTTGTCCTGAACGATCCTCTGGCCCAAGGACAGAACTCTGGTTAACAGTGGAGTGCCATGAAATCAGTAGCATTGAAAAACATCAGGGAGAACCAAGTACCCAAAATGAAAATAAAAGAAGTCAGAGCTCCAGTAATTTTACATTTAGTTCAAAGTAAAGACATGGCTACCCGTTAGTGCTTAGAGAGTTTTGATAATATTAAAAACATAAATAAGAGAATCTTTTTTTCTTTTTCCTGCTGAAATGTCCATTCAAAAGGTTCCAGTGTTACTGGGAGCTGTCAGAATTTCCTCTTTTATTTTGTCTATAAATTCATCGTCGAAGTTCCTCCCAACCCCGCATTTCATTTGTCTTAGCTGCTGCCCTTTTCCCCTACTTTATTCCCTTTCTTTTTCAGAAGTAAATGTTGAAGCAACACTGTCAGAATCTTAGTTTTGTACTTAACATTTCAATTCCTCTTTCTTCCTTTTGTCCTTTTCTTTAAATAGAAAAAAAAATGTTTCCGTCAGGCGTCTTGATGCTCAATCTGAATTTGAAAATCTCTTTCTGGAATCTGTGTCTATTTGTATTGTATGCATGACTTAATCTAAGAGTAAAACTCTACAACACCTCAGACTGCAGTGGGCAAAGGGAGGAGGAATCAAAAGGAAAAATTGTACACCTTGAATAACAGCATCCTAGTTCCATCATCCCATCCCGCGGGTCCCTTGGACCAGGGGTCGCCAACCTTTTGGACCTCAGGGACCACCAAATTCGTAATTTTAAATCCCAGGGACCGCTAATATGAATCTTGATTAACGGCTTGCTGACATTGGTGGGAAAGTCAGTCGCATATTCCAGAGCTGCCGTAGTCACAGGACTGGCCCTTTGGTCATCCCGGAGCAGCTGCTCCTCCACTCGGGTGCACTGGCCTGCCATGGACTGGAGGAACTGCTCCGGGATGACCAAAGGGCCAGTCCTGTGACTACTGCAGCTCTGGAATATGGGACCGACTTTCCCACCAACATCAGCAAGCCACCCTGGGGCGGATTTCCGTCCCCCACTGTTGGTCTTACCTTCCAGTTCCAGGTTGTGTGGCTCTACTCAAGGTAAGGTTTGTGCTCGGCCGAAGGGTGGGGGCCAGCGGGTGGGTGGGCCATGAGGGCAACACAGCCTTGTGTTCCTGTGTAGCCTGAATTGATTGCTTTGGGGGGAGTGCTTGGGGGAGACATTTCTCTGCAGACCACCCAAACATTTTTTGCGGACCACCGGTGGTCCCTGGCCCACCGGTTGGCGACCACTGCCTTGGGACTAATGGAATCAAAGCAACTCTAGCCAACAGATTACGCATTGCTCTTCCAACTGTGTTAGTAAGAAACAAAGAGATTGGTTCTACCCCTCCCTTCCCACCCACCCCCCAAAAAAGGAAAAGAAAGAAAGAAAAATGTGCAAAATGATGCTGTAGTTATTTCGTTCCACACTACCAAGTTGGTGCTTTATGTCCATGTTCAGGTTTGCTCCATCTGAAGGTTACTTGCAAGTGAACACTTCTGTCCGTTCACTGCAGGTGTTGCATTTCACAAAGCAGCACCAGTGGAACTTGCAGTTGCACTGCCACACCTTGGTGTACTGGTGAGTGTTGTAGCCCCTTCCGCAGCACATCATGCCACAGCCGTCTGCCCCGAGGGACGTACGGTTGCAGAGCCTGCCCTGGGTCCCCACGCTCCCTGTGGAAGCATCTTCTTCACAGTAATTCGGCGACTTGTCGATGTAGACCAAATCGGTCTCCATCGGCTTCTGGTAGCTTTTGATCTGTTTGATCTTCAGGAAGGTCGGTTGCCGTAGCCGGCTGGCCCGGACCACTTCCACTTGCACCGCAGCATTGTATTTCTCTTTTAAAATATATCCAATCTCTCGGAATTTGGGGAGTGTAGTCCAACAAGTCTTCGTGGTGCAGGAACCAGAAACGCCATGGCATTTGCACTCCAGTTTCATCCGCCCTTCAAGCACCTGTGCAGGCAAACAGGGAGAACAAAGTAACAGCAACAGGCTACAGCTTTCCTTCTGCTTGGGGGATCTTAAATGTTGGGCCTTCAGAGTTCATTAAACGTTACAAAACCTCTATAAATATTAGTGGCGCGATCCGTCAAGAAGCCGCCAATTTTAAATCCCGCTGATTTCATTTGGAGAATAGGGTTGTATCATTTTCTCATTAAAACCCATGGAAATTAAACAAGATTCCTTCTTTTTAGCTGGAAGGAATATAGCCTAGTATTTTATTAGCTTCTCATGGATCCTGAGCCTTTTATTTATTTATTGAGTACAATTTATTTATTGAGGAGAGGAGGGGAGGAGAGGGGTGAGAAGAAGGGGGAAGTGGGAGGAGAGGAGAGAGAGGGAAAAGGAGAAGAGAGGAGGGGAAAGGGAAGACAAAAGGGGAAGGGGAGGGAGGAGGAGGAGGAAAGATCGGAAAGAGGAAGTAGGAGGAGAGGGGAAGGGGAGGAGGAGGAGAAGACAGAGAGGGGAAGGAGAAGGGGAAGAGAAGAGAGGGGGAAGGGAGAGGAGAGAGGGAAAAGGAAAGAGAGAAGGGGAAGGAGAGGAGATAGGGGAAGGGGGAAGAGAGGAGAGGGAGGGGAGAGGGGAAAGGGGGAGGGGGAGGAGAGGAAAAGGGAAAGGGGAAGGAGGAGAGGAGAAAGAGAGGAAAGGAGAAGAGGAAAGGGGAAGGGGAGGAGAGGGAGGAGAGATAGGAAAGAGGAGGGGAGGAGAGGAGAGGGGAAATCTATATTCTCCTTCCATATTCTATGTTACTACATTCAGAATGTCAGTCCAAGCATTTTACTCCCAACGCCAGCTGATTCATGATGCCCACATTGGCCTAAGTTTATGTTTCACTGTAAGATTATTGGTTGCATTTTCCCGTTATGTACATTTTTCTCCCCATACACATTTTCAACAGTTGGGAACGCAATGCAGCCCATGAAAGACACCCTTCTGTTTCCCGGGATTTTGCAGTAGCAAACCTGGCAGCCAAGGGGAGCAATCGGACCAATTCCTGGACTTGCCCTGAAGTACGTGCAACAGGAAATCTCCGGCGCAAAGCAAGAGCTTGGGTTCATTCTGAAGTCATTTTAGACAATAATAAACCTGACAAGAAGGATCTATTGCATTTCCCTTCCCCTTTGCAGAGCACGCCAATGGCATCACCCTCATCAGGAATGCCCCAGACAGAGTCAGTTGCTATGGGCAACTATGGCAAGACACCAGTTTGAACTACATACACAGTCCACAACCATCACTGTAATGTGTAACCACTAATTCAATAATATTGTTTTCACACAGTGTGATTATTAAATAGATTAAGTAAGTGCTCATTTTGGAAAGGTTTAATTGGATAGATTGAAATGCATGGCCTGCCTTCTTCCCTTCCCTTCTCTTCCCCTCCTTCTCTCCCTCCCTTCCCTTCCCTTCCCTTCCCTTCCTTTCCCTTCCCTTCCCTTCCTCCCTTCCTTCCCTCCCTCCCTCCCAGAGGTGGTATTCAGCCGGTTCTGACCAGTTCTGGAGAACCAGTAGTGAAAATTTTGAGTAGGCCAGAGAACCAGCGAATCCCACCTCTGACTGGAGATTTTACATTATCCTTCCCCTGCCACGCCCACCAAGCCACGCCCACAGAACGGGTAGTAAAACAAATTGAATCCCACCACTGCCTCCCTCCCTTCCATGTTATATTGCTCTTGCCACACTTTTCTGGCACAATATTTGAATATGTGAGACTTCTGGATTGGGAGAAGAGGCCAAGAAGCTTTGAGCACAGATTTCAGCGAGGAGCTGGCATTAAATCCTCTCTGATGATGGATTAACTGCACATATCTGTTCCCATAGGAGAGATTGGTAGATCTATGATACAGGTTACTTCCCAGCACTGAAGGGAGACCATACTAATCAAACCATGGACAGCATCTGACAAGGGAGCAAATCCGATTATTTGAAGCTCCGCCTGGATTTTTCTCCAAGGAGAACATCTCCATTCAGATGCAGGAAAAGGGAAGAGCTTTGGCAGACACCTTCTCCTTGTCTTATTTTCAACCCTCCTATGGATGCCTGGCTCTTTTATGGTGGGTTCCCCCCGACCCCTTTTTTTTTCTTTTGTTTCCTCAATGTTCTCTATTTCTGCTAACCTGGAATTCCTTCTCTTGTCTCAAGATATTTAGGTTAACAAGCCTTCATTCCCCAGCACCTGAATTCCTTATTAGGCCAGATCAACACAGCCAAAATTTAATGCTGCAATGGCACTAGATGTGTGTGTGTGTGTGTGTGTGTGTGTTAAGAGAGAGATGGCCATGATGACAAGGGCCTGTGCCTTTTCTCAGGCCTTGTTCGTGGCAAAAAGAGAGAAAGAAACCAAGAACAAGAAAAGTAAATGAAGGGTTGCAACCAACTTGTCCAAAATGACACAGAGTTGGAGGATTTAACATTCCCAATTTGGACTGGGAGGAAAATCTGGAAAGGATCTTTTAAAGGACCAAAACATTTGGCTGGGAGTCCCAATTGGAGGATGAGTCCATCTCACAGGCTTCAATGTTCAGTTATTCCTAGAAAACTCAAGAGGATTTATTTATTTGATTTGTCATTCGGTCACAAGATAATAGGTATAAGGATAAACATAGTTATGAATACAAGAAATGAGTACATATAAGAAAAAAAGAAACAATAGGACAGGGACTGTAGGCACGATTGGTGCGCTTATGCACGCCCCCTACAGACCTCTTAGGAAAGGGGTGACATCAATAGTAGACAGTCTAAGGTTCAAGTTTTTGGGGTTTGGGGAAGAAACTACAGAGTCGGGTAGAGTATTCCAGATATTGACTACTCTGTTGCTGAAGTCGTATTTCCTGCAATCAAGTTTTGATTTTGATCAAAATTTGGATCTAGAGCTCCAAATCGTAAACAAGATAAGATCTAAATAGTATCTGAATTGGGAGACTTCTATAAAATCACAGGAATGTAGACTTTACAGAGAATGTAGATTTTCCTCTTGGAAATCTTTCCCATATAGGTTTTTCCCATGTAATTTCCTAGTAAACATAGTTGGGGCATACTGGAAACGTTAGTACCCTTCTAAGCTAACTAATGGGCTACTAATCCATTGGTGACCTCCATTTTGCAGTGCGAAAAGAAGGAGATGTAACCCTAACCCTAAGTGGAATTTTTCCCAGATGGGTTTTTCCCATGTATTTTACCAGGAAACATTTATAGGGCACACTCTTCATGGCCTCCTCAGGTTTCCAATGGGCTATGAACTCATTGGCGGCCTCAGTTTTCACTGCAAATTCATGGCGACCTAACCCTAACCCTAAGTTGGATTTTTCCTGTGATGACTCGGGACGTGGCACAAAGGCAATAGGGTCAGCTAATCAGTAGGAGTCCCTTTATTAGCTCCAACTTTGCCCCTAATGTCCTGGTTACCTTCTGGGCTGGAGAAAAACTCTCCCAGGAACAGCCTTTGGCTGCAGAGAATCAAGTCCAAAACATGGTCAACAAAAACTGTAACTGTAAGTCCAATCAAGGCAAAGTGAGGTAATTAGTCCGGCAGGGCAAGAGAAGGAATTCCAGACATGAAGGAATGGCAGTAATTCAACCTGGTTGGGAGGATGCCAGGAACACAGAACTAAAGTCAACACAAAGATAAACTCACATTTGTTCCCAGCAGACGTTGCACTCATCTTGCATCTCTTTTAAACTCTCTTTCCAGGTGTGCCCTAATGAAGGGAATCGGGGCCCTTTCCTCCCCCATAAGCCAGGCAACCCACGTTGCGCTCTTCTCCATTCCACCCTGCGTGCCCTAGGACAAAGAGGGGATGGACCTGGGTCTTCCTCTGAATTCCCTTTCCCTTGTTCTACCTCTCCCCTGCTCTGCCCAGCCGGACTTCCCCAGTTTCCTCCACAGTCAACGGAGCCACACTCCCACTCCAGGGGTAGGATTCAAATTTCTCAACAACCAGTTCTGTAGGTGTGGCCTAATTTGTGGGTGTGGCTTGGTGGTCATGTGACTGGGTGGGCGTGGGTTGCTGACTGGGCATGGCTTGGTAATCATGTGACTGGGTGGGCATGGCTTGTATGTAAATATTATAAATATTTATGTAAATATTGATATATATTTTTTAAAAAGAGCAACTTTTACCCAAAATCAGGCAAAGCAGGCAGACAGATTGAGTTGCTCACAGAATCACAGATTCACTCAGAGATCTATCTATCTGCCATTGGCTAGCTCAGTCTGTCACATAAAATTTGCTTGCAAGCAAACTCATAAAATTTGCTTGCAAGCAAACTCACAAAATTAACTCACAACACACCATGTATGTAAATATTGAATTTTTTATTTAAAAAAAGAGCAACTTTTACCCCAAAGCAGGCAGGCAGATTGAGTTGCTCACAGAATCACAGTTTAATTTAGAGATCTATCTATCTGCAATTGGCTACCTGAGTCTGCACTGAAAACTTTCAGTCCTAAGGAAGGTTCGGCTCTGCTTTTAGATTAGCTAGAAAGCAAGAAATCCAAGGATTTCCTGCTTTCTAGCTAATCTAAATCTCCTGGCAGAGCAGAACAGTTAATGGTTGGGAGGGGAAAAAAAGGAAAAACAACAACTTACCAAACCAAGCAAGTTGGATGGCTCACATGCCAGGTAAGGAGTGAGAGGGCGGGGAGGGGAGGGGCCAGTCAGTGGAGCGATTTGCCGGTTCTCCAAACTGGGGACAATTGTGTGTGCAAGTGTTTGCAAGAAATCATCAGCTGTGCTGCCTGGACAGCTGACAAGCGCTGTGCTCGGGTGCGCAACATTTGAAAATCCTCGTTTCCTGCTTTTTCAACCTCAGCTGTGCCGCGCAAAGCAGCTGAGGAGGGAAAAGCAGGGAATAAAGGACAGCCTAGAGCCCGGACAGGCAGGTGGGCCAAACAGCGAACTGGTTTGGTGTCAGCTGCTCTTTGCAGCTACAGGTTCTATGGAACCAGGCTGAACCAGTAGCATCCCACCCCTGTCCCGCTCCGTCAGCTGTTCACCTTCCTCCTTGGATTCAGACTCCGACAGTGGCCTGACATTTCCATGATGGGTTTTTTCCCATGTAATTTCCCAGGAAACATAGATATGGCACGCTGGAAAAGTTAGTGGCCTCCTAACTCAACTGAATCAATGTCTTCCTTGGGAAACAGACACGGTGAGACGATTACACCTCACACAGGATCTAAAGAGATTTGAAGGCTAAACGTTCTCCTTTCTAGGGCTCTGGGGCCTTCAAGTTTTATGTTGCTTTTCAAGACACTGAGAACTTTAATAGAGGTAGTCCTCGATTTACAACCGTTCATTCGGTGACCGTTCAAAGTTATGACGCCACTGACAAAAGTGACTTAGGGCCATTTTTGCAGCATCCCCATGATCATGTGATCAAAATTCAACTTATGACCTGTTGCAGCCTCTTGGGGCCGTGTGATTCCTTTTTGTGACCTTCTGACAAACAAAGTCAATGGGGAAGCCAAATTCGCTTAACAACAGTGTTAAGAAAGGCTGTAAAATGGGGCAAAACTCACTTAACAAATTTAGTTTAGTTTAGTTTTTGGTTTACTTTATTGTCATTGCACCTCGTACAACGAAATCAAACATCATCTTCAGTGCACATCATGACCATGAAAATAAACACAAACATACATCCTTCACACTCCGCACATTGAATTGAAAACCCCGACAACACACCAACACTGCACTATACAGCAGAATTCAAAAGAGCTACTGCCCTGGGATAGAAGCTGTTTTTCAGCCTATTTGTCCTTGTTTTTATTATCCTGTACCCTCTGCCAGATGGCAATAGTTAAAAAAAAAAAAGGGTGCCCAGGATGAGATGGATCTTTGATAAGAATGTTTTGAACTTTCTTAAGGCAGCGGGAGCTATAAAGCTCTTCCAAAGAGAGGAGAGGGCAACCCATGATCTTCTGGGCAATGACGTTAACCCTCTGGAATGCTTTCCTATCTGCCACTGTGCAATTGGCAAACCATACAGAGGTGCAGTAAGTTAAGATACTCTTTATGTTGCAGCGGTAGAAGGTCACCAGCAGTTTTTTGTGCAGTTGTTATTTCCTGAGAAGCTTCAGGTAGTATTATCTCTGCTGGGCCCTTTTAGTTTAGTTTAGTTTAGTTTATTGTCATTTTACCTTGTACAACGAAATCAAACACCATCTTCAGTGCACATCATGACCATGAAAATAAACACAAACACACATCCTTCACACTCCGCACATTGAATTGAAAACCCCGACAACACACCAACACTGCACTATACAGCAGAATTCAACAGAGCTACTGCCCTGGGATAGAAGCTGTTTTTCAGCCTATTTGTCCTTGTTTTTATAATCCTGTACCGTCTGCCAGGTGGTAATCGTTCAAAAAATGGGTGCCCAGGATGAGATGGATCTTTGAGAATGTTGTTGAGAATTTTCACTGAACAACATAAATTTTGGGCTCAGTTGCACTCATACATTGAGGATTACCTGTATGCAACTCGTTATGCCGAGCATACTGAATAAATATTATGTATTTATAACTATTTTCTTTTTCACTTTGTGTTATGGAGAATTAAAGTGCTGTCAGACCATACAGTAGCTGGGAATGCCTTCAGTTATAGTTTGCCAACAATGAATAAATGTTTACATTGTATAGACCATGAAGATTTTTAGAATTTGACTCATTTAAGACAGATGTTTTAAAATGTCTTTGAAGATCCATAAGCATAAAAATCAACTTTTCTGGGCTTTGGAGCTTCACTGGGAGCCAAATCCTGAACTCTGGTCCAGTTTCTGACTTCCAGAACCTTTCCTCTTTCAGTAGGCTTAAAATAAAAAATAAAAAGTTGTGCAGCTCTCCCCTTGTGAAAGCTGGTGTTGGAACAAGAGCGTCATAAAAACCCCTCCTTCCATCCCTCACATCTTGTGGAACAGTCACAATACGTTTCCCTTTCATTTAGGGGATACCGTATCAAGGCAGGATGCATCCCAGCCTGTTGCTTCCCTATGAAATTAGGCATCGAGCGTTGTATAATTTTGAGATACCCTAAGAATACAATGTATAAAACCAGTAATAACATTCTGCACGTGTTAGTTTTGGCGGGCACCCCCTAGTTTCGTATTTTTTCCTGGTGGAGATATTCATTTTCAAACCAGATGCTGGCTGAAACAAAACCCCAAGCTACTTTTATCCAGTTAATAGACAGAAAAATGTTTAAAATTGTTGGGTTCAATCAGAAGCTCCTGAGTCTGTTTCTTTCTACAGTAGGTCAAGCTCAGAAGCAAAACCACTGACATGGCCTTGAACTGAGCAATACTAGGCTATTCAGGTAAGTACAGGTAGTCCTCGACTTATGACCAGGAATGGGATGCTGCCGGTAATAACAACCTGTTTGGTGATTGCACCTGATGCGCGTGCACGCACCTGACGTGCAGACTGTACATGTGTGAACCTTACTGCAAAAATCCTTACCTGCTATGTTATTTGGAGTTAGTTAACTCAGCTGAGGAGCGGCACTCCGCTCTTCCATGCTGATCAGCTGGGATGATAAAGGTCAGTACAGCACAGGGACAGGTAGGTGGGCCCACACGATCGCTGGAGCAAACCGGTTCGCTCCCAGCTGATCTTCAGAGCTAGGGGTTCACCCGAACCGGTCCAAACCGGCAGAATCCCACCCCTACTTATGACCACAATTGAGCCCAGGATTTATGTGGCTGTGGAAGAAAGTGAGTTGGGTCCCGTTTTATGACTTTCCTTGCCACATTCGTTAAGTGAATCCCTACAGTTGTTCAATGAGTCACAGGGTGGTTAAGGGAATCTAGCTTCCGCCGTTGACTTCGACTGTTGGAAAGTCCCCAAAGATGGTCACTTAACCTCCAGGACACTACAACCGTCATAAATATCAAACCTCGGGAATGTAAATCATGTGACCATGGGGAATGCTGCAAAAATGGTCGTAATTGTGAAAAACTGGTCGTAAGTCCCTTTTTTCAGAGCCGTTGTCACTTTGAATGGTCACTAAATGAACTGTTGTAAGTTGAGGACTCCCTCTATTTCCAGCTTTTCCATCTTCAGTCCTGTAAAAGTCAGTGTCAAGCACTCCCAGGTCTTTTAGATTCAAGAATATTATAAGCAAACTTAGTACAATCATTCATTTAGCAACAGTTTGAAGTTACAAGGGCAGTGAAAAAAAAGTGACTTACATCTGGGCCTCACACATACCCCACAGTCATGTGATCAAAATTTGGGTGCTTGGCAACTGGCATGTATTTACCTGGTTGACATTCCTATACGCATGAGCCAAAGGTGTTCTCAAAGTGTTAATGCAGCTGCATCTTTTTCAAGACCTGTGCAGCTTCTTTGAAGGCTGCTCCCCAGCTGTTGGAAAGTATCCACACCACTGCCAGCATCGCAACCACTTTCTTTCCTTATTCTTCCCAATGCCTCATTGTCTGTATCTCTCACACACGTGAGGGCACAGGGGTGGTATTCTACCGGTTTGGACCGGTTCTGACCGGTTCTATAGAATCGGTTGTTATGATTCTGCGCAGTTTGGAGAACCAGCAAATTGTGCCCCTGGCTGGCCCCGCCCCTCTCTGCCCACCCCTCCCCTCCGTACCCAGTCCTTTTCGCACATGCGCGACATCACACACATGCCCAACATCGCTGACTGCGTTCTCCCCCACCCAGTCACTTCTTAAGGTATTTCTTTTTTCCCCCCTCCCGATGATCAGCTGTTCTGATGATCAGCTGTGCTGGGATCCCCCTCGCTGTCTTACTGCTTCACCCAGGAGGCTTCCCTGAGGCCCAGGAGGCAAAAAGGCGCATGCAGGGCAGTGCTGCACCCCCATCTGTGCTCCGTTTTTGGCCTTCCTGGGCCCCAAGGAAGCCTTCTGGGAGCAAAATGCCCCCCCCCCCCAGGAGGCTTCCCCGAGGCCCAGGAGGCAAAAAAATGGGGGGGAGGTGCTGCAAGAAGAAAAGGAAGAGGAAGAGGAGAGGAAGAGGAGGAGGAGGAGGACGATGAAAAAGAAGAAGAAGAAGAAGAAGAAGAGGAAGAGGAAGAAGGAGAAGGAGAAGGAGAAGGAGAAGGAGAAGGAGAAGGAGAAGGAGAAGAAGAAGAAGAAGAAGAAGAAGAAGAAGAAGAAGAAGAAGAAGAAGAAGAAGAAGAAGAAGAAGAAGAAGAAGAAGAAGAAGAAGAAGAAGAAGAAGAAGAAGAAGAAGAAGAAGAAGAAGAAGAAGCAACAGCCATACCCACCTAGCCATGCCCACAGAACTGGTTGTTAAAAAATTTGAATCCCACCCCTGTGTGGGCACACCTATCCTTCCCTATGAAAATCTACTTTGCCCCTGAGACCTTTTCCATTTCCTCACAACAAAACCTTTTTATCTTGTTTTGCTCAAGCAGAACATCATTCAGTCCATAACCATCCATGTACAAGCTGCAATCTTACTGTCCAGATGTGTGTTCCCAATTTAGCAATCCCTGGACCTCCCCTCCCTCAAATCATATCACCCTTCTCCTGTGTAATATACCTTTCTTCCGGCTTCATTGTTGTGCAGATTCATCAGCCTCCGAGCGCTCTTTCGGATTTCTCTGGCATCAACAAACCTTTTGGAGAAGTCGATGCCGTATCTGATATCGGCAGAACAGCCTCCCCACTTCCACCCTTCCTCCTGGTTGTAATAACCTTGTTTCTCTCTGTCACAACCACAACTGCTGAGATTCCCCTGGCTGCAGGCAGCCGTGATTGCGTGGGCGACACCAGCGGCAGTGATGGCATAGGTGAAGGCAGCTTCTTTGCTTCCTGTGGGGACAACGTAGAAAAAAAAGGGAGGGGGAAAAATCAGCTGGAAGATCATGAGAAACTCAGTCCTTGGACATCTTGAAAAATTGCACATTTTAGGAGCACACATGGCGTTCATTCTTGTACCAGTGTTTCTTTAAGATGGGTGGACTTCAACTCTGGGAGATGAAGAGAAATCTTGAGAGTTGAAGTTCTTAGAACTTCAACTGGCCAAAGGTGAAAAACCCTGCCTTACACTATTAGTTATGATATCCACTTACCTGAAATTGGCCCAACTTAGGGGCTGATGATAGCGGTGAGGAAGCTTCCATAAATTAAGAAAAAAATTGAATCCAACCACCTTTTTTATTCAGTTCGATATGAAACTCCCAAATGGGCAGATGAGATCAGTTTGATGCAATTTAGAAAAGGCCCTTGTGAAAGAAGTTCGAAGATCTTTTGTTCAAAGCTTATCTTGCCCAATTCGATTAGGGGGCTTTGGAAAGCTGTTCAGTTTTGGAGACCTGATCAATCCCATTTTCAGTCAGCTTGCTGAACCGACTGTACTTGCGTAGACCTAAAACTCGGATTTGAGTTGTCTGAGGGCAGCAAATGAAGGCTGGGAAGGGCTGGTTAGCATTGCTTACTAACAGGGCCAAGCCCAAGGATGACACGGCAAAATCCTATCAAGTCTATTCCTTTATTTGCTTACACGTAATAGACAGAATCTTGCCAGACTAAAGTTATGCCATTCTAACCTACAAAGAGGCATACTGAGAGATTCTAGGGTGTGACTATCCTAAACCTCTTCTTCCCTCCCTATCCAGCTCAGGACTGGGCAGTCTCTTATTGTAGGCTTCTCGCTAGTATGTACTACCTCCTCCCAAAAAATTGTGATGCTCTTGCACAATTTCCCCCCACCTTGTCGGATAAAGAGCATTCCCTCCTAGGGATCTATAAGAGAGAATATAGTCCACAGCTTCATAACAGGCAGAGAAAGAAACTCAAAAAGGACCTTCCTAAATCCTCAGGTTGTAAAAGACTTGCAGGATTTGGTTAAATGTAGCCTTACAATAAAGTAGAATTAGTTCATCTAGTTGAGTTTCCTATTTGATCTGAGAAGACTAACAATACACCACCTTTTCAAGGTATTTGAAGAAGGCTAATATACACTCTGAGAGCCAGTTAGATACAGGCATGAGGCCAGAAACCCTTCTTCCAGTCAGTTTCAGTTTGACTAGTTAGATTCACTAGAGAGAAATGTTCAGGGATGTTCAGGGCATACCGCTGTGTTCTACTGCTTATTCGCTTTATACTACCCAGAGGTGGTATTCAGCAGGTTCTGACCAGTTCTGGAGAACCGGTAGCAGAAATTTTGAGAAGTTTGGAGAACCTGCAAGTACCACCTCTGACTGGCCCCACCAACCCCATCTCTTCTCTGCCTCCCATTGAGTCCCAGCTGATTGGCTGGGTCTTCTTTGGTTGCCCTGCACAGGAGAACAGAGCTGGAAAACAGGTTAGTGAGGTGGGGAGGGAATGGATATTTTGCAGTAACCTTCCTCCGCCATGCCCACAGAACTGGTAGTAAAAAAAAATTGAATCCCACCATTGATATTACCCTGATTGCCTTGAAAGAGAACAGCATGATGGATATGCAACTTTCTAAAATTAACTTGCAATTACTTTTGTGAAATCAAAAACTGGAAAATACTTCGCTGTCTTGATCTACATATGAATAGTTTGCTCTTGATCACTATCAAAGCACCAGATTAATATTTTATTTATATTTAATAAATATTTATTTATTTATTGTATTGATATTTATTCATTCATATTTCCACAGAATATTATCTCTCATTGCTTCCTTAATGTTATCCAAGTCTGGATGACGTTCAGCCTTTCTCCTGGAATAACGGAGCTGTTCTTCTTTGCAACTGATTCGATCTGATGAAGGAATTCTACTACTGGCATCTGGATCCTTGTTCAGTGTGATCATCCTTAACTCAGAAATTAAATGCCAAATAAAAGATCTCTTTCCAAGTCAGAGTTTCAGATTTAACTCTTCGCCCCCCCACCCCTTCTGTAAGACCTGAGCTTTCTGAAAACTGGAGGCCTTCCAGAAAAGGGTGGGAATTGTGTCTGAGAGGTGAAAGTTTGCAATGCGAAGATGAGGAAACCGTCTGAGTTGTTCCAGTCAGGCAGCTGGATTTTGGACCCAATCTGTGAAATATTAGAAACATGGGTGTAGTCGTATATGAAACCTCTAATTAAATCAACAAAAAATATATAGTTTGAGATGGATGCTGAAGTTATGGGCTTATGGTCTGAATATCAACCTTTCCACCCTGCTAAGCAACCCCTTTGATAAGGTTCAAGACAGAAGACAGAAGACACTCCAAACCCTCTGGGAGCTTGCTTGATGATCTCTGGGACCTCACCAACAAAGCCTTGAAGTCTCCGACATCATATTTCCAGTTCAGCAGCAGTAAGTAGCGTCCCGCTTTGGAACTGCGGCTGGTCCCCAGAGATCATCAAGCAAAACCAGAGAGCAAGTTTAGGAAACCTAACGTGCAAGGTTTCTCTTTCCTCAGCAACCCAAAGGAGCAGATTGCTTGCAGTCTGAACCATGTTGCTTCTTCCAAACGTTTGCGTTCATTTCCAACATTAGAGCAGAGCTCTGTTTCACCATGGCAAATTGTTTTTGCTCAAAGGACATTTCTGCTTAACTCTTAACACCATGATATGGATAACTGCGGAGTGAAATCATCAGCTGGGTGGAGAAATTCAGAATCCTACCTTGCATAACTTTCTCTCAACCTAGCTGACTTTACAAAAAAAGAAAGAAAGAAAGAAAGAAAGAAAGAAAGAAAGAAAGAAAGAAAGAAAGAAAGAAAGAAAGAAAGAAAGAAAGAAAGAAAGAAAGAATCAATCCTTAGAGAAGGTGGGGAGATGGCAAACCTAAGGATAATCCCCAAAGACAATGCGTTGTGTGGGAGCCCCGGTGATCCAGTGGTTAGAGTGCAGCACTGCTGGCTAACTCTGCCCACAGTCTGGAGTTCAATCCTGACAGGGGCTCAAGGTTGATTCATCCTCCCATCCTTCTGAGGTCAGTAAAATGAGGACCCAGATTGTTGGGAACAATATACTGATATTGTAAACCACCCAGAGAGTGCACTATGGGGAAGTATATAAGTCTATTGCTATTGCTATCATGGTAGAGGTCAGGGGTTTCATTGAGGGCCGCATCAGGGTCTGGTTGACCTTGGGGTGGGGCCAGGGCCAACTGGGTGGGTGTGGCCAATTGGGTGGGCATGGCCAGCTTGACGCCACTTCCCAAACGGCTGGCATATTATAGTTGTCAACAGAAAGAAGGGGGTGGGGGGAGTTTCAAAGAGCAGGCGGCAGTGTGGAATTGAAAGTACATTCCATTCATATTTTCTTCAAAGACTGATTAGATGGCTGAACCTTCTGCCATGAAAAAATCTAATTGGAGAGCATGATTGATGACTCTTGGCTTTGGACATGTTTCGTTGGATGATACACCCAGAGGGGTGAGAGGGAAAACAGAATCAAGGGTGACAGTGAATTGCGTATCTCAGACTTGGCTACGCCCAGGCTAATGCTGGAATGTTAACTTCTAATAAATCATTTTTAGTTTTGGGAGTGTGGCTCGAGACTCATGATTTAATTTGAGTAACTGCCAGAATCCTGACAGCCACGCTGGCCTGATCTTTCCTCTTTGCATTGGGTAGGCCAGGGCAGCCCCATGGGCCAGATCTGATCATATTAGAGGCCAGATCCAGCCCGTGGGCCTTGAGTTTGAAACCCCTGGTAATGGATAAAGGGCTCTGGACTTTTCTTCTGAACATCAAGTCAAGTTGTGTGATGCAAACTCAGGACTGTTGCTTGCTCCCTAGAGAACTGCTATTGACTTGTGGCAATAAAAAGGCCCCCAGCATAAATGCAAACCAAACAAAGTCCAGTTGCCTCATGAAAAAAAAAAGCACTTTTGGGAAAACCAAGCAGCTATATTTTGCTTTTTTTCATGACTCATCCATTCTTCACAAGCAAATCAATTACTATGGTCATTTCAATGACATACCTTTTAGTTTTCACATCCTTTAACAAGCCCTGGTGACCCACTGGTTAGAATGCAGTACTGCATGCTAACTCTGCCCACAGACTGGAGTTCAACCCTGACAGGTGCTCAAGGTTGACTCAGCCTTCCATCCTTCCAAGGTCAGTAAAATGAGGACCCCAGATTGTTGGGGGGGGGGGGGCAATATGCTGACAGTGTAAATTGCCCAGAGAGTGCTGTTAAGCACAATGGGGCAGTATATAAGTCTATTGCTATTGCTATTATGGTAGAGGTAAGAATCTACCCAACAAATTAATTACTATGGTCATTTCAATGACATACCTTTTAATTTTCACATCCTTTAACAAGACCTCCCATTCATCAGGTCCATCTTAGAACCATTATTCCAAATGATGGAAACAAACCTTCAAAGAACAAAACTCGGGGAAATTATCTTTCCATACAGAGTTGTCCATAGCATGTGGTCAAAAGCAGAGATGGTATTCAGCAGGTTCTGACCAGTTCTAAAGAACTGGTAGTGGAAATTTTGAGTAGTTCGGAGAACCGGCAAATACCACCTCTGACTGGCCCTGCCCCATCTATGCTCCGCCTCCCATTGAGTCCCAGATGATCAGCTGGGTCTTCTTTCATTGCCCTGCACAGGAGAATGGAGCTGGAAAGCAGGTTAGTGGGGTGGGAAGGGAATGGGAATTTTGCCATGCCCACCAAACCACATCCACCAAGCTATGCCCACAGAACCAGTTGTAAAAATTTTTTAATACCACCACTGGTCAAAAGGTCATAATCAATGGTGGGTTTCCAAATGGTTTCCTACCAGTTCTATGTGCGGTTCTATGCACGTGCGCTTCTGCTACCGGTATGCAACCTCCGCTACTGGTATGCCAGAACCGATCTGAACCGGCTGAATAACACCCCTGGTCATAATGATGCCATAATGGTGCCACTCAAGCTCTGGGGGGAGTGAGGGAAGACAACACATGTGAAAAACAGCACTGCTGATTGCACAATTGCGATGCCATCTTGACTTTCTGGGCCACATGCTCTGCTTTCATTCTTTTGAAAAGAACGAATTTGGAGAGGTTTGTGCCATGCAGTCCTGGTGCTGGCTGTTATTTAGAGCATCTTGCCTCTCGAGAGCAGCGGAGACCACGGCCTCCTTCCGTCATCACATCCCATTGCTTCTTTTCTGCCCTCGGTGTAAGCCTGTAGTGGCCTGTTTTGTGTTCAACAGTATTTAATGAACTTCATTGTTAGGGAATCGCCACAGTTCAAACAAGCAGGAGCAGCGTTTGAATGCGTAGGCAGTGAAAGGAAAGGAAAGGTGAGGAACGTGTGTGCACTTGAATGGACATCTCGTAGCACCCAGGCAGGATGGAGAATGATCCATTTTTGAAAAAAAACGCTTCAGAAAATTAGTCCCCTAGCTGATTATACCACACTAGGAAATTCTTATAACCGTCTCTTTGAAAATAAGCCTCATTGAGTGTAAGGAGACTGTCTTCCCAAATAAGAGGACAAAGCAGAGGTGGGGTGAAATTCAAAGATACAGGTAATCCTCAACTTATGACCCACAACTGAGCCCGACATTTATGTTGCTAAATGAGAAATTTTACATGCGCGCAAAGCGCACATAAAACATAGTCACGAAACCCGTAGTAACACCGGTTGAATCCCACCTCTGTAGATATGGCGCAGTGTTCTAGTCTGTCAAGATCCATCTGGATCTTGAGCCTATCATCTAGGGCAGTGGTGGCTAAACTTTTTGGGCACCTGTGCCAAAAATTGTGCGCGTGCTTGCATGCTCGTGCTCACGTGCCAGCACCCAGAATGCAATGCGTCCCCCCCACGCCCCCTATGCATGCGCACACAATCCCCAGTCACCCACCCCCCACTGCCCCCTTACCTGCACTGTGCCTCACAGCTGATTTTCGGCCGGTTTGAGGCCTTTTTCGTCCTCCCAAAGGCTTGAAAAAAGGCTTCTGCAAGCTTTGCAGGCCGAAAACTAGCCCTGCTTCATCACTTCCTGTTTTTCCGAAAATACCGGAAGTGACAAAACGGGGCTAGTTTTCGGCCTGTAAAACTTGCAGAAGCCTGCAGAAGCCTTCCTCAAGCCTTTGGGAGGCCGAAAAAGGCCTCAAACCAGCCAAAAATTAACTGTGAGGCACGCACATGTGCAGTGAGGTACGTTTGCCTACATACAGCTCGTGTGCCGGCACAAGTGGCTCTGCGTGCCATAGGTTCGCCATCACAGATATAGGGCATTGGCTATTCCTGCCAGCTTAGTATCATCTGCAAATTTCATAAGTTCCCCTTCTATTCCCTCATCTAAGTCATTTATGAAGATATTTAAGAGTAGTGGGCTTAAGACAGAGCCTTGTGGTACCCCTCTACTTACTTCTCTGCATGTAGACGTAGTACCATTAAGGAGTACTTGTTGAGTACGGTTTGTTAACCATCTGATGGTAATGCTATCTATCCCACTTTTTTCTAGCTTATCAAGAAGAAGGTCCCTGATGGTGAACCTATGGTACGCATGCCAGAAGTGGCATGCAGAGCCATCTCCACCGGTACGTGAGCCATAGCCCTAGAGCAGGTCTACTGCGCAGTCATGCGCACCGCCTGCCTGCCAGCTGATCATTGGGTAGCTGCCACGCATGTGCAGGGGGCGTGCGTGCGCAGATCTGCGTGCATGCGCAGAAATGCACGGTGCGTGTGGGGGGTTGCACGTGCATGCACAGGGTGCCCCCGTGCATTGCACTTTTGGCACGTGAGGACGGAAAGATTCGCCATCAGTGAAGTCGGTTGTGGTTTACTGGAGGGGGAGATGTCAATGTTGCTGGCGATTATAAATCATTTGCATTTTCCTGAGGTGAGAAATGGGGATTCTTCTCCCCTCCCTCTCCTCGCCGCCCCCCCCTCCCCCCCCGGGGGGAATTGCTCCTTCATCTAGAAGACAAGATGATTCAGTCTGGTGGAATCAGCCCATCTTGAAAATTCAACACATAGAAGATGAAGATGGACACACGATTGTTATAAACGGATAAGGCAAAATAAGATTGTGCCCCCACTGCCAGATTCTGCGTGAACAAACGTTCAATACTCATGTTTGACATGGAGATGTTGCCAAGGCCAAGAAGAAAAACAAATGCATAAAATCAGAGCTTTTTTTTTTTTTTTTAAAGGAAAATTATAGGGTGTTATTATTATTTCTTAGCTGGGGGCAGTGGGTGGGATTGTTGGAGATCTTCTGCACTAAGCCACAGATCCAAATTTATATTTCATTTCCACTTGTTGAAAGAGTCCAATTTCCAGTGCAAAATCATATTTGTGTCTGTTCAGAAGTACGTGCAGTGGTTTCCATGGGGCTTATTCATACAAAATTATAGGCTGAAAGTACCAAGTTATTTATTCATTTTCTTCATTTAAAATTTTTCACCCCTCACCTTCCGTTAGCCTCCTCAAAATGATTAACAAAATCAGAGCATGGAGGAATGCTGCTAAATCAATACAGAATAGCAAATCGATGGCTGGAAATTGATGGTGCCAATGGCAGGTATGGCGACGGAAAGATCATTCTCAGCCCCTCCATCTGCTACGGGGCGTTGGATTTATAAAGGATTAATATTGATTCCTAGTGTTCTTTTAGAAATTTGGGGGTGGGGGGAGAGGCCTCTGAGAGGAAAGAGAGAGAGGGAGAAAGGAAGGAAGTACAGGAGAAAAAAGAGAGAAAAGGAGAAAGGGAGAAAGGGAGGGGAGGGAGGACAGGAGAAGAGAGAAAGAGAAAAAGGAGAAAGGGAGAAAAAGAGAAAGGGGGGAGGGAGGGAGGACAGGAGAAGGGAGAAAGAGAGAAAGGGGAGGGAAGGAGGGAGGAAGGACAGGAGAAGAGAGGAAGAGAGAAAGGGAGAAAAAGAGAAAGGCAGGGAGACAGGGCAGGAGAAGAGAGAAAATGAGAAAGGGAGAAAGGGAAGGAAGGAGGGAGGGAGGGAAAAGGAAAGAAAAAGAAAGAAAGAAGGAAGGAAGGAAGGAGAGAGAGGGGGGGGAGAGAGAGAGGGAGAGAGAGAGAGAGAGAGAATCCAGATTATGTTTCACTGTGTCAGTAGTAGTATGTGGAATATTGCCACTAATCCCTGAAAAACAAACAAAAACGTGTTGTTGCAGAAAATGCCCCTGGGTAATAGGTCAGAGAAATTGCAGCAAACTCTCCTGCTAAGGGCTTCTGTTTGAACAGTAGTTAATATTACCAGGCCTGTAGAAAAGGCCTGGATCGATGGAGTAGAGAAAGCAAATAACTGGTAGCGGTGGAGAAAAGCATGATTTTTTCCCCGAATAAAAGTAGAAAGTAAAATAAAAAGACACTAGAAGCAAGAATTTGCTATTCAAAGATCAGCAAGTGCAACAGAAGAGGGAATTTACAGTACTATCCTTCTAGAGCAGGGGTCTCCAACCCCCCAACCCTGGTCCACGAACTGCCACCGGTCCGTGGCATGCCAGCAACCGGTCTGCACAAACAAGCAAAGCCCCATCTGCGGGATCAGAGGTGGTCTTCGACAGGTTCTGACCAGTTCTGAGAACTGGTAGTGGAAATTTTGAGTAGTTCAGAGAACCGGCAAATACCACCTCTGAGTGGCCCCACCCCCATCTATTCTCTGCCTCCCATTGAGTCCCAGCTGATTGGCTGGGTCTCCTTTTGTTGTCCTGCACAGGAGAACGGAGCTGGAAAGCAGGTTAGTGGGGTGGGGAGGCAATGGGGATTTTGCAGTAACCTTCCCCTGCCACGCACACCAAGCCACGCCAAGCCGCCAAGCCACACCCACAGAACAAGTAGTAAAAAAATTTGAACCCCACAGGATGCAGGCAACATGCAAAACCATGCCCCCTCCAGTCTGTGGAAAAACTTTTCTCCACAGAACTGGTCCTTAGTGCCAAAAATTGGGGGGCTGCTGTTCTACAGAGCATCTTGAGGTGATTTCATGTACAAGGGCTGAAGGTGTTATCCTCTATCAAACCTTGTGAGGGCCTTTCCGCTACTCTGCTCCCCAAACAACTAATTCCCACAACACTGTCAAACTATTTACTAAGACTGTATTACTATTATTCTTCACATCCTTCCTATTCCCTACCTCTTATGACTATAAGAGATATTACCTATCACTTATGACTATAACCTTGTTGCTTATATCTTTACGATTTATATTGTTTTATGTGTTTCCTAGTATTTGATTGCTTATCCTATGACTATCACTAAATGTTGTATCTTATGATTCTTGATTATTATTTTTAATGTATACTGAGCGCCTATGCACCAAAGACAAAATCCTTGTGTGTCCAATCACACTTGTCCAATAAAGAATTCTGTTCTGTTCCATTCCAAATTCTAATTCTAATTCTAATTCTAATTCTAATAATAATTAATTCTAATTCTAATCAATTAATTCTAATTCTAATTCTAATTCTAATTCTATTCCATTCCATTCCATTCCATTCCATTCTAATTCTATTCTATTCTATTCTAAATGGGACCCTGTCCGGCACTCTTTGGCTTGTTTCCCTCCTAAGTCCACCTATGTCCATTTTGCAAATAGACAAACAGTTTGTGCAATGTCCAGTCCCCATCAATGTTATGTCCGGGCACATCACACCAGGTTGCCACATTCTAATATTTTCATGGGTGGGCTGCTGGGGGTTTGCAGGGGTTCAGGGAACCCCTAGCTAAGATTCTGTACAGTTTGGAGAACCTCCAAATCCCACTCCTGGCTGGCCCCGCCCATCCTGCCCCACCCCTCCCAGGAGTCCCCATGTGGCCTGTTTTGGATGCAGGCGCACGTGGAGACTTGGGGAGGGCAAAAAACAGGCCTCCCGGTAGTTCGGGAAGGCCAGAAATGGGCCCGTTTCTGGCTTCTAGAGAGCCTCAGGAGCTTGGAAGGGCTGTTTTCGCCCACCCGGAGGCTCAAGGAAAGCCTCCGGAGTCCGGGAAGGGCAAAAACACCCCTCCTGCTGTGTTGCAGGAGGCCAACTAGGCCACGCCCACCATGGCCATGCCTACCCATCAACTGGGCAAAGAACCCCTTGCTAAAATTTTTGAAGCCCACCCCTGAATATTTTGTCTGCTTCCCTGATAAGTTTTCATATACTTTTTATGTCCGCTGAATTTGTTCCCTGCGTTAGCCGAGGTTGGCTTTTCTATGCGTTGGGACATTGGGGGGGGGGACGGGGACCCAAGCCCTAAGGTAAAGATTACCTCAAGTTGAGCTTTGCTCCTGATGAATCGATCCGTACCTGGAGGTCTTCTAGTCACAATTCCCAGGGTGTTTTTTTATTTCAACTGCCACTTCTTTTTACACGTATCACATGTGCCACTTCGACATTTGTTCACACCCTCATCCTCAGGGGTGTCCACATCACAGGCCAAACATCCATCACGCTGTTGGGGGTGCCAAATTGATTTTTGTGGCCATACACTGTGGGCATCCCTGCCCATGAAAATAAATAAGCTTGACTCTCCTTAACTTTTTCCCTATATCAGCCACGGGTGGCTATGTGTTACCACAAATTAACAATATGTTTCCTTTAAAAGAATTGAACAAAGTTTTATAAAGTATGAAGTTTTATGATAAATCACAATTATCATTATAGCATAGTGCCGACT
This sequence comes from Notechis scutatus, assembly GCF_049901735.1. Classification (NCBI taxonomy): domain Eukaryota; kingdom Metazoa; phylum Chordata; class Lepidosauria; order Squamata; family Elapidae; genus Notechis; species Notechis scutatus. The sequence goes on from NC_142014.1 coordinate 22,696,637, forward strand.
TTGGATAATATGTATCTGACTACGAAGTCATGTACTATAAGGACAAAAAAGAGCAATAAACTTATATTTTCTACTCATACGATGCATTTGGGATCATGTCTACTCCCAAAGCATAATATATTTATATATATTTCACCTTCAGTTTTAGAAACCAAGCCCAGTCAGCTCAGTCCTAATTCAATCTTAATGGGAGAATCTGAGATTTAAAGAGGAGAATATTCAAAGCTCAATCAATTCAGTTCAAGCCACTTTGAGATTCAAAGTTTACTGAAATATATACTAACCTTGGAGGAAGAGCCACATTCTTACAGGTGCCTCGTAGCTTGAAACATGGAATAAAGATGGCAGTGGTAACAGATAGTTTTGGAGGATATTAGCCATCCAAAGAGTTAAGGACAAGTTTCAGCCAAATACCTTAAACAGTTTCACTGCAATAAATTTTTGAAATAGTCCTTTTGCATCGCTTTGAAGGCAGAAGCAGCAGAGATGAAGAAAAGACACTCATAATTCAGTGAGAAGTCTATGCTGAATTGAATGAACAATGTAGGAAGCAACTCCAACTTAAAAATAAACACTTTCAAAAACTATAAAAAGTACTTTTCTTAATTCCCCGCTTGCTTTTCTGGAAATACTGAATAATGCCCCCGTTTTCCCCCCCATTTGTGTGTATGTGTGTGTGTGTATTTGTGTTTGTATTGTTGTTGCTGTAATTGCTAGGGCATTAAGAGGTTGGGCAAAGCAGTTGGCAAGCAGTCCCAGACTCACCATCTGCAGAAACTATCATGGGCACAAAATACACCAAAGCTGCTCCATTTTGTTATGTCCAACTGTAATTTAGCGATTGGGTGATGTCCAATAAATCAACATATGTTAGAGCTATGGTTTGCTGACAATGTTTGTTTGTAAAGATAACAGTATTTGGTTTTTCACAGTATTTTATTTATACATTTTTTAGCTTTTGTATAGGTTTTATCTTTCTAAGATTGTCAACTACACAGTTACTCTATGTTAAAATTGGTGGCCAATAAATTTTACAAAGGAAGGAAGGAAGGCAACAGGCCAATATAATGAAATGAAATGCAAAGTCCAGGAGATACTGGAAAGAAATTACATGGACAGTGTTATTCCCTCCTCTACTACTAAAAACTATTAAAAATATTTTTTTTAAATATTAAGGTTGACCCCAAAGTATGTTCCGATATGGTCATCTGGGGGCCACACTTGAATTTGCTCAGAGCAGGATTCAAGAGAAGCACTAGAGAGAACAAAGTTAAAGGCTGTGGCTATTAGGCTGAAAAGATGAAAGATGAAAAATGAATGAGGTTCGGAATTAAGTTAGACTTCACACCTCCAAAGAGCTTTGACTGGCAGAGGCTTAATTAACTTGCTATCTGTCATCGGCTGGTTGTTTCAGTTCAGAGAGAACATCAACATCTCACCTCCATCTCCCGGTGTTTTCCAGAGGTGGAAAATAAGTGGCAATGTTGGGCATTGTTTGTAACAATTCCAGAAGCAAAACCAGCAACAGCCACCAGCTCTACAAAGTATTTCGTAGGCCTACCAAGCCCTTTTCAGCCACCTGAGGCAATTTGCTGCCTTAAGAAAGCCTTTATTTTTATTTGTGAAACTGCTTTGATGGTTGATGTTTGACTAACATTTCATGACAGGGAATCTGCCTTTTCAAACTTTGCTTCGATATATTCCAGACCCATCTCAGAACATGGAAGCTTGGAAATCCATGTTGTATTGCTTCACCCTACCCCTGTGATGACAAACCTATGGCACGTGTGCCACAGGTGGCACGCAGAGCCATTTGTGGTGGCACGCGAGCCACAGGCAAGCTTACCTCACTGCGCATGTGCATGCCTTACAGCTGATTTTCGGCCTGTTTAAGGTCTTTTTTGGCCTCCCAGAGGCTTGAGGAAAGTCTTCGCAGGATGAAAAATAGGCCTGTTTCGTCACTTCCTGTATTTCTGGAAATACTGGAAGTGATGAAACGGGCCTATTTTTCAGCCTGCAAAGACTTGCCTCAAGCCTCTGGGAGGCCGAAAAAGACCTCAAACAGGCCAAAATTCCACTGGGAGGCGCAGTGCAGGTAAGGGGGCAGCGGCGGGGGGATTGTGCGTGCATGCGCAGGGGGTGTGGGGGGACGCCCACATTGCCTTCTGGGTGCTGGCATGCAAGTGCACGCACAATTTTTGGCATAGAAGCCCAAAAAGGTTACTCACCATTGCCCTACTCCATTTCTCAGGCTTTCCACTTGAGTTAAATTAAATTTCAAGGGGCGACATCAGATGCGAATTTAGCCTTACAACTTTTTGAGAACTCTACATACGATGTACCTGAGGCACTAATATGTGCTAATGTATTCTAGGTAGAAAACCAGAAGCTGCTTTGGCAAGGAAAGAAACTATGGAGAACACAATTTAATATTAGTAATAATCAGTTTCCTGGATGCCCTGCTGACGATTATATGATATACTAAAAAGTTAGCTAATTACTGTCTGAGTGTATAACATTCTTGAAATCTTTTCAGGAAATACAGAAATAGTGTATTGATTACCAAAGATAGCTCCAAAGTGATTGCTATGTACGTGTGTGTGTGTGTGTGTGTAAATGTTTGTGTGAGTGTGCTTTTGTGTTCTCTCTGTATGTGTGTTTATGTGAAAACAGTCAAGATGAGGTTCCAAAGGTGCTTTTTCAAGAGGCAACTGGACTTTCTGGTTTTTCTTTGAAGAAGTTTCTTTTCTCATTCCAGAAGCTTCTTCAGTTCTGTCTGGATGGTGGGGGACCATCTTCATCTTGGATAAAAAGCGAAACATCTTCAAAGAAAAACCAGAAAGTCCAGTTGCCTCTTGAAAAAGCACCTTTGGAACAAACATAACCTGGATGACTGAGAATCTCCATAGGTAGTCAAGGTGAGGGCTATGGCTATGCAATTGTAATCTGCTCCTTTTCCTAAATAGGCAGGCCTCCGATTGCATGGTTAAGCCCACCATCTTGATGTCCTTGCCAGATGTTCTTCTTTCAATTTAAAACCTGCCCAGTCTGGGACACCACTCATCCCATTTTATTAGCAACAACAAGCCTTTATATCTGAGGACTGAATCAGATTTGGCATTCAGATGCTTCTGGTATGGTGGGCCGAGCTTGTCTTGTACCACAACAGTAATGGCGCCTGTATGAAAAAAGCAAGTAATTCCTGACAAACTCTTGACATACAGGAATTGCTTGGCTGCTGTTAAGTAGACACTCAGATATTCTTTGACCTTGTCTAATTTTTATACCTAATTACCAGTTGCACTTGAAGTCCACCTGATTGTGTCAGAGACCTCAGAAATCATTTACAGTGGTGACACAGCCAGGCCAAAAGCTTTCCGACTCCTTTCCTAAAGAACTAGGCCTACCCATAATAAAAATGCATTTAGGGTGGGAATTAATTTGTCAGCTACGCTTCTGGAGTAAAGCTATTTTTCAGCTACTGATTTCCTTATTTGACTAAACATAATAAATGGATCACTGAATAGTTTATTTTCTTGAAAGTAATATTAATCTGCAGCCCTTTGTGTATTTTGAGATAATAAATCTTTTTATAAAATACAGTTCGGTGCTTGAATGTTGCATAAACGTCTCCTAGGCAGCTTCCAGATTTGGGGCACATTTGGCTAGTACAGTGTGAGGGCAAAGTGACTGTTGTGTTGTGTGGTTGCTTTGCAAATCATACCCCCCCACGCGCTTTGGTTAAGGAACATATGATTTACTAAATAGGACAGATGTTGAGGTAAAGACAAGCAGAGGAAAAATGCTACCCTTGTCACTTGGAATTGTAATTCTATTATTTAGCATTTCCTGTTCGGTATCAAGAGCTGGACCAGGTGATCAGCCCATCATCTACAATTGCAGGACATGGATTTGAGCAGCAATTGTGCAGGACAAGAAGCAATGGATGGGAACTAATCAAGGAGAGAAGCAACTTGGAATTAAGGAGAAACTCCCTAACAGTGAGGACAATTAACCAGTGGAACAGAAGTTGCCTTCAGAAGTTGGGGCTGCTTCATCACTGGAAGAAGAAACTGGACAATCACTTATCTGAAATGGTATTGATTCTCCCTTGAGCAGGGGGCTGGACTAGAAGACCTCCAAGGTTCCTTCAGCTCTATTCTGATAGTTTTTGATTGAACTACAAACAAATGCCAGGTCATTTTGAGAAACAAACCAACTTAAATGGATGGGTTTATATTGTAGAAAATTAGCCAATGAGATCTTTGAGTTTCTGTTTATATTTCTTGGGGAAGTATGTTTTATCCCAATTGCAGTTCTCTTTGATTTCCATGTAGGGGTAGTCCTCGTCTTATGACCACTATTGAAGCCAAATTACTCTTGCTAAACAAACCTTAGGTGAGGTTTGTTCAATTTTACAAGCTTTCTTGCCACAAATTGTTAAGTGAATCACTGCAATTGTTAAATTACCAACATGGTTGTTAAGTGAATCTGATTTCCCCTGATATTTTTCTTTTTTCTTTTGCTTGTCAGAAGGCCGCAAAAGATGATCAATGACCCCTGGATACTATAACTGTCATAAACACACGCTGGTTGCCAAGCAACTGAATGTTGGTCATGTGAGTACAGGGAAGCTGCAATGGTCTTAAGTGTGAAAAGCAGTCATAAGTCACTTTTTTCAGTGCTGTTGTAATTTTGAATGATCACTAAACATATGGTTGTAAGTTGAGGACTATAATTACCAGGGGTGGGATTCTACAGGTTCACACTTATTCGCTAGAACCGGTTGTTAACATTCTAAGCAGTTCGGAGAACCGGTTGTTAGAAGAAATTACTGGGCTAATCCTGTAAGGAAGGCAGGAAGGAAACATTCTGGTGTTGCTTACAGAAACTGCCTCTCCATTAACCCTTATTACATTCTTGGCAGGACTAGACTTCCTGTCTCAGGAACTTCTCTGGAGTTTTTCCCCCTCCTTTGCTGGTACTTTGCTTGTGTGGCGTGACCATTCAAAGTTACAATGGCACTGAAAAAAGTGACTTATGACCATTTTTCACACTTACGACTGTTGCAGCATCCCCACAGTCATGAGAGGCCAGGCGAGGAGATGCGTGCCTCGATGTGAGTGATGTTGAGTTGGCCTCACCCAGCCAGTCACATGACCACCAAGCCACGCCCACCAATTAAGCCAAACCCATAGAACCGGTTGTTAAAAAATTTGAATCCCACCTCTGATCATTACCCCCAAACAACAATATTCACACACTTTTTACAAAAGACCAAAGATATTGCAAGGTCACCCTTCAAATAACCAACTTAGAGAGAAACCTGAGGATGGCCAGAAAGACATAAATGTCCATGGGATTCAGGTTATGGCAGGCTCCACCCTCAACAATGTCACTGAAAAATCTCCCGTGTACAGGGTTGGGAATCAACTGGTGTTACTACCAGTTCAGTGACTACGTTCTGCGCGTGCGTGTAAAAAAAACCTTAAGCTGTGCCTCCTGGAGAGCTGAAAAGTGCAGTGCGCAGGTGCACAGCATTTGAAAAGCCTCTTTCTTCCTGCTTTTTCAACCACAGCTGTGCTGCGCAAAGCAGCTGAGGATGAAAAAGCAGGAAATAAAGGACAGGTAAGAGCCTGGGCGGGCAGGTGGGCCAAACAGCAGCAAACAGAACCAGTTTGGTTTTGCTGCTCTTCAGAGCTACCAGTTCTATAGAGCCAGGCAGAACGGTAGCATCCCACCCCTGCCCCTGTAAGTGACACATCATGATACATGATTGCACATCTTCAGATGCTGCAAAAACATATCCTGTTCCTTACTTGCTGGCAAAAAAAACCCAAGCCAGTCACCCGAGTTGGCTTGTTTTCAGACTGTAAATTCCGATGTCCAGCCAAGAATAGCCTTTTGCTACAAGTGTGGGGTTTTTTGCCCACAAGATAATGATGTTCGTCCATCGTGTTTGAAGAGAACTTTGACATCTAACGGGTTATGGGCTGTCCACAGTGTGTCCTCAGGTGGCTGGTAAGGCCTATACGGGCACAGAATGTTCTGCCACATGTCAGGCAGACATGTGCGAGCATCATTGTTGCAGCATTTGCAGCACTGGCTTTGCAGAGTGCTTGCTTCTTTTGAGCTGTGGTAGTTCTTCAAATGTCTGGCAGCCTTGGTGGACCAACGTGCGCAATGTCAATCAATCTTGTGCCACGGTTTCCCAGGAGGTGATGTCGATGTCCAGGGACTTGGAAGAGGCTTTTAACGTGTTTTTGTATCGCTTCCTTTGTCCTCCTTGTGATCGCTTTCCTTGAGACAGCTCACCATGGAGGAGCTGTTTAGGGATGCGGTGGTCTGGCATCCTTGCAACATGGCCTGGCCAGCCTGTCTAGGCTTTCATCAGCAGGCCTGCTCTGGAGAGGACTTCTGTGTCTGACACCTTGTCCTGCCACTGGATCCTCAGAAGTCTGCGATGGCAGATCGTGTGGAAGTGGTTCAGTTGCCTAGAGTGCCTCCTGTATACAGTCCAAGTCTCACTGGCATACATCCAAGTGTGATGACCTGGGGCGTGGCACAAAGGCAACAAAGCAAGATAATAAATAGAGATCCCTTTATTAGCTCCAACTTTGCCCCCAATGACCCGGTTATCTTCCGGTCTGGAGAAAAACTCTCCCATGAACCTGCACCAGCCTTTGGCTGCAGATATTCCAGTCCAAACATTGTAAACTGAAAACTTTAAATTATAAATAATTCCAGCAGAGCAAGGTACGAAGTTCCAGAAATGAAGTAACAAAGTTGTAAATCAAACCAGTTGGGAGGATGCCAGGAACTCAGATAACAGCAACCAACACAAGATAAACTCAACATTTGTTCCCAACAAACGCCCCTCCCAACTGGTTCTCCTTTAAACTCCCTTCCCAGGTGTGCTTTGTGAAGGGAATCAGGGCCCTTTCTTCCCTCGTAAGCCACGCAACCCACATTGCTCTCTTCTCCATTCTTTCCTGTGTGCCCTAGGATGAAGAGGGGGTGGGCCTTGGTCTTCCTTTGAACCCCCTCTCCCTTGTTCTACCTTTTTCCTGCTCTGCCCAGCCTGACTTTGCCCTTCTCCAGTTTCCTCCACAGCCAACGTAGCCACACTCCCACTCCCTGATGGCTGTTCAGCTTCCTCCTCAGATTCAGACTCCGGGGCGGCGGTTAAGGGCATGATACCAAGTCTTATTTGCCCACAAGATAAAAAAACAAACAAACAACCCCCCCACAACCCAAAGTCAATGGTTTAATGTTGTGTTACCCTCTGCTTGGATATTTTAATATTTTCTAGGCATATAGTTATGTATGTTGACTGGATTGGCTATACTGGAATGCCCATGCCAATAGTCCTCATGTATTTTGGGGCAACTGCAAAGGAAGAAATTAAACTGAATGATGATAGATGTCCTAAAATGAAGGACAATGTGCTGTAGGTCACACCTGTATTGTGTAGGGTCCTTGCTGGCTGCTGTTGCTCTAATATTAGAGTATATTAACTACATCATAACCCATCATTCCCTTGGGGTTATTGCATAAGGCACCTCTAACAATTACAGAGGTATAAATAATCAGGAAGGAGAAGACATCCAGTCTTGAACATTAATAGTGAGGTCTTGACATATCTTGCTTATTTTTCTTAGGAAGACTTTTGCAGCTCCGGTTCAAGTCACGACACAGCAAAGTGCTGAAGGCAAAAATTCTGCACCCAGCAGAATTCAGACAGCATGGCCTAATTAACTCCTGAAGGGCTGAACAGAGCAGTTAAGGATATCTGACAACTGTTTGACATGAGCTTGAGTGGAGAGGAAAGAGTTTGTCTTGACTCTTCCACTGTAACTCTTGGATCCACAAATGTGATGATCATTTTTTTTAAAAGAAGGATTCCCCAACCTTGGCTATTATAAGACAGGAGAACCTCAGCTCCCAGAATTCCTTAGCTATAGAATTGTAGGGCAGAGGTCTTCAAACTTGATAGCTTTAAGATTTGTGGACTTCAACTCCCAGAATTTCTCCTCCAGTCAGGTTAGCTCAGGAATTCTGGGTGTTGAAGTCCACAAGTCTTCAACTTGCCAAGTTTGAAGACCCTTGTGCTAGGGGTTGAAGTCCATGGGTCTTAAGGTTGCCGTGGTTGGGAAATCTGCATTAAGGAAAAGCAAACCCTACTGCAGGAGTGTTGAAATAGCTAAGATGGCATCTGCAAAGCACGGCCAAAGCCCCTCCCACTTTTTAAACAAGTTTCACATGTATCAGACACATAAAGAAGGAGCAAGCTTTGACTGCATGGTCGGATATGCAGTCTTCCCTTTTGGGATCTTGTCTTTGATGCCCCTGGGTGATTGGACAATCTTTCCAATGATTTACACAAGGAAGTATCGGAAGGAAGAGATAGGTCATTTTAAAAGAAAAATAAATAAATTCAATTGTCCTTAATATGGCAGAATTTATATGATTAATATCTCTTACCTGTCAGGTATTAAACATAAAACCTTACATAAATTATCAACCATCAAATACTCTAAGTTATGTGTTAAATATATTATTATGTGATGCTGCATAATAACAAATGTAGATGACTGTATATCCCATATACATGGGCATATATAATATGTACTATGCATATTACATATGTAGTAAAGTCCTCAACTTGTGACTGGTCATTTAAGGACCATTCAGACTTTAAGAAGCTATTTACAGCCTATCCTTCAAGTTGCAATTTCCTCTCCACAGACCTGTGATAACATGACTACAATTCCAGGATGCATCGTGCTCATAAATCAACCTGTATAAATTGCGATCAATAATAATAATTTATTAAAGTTCTACGCCACCCAGCTCTCAATATCTCCTGGCAGCACATAACAATCAAACGGAAAAATTACAATACAGTCAATAAAACAGAAAGAGATAAATTATTGTTCTTAGTTGCAAGTTCATCAGTTCGATCTAATACTTCACACCATATATCAAATGGCATCAAGAATGAAAAAGAATGCCCAAAATGGACCACAATTGAGCTCAACATTCCCACTGCTAAGCAAGGAAGTTGTTAAATGAGTTTTTTGCCCCCATTTTACAGCCACAGTTGTTAAGCTGCTTTTTAAATCGTTAAGTGAATCTGGCTTTCTGAGTTGGCTTTGGTTGTAGGAAGGCCAGCTGGGAAGGTTATAAACCAAGGGACTTCAAACTTGGCAAGTTGAAGACTTGTGGACTTCAACCCCCAGAATTCCTGAGCTAACATGACTGGAGGAAGAATTCTGGGAGTTGAAGTCCGCAAGACTTAAAGCTATCAAGTTTGAAGACCCCTGTTATAAATGGTGATCATGTGACCCTGGGACATTGCAACTGTCATAAATACAGGCCAGTTGCCAAGTACCCCAATTTTGATCACATAACCAGGCGGAGGCAGCAACTGTCATAAGTGTCAAAAATGGTCATAAGTTACTTTCTTCGGTGTCGAAACTTTGAACAGTCACTAAACCAACAGTTGTAAGTTGAGAACTTTCTGTATTTAGCAATAAGGAAGAAGTATCGGATTTTCACCTGGAGTCCTTTGGCCCACTACTCACAATTTTCACTAAGTCCCCAATGTTTAATGTAATATGGAATTCAACTGAGGATTAAAACAAGGGGTGGGGGAGAAACAAAGGCCATATAGAAAGATAGAAATGTACCCAGTAATATATTAGCTTACTCCAGATAAATTTCATTAATGAACTGCAAAATTGATCTTGTTGGGACTAATTAAACTCAATGCTTGTTTCAGAGGAGCAAACCCTCTACTGCATTTTGAAGGAATCTTTAACTTCTAACTCAAGACTCTCAGGGAATAGTAATAAAATAGTCAGAATCTTAAAATCATGTACTCAACAACATTTTAAACCACCAGAGATAAATATCGTAAAGCACATCTTACAAAGATAGGAATATTCTTAATTTCAGAATCTCACTGAGTGCCAGCCAAGACAGGTTGAAAAAGAACGCAGAATAGAGAATAGTTAGGTTGGAAGGGACCTTGAAGGTCTTCTAGTCCAACCCCTCTGTCCAATTTACAGCAGCTTGCAACCCCAGAAAATGAACAGGAGGACAAACAGGAACAGAGTTTCACAAGGAAAGAGCATGCCAGCTCAAAACTCTAAAAATATAAACCAGTGATTATATGTATGTTATGTAATTCCTAAAAGTTATGTTTAAAAAAACCCTGCCTGTTGCCAACAATAACTGGCGTAAAGATAGTGAGATAGGTGCTTTGAGTAATTGCGTAGTATCAACAGACTATTTTGAGTTTATGCTCAGCGAAACAAGCTCAGTTAACAAACTGATTCCTTTGAATCAAGGAGGCTAACCTGAAGATGTTTAGAGAGTCAGAGAGAGAGATATAGATGAAATGTGACAATCAGAGGTGGTCTTCAGCAGGTTCTGACCAGTTCTGGAGAACCGGTAGTGGAAATTTTGAGTAGTTTGGAGAACCAGCAAATACCACCTCTGATTGGAGATTTTACAGTATCCCTCCCCTGCCCTGCCCACAGAACCGGTAGTGAAAAAATTTGAATCCCATTGCTTATGTTGTATCTTTCATTAGCTTCAGGTAGACCGAGAGAAGGTTATCTGAAAGCAATTGATAATTTAAGACATTGTACATTATATGGGTCATTGTTTCTCAACCTCAGCAATTTAAAAAAATGTGCTTTAACACCCAGAATTCCCCAGAGAACAAGTCTGAGTTTGATTTCTAGGATGCATTCACTTGGTCAAATATGGAAGTGGCTACCTCTGCCTAGGTACTCGCAATCTCCCATCCAAATACTAACCCAGAGGTGGTATTCAGCAGGTTCTGACCAGTTCTGGAGAACCCATAGCAGAACTTTGGAGTAGTTCAGAGAACCGGCAAATCCCACCTCTGACTCTGACTGGCCCCGCCCCCGTCTATTCTCTGCCTCCCCTTGAGTCTCAGCTGATCATCTGGGTCTTCTTTGGTTGCCTTGCGCAGGAGAATGGAGCTGGAAAGCAGGTTAGTGAGGTGGGGAGGGAATGGGGATTTTGCAGTATCCTTCCTCTGCCACGCCCACCAAGCCACACCATGCACACCAAGCCACGCCCACAGAACCGGTAGTAAAAAAAATTTGAATCACACCACTGATTACAACATCTTCCAGGTTGATGGGCCCTTTGCTATCAGGGGGAATTGGGGTCTGGAAAGAAAAGGACATCATCATGCCCAGGATAAGAGAGAAGTTCCTGCAGGAAAGAAGCCACCCACATTCTCTCATTCTGAAGACTCTTCTCCAGAGGGGGAGAAATTTTGATTGTGTACAATCTAATCAAATGTGGCAAGAAAAGTCAAAAAGTGGGGCAAAACTCACTTAACAAATGCCTCGGGAAGAGAAATCTGGGGCTCAATTGTAATGGTAAGTCAAGGACTATCTGTGTAGTCTGACTGGGAAATAAGTGCTCTTAGATCAAGGGTGTCAAACTCAAGGCTGGATTCGGCCCATGGGGTGCTTAGATCTGGCCCACAGGGACGCCATGGAAACAGCAAAGGACCGGCCTGTGGTGCCTCTGCCAGCGTGTGGCCCTCCTGAGCTCTGTTTTCACTGGCAGAGGGTTGCAGGAGGCCATCGTAGCAAAAAATAGAGCTCAGGAGCCCATTTTCACTGGCAGAGCACTCGGTCCACCACAGGTGCCCCGACATGAGTGACGTCAAGCTGGGCCATCGCACTCTGGCCCTGCACCCCCCTGGTCCCCCGAGGTCAAACACAACCCTGATGCGGCCCTCAATGAAATCGAGTTTGACACCCCTGTCTAGGATGGTGGGCTGAAGGTTCCATAGAACTTGTTAGGGATGTCTTGCTGATCCAAAAATAAATATTGGAACTGAGACACCCAAACAGAAAAGGTGGCTTGTCCTGGATGAAAAAATTTGGATACAGTATACAATTAGAAGATTGCGAAAATTATGGATGAAAAATTACAAATTAACAATGGCAGCCTCATGCAAAGAACATTTGTACAAAATGTTTTATTGCTGGCAGGTACCTTCTTTCACATGTGGTGGACCTGCCCAAAAGCAAAGAAATTTTGGAATAAAAGATCTGGTTACAGGAAATAACAGGCTTAAAGATAGTACCCAAACCCAAAACATTTCTACCAGTGATAACTAGAGGTGAATATTCTAAAGATATTGAATACTTAATAACACATATATTAACAGTGGCTAGGATAATATATGCTCAAAATTGGAAATTAGATGGTAGCCCCACAGACGATATGATCATAAAGAAAGTAATGGACTGCGCAGAAATGAACAAGCTTACAATGGAAGTGCAGGAGAGAGAAGAAAAAGAATGCTATACAGTCTGGGAAAAACTGTATGTCTGGTTAGACAATGGAAAGAAAAGATAACATAAAAGTGTAATAATGTAATTGTAAATTTTATATGTGTGTGTGTACAGAAAAATGGAATAACCGATGCCACAAACAACTGCAAAAAATGTATATAGAATTCGTTTTATATAGAATGCGATCAAAATGGAACCTCCATGTGCGTGTCGGGGCAGAGCATCAACCTTGATGTTGGAAGTTTCCTCTTCTCTGTGATTCCTATGGCTTGATAGAGCCCCAAAAGGTGAAAACTCAGTAAAATTTATTTTAAAAAAAGAAAGAAAGAAAAGGTGGCTTGTAAGAAGTGGCCATAAGGTTAGCGTGACCCTTGAGTTGCAAACACCAGGCAGTCAAAAATGAGGAGACCCCCTTGGCTCCTCCATAGTGGCAGATACATGCAACTTTTTTCTTTTTTTCATAGCAGGCCTAGAGAAGAGAGAGAGAGATTTGAATGGAATGTGGAGAGGTAGCTTCCTGGCTGACCTTGCAGCTCAATAAATGTGCCATCGGAGTTCAGAGGGACGTGTTACTTGAAACTCCAGCAGCCTGGAGGAAGAAAAATCCTTCTTGATGTGGCTTCAGCAATGCACCTAGACGCAAGCTGGAATCTTGAGCGTTTTATTACGGTATCCAGCCAGTGCCTTCTGAGTGTCTCCTCCTCTTTCGCGGTAGCAAAGTCACCTCTTTATCTTATCTCATCACCAAAAACATCATCTCGAGATCACCTTCTGTCTGCGAGCTATGCAAGTCAGCCTTTAACCCGCCCACCCCTGCTTCTAAGCCGCTTGACAATAATTCCACGGCTTATATTGCTTTCTGCTAATTTACAGCTTCAAAGCAATGTCAGAGTAGAACTTGGGAGTGCTTTCGCATGATGGATCGTTTCATTGCCCCGACTTGCTGGCAATTGGGGTGCCGGATGGCATGTGGCAGAAACCTAAATGCTGCTGTGCATTCTGAGACACCTCTGTGGAATTTGGGGATTGCAAATCATTTGGCACTGGCACACATTGGCAAACTGGAAAAAACAAGGCCTGTTGTCTTTTGGCTTGCAATATAATTTGCCTTTGGTTTCATCTAAAAAGGCCCTTTATCGCGTCTCATCCCAAAATTGATATTATTCTCATGCAGCCCCTGTTCACTTCTGCTGTGATTTTCCCCTCAGTGCAATTTCCCAGCAATTTTGGGTATTATTTCTAGATGGGGTGGGGATTACATGGCTAGGTTCAGAGCAATGCCAAGACCTAAAATTGTTGCTCCGATTCATATATTAGGGCAGGGGCCTTCAAACTTGACAGCTTTAAGACTTGTGGACTTCAACTCCCAGAATTCCTCCTCCAGTCATGTTAGCTCAGGAATTCTGGGAGTTGAAGTTCACGAGTCTCAAACTTGCCAAGTTTGAAGACCCTTGTCTTAGGGCATTAGTCAAGATTTGTCTGTACCAAAATGTGGATCGGTTTGATTCCTCTAAAAGTTCCAGTCACATTTGATTATTCTTAGCTAAAGGGGTGAGTTGTCTAATGTGGTAGCAGGGATCTTCCTAATGAAGGACGTGTCTCTAAAACAAGGGTCTTCAAATTTGGCAAGTTTAAGACTTGTGGACTTCAACTCCCAGAATTCCTGAGCTAACATGACTGGAGGAAGAATTCTGGGAGTTGAAGTCCACAAGTCTTAAAGCTGTCAAGTTTGAAGGCGCCTGCTCTAAAACACGGCCAATTTGATCCAACTCTTCCTGATCCCATGTTCTTTGAGTGATAGAACCTCAACTTCCAGAACTTCCAGGCTACTAAACGGCCACAATGGGATCCTGGAGATTGTAGCTCAATCCATAGGACACTTAGCTACCTGGGATTTAACCATTTCTTTCGGACAAAGCATGGGACATTTTGCAGAGCACACTCCTCCCTTTGGATGGCAGCCATATTTGAAAGACCTCCTTATTTTTTTTAAAAAAGGATTCAATTGACCAGAGGAACAGTGGAAATGAGACCAAAGCCTTATTGCTGGCCTCTAATATGGAACATCATCATGCACTGAATGAGTTTTGTGGTGGATCAGAATCTGCTTGAGAAAACTGTCAGGACTGCAATGGTCAGCCCAGCTTTTTCAGATTATTAAAGACAGAGATGCATGTAAAAAGGGGCAGGTGTTGGATTATAGTTGTAGTTATCAACTTGACTTTTTTACCCCTCCTATGGATACCTCTACCAGATCTCATTCCACTCCTTGATTTATCTTCAGAATATAGCATTTAGACTTATATACCGCTTCCAAGTGCTTTACAGTCCACTCTAAGCGATTTGCAGAGTCAGCCTATTGCCTCCAAGAATCTGGGTCCTCATTTCACCGACCTCGGAAGGAGGGAAGGTTGAGTCAACCTGGAGCCGGTGAGGATTGAACCCTGGTAGTCAACAGAATTAGCCTGCAATACTGCATTCCAACCACTGCACCACCACAAATAAGGCTGCTCATATGCCTTTTTCTCACTGAACATTCATCAGCTGGGAATTCATGAAACATACCCAGGACAATAGAAGAGAATATCTGTAACTCAGAGTTGAATTGATGATGTTACCTAGTTAGGTAATGAAACATCTGCAAGAAAGCCATCAAACTCAGAGAGCACCAAGGACCCCACACCAGGACAAATTTAGAGGTTTCCTGAGACCGTAATTAAGCGCACCCTTAGTCCAAACAACTCTTGTTTTATTTCAATGCTGGGAATTATGCTCATTCCCAGCCTGTAATGAGTCCCAAACAGTCCCTCGAGATAAGCACCCACCTTTATCTCCTTTGAATTGCTGCCAACAACTAGAGTGCCAAATGAACAATAAAAAACCAACCGAAGTACACAGTCCACACAGAGCTTCAAGGATTAATCTGCATAGAATGAATGACTTTGCTTCCTGCAAAGGTTTCTCTACCTTTGCACTAACTTTATACCGTATGGGAGGGGCAATCACCTCCAAGCTTTACTCCTGTGTCGCCCCTTTTGTCTTAGCTGGTCTTGCCTTCTGGCAGCTCTGCGCACACGCACAGTGGGAACAGGCTCCCCTTGTTCCTCTGCCTCTCTGCTGCCAGATTCTGGAGGCTCCGGAGTCAGCACAATACTCCCAAGATGGTCCTGGCCCCATCTCTGTATTGGACGCAGGACCCTCATCCGAGTCCTCCCCAGACTCCCGGACTGGTCCCTGTTCTTCCCCACTATCCGATTCTGCTGCTGTCTGCACAGGCTGCCGGCAAACCACAACAAGAGTCTTGACGCATCTTATGTGCACACAAGATTATTTGAAAGACCTTACAGGGGGTGAACGTGGCCCACATATCACTCAACTGAATTCTTTGGTTCAGTTGTGTGCTAGAAGAGTCATATCACGGGTTTGCTGAAACTGATTCCAACCAGGATGGCCCTTGGAAGCAAATCTTCTGAAGTTCAAACACATTAACAATAAACTTGCTTTTTACTGGTCCTTGTGATGTTGCTTTGAAATAAACATATAATATTCCATATGTTTATGTTTAACACATAGCATTATGAGGGCTATTTGCCACGAAGCTTAAAAAAAAGTAGAGGTGGAAGCTGTGATCATGTGGTTGTAGCCTCCATTTTGAATTATTGGACATTTTTCCCCTCCCTGTGCCCCTGGAATTAACACTATTCCATGTTTTATTTTAGAGCCGTGTTTTTCAAACTTAACTTAACAGTTCCCAGAATTCTCCAGCCAGCACATTGAAAGCCACGTATCTTCTAGTCAAATTTGAGAAATGCCGATTTAGACTTTGATTTTACACTGCAACATTATACTTGGCTGGAATACAGTACTATATCAGCTGCTGTTTTGTAACAACATTATAAAATAATTGCTAATTTAATTATAAGTACACTAGCTCGATACCCGTGCTTCACTATGAAACTATGTGGTCAGGCTTAGTTTTTGGGGAGGAAAATAAGGGGGGGAAATTCTGCCTCTGCCTACCAGCATCCATCAGTATTCATCTGGCTAACATCCTGTCAGTGTGTAAGAGAGTTGAGGGCTGTTTGGAAACTGAAAGAGTATTTGCTTTGTGAGCAAGAAGGAGACAGCAAGGAGCCTGGGCGTGGCTTAGCTCAACTGTTCTATACTAAAGCTGCTTGGTGCTGTGAAACTGAAACTGAAAAAAACTCCTCTGCTTGTGTTTTGCATTTGGAACAGATTTCTTTTCAGGTGGGAAAGGGGAGTAGAACTCCTTAGCATCAGAGCGTGTTAACAATAATAGCATAGGAAATACTAATGCTCTGATGGTCATTTTGAAAAATCCTTTCTTAGTGAGCACCTAGAAGCCAAGAGGAACATACATGCCAAATTTCAAGTTTGTAGGCTTTACGGTTCTGGAGATTTTGTGATGATGCATGAGTGGTATTTCGCTTTTATAGATAGAGATTAATAAAAATATCCCTCTGTATTTTTTTGTTGAAAAGTGCTTTCTTGCTCAAAGTTTTCCTGCAGAAAAACATTTTATTACTCATCAACAATAAAATACTTATAGGGACCAATATTCACAGCCTGGCCTTAATGTGAATCAGCTTCAGTACAATTCAAAATATGCTTTCTTAGTACTCAGAAAGTAATACAGCATGCTTCTGCCTTACATTATAAAATTATCCAGATTGTCCTCTTTTCTGTCTCTCTCTCCAATTATTTCCGGCTTCCTTAACATTCTCAATGTTTTTATTAGATTGAAAAGATATCCGCAAGGTAGCTTTCCCATAATAGAAACAAATATATTTTGCAATAAATAAGCATAACGTTAACTTGACATTAATGGTATTTATCCAGTTAAATACCAGTGCCAATACTACGTAATCTGAAACAAAGGAACGGACAAATCCCAGCATGAATAATAATTTTAAAGGTAAAATCATTTCTCATTTATCAAAATTGTCAAACTTGATTTAAGATCTCTCTTCCTCCTTCTCTTCAATAAATGGAGCCATAGAGTAAGGATATTAAAACTACTGCAGAGATAGTTATCAACTTATGACGAGTCTATTAGCAACAGTTCAAAGTTACGGCCTACCTGAAAAAGGTCGTACCAGATCCAAAATTCTGATGCCTGCATTTCATGTGATTGGCAACAAGCAGTTTTCCAGTATTTGAGGGGCTGCCACAAAGATGAGGAAGGGAAACTATTGTCCAAAGGACCAGAAGGCAAGGCAAGAAATGATGGAGGGAAACTAGTCAAGGAAAGGAGACACCTAGAACTAAGGAGAAATTTCCTAACAATGAGAACAATCAACCAGTGGAAGGGCTTGCCTTTGGAAGTTATAGGTGCCCCATCACTGGAGGCTTTCAGGAATAGACTGGACAGCTATTTGTTTGAAATGGTAAAAACTCTCCTGCTTGAGCAGGGGGTTGGACTAGATGACCTCCAAGGTCCCTTCCAACTATGTTGTTCTATGTTCTATGGTTGCATTTATGGCTATTGGCATTATCTCATGATCACATGTCCGTGTTTTACAACAGTTTTGCCAAACTTCGGTTTTCGGCAAAACCACTCCATAGCAAAACAATGGGTTCACTGAATGACTACCACAAAACAGTCCTAAAATTGGTTTTTAATTTTACAACAATTATGACAATAACCATAATGGGCAGGGTCAATTAAGATCGTAACTAGAGGACATACCTATATGCCTACCTACTATATATACGACAAATAACTTCCATGCAAGTATAGAAAAAGAATGTTATGTTATTGTGCAATTCTCTGTCCTGAAGTTTTCAGGGTTTTTTTCTTTTTAAAAGCAAGGGTTCTAGCCATTCAGAGTATTAAAAACAGACAATGAAAAGGTACAAGTAGGCATGAATCCAGATGCAAAGCAATCCCACAAGTTCAAATCTTTTCAACGCAAAATGGACAGGGGAATGTGTAGCCACCATATTCCAAAAGGTATTTAATCTCACTCTTTTTTTGCCACTTCCCTATTTGGGGTGCAGGTAACCTCAATCCTTGACGAGGTCATGAAGGTCACAAACTATGTTTTATTACAGGCTATTGTTGTGAAGGATGGGGGCAACTGAACGAATGCTTAAAATGTACAAACAACACCTACTGAAATGCAGGGTTGAAGATTTCCAATAATTGGATTTGTGGACTCATTACCATTAATAAAAAGTTCCTCATTATCTATTCTAAATAGTACAGTAAAGATGCAAGGTATGAATAATATACAAATAATGGCCAAAAAACCCCACACCCAACCCTCTTAAATGTTTTCTCATTTATCACCATTGAAGTAGAAGATGGAATGTGATTTCTGACACCACCAGGTTTGGAAAATAATTTTGAGCAGATGCAAATGGATAGCAATAGCCCTCATATTAGCAATAGCAATTAGCACTTAGACTTATATACTGCTTTATAGTGCTTTACAGACCTCTCTAAGCGGTTCACAGAGTCAGCCTTTTGCCCCCAACAATCTGGGTCCTCATTTTACCCACCTCAGCAGGGTGGAAGGCTGAGTCAATCTTGAGCCTGGTGGGATTTGAACTGCCAAATTGCAGGCAGCTGGCAATCAGCAGGAGAAGTTTGAAGTACTGCACTCTAACCACTGTACCACCGAGGCTGATTCATATTGTTTCTTGTATCTGATTACCACCATCATCTACAAGTAGTTCCTATTATTCCAAATAGCCTTACCCTAACCAAAAGGTGTTGATAGCTATTGTATGGAGATGAGGTGGGCATTGTTTCTTCCTTAATATTATATCTGATGTGTTTCAGCCAGGGAAGAAACAATACTCCAATTAAGGAACTATCAAAAAAAAGTAATCCACCCCAACCAAGATTGGACCCCACTCTCCCCTGCACTGATGAAGTTCCCTAGTCTGATAACCAGATGTTTGGAAGAAGCCAACCAAGCTCAGACAACATCAAGAACCCAACAGTTCAACCTTCATCAATTCCCACAGAGGTGTGGGTGAGAGTCAAGATACAATTAGCAAATGCACTTAGATTTATATACCGCTTCATAGTGCTTTACAGACCTCTCTAAGCGGTTTACAGAGGCAGCATATTGCCCCCAACAATCTGGGTCCTCATTTTACCAACCTCAGAAGGATAGAAAGCTGAGTCAACCTTGAGCCGGTGAGATTTGAACTGCTGGCAGTTGGCAGTCAGCAGAATTAAATCTGCAATACCGCATTCTAACCACTGTGCCACCAACATTCTTGGATGCAGCTGCAACCATGTAATCAAGCCCTCCCCCCCTTTTCTGCATGTATCACACATGCATCGCACATAAGAAGGGGCAGGGGTGCAATTGTTCAGTTGTGGCCAACATTTAACTCTCTTGATTCTTTCCCACAAAGGCCCCTGTACATAGGCAGAAGAAATTTTACAGAAATGTTAAAGAACAGATTCGAGAGCAGATTGTGTGTGTGTGTGTGTGTGTGTGTGTGTGTGTGTGTATGTGTGTGTACTATTACAGTTTTCAACTAGCTAAAATAGTGCATCATAGGGAATAAATTTTTGAATCAAGTTGTCTCAAATGGGTTAACTTATGTGTCCAAAATCTGGGATCCATTACACCCCATACTGAAATTTCAAGGATTTTCAGACCAGTTGTATTAGCTGGCTGGGCAGCTGCACTTAAGCAACCATGATTTCTAATGCTTCCTGCCAGCTTCCACAATTGATGTCAATGGAGAAGCCTACAGGAAGTCAGAAATTGCTCCGAGGCCCACTGCATTTTTGCCCGCCTGTGATCATGCTGCTTCTCTGGTTAGGTAAGGAAATATCTCTGAAATGATATGTGCTATTTTTGTCTTACAGCTTTCATTATTCTGCTACAGAATAATAATGGGGAAAAAATTAAAGGTTTTTGCAGTGGCGCAAAGAAGAAGAATTGATAAGGGTGATGCCTAGCTTCTCAACCTTGAATATGAGATGGTTACATCCGAGAACTTTGTTGAGATGTAACTCATAGCCATCAATCCCTAATTTTGTAAAACTGTCCTAACTAAGCATGCATATATTGCACTGGATCCAGAAATCATCTCTACTTATATGTAAGGCAGGACTAGAGAATGTAATCTTTGTTCTTCTTATGATGTTGTCCCACTCTCATCTTCAGAGGTGTCAACAGGGTATGGTAATGATGGCAACTTTTTAAAGAATAGAATAGAACTTCCAGTGTTGGAACATTTACAACTTCTGGAGGAAATTGTTCCACTGATTAATTGTTCTAACTGTCAGGAAATGTCTCCTTAGTTCTAGGTTGCTTCTCTCCTTGATTAGTTACCACCCATTGCTTCTTGGCCTGCCCTCAGATCCTTTGGAGAATAGATTGACTCCTTTTTCTTTGTGGCAGCCTCTGAGATATTGGAAGACTGCTACCATGTCTCCCCTGGTCTTTCTCTTCACTAGACTAGCCATGCCCAGTTCCAGCAACCATTCTTCATATGTTTTAGCCTCCAGCCCCCTTAATCATCTTGTTTGCTCCTCTCTGCATTCTTTCTAGAGTCACAACATCTTTTTTACACTGTGATGACCAAAACTGGATGCAGTATTCCAAGTATGGCCTTACCAAGGCATTATAAAATGATATTATCACTTCACGTGATCTTAATTCTGTCCCTCTATTTATGCAGCCTAGAACTGTGTTGGCTTTTTTGGCAACTGCAACACACTGCTGGCTCATATTTAAATGATTGTCCACTAGGACTCTGAGTTCCCTCTCACAGTTACTACTATTGAGTGGGATAATGAGTTGTATGTGTACATTAAAAAAAAGCAGCGATTTGGTCACACCATTCTAGCTACCTTCTTGATTATCTGACCACATCCTATGGGCACCCTATCCTTTCCCATGATCCTGGTTGTTTATGTTGGTTCATAAATACAAATTCAACATGTAGAACAGCCCAGGGCACATATTCTGGAAAGAAAGAGAAATTCTCTAGTGATGGGTTCAGAGGTTGGTAGTCAGCAGGTTCTGACCAATTCTGGAGAACCGGTAGAGGAAATTTTGAGCAGTTCAGAGAACCGGCCAATACCACCTCTGACTGGCCTCACCCATATCTCTTCTCTGCCTCCCATTGAGTCCCAGCTGATCGGCTGGGTCTTATTTCATTGCCCTGCACAGGAGAATGGAGCTGGAAAGCAGGTTAGTGGGGTGGGGAGGGAATGTGGATTTTGCAGTATCCTTTTTCTGCCATGCCCACCAAGCCACGCCCACATTATTGTTAGTAAAAAAAATTGAATCCCATCACTGGATGGTTCCAGCACAAGCCTAAAAGCTTGGAAGAATAAACCTTTGGTCCTGGTGGCAGACTGGATTCTGCAATGAGTCATAAAGCTCAAATGGGTGCAACTATGGGTCAAGTCATGCAAGAAAAGCAATTTGCAGACTCTCTGAGCAGGGGAAGGAGTGTTCCACATTGCAGTAACCCCAGCAAGAGCAGAGACAGCCCCAAGGCCACATGTGGAGCCTGTAATGCTCAACAAGGATCTCACTCATATGCAGAATCCGCCCCACTAAAATGAATAACAAATGTTGGTCAATTCACTGGTTTCATTTGAGCTAATCTAAGTGTGAATAAGTTTAGATTTGACTTGTGGCATTGCTTCTAAAATTAATATCCCTCAAAGCTCCTACCAAAAAAATTCACCTGAATAAAAAAAATTAAGTGGAGGAGGAAGAAGAGAAAGAAAAAGAGAAAAGGAGGAGGAAGAGGAAGAAAGAGAGGGAGAGAGAGAGAGAGAGAAGAGGAGGCAGAGGAGAAGGAAGAAGAAGCGGAAAAGGAAGAGGGAGGGAAGGAGGAAGGAAGGAAGGAAGGAAGGAAGGAAGGAAGGAAGGAAGGAAGGAAGGAAGGAAGGAAGGAAGGAAGGAAGGAAGGAAGGCAGGCAGGCAGAGGACAAATAATACTGTGATTTAAAAAAAACTAGTAGAAAGAAAGGCAGAAGACAAAATTGCCAAATATGGAGCATTACTTTACACAGAACCTTACCTACTCGAAGCTCTTGACCAAAGACGGTTTTTTCTCCCAGTGCTGAGCAGTTCCACCTGCCATATCGGAACTGGTACTGACATTCATTGATTCCCATCTGGGCCCCTTCTCCAATAACTATGATGGCATCGGGGCGGGTCTGGCAAATCGCTCGCTGCCGTGGGGCCAAGCCTGGAATCTTGTTGCAGATGATGTTCGCTCCCAAAGCCACCACCGATGACAACGCTCTGAAGAAAAGCAGAAAAGCAGCGTGAGAATTGAGGGAAGCCATTCATTCTATATTCTTTGCTAGAGCAGCTGGCTGCAGAAGGCAATTGTCTACAGAAGGAGGGAAAGGACTGTAAAATGGCTCCTATAATTATACTCACTTATCTCAACCTCTTTGTTCTGGCAGTTGAGCTGGAAGCCTTGTGTGACTTTTGGTAACGCCTGGTTCTCTTGGACCAGACTTAACACGTGTGCCATCTGCCTCACAAAATGTTGGCACCTTCAGGCTCAGTCGCCCATAAAATGAGGAAGTGAGGAGATACGAGAAGCTGATATTAAACTTTGATTTGGATTTTTGGAAACGGGCGCAGCTGAAATTCGCATTGAGTATAGAAAGGTTTGGCTCAGCCTGGCTGCAGAAAGCAGGACGACTGCAGTTCGTCCCTTCTAATTTTAAACCACAGCAGAAAAAAAAAAGAGAGAGAGAGCAGGGAATGGCTTTATTTGACCAACATTCATGCTCATTATTATAAACACGAAGTGGTGAATGATTAATAGGAGCTTGTAAGCATAAATTTCAGAGTCAAATTCTTCAGACCTGGAAAATGGTTTGCAAGCAGTCCAGAAAAGCATCTCAAATGTTTAGTCAAAGAAGCATTTTCGGTAATTGCAACAGACACATTTATAATTTTCATTAAACCCTTTGCATACTGTGGTACATTGTCTCAGGCATGAACGGATCCAAAACGGCATTCAGATTCTTGGCTCCCAGTGGGATCTCTCCTCAGTTCATTTACCTTCCATTTATAAGGTTGTGGGTATGAATCCCACAATGCTGCTGGCAAAGGGGGAAGCTAATTCTTGGAAACGAGATGCTGGGCTAGCAGGACTCTTCTGCTGATTAAGCAAGGCTATAGTTTGGTTCCTCTGTGATGAAACAGGCTTTTGTGTCATCCTAGCCAGGTCTTGAGTCAGCAAAAACACAACGCAGAGAAGAAAGGGGACATAGCTGATATGGCGGATATAAAGGATCAAGAAGATTGTGGGGGTGTCCATAGAAGAGTTACAGCAGGGGTGTATCAAACTCGATTTCATTGAGGGCCACATCAGGGTAGTGTTTGACCTTGAGGGGCCGGGGTGGGCGTGGCCAGGTGGGCGTGGCCAGCTCAACGTCACTTGTGTCGTGGGCACCTGTGGTGGCCTGAGCGCTCTGCCAGGGAAAAAGGGCTCCCAAACTCCATTTTCGGCTGCAACAGCCTCCTGCAACCCCCTGCCAACGAAAACGGAGCCCCTCCACCGAGCTCCATTTTTGCTGGAAGAGGCACCGCAGGCCGGTCCTTCACTGTTTCCAGGGTGGCTTTTCAGGCCAGATCTAAGCACCCTGTGGGCTGGATTCAGCCCACTGGCCTTGAGTTTGACACCCCTGAGTTACAGACCATCACGAGGGACAGTGACGATACTATCCCAGGAGTTTAAGCCTCAAGCCTCAGGATTTTGCTGATTTTGCAAAAGTTCCAGCCCTTAGAAGTATTTCAGATGAATCCCTGTTGAAGTGACGGTAGACTTAGAACCAGAGAAATAAGGCCAAACAGAAGGATTGTCACTAAGCTGGGAATTTTATCACCATCAAGCAGATAGGAAGGTCTGCAAGAACTTGTTTCATGTTGACTATCTTTTGGTTTTTCATAACAGAATGTCTCTCTTCCCTAAGATTACGCTGTCTTATGTCTCCCTCCCACCCAGCCTCCCAACCTCTAAAGCACATCCAGTTCTCACCTTCCTACCTGATGTCAGTGATTAGCCGAGAATAAATGTTTGCGACTTCTTTATGCAAGCGGAGCAAATGCCAAAACATCACAGCTCTGCCCAAAACACAACTGCACTGCCTTTCTTAAGGGCGAATGGAGTGCAAACATAATATTTGCTGATGAACTCTCTTAATAAGATATGCCAATGGAGAACCCTTTCAAGATGGCTCACGTACAAAACCACGATGGAATGCAGCGATTCAGGCAAGGCACGGCCTTGAAAGAGCTGCTGGAGGGAAGGCAGCTATCAATTAGAACAGAACTTGCTGTGTACAGCAAGTATCTGAAGCATGTCTAGGAGCCTCAGAATGCAAGGAACAGAGCCACATTCCTCCACCCACTCTCCTTGGAACAACCAGGTACCTACTTCTTAGTCAGTGTCCCTGGTTCAGATTATGGTCTCCAGGTACAATTCCAGAGCTGATTTTCACTGTTAAGGTCCCTCGTGTTCTAAAGAGCAGGCACAGAAGAACTTCATGGTTAAGCAGCAGCTTGTAGAGCGAGGTCTTAGCTGGTCTCCAAAAGCTGAGCAAGATCAGATATAGTTAGAGCAGGGCTGTCAAACTCGATTTCATTGAGGGCCACGTCAGGGTTGTGTTTGACCTCGGGGGGGGGGAGCATGAGGAAGGGGGCCGTGGTCAAGGGTGGAGGTGGTCAGCTTGACATCACTCGGGTCAGGGATGCCTGTGGTGGCCCGAGCACTCCGCCAGCGAAAACGGGCTCCCAACAGGGGTGGGCTGCTGGGGGTTCGAGAGATCCTTTAGCTAAGATTCTGCAGTTCAGAGAACCCCCAAATCCCACTCCTGGCTGGTCCTGCCCTCCCCTCCCCTCCCAGGAGTCTCCACGTGGCCTGTTTTGGATACAGCTAAGTGCACGGTGCCTGCACAGGCTCAGGGAGGGCGAAAGAAGGACCTCCTGGAAGGCCGGAAATGAGCCTATTTCTGGCTTCCAGAGAGCCTCCGGAGTCCGGGGGGCTGTTTTTGCCCTCCCAGAGGCTCGAGGAAAGCCTCCAGAGTCCGGGGAGGGCAAAAACCGCCCCTCCCCGCTGTGGTGCAGGAGGCTGCCTAGGCCACGTCCACTATGGCCATGCCTACCCAGCAACTGGGCAGAGAACCCGTTGCTTAAATTTTAGAAGCCCACCCCTGACTCCTGAGCTCAGTTTTCGGCTGCAATGGCCTCCTCCAACCCTCTGCCAGTAAAAATTGAGCTCGTGAGAGCTGCATGCAGCCCTCCTGAGCTCCGTTTTTACCGGCAGAGGCCCACAAGTCGGTTTTTCACTGTTTCCAGGGTGGCTCCACAGGCCAGATCTAAGCACTCTGCTGGATACTTCCGGGTTAGAGTTTACAGGAAAAAGATCAGGAAAAACCAAGACTACAACTCTGACCAAGAAGTCACAGCTCAGAAAAAGGTTATGGCAAACCACTTCCATATTCTCACCAAGAAGACTACCTAGACGTGTCCCTGGAATCATCAGGACCTCAAAAAGGATTCGCTCCGGTCTAAGAATGATCTGTCTACTTGCTTAAGTCACCAGTTATTTTATCATTGATACTGGATTGGTTTTCTTACCTTGTCATTCTGGTAAAAAAAAGAAAATAACTACTTGCCCTTAACAGAAAATAATAATTTAATCTACTCTGTGCCAGACAGGCCACAGTTAAATGTGTTATTCAGATAGCCTTGACTTAGAATATATAGATCAACAGGATCACATCCAGAGAAAACATTGGGCGGCCTTCACAAGAGCCACCCTATGTTAAATGGATTGCAAAGATCAGTCTGAGAAGTGGTAGCGGTAGGATCATCAAGGAGAGATCACAATTAGTTTGAGAGCCAAAGCTAGAAAGAAGACTCCCTTGGAGATCCCTAAAGACATACCACCAATTTATCTTTGATGGGAGATGCTACATCTCATATGTAAAACACCTGACAGGTAAACAGTAGAAGGTTTCTGTGCCAAGAATTTCCAGTTCATGCCTGAACCTATCCGGATGTACATTTTAACATTGGCCACTTTGTGCTTCCAACAAGGAATACTGGCTTACATGTTGTTACCTACAACTAGCCAATAAAAAGACCAAGACCTGGCCAAAGCAAACAGTATTTTCTGCAGGGATACTCAGTGTCCCTGTAGATAATGGGAAGAATTGTTTTAATGGGCCAAGGAACCAATAAAAGAAATATCAAGGGGAAAAAAATAAAAATACGTAGATGTGCACTTGTCCTTCCATCAGCTTTCTTGTTGGCCTTATCAATATTTTATAGCCTATGTCAATTCTTCAGACGAATTCCTGATCAGATAGTTCTTCATCTCCCTCCTGTTACAGTCACCACTGAGCAGAGCATCAAAGCTGAAATCCCATCGTTTTGACCAATGAATGAAGCCCAGATGTTTGGAGTCGGGGGGAAGGGTAAAGTGGATGAACGTGAAAGTGTGGATAGAGATCTCAGGACCCGGGCCGCATGATTTACCTACTTGCATCAAAAATCAGGACGCAAAATGCATAATGAGCCATGGTGGCGCAGTGGTTAGAATGCAGATTAATTCTACCAACTGTCAGCTGTTCAATTCTCACCAGACTCAAGGTTGACTCAGCCTTCCATCCTTCCGAGGTTGGTAAAATGAGGACCCAGATAGTTGGGGGCAAGAGGCTGACTCTGTAAACCGTGAAGTGGTGTATAAGTCTAAGTACTATTGCTATGCAGGTATGAAAAGCTGGAGATTGCACTGATTTTGTATTTTGTCATTTTTATATCACTGTGGTTTAAAGCAGATAGGCATGATGGAGGAGGAGGAGGAGGAGGAGGAGGAGGAGGAGGAGGAGGAGGAGGAGGAGGAGGAGGAGGAGGAGAAAGTATTTTCCTCAGGGTGACTATCACAAATGTAAGACTTATCAGATCAAACCAGTAATAACAGGCTAGTCTTGTGTAGGAAGGGATGAAAGCTTCATAATTTGTTGACCACATTCTTTACACAAGGAAGATCCTGAGTTCAACCTCAAGCATAATTGCTTAACGGGATCTCAGGTTGGGATACTGGAGAAGTACCAGCCACAGCTTCAAAGGTTACTAGAGTGGAATTCTGTCTCAGTGACCACAGAACTTGGGCAGTGGCTGACATACATGTTGTTCTGTGGTCACTGAGCCAGAATATTGATGCATCCCTTCGGCAGATGCACAGAATGGATTTTTTGAGGGATTACCGAGAGAAAACTATTTTTCTCTTTCTATTTGCCTATCAGAAAGCTTCACTCACTGTTGGCAAAGAATGCGTACCAGTCATAGATTGAAGGAAGTTAGCCATGCACAGATCTCATTAACAGAACACTCAAATCCCTTGACACGGCTTTAAAAATCTCTTGTACAAGGGTTGATTAAAATAACAAAACAACATGGTATAATGGAATCTTTGTGCAAAAGGGCTGCCATGTAGTTTCTGTGATACTTTTGACACATCTGAAACACAATCTCACTACTGGATGGTTTATTTAATTAAGAATTCCTAAGCAAATGTTTTTTTTTTTTTTTGGAGCATCTGTACATCACTGAAAATTGGCAGGGAAACATTTGGCATTTGACTTCATCTGCATGTATATTGCTGTTCTCCATAGTCCCTACTTCAATCTTCAAAACAATCACCGGAGCTGAAGCAACGATGAAAAGGAAATAAAAGAATTTACAGGGGTGGAGGTAGTGGTTTCAGTCAGGAGCATCTGTGCAGATGTTTTTAAAAAAAAGTCAAAAGCCCTGCTCCGTTTTTCAAATGTGTTGTGACTTCCATCATGGCTGCCATCTAGACATTTTTTAAAAAAAAAAAAATCCTCATTCTCGGGAGACACCCTTAGCTCCAGTTCTGGCTCTGACTCGGCATCCAAGCTCACGAGTCTGGATAGGAACTGGAAAGATGTCCTCTAATCAAAATAATAGGCAAGGCAGAGCCCAGAAACTTGGCAGACTGGATCAGAAAGACCCATAGGCTGAATGAGCAGAGCATCGAAGACCCCACGAGGAAGACCTCGAACAAGAAGAACATCAGAAAAGAGATTTGGGATATGCCAGAAACAGAAGAGGAAAAGAAGCTAAACACTCTGGATGTGGAGGAGGGAAGAATTTATTAACTGGTAGTTTTATGTCTGTCTTCTCTCTCTGACGGTCATTGTAGTGGAAGATGTTTAGGAGGGACCAGGAGACAATGAAGAACAACACAGCTAACTTAAACGAATTCAGGTCTCTAGGATGAGGTGAGTTTTACAGCCTAGGTGCTTAAAGAATTAGGGGAGACAACAACAGAACTATTTCAGGTAATCTCTGAGGACCCATATTGAGGACCCCAAAGAATGAAGAGGAACTGGTATGGACCCAATGCCTTCAATATTCAAAAAGGGGAAAATTACAGCTTAATGTGACTGATACAAACGACGCATCACTTTTTATGCAAGGGTGGGCTTTAAAATTTTTAGCAAGGGGTTCTCTGCCCAGTTGCTGGGGGGGGCGTGGCCATGGAGGCCATAGTCGGCCTCCTGCACCACAGTGTGTGTGTGTGTGGGTGTTTTTGCCCTCCCTGGGCTCCAGAGGCCTTCCTTGAGCCTCTGGGAGGATGAAAACAGCCTCCCTGGGCTCTGGAGGCTCTCTGGAAGCTGGAAACAAGCCGGTTGCCAGTCTTCCTGAATTTCTGGGAGGCCTGTTTTTCACCCTCCCTGAGTCTCCGTGCGCGCCCTGCTTTTTCCTGCATCCCAAACAGGCTGTGTGGGGACTCCTGGGCAGGGTGGGTGGGGCCAGCCAGGAGTGGGATTTGGGGGTTCTCCAAACTCTGCAGAATCTTAGCTCGAGGGTTTCTCCAATTCTGTGAACCCCCAGCAGCCCACCCCTGCTTTGATGATGTCCTTGTACTTTCCAGCTTATGACTTCTGCTTTGGTCTAAGATTAGGATCCCTGTTTCCTCAGGGAGACACCAGCCAAGAAGGACTTGGACAAATAACCCGGCGGTTGAACACGTAGCATTTTGACTGTCAAAAAAAAAATCAGTCATTTGAATGGTGTTATATATTTGCATTCTTTAATGATCGGACACCGTTTACAACCTGCCCCAGTCTTCCTGCAAAGAGTTGCATCTGGAAACTACGGTAGCAAAGCGATGCAATTCTTTGTGGTTCTCTGCCACCACAGACCTAATTAGAGGCTCAGCTTCTGGCAGCATTCTCACTTGTGATGTGGAAAATCTAAGTCGCACCGTGAACAATCCAGAAAATTGAGGATTTGAAATGCAGATGTTCTTTGGCAATTTGAAATGTACATGTCCCTTTACAATAACCAACTAAGCGGTAATTATCATTGAGGACTTTGGGCCTTGTAAAAGTTTCATAGGTGCATCAAAGGACCGGTGTCCAATCCATGCACTTGAGGACTTTATAACGTGGATGCCTGTCACTCAGGCTACATTCCACTTAGTGGCCCTCGCCATAAAATATGTCCATCAGAGCTGGAGGCCCCTCCACAATTTTTTTCCCCTCACTAGTTTGATCTCCAACCTAAAAGACACTTGGCACCAATTCAGCACATATCCCAAGCTTACATCTAAATGGCACATGTTGGGATTTCCCCAAAACTAAAGGCTGGAGGAGATTTCGACAAAAACAGGATTTTTCCAGCAATGTGGATGGTGGAATTTCCTCTGGGATATCTTTTAAGGGGAACAGAATCAGCATCGTGCCGTGTTCACCATCTTGTAGATTTTGACACCCGTCCCTGTGGACACTCCTGGATTCGCTGCCAGTGGCTGTGCTCATAGCAGCCAGCTGGAATGGTTCAAATGTACGCTGGATGGTTTAATGGAATAGCAGGCTCACGAATGTTGAGAAGCAGGGAAGGTTGCTTACAGCTCCTGAATCATAGTCAGCAAGCTTTACACCTTGTCACAGTTCAAGGGGCTCCTGCCCTCTAATCTAGGGCTTATGAGTTTCCCACATGCATCCAATCGTCATCACTGATGAATTATTGTTTATTCTTTTCTCTTTGCTTAGATGAAATGGTTAAAGCCAGAGGCGGTATTCAGCAGGTTCTGACCAGTTCTGGAGAACCAGTAGGGGAAATTTTGAGTAGTTCAGAGAACCGGCAAATACCACCTCTGACTGGCCCCGCCCCCATCTCTTCTCTGCCTCCCATTGAGTCCCAGCTGATCGGCTGGGTCTTCTTTGGTTGCCCTGCACAGGAGAATGGAGCTGGAAAGCAGGTGAGTGGGGTGAGGAGGGAATGGGGATTTTACAGTAACCTTCCCCCAGGAGTGGGGAGGGAATGGAGATTTTACAGTATCTTTCCCCTGCCATGCCCAGCATGCCACACCCACCACACCACGCCTACAGAACCGGTAGTAAAAAAAATTTGAATCCCACCACTGGTTAAGGCCACTGTAGTTAAATATGTTGTCCCCTCAAAACCCTTAGTGAGACAGCTAAGGATGGAAGTGAATCAATTGTCCTAAGGAATAGTCAGTGTGAAATGAAGGAAACTGAACACCTTCCAGGCACTTGGAGTCTTCATTTTAATGTATTCATTCAAAGTATTCATTCAAATGTCATGCAAATTAAAATAAGGGCCAAAGTGTCCACTAAATTCTCTTGACATGCATTAACTCAGGGTCCCTGTGATGAGAGTCCACAGGTCCCCACAGGAGTTTTTCAAGAGAAAGGGGCCACGTTGTAATGCAAGACATGACTTCCATGTCTCCCACTGTAGGACAGTGTTTCTCAGTTTAAGATGTGTGGACTTCAACACCCAGAGGGAAATTTTATGACTGAAATTTGGTGATGTGATTGGAGATGTTGGTGGGGGGAGACCAGGAGTGGGATTCAAATTTTTAGCAACCGGTTCTGTGGGTGTGGCTTAAGTAGTGGGCATGGCTTGGTGGTCATGTGACTAGGTGGACATGGCTTGGTGGTCATATTATTGGCTGGGTGAGGCCAACTCAATATCACTCACATCGAGGCACGCATCTCCTCGCCTGGCCTCTCATGACTGTGGGGATGCTGCAACAGTCGTAAGTGTGAAAAATGGTCATAAGTCACTTTTTTCAGTGCCATTGTAACTTTGAATGGTCACTCCACACAAGCAAAGTACCAGGAAAGGAGGGGAAAAAAAACTCCAGAGACGTTCCTGAGACAGGAAGTCTAGTCCTGCCAAGAATGTAATAAGTGTTAACGGAGAGGTTTCTGTAAGCAACCCCAGAATGTTTCCTTCCTGCCTTCCTTACAGGATTAGCCCAGTAATTTCTTCTAACAACCGGTTCTCCGAACTGCTTAGAATGTTAACAACCGGTTCTAGCGAATAGGTGCGAACTGGTAGAATCCCACCCCTGGAGGAGACACAGAAAAGAGAGATTTTGGAGCTTTGGGAGCTTTCATCATATTTGCAAAAATGGCACAAAATAGTAAAAATAACACCTGCAGGAAGACACGTGCATTCACTGAATTTGGTCCATATTTAGAACTGTGTGCCTCCTTTAGAAGTTCACTGGGGAAGCTCCCTCCATTCATCAGTTAAGTATTCCCTTGTCTGCTGGCCTATCCAATTTCAGAATTCAAAAAATTCTGGGCCAAAATTTTGAGAAAAGAGAAAGAAATGCCCTCTTCCATCAGTCAATGGCACATCGTGGGTCAAAAGCCAACATTTGCTTTTAAAAGTTATGCTCTCTTGTTTCTTTTCTTTTATGTACACTGAGAGCATTTGCACAAATTCCTTGTGTGTCCAATCACACTTGGCCAATAAAGAATTCTATTCTGTTCTGTTCTGTTCTGTTCTGCTCTGCTCTGCTCTGCTCTGCTCTGCTCTACTCTGCTCTACTCTACTCTTTCAGAGACACAGCTGTGCCCTTTTAAAACGGTGCTTGCTCTAGTATTTATAAAAGCACTGTAAATTAAAATAAATGCACTGTTAAGGGCAGGTCAAGAAGTAATGGGTAGAAGATAATTAAAGAGAGATTCAACCTAGAACTAAGGAGAAATTTTCTGATAGTGAAAACAATTAAACAGCGGAAGTTGAGGGTGTTCCATCACTGGAGATTTTTAAGAAGAGATTGGACAGCCAATTGTCTGAAATGGTATAGAATCTCCTGCCACATGCAGAGGGTTGGACTAGATCCAACCCCCTGCCCAAGCAGGAGACCCTACACCATTTCTGACAGATGGCAGTCCAGTCTCTTCTTGAAAGCTTCCAGTGATGAAGCTCCCACAACTTTTGAAAGCAAGCTTAGCTGTTCCATTGGTTGATTGTTCTCCCTGTCAGAAAATTTCTCCTTATTTCTAGGTTGAATCTCTCCTTGTTCAGTTTCCATCCATTATTCCTTGTCTGGCCTACAGGAGCTTTAGAAAATAGCTTGACCCCTTCCTCTCTGTGGCAGCCCCTCTAATATTGGAAGACTGCTTTCATGTCTCCCCTGGTCCTTCTCTTCCCTAGACTAGCCATGCCCAGTTCCTGTAACCGTTCTTCATATGTTTTAGCCTCCAGTCCCCTAATCATCCTGGTTGCTCTTCTCTGCACTCTTTCTAGAGTCTCGACGTCTTTTTTATAGTGTGGAGACCAAAACTGGATGCAGTACTCTAGGTGTAGTCTTACTAAGGCTTTAGAGAGTGGTATTAGTGCCACACTTGATCTTGATCAGGGGTCTTCAAATTTGACCGCTTTAAGACTTGTGGACTTCAACTCCCAGAATTCCTCCTCCATTCATGTCAGCTCAGGAATTCTGGGAGTTGAAGTCCACAAGTCTTAAACTTGCCAAGTTTGAAGACCCTTGATCTTCATTATATCCCTCAGTTAATGCAGCTTAGGATTGCATTCAATCATTCATTCAACAAAGCTCATCTGCAATCTTGAAGCGGTTGGTGAACCTAGGAAAAGCAGACCCCACCATTTTTCATGACATTTTGTCTGAAGACAACAGGTCCACCCACATGATTCAAAGGGCCATGCTTGGTGCCAAAAAGTGTTCTTTTGGGAAAGAGGCGTGGACTGTTGTCCCGACATGCACCCAAAAGCAACCCACCATTTCCATACTGATTTTGTATTTGTTTCTGGATGTGTTCGCCCACAAAAATCTTCAGAGGTCCACATTACATGTTACCCACTACAGAATGTTGTTCGTAACTTTGAAGGAGCATTTTCTGGGAAGCAATTTTAGAGTCAGGAATATACAATTTGACACACAAGAATGGAGCTGTGGTGTATAGGGAATCTACTGTCATACAGTCATGCTTTTCTAAGGAGTAATCTTCGGAGCGAAAGGGTGGGGAAAAATATTGTTACTTATGGAAGCTTTGTATTTCTTGTCCTGAAAAACTGACCCTTATGGAGTTGACCTCATCTTTGAAATTTAATCTATGTCCACAAGTTAAAAAAAATATTGGACGAAAATACATACTTGGTTGGAAAAAATGATAAAACAGCATAGAGACATGAAACCAGAAATGTTCTTATTGGGCATTCTACTAGAAAAATATGATAAAGAGACTACATATTTGATTTTACATGTATTAACTGCAACTAGAACTGTATATGCTCAACAATGGAAATGTGATGAGATCCTGACAGATGAGAATGTAATTAAGAAAATACTAACATGTGCAGAAATGGATAGACTAATGCTTACTATTGACAAAGAAGAAACTAAACACTTTTTTGACATGAGACTTATTTTATCGATGGCTAGACAATAAAAACAGGTTAGAAAGAAAGAGACAGAAAAAGATAAATGTTAAAATAGAAATTTGTTAAAATGCACAAACGAAATATTATTGTTACTACTGTATTAATGTTATTGTGATGAATGTTATTGTAAACAGTTTGATTATAATTATGACTGGCAGCCAAACTTACCTCACTGTGCATGCGCTCACCTCACAGCTGATTTTCGCCCTGTTTGAGGCCTTTTTCAGCCTCCCAGTGGCTTGAGGAAAGTCTCTCCAGCCCGAAAAATAGGCCCGTTTTGTCACTTTGGGGGCTGCAGAGGCTTTCATCAAGCCTCTGGGAGGCTGAAAAAGGCCTCAAACGGGCCGAAAATCAGCTGGGAGGCGCAATGCAGGTAAGTGGGCAGCGGCGGGGGGGATTGCGCGCACTTGCACAGGGGGCGTGGAGGGGGTGTGCATTGCCTTCTGGGTGCTGGCATGTGAGCGAGCGAGCACATGGACATGGACAATTTTTGGCACAGGAGCCCAAAAAGGTTAGTCACCACTGCTATAAAAGGATGCAAATCACCAGCTGTTTGCAAGGAATATAAATCCTTCTATTCCCTACCATCCGGTCAGAGCTGAAGAAGCTTTTTGGATAAGAAGTGAAACGTCTTCAAAATAAGAAGAAAAAAACCCAAGAAAGTCCAGTTGCCTCCTGAAAAAAAAGCACCTTTGGGGAGACCCCTGACCTGGGTGACTAAGAACCCCCTACCGAATTTCCTTGGGAAGGTTTCCTCGTTTGCAAAGCTGTCAGGGACCCCTCCCTCCCTCCCTTCCCCGATTCAGAGGACCGATGACAGAGAGGGTGCCCTCCCAGCAAGAAATCCTTCCCCTGCAGCCGGTTAATGCAGTTCGTCATTCTGCTCCAGGAAAACAAATAGAAGCGAGAAAAATTGTGGTTGACAAGAATAGAAGCCTTGGCCTGAGCCTCTGCCCCACCCGAGCTTGGCAAAGATCTTGAGCTGCCTGAACAGCTGCCAGCCCCTGAGGCTTCCACCTGCTTGTGATACATGTTGGGACATCTCAGGATCATCATCTTAAGCACAATCGTCTCTCGCAAGGGCCATTCCTTTCCCTAATGTGCCCAGAAGGAGTCTCGAGGTAAGTAAGCGGCCTCTTCCTAAAAAAGCAATTCTACTTCCACTGGATTACCATAAAAAACCAGCGTTTTGGGAAGAATGCACAGCTACAAACTCTTTCCACATCTGGTGGGGGGGGGAAGGCAGTTTCGAGGTGGAGAGGTGATTTGGTGGTGGAGGGTTTCTTTTAACGCAGGAAAAGCAACGATTTGAAGTCTCTCTCGAGTTGAGCTTAATGCTGCCATATATTTCCTTGGCGATAAGATGGGAACAGCTTGATGAACCCTTTTAGAATAGAATAGAATAAGGGACCTTGGAGGTCTTCTAGTCCAACCCCCTGCCTAGGCAGGAAACCCTACACCACTTCAGACAAATGGTTGTTCAATCTCCTCTTAAAACCTTCCAGCGTTGGAGCATTTACAACTTCTGGAGGCAAATTGTTCCACTGATTAATTGTTCTAACTGTCCGGAAATTTCTCCTTAGTTCTCAGTTGCTTCTCTCCTTGATGAGTTTCCATCCATGGCTTCTTGTCCTGCCCTCAGTTGCTTTGGAGAATAGCTGGACTCCCTCTTCTTTGGGGCAGCCCCTGAGATATTGGAACACTGCTATCATGTCTCCCCTTGTCTTTCTTTTCATCAGACTAGACATGCCCAATTCCAGCAACCGTTCTTCATATGTTTTAGTCTCCAGTCCCCTAATCATCTTGGTTGCTTATGCTTTAGG
The DNA here is from genome assembly GCF_049901735.1 of Notechis scutatus. Classification (NCBI taxonomy): domain Eukaryota; kingdom Metazoa; phylum Chordata; class Lepidosauria; order Squamata; family Elapidae; genus Notechis; species Notechis scutatus. The sequence continues at coordinate 22,732,562 of NC_142014.1, forward strand.
GGGGATAGTCTTTAATTCCTCAAAACAGCTTAGAGCCACTTTTGTTTGATGGCGAAGGTACCAGGCTAGAAACCAGGAGACTGCGAGTTCTAGTCCTGCCTTAGCCATGCAAGCCAACGGGGTGACTTTGGGCCAGTTGCTCTCAGCCCAACCCATCGCACACGATTGTTGTTGTGAGAAAATAGGAGGAGGAAGGTACGTTAGGGAGGGCGTGTCAATTTTTTCAACTTTCAACTTCCAAACATTAGGGGTGTTCAAAAGCCTGGGGGATGATACAATATATTTTGGTTACTTGAGTATAATTTAGGTGCACTTGATAAGTAACGACATAAATGTCATAACTTTTTAACATTTTGTTTGTTTCCTTTTGATATTCACTTTTGAGTTATTTGTCAGTAAAAATGATAAAGGCAGGATCAGGGGTGGGATTCAAATTTCTTAACAACCTGTTCTGTGGGTGTGGCCTAATTTGTGGGTGTGGCTTGGTGGTCATGTGGCTGGGTGGTCATGGCTTGTGGACTGAGCATGGCTTGGTGGTCACATGACTGGGTGGGCGTGGCTTGTATGTAAATATTGTAAATATTTATGTAAATATTGAATTTTTTATTTAAAAAAAGAACAACTTTTACCCAAAAGCAGGCAAAGCAGGCAAGCAGATTGAGTTGCTCACAGATTCACTCAGAAATCTATCTTTCTGCAATCTGCTGCCTGAGTCTGTCACGTTAAATTTGCTTGCAAGCAAACTCATAAAATTAACTCACAACGTAACATGTATGTAAATATTGAATGTTTTATAAACAAAAGAGCAACTTTTACCCAAAATCAGGCAAAGCAGGTAGGCAGATTGAGTTGCTCACAGATTCACTCAGAGATCTATCTTTCTGTAATCTGCTACCTGAATCTGCACTGAAAAATAGAAGCTACACTCCTAAAGAAGGTTCAGCTCTCCTTTTAGATTAGCTAGAAAGCAAGAAATCCAACAATTTCCTGCTTTCTCACTAATCTAAATCTCCCAGCACAGCTGATAGTTGGAACAGCTGATGGTCAGGCAAAAAAAAAGGAAAAATAGCAACTTACCAAAAATTTGGTAAGGCACAACACAGGTAAGTTGGATGGCGTGCATGCCAGGTAAGGAATGAGTAGGCAGGATGGGGAAGGATGTGGCCAGCCAGTGGCATGATTTGCCGGTTCTCCGAACTGCACAGAATCATAACAACCGGTTCTATAGAACTGGTCTGACCAGGTAGGTTGGAAAGACCCTGACAAGAAGGATAATATGAGGGGGAAAAAGTTCAGTTTGGATCACTACTGTGGTGTGCACACACCTTGAGGGTGGTGTACAAACAAACCAGATTATGTCATATTCTGTCTGGGACAATCCCATAGCAGCCCCCTAGCCAACTTTGGCTGCCCTCAAAAAACTCAGCTGGGTTAGACCAGGTTGGTATTTGGAGAGAAGACTTTGAGAAATGCATTTACTTATTTGAATCCCACCCAAAAGAGCCGGTTTGAAGTAAAGGTTAAAAGCATCAGACTAGAAATTGGGAGGCCATGAGTTCAATACCTGCCTTAGACACAAAACCAGCTGGGTGACTGTAGGCTAGTCACTCTCTCTCCCAGCCCCAGGAAGGAGAAGAAGAAGGAAAGAGCAAACCACTTCTAAAATCTGGCCAAGAAAATTGTAGGGATTAGACTGATTCAAAGGTATACATACACACATACTTAACCACCATAATATACTTCAGCAAAGACACACCAGCATTGCTCCAGTATTAAATAAACCACAATAGAGCCGTAGAACAATCTCTGACGATTTTCAGACCACCGATGTCTTGTGATCCCAAGAAACCAGAACTATTTTGAAACTCTCTGGTGTGAGGAGTCCCCGTTTTGAACACAACTTTGGGCAATTTTAGATAATTAACATGATCCCTACTTCCGTAGTATTTGAAAATAATCCTGCCACAGAGCAAAGTAATCCACAAAAGACAGACAAGGCAACTCAAACTATCATCCTCTTTTAACGACCCCATAATCCCTTATGGGGTGGAGTCCGGGAAACTGAATGGAGCTGAGTGTTTACTGGCCGGATGCCCTTCCTATCACCAATTCGGGGTTTTATTTATTAAGGCAATTCAAACTATGACATGGTAAAAAGAAAGCAAGGAATTGAAAGTCGGGAATAGGAAGGAAAGAGGGACCTTGTATGAAGGGGCAAAGGGAATGTCATGCCCCTGTTGGAGACTCACTCCGGGGGAGAGATGGAATAGTTGACAGGGAGGGGAGTGGCTCCGGTGGTTGTGGAGGAAACTGGCCAGATGGGCATTCAGAGGAAGACCCAGGCCCATCTCCTCTTCATCCTAGGGCACACAGGGAGGAGTGGATAAGGGAGAAACGTGAGTGGCGTGGTCTACGGGGGAGGAAAGGGTCCTGATGCCCTTCATGGGCTACAGCTGGGAGGACTGGTTAAAAGGACAAACTGCTCATGGAAAAGTTGCTGAAAGCAAAGCGTGCATTCTTGTCCTCCCAACTGTGGTTGCTGCGTTATCTGGTAGAAGTCTGCAATTAATCACCCTTGCCTGCCGTAGTAATTCCTTCAGTGTGGTGTGTTGGTTTTTTTTATTTTGAATTAACTTTGCTTTGGGTGCAGACTGCATTTACTCCCTCTGTAAACTGTTTTCTTTAAGAGTTTGATATCCAGCAGAGGTTAATTGGAATTGGGGCAAAGTTGGAGGCATTAAAGGGACTTTCTTCTGTTTTTGTGACTTGGTTATTTTTGTGTCATGCCCCAGGTCATCACAGGGAAGTATAAATGAAGGATTGATCCTGGCGAGAGTTTTCAACATGAACTTACTTACAGCTATGTCCACCTGCCAGCCTTAAAGCATTGCTACCTTGCAAGGGAAATCCTATCTTGCTATCTAAAAGCTTACAGGTAGTCCTTGACTAACAATCATTCATACAGCAATCATTCAGTGTGACAATGGCACCGAAAGAAGCAACTTACAACTGGACACTCACAACCATCACAGCATCCCCATGATGATCAAAATTTCACAACCAGCATGTATTTACCATGGTTGTAGCATCTCTGGATCCTGCGATCGCCATTGCGACCTTCCCAATCAGCTTCTGATAAGCAGAGCCAATGGGAGGAATCCAGATTCGCTGAACTATTCTGTCATTTACTTAAACCGGGGCTATCCAACTTTTGCAACTTTTAAGACTTGTGGACTTCCATTTCCAGAATTCCCCAGCCAGCGAAGCGAATTCTGGGAGTTGAAGTCCACAAGTCTTAAAGTTGCCAAGGTTGGAGAGCCCTGATTTAAACAACTGCAGTGATTCACTTAACAAAAACAGGATATACAACCGGGCCACTTAGCAACTGCTTTGTTTAGCCACAGAAATTGTGACGGTAAGTTGAGGGCTAGATGCATTTCCTTAGCATGAACAGCTGAAGTGGGCTAGTTTTGCAAAGGGTTGGAAGCAGAGGTGGAAGTCCTGACCAGTTCTGGTGAACCGGTAGCAGCAGTGGTGGGATTCAAATATTTTTACTACCGGTTCTGTAGGCGTGGCTTGGTGGGCATGGCAGGGGAAGGATACTGTAAAATCTCCAGTCAGAGGTGGCATTTGCCGGTTCTCCTAACGACGCAAACTTTCCGCTACCGGTTCTCCAGAACTGGTCAGAACCCGCTGAATACCACCTCTGGGTAGTGGAAATTTTGCATCGTTAGGAGAACTGGCAAATCCCACCTCTGACTGGCCCCGCCCCCATCTCTTCTCTGCCTCTCATTGAGTCCCAGCTGATCGGCTGGGTCTTCCTTGGTTGCCCTGCACAGGAGAACGGAGCTGGAAAGCAGGTGAGTGGGGTGGGGAGGGAATGGAGATTTTGCAGTATCCTTCCCCTGCCATGCCCACCAAGCCATGCCACGCCCATCAAGCCACGCCCACAGAACCAGTAGTAAAAAAAAATTGAATCCCACCACTGGGTCCACCCCTATCTATTCTCCGTCTCCCGAGTCCCAGCTGATCGGCTGGGTCTTCTTTTGTTGCCCTGCACAGGAGAATGGAGCTGGAAAGCAGGTGAGTGGGGTGGGGAGGGAATGGGGATTTTGCAATAAACTTCCCCTGCCCTGTCCACCAAGCCACAGAACCGGTAGTAAAAAAAAATTGAATCCCACCACTCCTTCACTCTTCCTTTTCCTATCAAATCTGCAGAGAAGTGTGAGGAGGGCAGAAGTTTAGAGTGAACGTAAATGTCAATTTTCTAGAGGAGTAAGCAGGCAGATTTACTGCAAAAAAAAATCTTCAAATCTGGCTCTTGCTTGGAGGATGTAAATCACTAACTTTCCCCCCTTTTATGTAGGATCTGATTGTGCAACAGAGACACCCTCAGGGTAAGGTCAAAAAGTTAAATGCACTGCACATCAAACACAGACAAAGTTTTGGTGACACCCTTAAATGTTACAGTTACACCATCTTATGTTTGTGACCACACGTGCAAATGTCTGTGTGGACTCACACTTCTCCATGGGCATCAACAGTGTGGCAGCCTAGATTCTGGGAATGGGAGAATTGGAGGTAGTCCTCGACTTACAACAGTTCATTTAGTGACCATTCAAAGTTACAACAGCACTGGAAAAATGGACTTACGATTGTTTTTCACACTTAGGACTGCTTTGATATCCCTAAGTGATCAAAATTGGACGCTCGGCAACTAGGGTCCCAAGATCATAGGATGAACTTTTGAGACTTTCTGACAAACAATCTCAATGTGGAAGCCAGGTTCACTTAATAACCCGGTTACTAACTTATCCATTGCAGTGATTCACTTAACAACTGAGGCAAGAAAGGTCATACCGTGGTGCAAAATTCACTTTAAAAATGTCTCACTCAATTGTGGTCGTAAGTCGAGGACCACCTGTATATGCCATGAATCTTCTTTTTTTTTTTAGTCCAAGTTATTTTTATTTATATATAAACATTTTGAATACAGTGTGTTGTCCGGGCATGTCGTTTTACAAAAGAAACAAAAAAAGAAAAGAAATAGTAACGTATATGCTAATAACAACAGTAGTGGTACAACAGAATGATTTTAACCAAATTTATAATTATGTTGGCTTGTTTATAATCCTATTGATTGCACATCAACATATTTACAGTTATAAACCATATTTACGTTTAATTTATACATAGCAACTGATAACTTATAAAAAGTTATGACATGAATCTTCATAGGGATACAACTCTTCTTTTTTCTTAATTTCCAATGTTAATCTATTCATTTCTGCACATTCAAATATTTTCTCAATTAAAGTTGTTTCTTTTTCTGATGTATGAGATATCTGGGGGGGGGCTTAAACATTTTTGGAGGGTCCCTGGGAGCTTGGTCAGCCTTAGACAGTGAGCCTATGGTGCCTTCTGGATTATCCAACCTTGGTCAAGGGAGAGGACTGTACCACTTCAGGCTGTAACGGAGAGACTATTTTTCTAATGATGCTTCCAAGCCTCAAACATCCTTCCCAATCCTTCAAAAAAAAGTAGACTGCGGTTATGTTTTGGGCCTGGACAAGCTAGAACTGTGCCACCTGCGGTCCGATCTAAGCATCATTCACAAAATTGTCTGCTACAACGTCTTGCCTGTCAACGACTTCTTCAGCTTCAACCACAATAACACACAGGCAAATAACCGATACAAACTCAAGGTAAACCGCTCCAAACCCGATTGCAGAAAATATGACTTCAGCAACAGAGTGGTCAATGCCTGGAATGCCCTATCTGACTCTTGTCACAGCCTCAAGCCCTCACAGCTTCAACCTCAAACTGTCTCTCATGGACCTCACCCCATTCCTAAGAGGTCCTTAAAGGGGGTGTGCATAAGCGCACCTGCATGCCTACCATCCCTGTCGTACTGTCCCCATTTATCTGTATTTATTTCCTTTGTTCTTGTTTATGTTCATACTTATACTTGTTATCTTGTACATGTTTGACAAACAAATACACAAATAATAATAATAAAAATGTTGGGTCTTTACATTGGTCCATGACCATAACAAAAATTGATTTGGTCAGTTCTTTCTTCAGATGGCTGATTTATTTTAACGCTGGATTTACGATTCTCTTACATCGGTAGCCCCACCTGTGAAACAGGGGTGGGGCTTCAATTGTGTTTTTCTGCCTCCATTTTAACTTTCCCTCAGGTGCCTTTGCAGTGGGTGGCCATGAAAGTGTCATTCAGGGGGGAAAGGGGGGCACGATTCTCAAAAAAAAAAAAAGAGTTCCCAGTTGAGCCAGGGGTCCTTTCCCCCTCCCCTTCCACCTGCTAAGCGAGCTCAAACCGTAATCCCCTAACTAGGGATGCCCCATTTCTTCTGCCTCGGTAGCCTCCAGACACCCCAACCCCAGCCATCATGTGCTCAGTGGAGGGGCCGCCTTTGAAGATTATCTACCACTCCAGCTGGGCCATAATCCACCTAGATTTCCCAAGGGGGAAGGACACCCACTGCCCCAAGCCGCACACCGTTTTTTGTCACAGCCTCTCCGCTTGTGTGAAATGGTCTGCATTTAACTTGGTGGTCCTTATTGTGATATATTCTCACTGTCACTCTGCACCAAGCATTATTTCCCTTACTATAGTAAGGGAAATAATCCACGGTGCAGAGTGACAGTGAGAATACCTCACAATAATATATACTTTATCTTCTTGGAGCCAGTTTGCACCCCCAAAAGGTCCACATGGTTGATACAATAGCCCCATTTTGATTTCCAATGAAGCTTGAAAGAACTAATATTTGAGGTAGCAATATCTGATCAAGTGGACTAAAAACAGAGAAACTTCTTCTTTTCTTTCGGGAAATAAAACAGCAAGAAGCTGATTGAACAAGGAATAGCTTCTGGTCTGTTACGTTTATGTAACTTGACACAGTCCAAGCACCCTGAATAACTGGTAAATTAATCAACAACTGACACAAAAATATATATTTGGGGAGGAGATTGTTATTTTTTTCCTTCCTAAAAAGTAGATATGTCAACCATTTGACTTGTTGTCCCTTCTTTTCCCTTTCTTCTTTTTCTCCCCAGTTTGGGCTGAGTTGCCAGTTAAGCAGGGGGAGATGTCTTTGTGAGGTTCACTTTCATCTGCACCAACAGTGTGCAAAAACTGAACAAGGAAGAAATTCAACCTGGAAATAAGGAGGCAGTGAGAGCAATCAACGCATGTAACAGAAGTTGCCTTCGGAAGTTGTGGGAGCTTCACCACTGAAGGCTTTCAAGAAGAGACTGGACTTCCATCTGTCAGAAATGGTGTAGGGTCTCCTGCTTGGGCAGAGGGTTGGACTAGATGACCTACAAGGTCCCTTCCTACTCTGTTAATCTGTAGAGTGCTGGAGAGCAACTGTATGCCCACTTAATCACAATGTTGTGTTCTGCAACTAAAGCAAGCTCTAAAATAACAGATGACTTTCCCCCGGCCAAGCTTCCACTGCCCAGTAGCCTGTTTGGTAGCTTCTTTTTCTACTTGCAGTCTCGAAGTCACCCCATAAAGCGACCTCTCTCTGGCATAATCTGGTGGCTATATGATGGAAACCGGTTGACATGAGATTTATAGATTTACCCTGAAATAATCAGGAGGGACCTAAGATACAAGCTTGACAAGGCAAGGCCCTCTTTGGAAGCATCACCTTAAGGGAAAACAGAGGAAGAGTGAAACATTTGATATTTTGCCCAGGGTGGGGAAAGAAGGAAGGGGCCTCTGCTTTAGGCCGAGAAGACTTGTTCGGAAGAAGAGGGAACTTGAGGAATGCAGTCTGGCTAGAGAAACCAAAATACTGGAGAACCAACTTGAGTTCAGCTATGTAAAACCGAAGTCTCTGAAACGATCCTTCCCTTTTTGGCCAGCAAAATGCACTCTCTTGAATTATACATTCTAAAACTTAAGCCATGAGATATTATTGGGATGATGTTTGGCTGCCAAGAAACCTACTCTTTCTAGGCAGCGCTAATAAAAATAAATAAGGAACATTTCCCTTAACGTGATTCCATTCGGAGGTACAAACTTTTTTATATTTTTATCAAAGATACAAACTCAAGATTAACCGAACCAAACTTGACCTGCAGAAAATACGACTTCAGCAACAGAGTGGTCAATGTCTGGAATACTCTACCTGACTCTGTGGTTTCTTCCCCAAACCCCAAAAACTTTAACCTTAGACTGCCTACTATTGACCTCACCCCCTTCCTAAGAGGCCTTTAGGGGGTGTGCATAAGCGCACCAGTCGTGCCTACCATCCCTGTCCTATTGTTTCTTTTATTTTTCTTATAAGAATCTTTCTCATGTATTCAAAAATATATTTATTCTTATACCTGTATCTTGTAAGCGATTGACAAATCAAATAAAATGTTTTTAAAAAATGTAAATGAGGTATTTGCAAGAGGGCTGAAAAAGCTGATGGCTGTAATTGCATGAAAATGACAGCTAGTGTAGCACTGCAGAATTACCCATCCGCCATCAACTTACGACAATTGGGACTTGAGTTTCTGTTGTTAAGCAAGGCAGTTATAAGTGAGTTGCACCCAGTTTTATGACCTTTTTTGCCATGGTTGTTAAATGAACCACTGCAATTGTTAAGTGAATCACATTTAACCATTAAATCAATCCAGCTTTCCCAATTGATTTTGCATGTCGGAATGGTGATCACATGCCCTCAGGATTTTCATTACGTGGCCATGGGGATCCTGCAACAATTTTAAGTTTGAGTCACTTTTTTCAGCGTCATTGTAACTTCAAACAGCTGCTAAATGAACGGTTGTAACTCAAGGACTATCTGTACAATGGAATCTGTTGGGAATCATAGAGAGAGACAATAGGCATTATCCTTGCCAGGAATCATAGAGAGACAGCAAGCACTATCCTTGCAAGGAATATGGGATTCTCAGGGAGTTCACATTTTTAGTAACAAGTTGATGCAAACATTAGAAATGACTGGGGGTGCAGACAAGGCTGCAGATATTTCCCAGATAATTGTCCCTTCATAAACTTTAGCTTCTGAATCAAGGATGTGAAAATCTTCTTCTGGTGTGTTAGGGGTGTTATAGGCAGGACAGACAAATTGTCCATTTGGGAATTCTCTAAGCTTCTTCTTTTTTTTTGAGTTGCAACTGCAGGAACACAAATGTAGCACCTCCGCGTTAAACTTTAACCTTAGACTGTCTACTATTGACCTCACCCCTTTCCTAAGAGGTCTGTAAGGGGGCGTGCATAAGCGCACCAACGTGACTACTGTCCCTGTCCTATTGTTTCTTTTATTTTTCTTATATGTATGCATGTATTCATAACTATGTTTTTACTTATACCCATTATCTTGCAAGCAATTGACATAAATAAATAAATAAATAAATAAATAAATAAATAAATACATACATACATACATACATACATACATACATACATACACAAATACTAGTTCTTGTAGCCTTGAACCTCCCTCCCAGTGGATCAAATGTCCTTCCAGATTATTCACTCCGGCCTAATGCTTGAATGAGTTACACATGCAGTCAGATTAGGAGGTCAGAGGTTTCGCCCCTTAACGAGGCCTATTCCCCCTTGTGACAAATTTATTCAATTGTCAGAGGAAAGCTTTGTGATGAACTGGCCACCCAATCAGAGGGTCAACCTCCAAACGCCACTTATGTTGGAAATTTGACCATGAGACTAAAGCCCTGTCTGGGTGTTGAGGGCAGGAGAAAGATTAGGATAGAATTCGCTTGTTGAAAAACCTCATCCTAAATTTCCCTTTGGCTTTTTGTGAATGTCATAATGCTAAAGCACTGCGCACAACCAACTTGGCCCTCTGTATCTGAAGACTGAAATATTTAAGGCAAATACTGTAAGACTCGGATTAGGATGGACTTGCCGCGGATTGAAATCAATGCATACATTTAGCAGCCAGCTTCAGTAAATTAAGGACCATTTTTTCAAAGGATATACTCCAAGGACCAACTGAAATTGTTTTACGACTTGAAAGGAGCGAGTGGAAGAACAAATCTGTGGGACAAAGGACCTCAGGGTGAAAATTATAAGAGCCACGTCAGCTGTGGTGGGATTCACATTTTTTTTTACTACTGATTCTGTGGGCGTGGCTTGGTGGGTGTGGCAGGGGAAGGATACTGTAAAATCTCCAGTCAGAAGTGGTATTTGCCGGTTGTCTGAACTACTCAAAATTTCTGCTACTGGTTCTCCAGAACTGGTCCGAACCTGCTGAATACCACCTCTGCATGTCAGTTACCAAAATTCAGAAGCAGATTCATAGCACCATTTCCGACTAACACGTTTTATTACAAGACTAAACGTTTATCTTTAACAAAACTCTGTTTGTCTGATGTGACCAGATTCCTTTGGGTCCTAGGAGTAGTAATAGAGCAGAGAACAGGCCTTGCCTAATGAAACAAGCTTCTGGTTTGATACACTATACTTAATTCAGAATGAGCCAGAAGACAGGAGCCAAATTGGGCAGCAAGCAAAGCAGAGCAGTTGAACAGCGAGTTTTCCAGAAGCAAATAGAAAAGGAAAGAAGACAGACCTTTTGGATGTATGCATTTACAGATAGTTACCGAGAGTGCTGTGGACTTCTAAAAGGCCCAGTCATGGAACAAAGAATGGCTTGACTACCCCCTGGAAGTGAGGGGAGAAAGAAAAATTCACATCGTCTTGGCAGGAGATGGAAGCAGATGATGAACCTGGAAGAAGTCCACTCTGCTTGGCAAGGTTGAAGATAGCAAAAGAAAGGAATGGAAAATGGGCAAGGCGGCTGGACAAGTTCCAGGAGGCCACTGGAATGACCTCAGAGAGAGATCATTGTCAGAGATAGGTCAAGATGATGGACAGCTGTCCTTGACGTGGCTGAGAGTCAAGTCTAATACACTGGCACCTAACTAATTGACTGGGAGAAGACCAACTTGAAGGGTAACGCTCCGAAAAATAAAGGGAGAACTCAATTTCTGCCCAGGCTGAAAACTAGGCTTAGGGTAGGCCTACATATAACAAGACTACCTCTCCAAGAATCTGTTTGGCGTTATATCTATACTTGTACCTGGAAAAGCAATTTTCCAGATTGGAAAGCCAGTTACCAAGTCTCAGATTTTGACCCAAATATTCTATCCGTCCTCCCAGTTTCCCATTGCCCCTCTATTTCTTAGTCTCAGGATCTCAGCCTCCAGGCACGAGGCAATGCTATGATGTGAGGCCGGTGGCTTGCGTCAAGTTGTCAACTAACTGCATTGCACAATCTGGCCTTTGGCAAAAGGTTCTGACTAGCTCCATCCTACAATCTTTTCTACTTCTTGCGCACCCTTAACGAGAACTATTCCAAGAATGTTTTAATGATCAGTGTTTGATCTGAAGGAAATAAATGCAGTAGGTGCTCCTCGTGTTTATTTGTTCAGGAAGTAACATTAGCAAATAAAAGCAAATGTTTGGAATACCTGCACTGAAAGGGCATTATGAAACGATACCGTCATGCTTCCCTCAAAAAGTATTGTTAGAAGGGCTCCGTGAAATAATCTGCTTGGGTTTGTCATGCTTCACAATTTCAACCATCCCTGGGGGGTGGAGGGAAAAATTCCACAGCATTCTCATCATGTTGCATAAGGGGCAGATTAAGGAACCCGCTCGGCTCGACTCCATCGCAGTTTTGCTTGAAAAACAACAAGTTCCCGGAGGATCTGATAACTAATCCATTTCTCTGGATTATCTTACTGGCTAAGGCAACCTAAAAACTGCAGATCGATTCCTATGATACATGCAGGAAAGACTCAGTCTTGGATTGCAGAACCATAATGGATTCCCATCAAAACTTACTCTTTGGAATTGGGAATATCCTTCTAAATGCAGAGGTGTCAAACTCAAGGCCCAGGGGCTAGATCCAATCTGCAGGATGCTTAGATCTGGCCCATGGGGCTGCCCTTAAAACAGCAAAGGACCAGCCCGCAATGCCTCTACAAGCGAAAACAGAGCTCAGGAAGGCCGTGGGAAGCCCTCCTGAGCTCCATTTTTGCTGGCAGAGTGTTGCAGGAGACCATTGCAGCCAAAAATTGAGCTCAGGAGCCCATTTTCACTGGCAGAGCGCTTGGGCAACCACAGGCACCCCCAACACAAGTGACATCGAGCTGGCCATGCCCACTCCGGCTCCCTGAGGTCAAACACAACCTTGGTGAGGCCCTCAATGAAATCGAGTTTCACACCCTTGTTCTAGTGGGAAGTTTCTGCATTATTGATTAATTCTGTGGTTGATTCATCCAATTATATTGTTGCAGAGGTGGTATTCAGCAGGTTCGGACCAGTTCTGGAGAACTGGTAGCAGAAATTCTGAGTAGTTTGGAATACCACCTCTGACTGGCCCCGCCCCTATCTATTCTCTGCCTCCTGAGTCCCAGTTGATTGGCTGGGTCTTCTTTTGTTGCCTTGCACAGGAGAACGGCGCTGGAAAGCAGGTTAGTGGGGTGGGGAGGGAATGGAGATTTTACAGTATCCTTCCCCTGCCACGCCCAACAAGCCACGCCCAACAAGCCATGCCCACAGAACCGGTAGTAAAAAAAATTTGAATCCCACCACTGTATTGTTGGGATGGGAGATAAAAATCTTTAATGAAATCTTGGCAGTTGTGGCATGGACAATGAGCAACCTTATAGAGTTCCATAACAGTCTGGGAAAATCCTGTGTTCTCTGCCTACCTGAACATTCACCTTCTTGATCTTGATTCCTATCAACAACATCCACTCTTCTTTCTACTAAGTCCCATAAGGATGGTTTCCAGTGTCTTCATCCTACCATCACCTTCACTTATAATATACCGAGTTGGATCCAGTTTTCGGATCTTTCCCCATTGCTGAGTTAGTGTTATCTATCCATGGCGGAGCTGACAGAAATCAACACAGCCTAACCTTTACTCTCCCCTCTGCCAATTCTGCTCCTACCTGCCTGTGATTAGGTCTGCCAAATTTGTAAGGAGGCCAATCATTAATTTTTCCTCTAATTAGGAAATTAGGAATTCTTGATTGGGAAATCAGGAAAAGCAGCATTGGTTTGGCTGCTTTCATCTTTCAGAACAGCTACTGACAGGAGTGAAAATATCCCTCAGGTGGCCCTGAGACAGGACTGAAGTAATCTTAACTTCATAAGTAAATAAATGCACAAGCAGGGATGGTTAGAGAAGAGAGCAATGCAAGCACCTGCCACAATCTAGTCTTCGGTTTTATTTTGTTTTTTTAACTTCCTTTGGCAGCCCCTTAGGGCAGAATTTTGATCACAGAGCCACGAGGAGACCCAACTGTTCCCTCTAGGGCTTTTGTCAATCAAGCTTAACGCACAATGCACAGGTAACAAACTTGAGATTGATCCAAATGACTTTGAGATGTATTGAAAGAAAACCAACATTTTCAAACACATAAGCAAAAGTTCAACATCAAATTTAGGAAAGGATACAAAAATACACAATACAAAAAAAAAAGATGTTGAGACTTTGGACATTGTTCAGAGAAGACCAACAAAGAGACTGGAGGCTAAATTGTCTAATGCTTGAGAGGCCTAGTTATTACTAGCCTGTTGAAGAAAAGGATTAGGGGGGGACATGATGACTGTCTTCTAAGACTTGAGGGGCTGTCACAGAGGAGGAGGGCATTGATTGATTCTCTTGTGCACCAGAGGGCAGGACAAGAAGTATTGGGTGGAAGCTTGTCAAAGAGAGCTACAGCCTAGAAGCAAGGAGAAATTTTGTGAAAGCGAGAACAATTAATCAAAGAAATAGCTTGCTATCTGAAGTTGTGATTGTTCCATCAATGGAGTTCTCGAAAACAGATTGGATGGCTGGGATTATATAAGACTCTTGCCTTGAGCAAAGGGTTGGACTAGAAAACCTCTGAGGTTCTTTCCTGCCCTATGATTTTAATCAGAAAAGGAGCTTACTTTGTGGTATGAATCACAACTTTTTAGAGATTTAACAAAGCTTTGTTTCTTTCGTGACTGATTCATAGAAGACAAGAGCTACTTAGAGTGTGTCCATGGAGTGAGCTACTGTTCAGAGTATTGCGGCATAAATTCAGTGCCAGAAAAGTAAACACAGATGGCTGAGGCTTCATTTAACTTCTTTATAAACATATAAAGTAAATTTTACAATACCAGTTGTAGAATTTCTCCAACATGGAGCAAACTCAAACAGAAGCAGACATGTTACAGGTTCAGAGCAGAGCTCTAGTTTTCAGCAAGGAAGTTAGTTTCTCTTTCACTTTAGAGCTGAGCACAGAACAGAGATAAACCACGCCCAGATTCTCTCTTTAAGTTTCAGCCCTCAATTCAGCTCTCATTGGCTGACCTTATTACTAAGCTCTATTCCAGTTCCTGAATATACTCTGACAGCTAATTATGGCAAATCACTAGCAATACCCCAGAACAAATGGCTTTATACAAATCTAAATTAAAATGGCTTGCAAAGCAGCACAAAGACAAGATAACTTTTTTAGAGACAAGAAAAAAACCCACACCATTATATGATTGGCACAAGGCTGAATTATGACAGGACATTTTCTACTTGGTTTTTAAATTAATGTTGTTAGTTCATTAGAAGTCCCATTAAAACATAATTTGAAATTAACATATCCCATTAAGCCAAAATGTATGTTTGATTTGTATCAGGTTTAGAGTTTTTATTTATTTATGGCCAGGGGTGGGATACGACAGGGTTAACTACCGGTTCGGGATTTACGAGCTTCCCTGCCTGCTGTGAGCCCCACGCACCTGTTAATCGTCATTAGCACGCTGAGTGCCGAGAAGCAGCCTTTGAAACAGTCCTCTTTTCCTGTTTTTTAACTGCAGCTGTGCAGGTAAGAGCCCGGGTAGGCGGGTGGGCAAAAACATCAGCAGACATAGAACTGATTCTATGTCTGCTGCTCTTCAGAGCTACCGGCTCTACAGAGGTGGCTTACTCTGATGTGGGGAATTTAGCCAACTCAGTTTTTCAACAAGCCATGAGCAAAAGAATCCAGTATGATTAAAACGGAACAACCCAGTCCTTTCAGCAGTTCCAAGAAGGCTCTACACCCATTTGCACTACTCAGGTGAACCTGAGGATATGGACAAATCACCAAGCGGCCTCAACAACTCTCTAAAAGAATGCAAATGACCAGAGCTGAAGAAGCTTCTTGGATGAGAAGCGAAACACCTTCAAAGAAAAAACAAGAAAGTCCAGTTGCCTCTTTGGGACATTCAAACGAAAGGTTCCATATAGCAGAGTTGAGAATCTGGAATTGAGGCAGTCCTCAACTTATAAAAAGTTATGATAGACTTATCCCCCAAAGATACTTATGAAATGAAATGGTTCCAAAGTTCTGACAGACAGACAGACAGACAGACACACACACACACACACACACACACAGAGTGAGAGAGAGAACATGATCACAAGACTGCATTTTGGGCAGTCATTACAGTCATTTGTAGCATCCTACAGTCATATGATGGCAATTTAGGTTTTTGCTGGGAGCCAACATTTAGTTTCAGTTTCTGACAAAAATTGCCCATAGTGATCAGTAGGTTCGCTTAGTGACTGGTGCAAAAAAAAGTTGTAAAATTGGGTCAGTCACATGATGATCCACTTTATGACCATCACAATTTACGATCGTAATTCTCAGGCTCAACTATAATTGTAAGTCAAGGACTACCTGTATACTGGCATGAATATTCAATGGTAGGTTCTTTAGTTTATTTGAATATACCATTATATGTAAATTTAACTCAAAGATATGATCAAATTTTTCCAAGCTATAACAAAGTTCTGCACATTTTCTTAAAATCCTGAACATGCATAGTTGTTTACCAAGGCCCATTAACTTGCATTAATGAGTACACAAAGTGCACCAAAATTAATAGTGCAAAATTTGGCTTTGCTGCTGAATATCCAAATGTAGGTCTGATAAATGACAAAACTGTAGTGTTGTGGCTTCCCACTTAGCAAGCTCTGTAACAAGTATATAAAATCAATGTCACTTGAATCTCTCTAAACAGGTGACAATATTTGAAATGCACAGAGATGCTTCTGCACTGCAAAGTAAAAAAAGACTCATGCCTTTTTGTAGATCCATGCCTAATGTCCATTGTTCCTTAGTTCTTTTGGCATTTTTAGATCTGAGAATTACAACACGTTCTAAGGGAAACCTGGAGACCTGAGCTTTTTCTCCAGATTTCTATATCTGATCTATTTATTTATTTAGTTATTTTTATTTGTCAATCGATTATAAGATTACAGGTATAAGTATATACATAGTTATGAGTACATGAAAAGGATACATAAAAGAAAAATAAAAGAAACAATAGGACAGGGACGGTAGGCATATTGGTGTGCTTATGCACGGGGCCCTACAGACCTCTTAGGAAAGGGGTGAGATCAATAGTAGACAGTCTAAGGTTAAAGTTTTTGTGGTTTAGGGAAGAAACCACAGAGTCAGGTAGAATATTCCAGACATTGACCATTCTGTTGCTGAAGTTGTATTTCCTGCAATCAACTTTGGTGCGATTAACCTTGAGTTTGTATCTATTGTGTACTCTTGTATTGTTATGGTTGAAGCTGAAGTATTCATTGACAGGTAGGACATTGCAATATATAATTTAATGGGAACCAAAATTGTTTTGTCTATTATCAGTCTTAACAGTAAATAACCTTATTATTTCAGTTAGATGTTAGGAGGGACTGAATGTTCCAGGCAAAAAGGGAAAAAACCCAATGCCTATGGTTCTGATTGGGATTGGGATTTACAAAATGACACAATATACTGTAAAATTTGAAATATCAGAGATCTTTGAAGAATAGGGCCAGAAATTAATATCTACATTATCACCATTAGTGGCAATGTCTGCTTTAATGGGTAGACTATGTCTAAAGATTAAACTTATTGTTAATGAAGGAATGATAGATGTGAAACAAATCTTGCTAGATGCAGAAATAATAAAATCAGAAATATTGGATTTTTTTAAAAAAAGTATGGATTACAACATAGAGAAGGCATTTAAAGTTAAACAAGTGACAGGCCAAGAGAATGACCAGATAAAGACCCTTTATAATATAGGAAAAACAATAAGACAAGAATATTCTTTAAATATTTAATAAAACAGTGGTAAGAATGAAGATGAAGAAATAAGAAATACAGTAATAAGAAATAAAATAAGAAAATAAGGTAAGAATCTTGATAGAGCCTTGGTGGTGCAGTGGTTAGAGTGCTGTACTGCAGGCTGCTTCTGCTGACTGCTGCTTGACTGCAATTTGGCAGTTCAAATCCCACCAGGCTCAAAATAGGCAGTTCAATGGTTGATAAAGTGAGGTAGAGATATAAAGAAATAAAGAAACCAGACATCTCTCCAATTGAAAACTAGTTATAATCTGGGCCCATGATGGCGAACCAATGGCATGCGTGCCACAGGTAGCACACAGAGCCAGGGGGCGGATTCTACCAGTTCACACCTATTCGCTAGAACCGGTTGTTAACATTCTAAGCAGTTCAGAGAACCGGTTGTTAGAAGAAATTACTGGCCTAATCCTGTAAGGAAGGCAGGAAGGAAACATTCTGGTGTTGCTTACAGAAACTGCCCCTCCGGTAACCCTTATTACATTCTTGGCAGGACTAGACTTCCTGTCTCAGGAACTTCTCTGGAGTTTTTTCCCCCTCCTTTGCTGGTACTTTGCTTGTGTGGAGTGACCATTCAAAGTTACAATGGCACTGAAAAAAGTGACTTATGACCATTTTTCACACTTAGGACTGTTGCAGCATCCCCACAGTCATGAGAGGCCAGGCGAGGAGATGCGTGCCTCGATGTGAGTGATGTTGAGTTGGCCTCGCCCAGCCAATAACATGACACCAAGCCACGTCCACCCAGTCACATGACCACCAAGCCACGCCCACCAACTAAGCCACGCCCACAGAACCAGTTGTTAAAAAATTTAAAGCACCCCTGCACAGAACTATTTGTGCGGGCAAGCGAGCCCCAGCCAAACTTACCTGCACTACACATGCGTGCGCCTCCCAGCTGATTTTCGGCCTGCCAGAGGCTCAAGGGAAGCCTCTGCAGTCTTGGGAGGCTGAAGAACAGGCCTTCCAGAAATACCGGAAGTGCCTGTTTTCAGCCTCCAGAGGGCCTCTGGAGCCCAGGGGAGGCCTTTTTCGGCCTTTGGGGGCTCTGCAGCCTTTGGAGGCCAAAAAATGGGCCTGTTTCGGCATTTCCGGTATCCTTTTGGCACACCACAACAAAAAGGTTCACCATCGCTGACCTAGGCATTCTGCTATTCTGTTTTCATTTCTTTCTCAGTGTAGCTAATTCAGTCAAACAAAAATGTATGGTAGATACAAATAGTCCTCAGTTTATGACTACAATTGGGCCCAAAATTTCCATTATTAGGCAAGACAGCTGTTAAGCGAGCTTTGACCTATTTTATGACCTTTCTTGCCACAGTTGCGAAGTGAATCATGGCAGATGTCAAGTTAGTAATACAGTCGTTAGGTGAATCCAGCTTCCTCCATTGAATTTGCTTGTTGGAAAGTTGCAAAAGGGGATCGCGTGACCCCCGGACGCTACAACTGTCATAAATACATGTCAGTTGCCAAGCAGCTGAATTTTGATCACGTGACTGCGGAGACGCTACAACGGTCATAAGCATGAAACACAGTCATAAGTGTGTTTTTGTTCAGTGCTGTTGTAACTTCAAACAGTCGCTAAACAAAAGTTAGTAAGTTGGGGACTATCTGTAGAAGATTTTAGAAAGCTTTCTAGGCCTTACATTGTGTCCCTGTTCTGACCCAAACCCTTTTCCAATAAAACAAACACGAACCAAAGGGAACAGAAACCTTTTAATGATTCTTACGAATCCCCAGTTAAAAGGCTGCTACAAACTAATTAACTTTGATAAGCACGAGCCTCGCCAAAACTGTGCAAGGCTGCCAAGAATAGCCAATAAGGTTACCTAGAAATATTTT
Organism: Notechis scutatus; assembly: GCF_049901735.1. NCBI lineage: Eukaryota > Metazoa > Chordata > Lepidosauria > Squamata > Elapidae > Notechis > Notechis scutatus. The sequence goes on from NC_142014.1 coordinate 22,751,570, forward strand.
ACAACACAAGAGTCTTCAAATACCAACTAAGATACCGCAATGTCCACAAGGCTCAAGTTTCAAAACGTCTTGGCTTCCTGCAAAGAACGTCCGATTCACAGCTGGTTTTATCTTCCTGAAGGAGGGGCCATTACCTTGCAGCCTTACTCCTGAGTCGCCCGTGCTGCTGCAGCTGCTCTTTCCCGCAAGCAGCCCTGTGCGCACGCACACTTGGCACAGGCTCCTCAGGAACCTCCTCATCGCTGCTGCCGGCCCCCACAATCTTTGAAGGCAGCAGTCCACTCCCTAATGGTCTGGGCCCCTAGTCTGAGTCCTCGCTCTCCTCAGCCGTCCGCACCTGTTGCCGGCTAACCACAACAGTCCCCGCACCCACTTTCAGCATCCACCTTTATTTATATAATTTCAGCATTGCCTGAAATGACCAGAATTTGGTTTCTTCTTTCAACCCACGGGAAAATTGCCATGTATTCTAATGGCTTTATCAGAAAAATAAAGGCCAAGCCAAACCAAGGAAGCTTCGGATGATTTTTGCAAACTGCTCCTATCTGCAAAAAAAAATTTCACCCCTTCACGAAGTCATCTGGATGGCTGCTACCACCTCCTGAGATAACTTTTAGGATGTTCCATTGTTTTAGTGAAAGCCAGGTAGTACAGGTAGTCGTTGACTTACAACAGTTCGTTTAGTGACCGTTTAAAGTTACAACAGCACTGAAAAAAGTAACATAAGACCGTTTTTCAAACTTACAGCCATGACAGCATCCCCATGGTCACATGATCAAAGTTCAGATGCTTGACTACTGATTCATATTTATGACCTCTGCAGTGTTCCTGGGCCACGCAATCCCCTTTTGCAGCCTTTTGACCAGCAACATCAATGCGGAGGCCAGATTCACTTTAGAACCGTGTGACTCATTTAACGAAAGCAAGAAAAGTCATAAAATGGGTCAAAACTCATTTAACCGATATCTCACTTAACAACAGAATTATTGTTGTAGGTCGAGGACTGTACCCGTACTCGTTTCTTCACGCACATTCTCCCAGAATGATGAAAGTAAAATTGGAGGTGGGTAAAATAATCTCAAATAAACCCATTTAACTGAATATTTTCACAGCCTTTTTTTTTTCTGGTCCGTCTTGTTTTCAAAGGGAAGGAAACTTGGGAAAAATCCTTCTGAGTCACAGCATCAACCTCTGGATCACAGACATTCAATACCAGCCACAACGATATCACATACATCATTATGTTGCCCTCATGCCAACAGTGCTTAAATTTCTTTATTACAGACCAGCATTACGAATAAGAAAGAGAAATAAAACAGATTGGTACAGAAAGCCCAATATTGGGGGGGGCGGCGGGGGAGTGTCCATCAAACAACATAACTAACCCAAAGTTCTGAGCGGTTTTATAGCTCAGCAAAGGTAGTTTGTAACCTAAAATAAAGGGCACCTCAAATTTGGAAACAAATGGGGAGAGCAAAGGGGATATTTATGGGGGGACCCCCTAGGGATAAGGGGGGGCAAGAGTTTCTGCCTCTTGGGTGACATAAAGTCAACATCTCAGAGGACAAGGAATCTCATGAAAACCTCAACTCATGGAAAGTGCAGAAGAAAGTGCATTAAAACAGACTATAGAAAAAGTAAACACACTGCAATAGAAGGCTTGTGACTGTAAGCTACGTTAGGCCTTTACAGTCATCAACTGTCTAAGAGCATTAATGAGACAATTAATGTATATAATTTTTAAAAATTGATGGCCTAAAATACACGTTTTGCCTCTTGTCAGAAAAATCACCTCCCTGGGTTACATCCCACTCTAAGTCGCTCTTTACCCTGTAAATTTATGAATTGGCAGCAGTGGTGGTATGCTACCGGTTCAGACTGGTTCGTCTGAACTGTTAGTAAAAAAAAAAAAAAGGTGACGATCAGCTGAGAGGAGGGAAAAAATCCTCCACAATCAGCTGACAGGAAAAAGAAAAGTGCAGGACGGCCCTCCTACCTGCTCTTGCGCTTTTCTCTTCTTTATCCTCTCAGCTGATTGGCCCTGTAGGTCTCAGCTGGTATGAGGAAAGCTGCGCATCGGTGTTAGGCAAATCACGCCCACCAAGCCACGCCCCCCGAACCGGCGGTAAAACAATTTGAATCCCACCACTGATTGGCAGCATTCTACTCAAATTGTCCCTTAAGTTACCAACAGATGATACTAAATAGTTTTAAAACCAGGAAAAGCTGGGCATACAGTCAGATAATAATGATTTATATATTCATCCTCCAGTGGCACGGCAGGTTAAGATTTAACGGATTGTTTTTAAGATTTAACAGAGTTGGAAGGGATGCTGGGTTTGTCGGTTGGAAAGCCAGCAACCCTGGTTCTTCAAGTCCTGAGCCCACACAATGGGTTGAGCTCCCATGCTTGCCTCAGCTCCTGCCAACCTAGCAGTTCAAAAGCATGCAAATGCGAATAGATAAATGGATACCATTTCAGTGGGAAGGTAGTGCTGTTATCTTACTACTGAAGTGATACCTATTTAATCTACTCGCATTTGCATGCTTTATTACTTCGGTGGGAAAGTAACAGCACTCTGTGACATCCTGCTGGCCACATGACTGCAAAAATGTCTTCAGACAGCGCTGGCTCATACTCAGCCACACATGTTAGATGTCTGTGGATTTGTCTGCCCCATTTCCTTCCCTTGGTTGTGCATCCACTCCAGGCCATAATTTCCATCAAAACAAATGGATGTTAAAGCTGTTTTACACACCTTCGAACTATAACTGGAAATCCTAAGCCCTCTGAAACAGGTGTGGCAAAATATGGAGAGCCATCAGCAAGATGTGTATGTGTGTAGGTGTGTGTGGGAATGGGAGACAATTTAGGTTCCTATGAAAACGCTGAGCCTTGTGAAAATTCATTGTTGCACTAGTAAAAATAAATCTCACAATCAGCATCTTCCCGTTTTATTTTGGGGTTTTTAAGGATCTGATCGGACATAACTTGCCATTTATAAGCAGGAAGCGGTCTTCAGTAAACTGCAATATGAAGTCATCATTTAGTGGTTTGCTTAGAAACTCTGAACTATTGCTTTTTGCAGGAAATGCCGTTTCCAAACAATTTCATTTCAGGGTAAGTTTGTTTACGTGCAATAAAAACACTGGAAATACCAAATAATAAAACAAGAGTTTAGGCAGACGGGCAAACGGGAGAAAGTCAGCAAAGGTCTTGAAGGCAACACTGGGTTTCCCCTTTCTCAAACGTTTGCATTTCACAAACAGATGGGATTCCCACAAGCAATTTGAGAGATGACACATAGCCCAGCTTCTCAAAGATAAGGCAAGAGGGAAAAATTCTGTGGAAGCCATTGAGATTTAAGTAGAACTTGGAATCCAAGTGCCTTTCTCTATGGCTGACTCAAAGGGTTGTCCATCCATCTTTTGATACGCAGAAAACTGAACCAGGATCCATTTGGCCCATTCCTGAATGCTTTTCCTGCCTTTATTTATTCTGTTCCCATCTCCTGATTTCCCTCAAAGGCAAGGGAGATGAAGCTTAAGAGCTTTGAGACCCCTTCAAGCAATCCTTGGTCAGTGGGGATTCAAAAGAAAGACTGAATGCCTTCTAATGCTGATACAACAAAATATGATTTAGAACATAGCATAACAGGTTGTGTCATGCCCCTGTCAGAGTCTGAATCCGAGGAAGAAGATGAACAGCTGACAGGGAGTGGGGTGTGTGGCTCCGTTGGCTGTGGAGGAAACTGGCTGTGGAGGAAATCCAGCTGGGCAGAGCAGGGAAAAGGTAGAACAAGGGAGAGGGAGTTCAGAGGAAGACCCAGGCCCATCCCCTCTTCATCCTAGGGCATGCAGGGAGGAACGGAGAAGAGAGCAACGTGGGTTGTGTGGCTTACAGGGGAGGAAAGGGCCTTGATTCCCTTCATTAGCCACAGCTGGGAAGAGAGTTTAAAAGAACTGCATGCTGAGTGCGGCAGTTGCTGGGAACAAATGTGAGTTTATCTTGTGTTGACTTGATTATCTGTGTTCCTGGCTTCTTCTCAACCGTGTTGAGTTATTGCCATGCCTTCACGTCTGGAATTCTTGCTCCTGCCCTGCTGGACTAATTACTTCATGTTGCCTTGATTGGATTTATAGTTACAGTTTTTGTTGACCATGTTTTGGACTTGATTCTCTGTAGCCAAAGGCTGTTCCTGGGAGAGTTTTTCTCCAGCCAGAAGGTAACCAGGACATCGGAGGGGAAAGTTGGAGCTAATAAAGGGACTCCTACTGATTATCTGACTGTGTTGCCTTTTGTGCCACGCCCCTTTGGGTCATCACAGGTTGGAAGGGACCTTGGAGGTCTTCTCGTCCAAACCCCTGCTTAAGCAGGAGACCTTATTCCATTCCAGACAAATGGCTGTCCAATCTCTTCTTTTAAAAAGCTCCACAACTCTTAAAGGAAATCTGATTCATTATTCTCATTATCAGAAAATTTCTCCTTAGTTCTAGATTGGATATCTGTTTAATGAGTCCCCCCCCCCATTCTTTCTCATCCTACCCTCAGGTGTTTTGGAGAATAGGTTGACCCCACCCCACCCTCTTCTCTGTGACAGCCTCTCAAATATTAGATGACTGCTATCATATCACCCCTAGTCTTTCTCTTCATTAGACTAGGCACACCTTTTGTTAGTTGCGAAGTTGTGTCTGACCATCATGACCCCACAGATAACGTTCCTCCGGGCCTTCCTGTCCTCTACCATCCTCCGGAGTCCATTTAAGCTCACACCGACTGCTTCAGGGACTCCATCCAGCCACCTCATTCTCCGCCGTCCCCTTCTTCTTCTTTGTCCCTCAATCGTTCCCGCCTCTTCTCCAGAGAGTCCTCCCTTCTCATGAGGTGGCCAAAGTATTTGGGTTTCATCTTCAGGATCTGGCCTTCTAAAGAGCAGTCAGGGTTGGATCTCTTCAAGGACTGACTGGTTTGATCGCCTTGCAGTCCAAGAAACTCGCAGGAATCTCCTCCAGCACCAGAGTTCAAATGCCTCAATTCTTTGGCACTCAGCCTTTCTTATGGTCCAACTTTCATAGCCATACAATTGCAACTGAGAAAACCATAGCCTTGACTATACGTACTTTTGTTGGCAGGGCGATGTCTCTACTTTTTAGTATGCTTAGATTTTGCCATACCTAGGTTCCTCAATTATTCATCATATGATTTAGCCTCCAAACTCCTTATCATCTTCGATGCTCTTCTCTGCACATTTTGTTGGTTCTCAGCATCTTTCTTATATCATAGTGTCTCTTTTGAGGGCTGGGGGCAAGAGGAAGGCAATATCATTATGACCAGGGCAGCCAGAAGGGAGGTCAAAATTTGAAAGATGATGAATCTGGGCCTACTACCACCTTGCAGATTTTGACATTGTGAAGACTTCTTTGGGGGGAAAAACAGGAAAAATGGACAGGGCCCATTTCTGCTGTGGGAGGCCCCCCCTCCCTCAGAAGAATGAAATATTTTGGGAAATATTTTAAAAGGCAGGATAAAATATTTCCGCTAAAACAGAAATGGAAAAAAATCTTAACGGAGGCAGAAACCAGCTCCAAGCAGAAACTGAGGAGGCCAGCACTGAGGAGGCCAGCTTTTGGAAATGAAGATTTGGTAATCAGTTCAGAAAGCCTGGGTCAGACAGAACCTTCAGATAAGCCACAAGCCAAAGGTTGACAAGATTAGCTAAGACAAACACCTAGGATTTGCCTATAGAGCCAGCCATGACCCCTACATGACTCCATAGGAATCCAGAAGGTATAAAAACCCACCCATTCTCAACTCCATTTTGTCAGCTGCCCCAGAACCACAAACCCTGGTGGTTCTGTTCACTAGTAAATGGACCTTATTTCCAATCATCCTCCAGCCTCCATTTTGTTTCCAGAGCCTCTCTCCAGGCTTGGAACTGAATCAGATGGATTATCCTTCCAACACTGCTACATTTACAAACACGTAGAAAATAATCTACAGCTTTTTATTTTGCTTCATTTTGTTGCATTTGTGTGCAATTTCAAAGTCCCACCTCTTAAATTAATTTCCAATTTCCACTGTTTCTGCTTCTTTTCCTAGGTTTTATGAGAGGGAGTTTTAGAACTGGTTTATGAAAAAAAAAAACACCTATATTAAGTCTTTTGGGGGGAGGGGTTACATTATAATTTTTGTGTTCTCTCTGTAGGACTTTTCATTTTAAATTCTCCCTTAAATGACTGGAATTTTGAATAATAATAATTGTGGGATTCTGTGGCCCACAAAAACAGCATTTAAAAGGGGCGTCCATGCAGAGCCAGTCAAAAAGTGGATGACAGCTCGAGTCATGCAATAGAAGCCTCTCCCATTTTTTTGTTGCGCTTACAATTAAGCTGAAATTAAAAGGGTGGTGATTTTATCACACAGTTGCAGTTACCATTTTGACTTTCTTTCAGCCCTCTCCCGTGGTACTTTATCATATCAAAGGGCATTTGCCATCTTGCTTTACAAGCCAGAGAAGCTTCTATGAAAATTCTGAGCAGGCACCTTGCTTAAAGACAGTTGACCAAAACCTCGGCAGGTATCAGTGAAAAGAAGCAATTCCATCTCAAGTCCTTGGTATCCTGCATAACCTTCTCTTGCAAAGCTAGAAGCCCCTTTCCACTGGTGCTAGAGGCATTTTTTTTAGCATACTCCAAAAACTCACCAAAAGTGGAATTTGCTTCTGAGCAGAAACTTCCTTTGGCTCTTGGAAGGCTCATGATGAAATGGATAGATAGATAGATGATAGATGATAGAGATAGATAGATAGATAGATAGATAGATAGATAGATAGATAGATAGATAGATAGATAGATAGATAGATGATGGATGGATAGATATGATAGAAAGAGAGAAATAATGGATGGATGGATAGATAGATTAGATGGATGGATGGATATGATAAATGGATGGATATGATAGATATAAATAGATGATACAGTAGATAGATAGATAGATAGATAGATAGATAGATAGATAGATAGATAGATAGATAGATAGATAATGGGTAGATGGGTAGATGGATGGATAGATGATATGATGGATGGAGGATAGATATGATAGATAGATAGATAGATAGATAGATAGATAGATAGATAGATAGATAGATAGATAGATAGATAGACATGCCTTTGCAGAATGAATTACAACTGTAATCAGCTGCATACCATAACACTCTAAGTTGACTTTTTACAAAGTAAATAGATGCATTCCTCTCAGGCTTAAGAAGATGGCTGAGAAGAAAGTTCTCCAGATTTACTTTCTGTCTCAAAATAGTTGACCAGGGAAGACAAAGTCTAGTTATTTACGCACTTTAGTTTAATTGCTTGTGGCCGCCTGCATCTCAACCGGTCTTAATAAGGTGGCATCAGGATGACCTAATTGATGGAATCTAGATCTAACATGAGATTTTTTAGCAAGCATGACTGGGGCCTCCATTCAGAAACTAAGTGGAGAAACCAAATGCCCATGGAAGTTGTATGGGATAGGGTCAATATGCGTGATCAACTCCTTCTCTTCCGAAGCCCTCTTAACATTCTTCAACAGAGCTTAATTTTTCTCTCAGGTTCACAGCCTTATGAGTCCTCAGTATTCAGGTTTAGGAGTACTAACTGATAATATTCCAGTGGCCATCACCATAATACCACTATTAGTGTTACTGTACATCTTTACCATTTTTAACTCTTAATCAAATGTTCTCTAAGTAGACTTTCTTTGGCTGAGGGCTTCTCCCAAGGTCAGCCATTGGTCTTTCCCTGCCTCCCCAATTCTTCTTCCTTCTTCCTCCCTGGCCAAGTGGTCTCTAGGGATGAAGAGAGGCCAGGTCAGTCTTGCCAGAGTCCTTCTGAAATTAGCTTAGGAGGGCATGAAGTTTCGCCAAACGACGCATGTGGCCTGGACCACAGGTTCTTTGCGTCATAAACGCTACATTTTCCTGGAACTGCTCGGGATATTTGCAATTTTTAAAAGTTAATGGAGATGAGCCAGACGGAATACCAGTAACAATGGTTCTTTCTGAGAACTCTGGATGATGATCAAATTATCCTCACATTCTCCTTGCATTTCCCAGGGATAAAATAAAGCTTTGTAATTTGCCCAGAGAATCCCAGGTAAAGAACTCAAAAAGCAAATAAATAGGAGATTAGTTTAGGCCTCAGTCTTGGTTCAGTTTTTAGCTTAATTCTCCTGATATGAAATGAAGGATGAAATTTATAAAATATATCATCTTATCCACAGGAATGTTTTGCACCATTTATAATTCATGGGATAAATATTACCCACATATATTTCAGAAAGTGTGTATATTTTTGGGCAAATAACAAAGGCTGCTTATAAGTAACTATTATTATAAATAATTTTTAAAAATCCCAAGTTTGCTCCCAAATTAAAAGCACAACAATGTGATAAAATTAATCACTTTTAAAGTTAATATATCATTGGAACAATTGCAAGTAGCGGGGAAAAACAACCAGCTTAATTTAAGTACACTTGGCCAAAGTATAGAGAAAAATACTTTTTTTTCAAATAATCCTTCTAAGAATATAAAGAATATGTTCCCCCCTCAAAAAGTCTGCTTCTGGACATTTATGATCTTACTTATCTCATTTTTGCTAACTTTTAATATTTAAAATTTTGTGTTTTTTCTTCTATGATAGTGTAAGCTTCCAGGTGTCGCCTAACAATGACATGGGAGGCATATCAATTTCATAAACACACAAATAAATACTGTAAATAAATAAACAAATATTTTCTTGGCCCTTGTGAGAGTCAAAGTTTGAAAAGGACTTCCATTTCCATTCTCACAGCCACCGTGACTTGTCCTTCAAATCCTCTGGAGCAGGGGCCTCCAACCTTGGCAACTTTAAAACTTGTGGACTTCAACTCTCAGAATTCCTCAGCCAACAAAGCTCTGGAGAACCATCAAGTGTCTTTTCTTCTGCACCAAAATTGGTAGAAGTTCTCCTGTTCTTCACTGACACTCACTGCTTCTGATGTCCTTCTCTCTGTCTCTCCTTTATGGATTCCATCACTCCGTAGCTTAATATTTACCCCATTATCTTCTCACTGGTACCTCAAGTTTCTGCCTTCTTTCCCTCAAATGCTGCTTCCAACCCTTCTTTCATCTGCCATCTTTACCCAGCAGGATGGGGACAGTGCAGTAGTGCAGTGGTCGCCAACTGGTGGGCCAGGGACCACTGGTGGTCCATGAGAAAATTTTGGTGAACCACAGAGAAATGTCCCCCCCAAAGGCTGCGTGGGAACACAAGACTGCGCCGTCCACATGACCCACCCACCCGCTGGCCCCCACCCTTCGGCTGAGCACAAACCTTGAGTAGAGCCACGCAAGCTGAAACTGGAAGGTAAGACCAATGGCAGGGGAGGAAAATCTGTCCCGGGGTGGCTTGCTGACATTGTTGGGAAAGTTGGTCCCATATTCCAGAGCTGCCGTAGTCACAGGACTGGCCCTTTGGTCATCCCGGAGCAGCTCCTCCAGTCCATGGCAGGCCGGTGCACCCGGGTGGAGGAGCAGCTGCTCCAGGATGACCAAAGGTCCAGTCCTGTGACTATTGCAGCTCTGGAATATGGGACCGACTTTCCCATCAACGTCAGCAAGCCACCGTCCGTCAAAATTCATATTAGTGGTCCGCAGGATTTAAAATTATGACTTTGATGGTCCCTGAGGTCCAAAAGGTTGGCGACCCCTGCAGTGGTGGGATGCTGCCGGTTCGGACAGGTTCAGGTGAACCGGTAGTTCTGACAATCAGCTGGCCCCGCCCATCCACCCTATCTTGTCCTTTATTTCTAGCTCATCTCAATTGCGCGGCACAGCTGATTTCCCCATCCCCCCCGCCTCGCTGTTCAACTTACTGTTGCTGACTTGGAAGGTAAGCAGCTGAGCTTCTAAACGCTCCATTTTCAGCACTGTGTGCAAGTGCCTTAGGCGCGCGCGCCCATGAAGCACGCATGCGTGCTCAAAGCACGCGCTCACCAAACTGGTTGTTAAATTGGTTGCAACCCACCACTGGGACAGTGGATGCATGACAACTGGGGTTGGGGATTTTAAAACAGCCGATCCCTGAGGAAAATGGAAACTGAGCCGCTCTTCCTTTAGCTAGAATATCATACCCACAGGGGTCACGATGGTTGGCAGACAGAAACCAGGATGCCTTACTACATGTATCTGCTTGAAGTGTTTGCATCCCTGATAACATTGCCCTGGTTATTATACTTGCATCCAATGCTCTTTTCTTTCCTTTCTTTCCAGTTGCATCCTAATCTATCCAAGCAGAGCTTCTAAATGTAGCTGAGACTATCATCCTGTGGGGAAAAATCTCATTCCCAGTGAGATCTGAGAAATCCAGGATGCTAATTTTGAGCCACAGAGCTGTTATTAAATCTCAGAGTCACCATGCTTGCTGCGGTTTAACTTCTAACACACAGGCAATTAGCAGAGGAGGAGAGCCTATATTTTATATAAGGAGAAGATTTTTTCCCCCTCATAGCATCAGTTCACAAGGCAGCTGGAGGAATGCTTGTGAAATTTAGTCAAAAGTACCAGAAGCCCATAGCTGCTGAAACCTTTCCAGCCCCTTGAATGGGTTTTAGATTAAATAGATCACACACAGATGTCTACACCGCAGAATATTGAGAGAACAGCACAGATCCATACAGCGTCATTACTATTTAGTAAGTTTATCACACCAAAAGCTCCTATTTTGCAAAGTTCCTGCAAAGAATGAGATGCAAAATCACTTGGAATAAAAGTGTTCAAATAAAAAGGGGTAGTCTTGTTTGACGTTTGTTATAGAACCTCTATATACAGATCATATTTAACCTATCCTGCATGGTTTAGTGTGGCAGCATGCACTGAAGTTTTACTGTAAGCATTATTTTTCAGAAGGTCGGGAACAATGTAAAATTTGACACTAGGAACGAGGAACCTAACAGTGCACACATAGCACAGTGCACACACAGCGCACAAGCAGCAGTGCACACTCAGCAATTGCAAACTGTCATGTTAAACAGGAGCAACTGTGGATAATTCTGAATGGCACGCATCAAGGGTTATTCACAGGATGCCAAACAACATTCAGCCTTGGTGTCAGCTAAATCAATTGTTTCCTATCGGGGTCAAAGACTGAAATCCCACATTGTTGTCAAGCCATTGCTAGCTGAGCAAATTGCTTTGCTTGCAAACAGGGGCATCCATCAGAAGGAGGGAGAATCGTATATTCAAGATGGTCAGATTGAAACCCTGCCTCCCCCCTTTTTTACATGTGGCATACTCAGGATGCTTATCAAAAGGAGGCAGGACTTTGTGATGACCCAGGGCATGGCACAAAGGCAACACAGTCAGATAATCATTAGGAGTCCCTTTATTAGCTCCAACATTGCCCCCAATGTCCTGGTTACCTTCTGGCTAGAGAAAAACTCTCCCAGGAACAGCCTTTGGCTGCAGAGAATCAAGTCCAAAACGTGGTCAACAAAAACTGTAACTATAAGTCCAATCAAGGCAAAATGAGGTAATTAGTCTGGCAGGGCAGGAGAAGGAATTCCAGACGTGAAGGCACGGCAATAACTCAACACGGTTGGGAAGACACCAGGAACACAGATAATCAAAGTCAACACAAGATAAACTCACATTTGTTCCCAGCAACTCAGCATGCAGTTCTTTTAAACTCTCTTCCCAGCTGTGGCTAATGAAGGGAATCAGGGCCCTTTCCTCCCCTGTAAGCCACACAACCCACGTTGCTCTCTTCTCCGTTCCTCCCTGCATGACCTAGGATGAAGAGGGGATGGGCCTGGGTCTTCCTCTGAACTCCCTCTCCCTTGTTCTACCTTTTCCCTGCTCTGCCCAGCTGGATTTTGTCCTTCCTCAGCCTCCTCCACAGCCAAGGGAGCCACACTCCCACCCCCTGTCAGCTGTTCGTCTTCCTCCTCGGATTCATACTCCAACAGGGGCATGACAACTTTGATCATATGGTCCCAACTGCCATCTTGATTTTTTTTTTGCACACCCCTCATGGACGTCCTTGCCTGCAAAGGCTCAGATTATTAACAAAACACTCCACAGTTTCTCGGTTATTTCTAGAGGAGCTGCTTATGTGGGTTTACATGTCCAGAATAACAAAAGAGTGACAGAAAGCCATACTTGCCACAAGCCTTCTGAAATTCCCTTGTGGCTTTGCCCTTCACAAGCAGGAACCTGTATGTAATGTGATTATGTGGCCACATAATTGTAGATTATTTGCAAATTGCTGCACAATTAGGCTGTAAGGATTCACTGCCATGAAACACGGGTCAGGACCCATTTCAATGAGAAAAGCACACTGCCAAAGCAGTGAGGGCTTCACACTGGCACACCCTTTTCTTTCCATCGGCTGGTGAGATGGTCTTGCATTCTCCTGCGCCCAAGGAAATGCTTACACATATCTTTTCCCATGCTGGTGGGATATGGAAGTACAGATGACACTGAGAATTATAACATTGCTATGGCAAAAGGACTACTAAGCTCTGAAATGCAGCTTGTCTCACCCTAACTCAATCGATCTATCTGAATAGAGCTGGAAGCAGGGGTGGTATTCTACCGGTTCAGCCTGGTTCTGCTGGGCTGGTAGCGCCGATGAGCAGTGGAGACCGAACCAATTCACTGCTCTGCTGTTGGGCCCGCCCGCCCAGGCTCCCATGCTCACAGCAGAGTGCCGCGCGGCAGCTGCTGAAGTGTCAGGGAGAGTGCAGGCTTGCAGGAGATGACTTGAAATGCCTCTGCGCCTGCACAAAATGCCTGTTCGGTGCGTGCGTGCATGCAAAGTGTGTGCATGTGCGCAAAGCGCACCCACCAAGCCACGCCCACCGAACCGGTGGTAAAAATCTTTGAATTCCACCACTGGTTGGAAGGGACCTTGGGGGTCTTCTAGTCCAACCCCCTGCTCAAGCAGGAGACCTTAGAACAGGGGTGTCAACCTGGTGGGCCCCACCCACCCCAGCTCCACGAATGGGAAACATGTGACAAAATGTCATGTGACAGCAACACAACGCGTTTGACACCTGTACCCTATAACATTTCAGACAAGTGGCTGTCCAACCTCTTCTTATAGACCTCCAGTGATGAAGCACCAACAACCTCTGAAGGTAATCTCTTCCACTGGTTAATTGTTCTCACTGTTAGGAAATTCCCCCTAAATTCCAGGTTGCTTCTTTCCTTGATTAAGTTTCCATCCATTGCTTCTTATCCTGCCTTTGGGTGCTTTGGAAAATAAATTGACCTCCTCCTCTTTGTGGCCATCTCTCAAATACTGGAAGACTGCTATCCTGTCCCCCCCCAGTTCTTCTTTTCTCTAGATTAGCAAAACCAAATTCCTGCAACCAATTCTTCATATGTTTTAATCATCTTAGTTGCTCTCCTTTGCATTTTCTCCAGAGCCTCAACATCTTTTTTTTTTTTTTTTGTAATGTGGTGACCAAAACCAGATGCAGTATTCCAGCTGTGGCCTTCCTAAGGATTTATAAAGCGGTACTAATACTAATACAAAGTTCCTGTGAGGATAAATGTCAGGAGACCAGATGAAGGTAGTCAGTGGAATTTATATTTTACCAACAAAGAAATAAAAAGAGACTAGTATAGTTCTATTTCAAGCTATTTATCTCTCATCAGCCAGCCATACCCTTCTGGGATTTGAACCCAGGCTACTTTATCCCATAATTGGGTAGACCAGGTTGCCCTGATTAAAAAAAAATCTTTTCCCTGGTGTAGCTGACAAATGAGGAGAGCCCATGGTTTAGAGGTTAATGCATCTACCTAATATGCAAGCTTTGCAAGTAGGGACACGATGGCTCAGGGGCTAAGATGCTGAGCTTGTCGATCAAAAAATTCAGCAGTTCGGCGATTCGAATCCCATACTTGTCCCAGCTTCTGCCAACCTAGCAGTTCGAAAGCATGTAAAAAATGCAAGTAGAAAAATAGGGATCACTTTGGTGGGAAGGTAACGGCATTCTGTGCACCTTTGGCATTTAGTTATGCCAGCCACATGACCACGGAGACGTCTTCGGACAGCGCTGGCTCTTCGGCTTTGTGACAGAGATGAGCACCGCCCCCTAGACTAACACCTATGTGCGAAGGGAACCTTTACCTTAATATGCAAGTAGCCCAGGTTCAAATCCCAGAAAGGTATGGCTAGCTGATGAGAGCTAAATAGCTTGAAATAGATCTATACTAGTTCTCCCTTTATTTCTTTGTCAGCAAAACATAAATTCAACACAAAAATAGTTTGTCGCGAAAGCGACTGCCTGCGAGGAAAGCCATATAAGTACTGATTTCCATCATCTTTTAATGCCAACAGTGATGGATCGAGATTGGAGTTGCTCTGCACTTTTATTATCTACATTACTGATTTTGTTGTAAAAATACCTTGGTTCACCCTAGAGTTAAGTGCGCTATCTGAGCAATACTGCACCGATCGTAAGCTCATTTTTCACACGCGTGCACGCACACACACACACACACACACACACAGAGTAATACACGAAAAAACTGGCTGTGTATTCAAGGAAAGACATCAATCATGTCATCTTTTTAGAAGAAGATCCACAGAGACAGTTCTGCAGCTTTAGCCAGGGCTGGGCTGCTGGGGGTTCTCAGGGGTTCGGGAAAGCCCCTAGCTAAGATTCTGTGCAGTTTGGAGAACCCCCAAATCCCACTCCTGGCTGGCCCCGCCCACCCCTCCCCTCCCCTCCCACCCCTCCCTTCCCCTCCCAGGAGTCCCCATGGGGCCCGTTTTGGATGCAGGTAAGTGCAGGTGTGCATGGAGGCTCAGGGAGGGTGAAAAACGGGCCTCCCGGAAGTTTGCAAAGGCTGGAAATGGGCCCGTTTCCAGCTTCCAGAGAGCCTCCGGAGCCCAGGGAGGCTGTTTTCGCTCTCCCGGAGGCTCAAGGAAAACCTCGGAGCCCAGTGAGGGGAAAAATGCCACCCCTGCCATGGCGCAGGAGGCCAACTAGGCCACGCCCACCATGGCCACACCCACCCAGCAACCAGGCAGAGAGCTAACATTTTTGAAGGCGATCCCTGGCTTTAGCCCTTGGAAGTGTCTGCTAGCCCCCATATTCTTCACTCTCACTCTCACCAAGGTTTTGACACAATAGTTAGGAAGGGATAACAAAAGCTTTGGGCAAATTTTTACATTGCAGGGCGGACCCAAAATCAAGGGAAATGCAAGAGAATAAAGTGTATTGTTCATATTAAGACAGAGGTGTCCAAACAGATTTGTGGACTTCAACTCTCAGGTTGAAATCTGGGAGTTGAAGTCCACAAGTCTTGAAATTATCAAGGTTGGACACCCCTGTATTAAGTAAACATCCCCTAGAGCCCACTTCTAGAATCCTGAAGCTTGGAAGAGTCCCTACATTAAGATTCAGTGCAAACAAGAGGTGCGTCTTTTCTACTTTGAGAAATAATTTTAAATCAGCTTTGTTTCAAAGGACTTCAACCATTTCAAAATGCATGCCTCAACAAAAGTTTGAAATCTGCCCCAGGAAAATATATCAGTGGCCACTCTTATACATATGGTTTTGATTGTTGAATCCTCTCTATTACAAATTGGGGTTTTTTAAAAAAATATTTTTAACTTTTCAAAGTAGTGTTACTGTCGTTTTAATTGTACATATATGGATCAAATAAATAAAAATATTCCTCCAGAACAGAGGAGAGCAAGAAGAAAAACAGTACAAGAGTCCACTCAAATCTTCCAATTTGCCAATTCTACTGACAATGCCAAAGCTTCCAAAACAGTCTCCTCAAATCATGAGTCCAATCAGAAACATCTAGAACAAAGACATCTTTAATTACTGTGAAGAGGCATCCTAGAAAACCACACCAACCTAGCAACAGCTGAATCATCTTAACAGATAACAGATAATCAGAGTTGGAAGGGACCTTGTAGGTCATCTAGTCCAACCCCTCGACCAAGCGGAAGACCCTACACCATTTCTGACAAATGGCAGTCCAATCTCTTCTTGAAGGTCTCAAGTGATGGCGCTCCCGCAACTTCCGAGGGCAAGTTGTTCCGTTGGTTGATTGATCTCGATCTAGTCTTTCCCAAGCTGGCTAACTTTGAGATGTGTGGACTTCATCTCCCAGAATTCTTAACAATAGCCATAGTGGGCTACAGATTTCTGGGAGTTGCAGTCCACACGTCTCAAAATTGCCTGTGAGGGGGAACCCTGGATTTAGATCGTCCAGCTCTTGATCTGGATCTAGAGCCTCCAACACTGTTGCAATCAATCATTATCCCATGCCCTCCAATAATTTATTTCCCTGTGCTTTTTTCCATTTTTAAAAGATGAGCCTGGGGCACTGTGTTTAGATTGGCATCAAGGGAATCCCAGTTGAGGTGCTTTATTTTAACAGAGTGATGCATAGAAGGCCAATAATAACATCTTAAGAGATGTTAGGAAAATAATACAGTGCTATGTTGCGCAGTAGTAACAGGTTGATGGGTTTCCCTTCACCTTCCCACTCGTCATACGCATATACATGTCTGGGTGGGTGTGTTATGCATAGAAGGAAGGAGTGAAAGAAACACAGTGAAGGGCAGGGGAGAACAGAGAGCAGAAGAAATGTAAAATACTTTTCAGTCAAAGCATAACAACAATGAATTGTGTTCTCTGGGGTGACAACATGATTAGTTTTAGTATTTTTTTTAAGAAAAATCACTTGCCTATCTTCTCCCAGGCATACCTGTAAACTTTGGCGCTACAGACATTAATCCCTTAATTCAACCTTGACAGATATGGCAGAAAAGCTTACAAACTCGGCCAGACTAGTTACAGTATTCAAGAAAGAATCCGTGTACACCCAGAAGATCTTTTTATTGCATTACCAGGAGATAAAGCATACCTCTGGTCTATACTTTGGGGTTTGAATACTTAACCTTTTGTCAAGTTTTTCAAGTCAACAGACATTTTCTAGCGATTCTTTCCATGTCCTTGAGATTGGGAGAAAGCTGGCTAAAGGTTGGCCTGGTTGGAGAATCTCTGGCTGGAAGAGGATGCTGGATCATAACACTGTGGGAAGACATATCCATCTGGTTCAGTTCCAAGCTGGGAGGAAAACACTGGAAACATGGAGGCTGATTGGAAAGATGGTTTATTGATGAAGCAGAACCACGTGTGTTTGTGGTTCTGGGTAGCTGACCACATGAAGTTGAGAGTGGGTGGCTTTTATACCTTCTTTTGGGCTTTGCACTTGAGCTTCCTGTTCCTGTGCAAGAACATGTATTCTATTGGCTGCTGTTAGATTCCTATGGGGTCATGTAGGGGTTATGTAGGGGTCATAGCAGTGGTGGTATTCTACCGGTTCGGCTCGGTTTGAGTAAACCAGTAGTAAAAAATGCTACTGTTCGGCCGAACTAGTAGTAAAAAAACAGTTTTTTTTTTCCTCCCGATGATCAGCTGTTCCAATGATCAGCTGTGCCAGGATCACCCTCACTGTCTTACTGCTTCACCCAGAAGGCTTCCCTGAGGCCCAGGAGGCAAACAAAATGGAGCTTGGGGGGGTTGCTGCTGCAAAATAAGCCATACCCACCTGGCCACACCCACAGAACTGGTAGTAAAAATATTTGCATCCCACCTCTGGGTCATAGCTGGCTCTATAGGCAGAAAAGGAAATGCAAATCCTAGGTGTTTGTCTGAGCTAATTTTGTCAATCTTTTGTTTGTTGCTTAAACTGAGTTTCTGTCTTGACCCAATCTTTCTGACTGGATTACCAAACCTGGCCTCCTTAGTTTCTGCTTGGGGCAGGAAAACGGGCTGGTTTCTGAATAAGCTGTCCCAATCTTTCTTAACAGGCACAAAATATCTGCCTGAAAGACTGAGTCTGCTTTCTGTCTTTAAAACAAAACATGTTTCTCCATTTCTCATCTGGGGAAATATAATATTCTGCCCTTTTTTTAATAATCTCTGAAATATTTCATTCTTCTGGGGGGTGGGTGATGATTTTCTACAACACGTGTGGCTGAACACGCAACTTTAGATTCCATCCTGTGGACACCATTTTTGCAACTTCACGTGATACCAAAGTTGCTCTTAATGGCAATTTCTCAGTATTAAAAGAGTTGAAAAGGCTACACTTATGCCCAGAGAGAAAGCACTATTAGGACATGGAAAGCTTTATCAAGCTCCTTCAGTTTAGGGCAGATATTTTTTTTAATAGATTTTTATTATATTTTCTACCAATACAAATCACATTCATATCTATGACAGCATTTTGACATCAACACATATAGTCATAAATCATCTTGTACTTATCAACCAATATCTATTGTCTCTATCTTATATATTTATATAATCATCTCTCTTATATATTTATATATTTTATATATTTACTGTAACATTCTCTTAAGGTCTCTTAATTACTCTAATCCATTCTTCTTATTTCTTATATCTATTTTCTAACATTTATGCCAGATTGAGTAATATTCAGAGTTTTCCTTGTCTTTCATTTCTAGAGTAAGCATATCCATTTCCACATATTCCAGTATTTTATGTAGAACTAAGTTTTCTGGAGGGGTGTTAGGTCCTTTCCACATTTGTGCAAAAGCTATCCCGGCTGCCGTTAGAATATGTAAAATAATATATTTTATCTCTTTTGGGTATTGATCCTTAATTATTCCTAATAAGAAGAGTTCTGGTTTAGTTCAAGTTGATATCCCGTAATTTCCTGCATCCAATTTTTAATTTTAATCCAATAGTTCCTGGCCTCAGGACATAACCACCATAGGCCAGCTATTTTTAAGTAGTGTGTTTTATGAGCATTCAAATATGGACAACCATTTGTCTGGAATGATATAAAGTTTCCTGCTCAACCTCCAAGGTACCTTCTGGCCAGAGGTGATATTCAGCAGGTTCTGCGTAGTTCTGGAGAACCAGTTGTGGAAATTTTGAGTAGTTCGGAGAACCGGCAAACACCACCTCTGACTGGCCCTGCCCCTATCTATTCTCTGCCTCCCATTGAGTCCCAACTGATCGGCTGGGTCTTCTTTGGATGCCCTGCACAGGAGAACGGAGCTGGAAAGCAGGTTAGTGGGGTGGGGAGGGAATGGGGATTTTGCAGTGTCCTTCACCTGCCACGCCCGCCAAGCCACACCACGCCCGCCAAGCCACGCTCACAGAACCAGTAGTAAAAAAATTTGAATCCCACCACTGCTTCTGGCCCTGTTATTCGACGTGCTATTATTTCTCCATCTGAAATCCAACAATCATGTAAAACTAGCAATAGATACCTAGCAGTAGCTATATTGTAAACATCTTTTCTTCATCATCTTTGCAAAGTGATAGGATTATTCAGGAAAGCCAGCCTTAACCAGAGCCATAACATGCAACAAAAGAAATTCCATAGAACAAACTTTCAAATCTAGACCCAACGTAATGATTACATATACAAAAGCTAGCTTTATCTAAGATAATGACAATAGCTTTTAGACTTATATACTCCTTCACAGTGCTTTAGAGCCCTCCCTAAGAAGATTACAAGTCAGCATATTGCCCCCAACAATTTGGGACCTCATTTTACAACCTTGGAAAGATGCATAGTTGGTTGCTTAGCATTCTACTTCTGGAAAAGTTCAGTTCCAGATAAACCTCTAGCAGATTTAAGCATTAGGTAGGCATACTTTAAGGACACAGACTACATAATATCAATTCTCCTTTGCCTGAAATAACAAGAAGTATCACAGGGTAGAAGTCCCAGGCTCCCATGTTCTCCTTCCATTTGCATGCTGGGAAAGGAAAGAATTTAAAGTTGCTGTTTATGACAAGTAACGAACTGTGAAGTGAAGATTTGTTGCCCAGAGGTCAGTCTCATCCAGGGTTTGACAAACTGGGCAAGTTTAAGATGTGTGGACATTAGCTCCCAGAATTCCCTAGTCAATATGGCTGGCTGGGGAGGTTTTTTTATGATTTATTTATTTTATTTTGTCAAGCGATTATAAGATAACAGGTATAAGTATAAACATAGTTATGAATACATGAAATGAATACGTATAAGAAAAAAAAACACAATAGGACAGGGACATGTTGTTGCACTTATGCATGCCCCCTACAGACCTCTTAGGAAAGGGGTGAGGTCAATAGTAGACAGTGTAAGGTTAAAAGTTTTTGGATTTTGGGGAAGAAACCACAGAGTCAGGTAGAGTATTCCAGACATTGACCACTCTGTTGCTGAAGTCGTATTTCCTGCAATCAAGTTTGGTGCGGTTTACCTTGCGTTTGTATCTATTGTGTGATCTTGTATTGTTAAGGCTGAAGCTGAAGTATTCATTGACACGTAGGACATTGCAATGTATAATTTTATGTACTATACTTAGATCCGACTGAGTCTAGGTCTAGAATTTCGAGTCTGGTGGCATAAGGTATTCTGCAACGAGTAGTGGAGTGGAGAACTCTTCTTGTGAAATATTTCTGGACTTTGATTTCTAGAGTTCTGGGGGTGGGAGTCCACACGCATCTTAAAAGTTGTCATGTTTGTAAAGCACTAGTCTAATCCAACTGTTTTCAAAGCAGAAAGGCACATAATCTGCAGTGGGATCATGAGAAGTTTCAGGGCTGATCGCATATTAAGAAGTCTTCACAGAATGATGCAGAAAGTCAGGTTAAGATAGCAGCTCTCTCTTCTTTCTGATGCCTTCCTGGATTGGCAGGGTTTTGGAGAGAAGTCTGCAAAGTCACTCTTTAAATGCTTCTGGGCAATATTCCACAGATCTTTATATTAGAGAACAGAAGTGTGTATATGCACAGCTCTCTCTGTTGTGCAAAGGCTTTGTGTGCTTGTGTCCTGAAAAGATAGCAGGAGCTCCCGTGGTAACAGAGAAAGCCAGCAGAATTCAAAACAATCTGGGAATATAAATCCTTTAAAAAAACAACAACAACTTCTTGGCTCGAAGATCATCCCCATTTCTTTCGGTCACATTTACATATGCAGGCAGGCGCATGAAAGTCGATAAAAAGTGTGCAATTGGGGTTAATTTAGATAACGTCCTTTTAAAAAACCTCCCAGGTTACCTTATGAATAGCGCATTGATAGTGTATTGAGGCCGCAATGAAATACAGTAGCTATTTTGTTGGGAAAGGTTTGTTGGCCATGGTGGCTGCATTCATATTCCGAAACTAGAGCCTATTCAGTTGAAAGAAAGAATGTGAGTCAGAACATTGGAAGCAAAGGAGGGAGGGGGCTGGCTTGGAAAGGCCTAGAAATTCCATCGAAGAACAGTTACATTGCAGGGGCAAATGTTTAAATTAAAGTTGGGGAAAACAGGACCAGCCTGAGTCATAGGAATAGTTTGGAGAAGGCCAGGCAGCTTCCATGGGAGGCCAATCTACTCTCAAAGCAGCAAAAAAAAGAGAAGTTCTAACAAGGTAGAACTCGTGTGTTTAAAAACATCATTCACGCCATCTTATCCATCTCCATTTTGGGGGGTAATTGAGGTTTAGGCCTCCAATGGTGTGCCTGAAGCATGTATTAAATTAGATGCCCACCTGTCCACAATGTGGTACAGGAAGTCCTCAATTACCACAATGGGGACCAGAATTTCTATTGTTAAGCAAGCAATTGTTAATTGGGTCTAATGTGCTCTATTTTAGCAATAGCACTTAGACTTATAAACTACTTCAGTGGTATCACAGCCTTCTCTCAGCAGTTTACAGCAGGGGTCTCCAATCTTGGCAACTTTAAGCCAACTTTAAGCAAAGCTGGCTGGGGAATTCTGGGAGTTGAAGTCCTCCAGGCTTAAAGTTGCCAAGGTTGGAGACCCTTGGTTTACAGAGTCAGCATCTTGTCCCCAACAATCCAAGTTCTCATTTTACCGAACTTGGAAGGCGGAGTCAACCTTGAGCCTGTCAGAATCAAACTCCTGGCGATGGGCAGAGTTAGCCTGCAACACTGCATTCTAACCACTGTGCCAACACAGCCTTTTTTTGCCACAGTTCTTAAGTGGATCGTGTGTTTTTAAGCAAGTCTGGCTCACCACCCCACCCTGAGTTTGCTTGTTGTAAACCAGCTGGGAAATTCAAAAGTAATGATTATACATGACCTCAAGATGCTGTGGACTTAGTTTTTGGGGAGGAAAATAAGGAGGGGGGATTCTGCCTCTGCCTACCAGCATCCATCAGTATTCATCTGGCTAGAGTCCTGTCAGTGTGTGAGAGAGTTGAGGGCTGTTTGAAAACTGAAAGAGTATTTGCTGTGTGAGCAAGAAGGAGACAGCAAGGAGCCTGGGCGTGGCTTAGCTCAACTGTTCTGTACTAAAGCTATTTGCTGCTGTGAAACAAACTCCTCTCTTCTGCTTGTGTTTTGCAGTTGGAAGAGATTTCTTTTCAGGTGGGGAGGGGGACTAGAACTCCTTAGCATCAGAGCGTATTAATACTAATATACGAAACACTAATGCTCTGATGGTCATTTCAAAAAATCCTTTCTTAGTGGTTGCTAAATGAATGGTGATAAGTCGAGGATAACCCATACTGGAAAAGTACTAAAAGAGATTGCAGCTACAAGAAGACCCTGGTGTAATTCATATTCTTAAGATGGCCCTGGCATCTGTCAACTGTCTGTGACTTACTTTTTTTCAAAAGTAAGTTTTCTTGTTCCTTTATTGTCCTTTTACATTAAAATACTTCCAGCTTTAATGATTTCTCTGTTTGTCCCTGTTCATCAGAAGACCCTGGCTTTGATAGAAAATCTTTTTTGTGGGGATTAAAAGCATGGTGAATATTCTTTGAATGAATGAGTATACAGAAAATATTTTATTTCTAACAGCTGTAGGAATCTAGGGTATTTGCTATTTGCTGAATACAATGAAGTTGTACTCTCAACATGCCAAAACTTCTTAAATAAAGAAACTTCAGTCCCATGTTATTTCAGGGCTGAAACCAAGCAGTTAAGGCAACTTTAGATAGGAAGAGGTAAAACAGAAAACAACCCCAGTTGTACACTTTATAAAAAAAATCTGTCTTATCAACAGTTATTAAACCTAGAGTATAACATGGCAGGTGCTTGTCTTTTGGAATTCTAAAGTCCCATAGCAGTTTAGCTCCTTCATTTTCTGTAACTTTTTTTTTCTATTTTGTGGTTCCCACCAGTTCTTGCTTGCAGAATTTCTTGTGGCTCTTCCAATGCACCATTGTTGCTACTTTGTCATGCTGTTGCTTATAGTCATTCTGGGTGATCCCTTTCTTACAGCAGCTAACTGTTTATTCTGCAATGGAGAAATGGACACTGGAGCAGCCGACAGGAGGGAAGGAGGAGGAGCAGGGAGAAGAAAAGGAAAATGGCCTTCTCCGTCCCTCACGCCGGCCACTCCATTGCCCAGTTGTCCATTGCAGCGCAGCACCCAGGATCCACTTTGATTGTGTGTGAGTGTGTGATTGTGTGTGTGTGTGTGTGTGTGTGAGAGAGAGAGAGAGAGAGAGAGAGAGAGAGAGTGTGTGTGTGTGTGTGTGTGTGAGAGAGAGAGAGAGAGAGAGAGAGAGAGAGAGATTTAACAACCAGTTCACCTGATTTGTTCTCCATGCTTGGTCTTGTACAGCCAGAATTAGTCCCTTGGTCTCTTTCTGTAACATTCCCTGTTCTTAGCCATTGTCAGGTCTTGCTGTTAACTGTTTTCCCTGCTAGTTTTTTATGTACTGGCCATAAAATACTTTGCCTTGCCCGCTGTGTTTTCTATTCTTTAGTTCGTCTTTTATTGTAGGCTATGTTGGTCTCTTTGGTAATCAATAAGCCTTCCTGGTATACTAGCTTCAGTGCATCTTCTTCACTTCAACTGTCTGGTGTACTTGCAACATTTCACACCCACCCATTTTCCTTGCTAAGTAGAGTCTGTCAATGTTGCTGCATGGTTGAAGGGTGTGATTCACTGTCATTATTTTTCTGGTCATCCTATTCAGGGCTTTTGATTGTGCTTGAGTCCCGTCTACTATTCCAGCTGTGTATCTAATGACTGAAATTGCCTAGGTGTTGATTGCTTTCCTGGTATTTCTTTCACTTAACTCCTCTTTATTCTTCTGATGTGTTTATTATTATTGTCCCAGCAGATGGGATAATGTCATGATGCTCATTTTGTCATTTGGACCCAAATTGTTGGGGGCAGTAATGCTGACTCTGTAAATCACTTTAAAGTAGAGTAGAGTAGATAACAGATAATCAGAGTTGGAAGGGACCTTATAAGTTAGCTCAAAACACCAAACTGAAAGAAATCATTAAGTGTCCTATGAATAAGTTAGGGAAATAGCAACTGTCTTCTTTCTGTAGAAAATATTTGAAGCATTGTAAGGCGTACTTTGGCAGTATATATCTATGGGTGTCTGCAGGAGGGAGTGGAGAGAAAGAGACATTAAGATAATGCATCATGACACCCTCATGCCAATAATGTCAGGATGCACACAACTTAGTTCCATTGGTTGATTGTTCTCACTGTCAGAAAGTTTCAGGTTGAATCTCTCCTTGTTCAGTTTCCATCCATTATTCCTTGTCTGGCCTACAGGCGCTTTAGAAAATAGCTTGACCCCTTCCTCTCTGTGGCAACCCCTCAAATATTGGAAGACTGCTATCATGTCTCCCTGGTCCTTCTCTTCACTAGACTAGCCAAGCCCAGTTCCTGCAACGGTTCATTGTACGTTTTAGCCTCCAGTCCCCTCATCATCCTGGTTGCTCTTCTCTGCACTTTTTCTAGAGTCTAGTCAGTAGAGTAGAGTAGAGTAGAGTACGGTCAGAGTAGGAGTAGAGTGCTCTTCTAGCACTTTTCTAGAGTCTAGAGTAGAGTAGAGTAGAGTAGAGTAGAGTAGAGTAGAGTAGAATAGAATAGAATAGAATAGAATAGAACAGAACAAAACAGAATTGAATTGAATTCAAGTGTGGTTTGGACACACAAGGAATTTGTCTATCACAAGGAATGATAGCAGTATTTCAGTATTTGAGAGGCTGCCACAAAGAAGAGAGGGGTCAACTTAGTTTCTAAAGCACCAGAAGACAAGAAACAATGGATGGAAACTAATCAAGGAGAGAAACAAACCTGGAATTAAGGAGAAACATCCTAACAGTGAGGACAATTAACCAGTGGAACAGCTTGCCGCCAGAAATCATGGGCGCTCCATCACTGGAGGTTTTTAAGAAGAAACTAGACAGCCACTTATCTGAAATAGTATAGGGTCTCCTGCTTGAGCAAGGGGCTGGACTAGATGACCTCCAAATGTCTATTCCAATTCAGATCATTTTATAAAGCAGAAAAGGAGAATGGAGGAGAGAAAATAAAAGTCGGGAACGGTCATCACAATCCTATATGTTCAGTTGGTCAGAAATGTCCAGAGACTGGGGATCACTTACAAGGAAATGTTATTATCAACCTACCTCCTCTAGGAAAAAAAAATGCAGTCATTACTAGGAGATTCCACACATTTTCTTTTTGAGTGATTCGGGGAGCATCTGCGGTGCCAAAATGTGGAAGACGGTGGGCACAGCATTATAATTGAGACCCCCCCTCCCTTTATAAATCTAAATGAACCCAGCTACCGCTACATTTTTAAAACAAACTTTGTGGTACTACTGATTAAAATAAATTATGTTGGTTGAGCAGCCGATATGCTCCATCGCATGAGAGGATCTGATGCTAATGCTGACGTAGTAGCTAACTGAAAAAAATGCCCTTAAGAAGAGCAACTAAGATGATCAAATGCCTGGAGATTAAACCCATATGAAGGATGGTTGCAGGAATTGGGTATGGCCAGTCTAGAGAAAAGAAGGACTAGGGATGACACGATAGCAATAATCCAGTATTTGAGGGGCTGCTAGACAGAAGAGGGAGTCAAATTATTCTCCAAAGCACCAGAGGGCAGGACAAGAAACAGTGGTTGGAAGCTAATCAAAGAGAGAAACAATCTGGAATTAAGGAGAAACTTCCGAACAGAGAGGATAATTAACTAGTGGAATAGCTTGGCCTTCAGAAATCGTGGGTGGTTTTTAAGAAGAGACTGTTAGACAGTAATTTGTCTGAAATGGTATTGATCTCCTGCAGGGGGCTGGACTAGAAGACCTTCAAGGTCCCTTCCAGCTCTACTCTACTCTACTCTACTCTACTCTACTCTACTCTACTCTACTCTACTGTATTCTAATGTGTGTATGTGAACCTTGGCCAGAAAGTCCAACGTATTGAATAGACAGTGTGGCTATCTCGTGAGACCATCTGTGCCTCATGTTCTTCCTTTGGTATCCTACTTCTGTCTGGCCCTTCTGACTCAGTGTAACTACTTAGTCAAGCGTGGGCCCTGGTTTGGTTCTGGCTTCTCCCACTCTCCTATTTTTCCAGCGTGGTCTCCACTCCTCAGATTTTCCTTTCTCATGGTTCCATTAGAGCTGACCACAGAGGCAGACATGAGCTAAGCCTGTTTGTTTGTGACAATGTGCGGGAAATATGGCCTTTGCCATAGCCGGAAACAACCTCTTCCACTCACTGAGATATCATCTTCCTTGTGGCCAAACTCAACTGGGTCAACAATGTACATCATCTCCTTGCTTGGACACAGTTTATGACATCTATATGTATACAATCCAAATATTTTGAGTTTGGGAGAACCTTACACCTACTGAGCTAACTCATAATCTTAGAATAGTACATGAAAGACAATTTTAAGATAATATATAATGTGGTTTTATTCCTTTTCCTTTAAAAAGTATTCTGGGAAACCAAATTGTTTGAGGGATTTTCATTGGATTCTGGAAACTTTTATCATTGATCAAAACACAGTTCAAGTCAGTAGTGACCAGAAAAGTGCAGGAGGGGGAAGAGTTAACACTTGGCAGATGTTTTGTGGACAAAGGAATTATGAATCTGTTGATGATCTTAATCCAGTTCCCAGTGGGCAACTGGCCACATCACAAAAACCACCACCACAATTGGCAAACCGATTGTCAGCTAGATCAAATTGGCCAAGTTTGAAATAAGTACAGGGAAAGAAGAACAGCCCACTCAGGGCTAGAGGTTGCCCAAGCAGGTCATGGCAAGAACCCAAACAAGCAGGGCCTGACATGGAAAATCCACACTGCATTGTGGATGGAAAACATTTATCTCCAAAATACTCAAATAGTATGCAACAGAATGCAATGCACTCTGTGCTATTCAAATATTACAAATTTTAACATGACTTCAGCATGGAAATGAAACACGTGTTAATTGTTTGGAGTTAAGTAGGCAATGCCTGCCCTTGATGGATTTTAAACCCAAGACCCAGCTCTTCTCACTGCTACATTCAAGTTTCCACTTGGAGTGGAATTTCTTGATCATGAAGAAATACCGTATTTTCCGGACTGTAGAGCGCATCGGAATATAAGCCGCGCCCACTAAATTTTAAAAGAAAAACATATTTTTACATATATTAGCCGCACCAGACTATAAGCTGCAAATATATACGTTGTGAAATGAGATATTTACACAGAAAGAGAAGAATGCTCTTTGCATGTGGCCAGACATCTCCAACGTCTCACCACTGATTCATTAACGCCAAGCTTACGTGCAGCAGCTCTATTTCCTTCCTGGATAGACAGATAGATTGCTTTCAACTTAAAAGCTTCATCATATGCTTTTCTTCGTGTACTTTCCATGATGAGGGTGTGAAAAATATTTTGTGTTAGTGCGTGTCATGCTGCTTGCATCGAGCGTGCCAAAAACTACCGGTAGTGTCTTCTTCTTTGCATTGACCTCTTGCGTCCATCACGTTTTTGCACGCCCTGATGGCAGTTAGTGAAGAAAAATCTATAGATAAGCCGCATTGTTGTACAAGCCACAGGGTTCAAAGCGTGGGGGGGAAAGTAGCGGCTTATAGTCAGGAAAATACGGTACATCCCTATCAAGAAATTAGCAAATGCCCCATGATCCAAAATAGTCGTTCTCCTCCAAATAGGTCAAAAGGAATGATGAGATCTACCAGAAGATGAATTTGGGAGCTGTCAGCTCAGGGCTGGAAGTATGTGGATCACCAATGAAAGCTGAAGAGAGCAAAACTTGGAGTAGAAAACAGTCTCTTGGAACAAGGATGACCATTTTCAGAACTCACATACTGATTTTCATGGATGATGGTATTATCTGTATGCTTTATGATATTGCCAGAAAGGACACTGTGCTTACTAGGTGAACCATACATGACACAGAAGAAGGTGCAGATGGCCATTTACCAAGTAAGGGTGGACCATTTAGCAAAAGGTGGAAAGATCACAGTTCTGTGACTGTTCCCAGTTAATTCTAGGAGAGAGAGAAACATGGGAAGGAATTCTCCTCATTCTCTTGGCAAAGTCACATGGTAGAGATTTTTTCTAAAACCACCCGCATGTCATCCTAACTTGAAAGTTGATAAGTGGATGCTTGCAATTACACTCAACCCAGTAGCTTCCTTGCAGGACTCAAAAAGGAAAATACATGTATATATATTCAGCAACTATTATTAAAAGAGAGCTGATATTCAACACTGGTATAATCTATTAGACTTTGAGCCAAATTCTGCTGAATTGGCTTCCTTTTTTGGGAAGATCTATGAAACAATGGGCAGGCTTCCCTGAAGCTCATTGCAATTAATCCCCCCCCCCCCCCAAAAAGGAGGTTCAGTAAGTGAATTCACATATAGGATGAATTTTTACAGTAAACCACTGGGGCTCCATAGATTTCCTTGGTATCTTAATGCAGTCAAATTATCCATGTGCCACATCGTTGTTAGGTAATGTAGGAAGTTAGCACCCACCCCTTCATTTTTCTCCTAGAAAAATGAAAGACCCTGGGAAATATTAAAAAGGCAGAATATTTCCCCTAAAAGGGAAGTAGAGGGGGGGACAGAAGCTCACCCCCCCCACCTTTGTTAATGGGTCAGCCATTAAGGCCTGGGCCAGAATATTCTACATAACAAAGGCCTCTACCCATCTCACCACCTGGCCTGGGAAGACTGCATCAGCCAGCACTCAGGTGAAGCCATGTGATACAGCTAAGACCCCCGCCCCTGGGAGTCTGACAGCCAATGGGATACTTTTTTTACACAGGAACAGGAAACACCAAGGTGGCGCCCAACAGAGGGTATATAACTAAGGGTCTCTCAGCGTATCAGCCCTTCTGATGAAGCATGTGATCAAGCTTTTCACTTTGGAGCTCCAAGCCATGTGGTCCTGTCCACCATGAAACCATCTTTCTAAACAGCCTCCACGTTTCCAGTGTCTTTTTCCCCACTTGGAACTGAACCCAGAAGGATATTTCTTCTAACAGTAACTAGGAGCTAAAAAGAGGAGTTTGAAAAGCTTATAAGCTGTGATACTTTCAGGAATTTTCTTCTGCCGTGGCAGTAGGGGATCTCAGGGGGAGAAATTAGGGGCATTTTCAGTAGAGGTTTAAAAAAGTCAAAATGGTAGCCACGTGTTCCAGATCAAGTGCGACAACCATTAAAAAGATGGAGCTTCAATTGTGGGACTATAAAGCCCAGTTTTGAGACGCACCCACGGAATCTCTGCCTCAAATGTAAACAGCAGTGGCATTCACCCAGCGCATGAACTGGCTGGCTCTCCGTTCACATGGAGCAAAAACCAGCTCAGCTCACACACCTGCGCAACTTCACTGTGTCTTTGGCAAGGCTTTGCAAAATCATCGGCAGGGATTGTGCAGCAAGCATGTCAACGTGGAAAGAGTTCCCTGAAGCTATGAAGTCTGAGAAGAGGCTGCTGTAATTAAGCAAAGTCCATGGAAAGATGCCAGGGCTGAATTTGGCACAAGCCACCTCTAATTGTTCCTGGTACAAGTCGAGATAAATTCTTTCATGGCATTAAGTAGCATCACTCATCACTTCAATTATCTCTTGAGATGGTTTGCAGGGAAGGCAGCCTGTGCCATAGAGTTTAAGAGCAAGGAACAATGGCAGCTGAAGAGGTCCCAGGCAGGCAAAGAGATGATAGCCTTGGAAAAACGTATTATGCAATATTCAGAAAAGCAAAAGAGTGGGTTGAGTTACATGCAATAAACAAAGGGCTTAAAAAGAGTGACTGATAAAGGCGATTGGAGCAGTCAAAAGAGAGTGCATTCATTTGGACTCCGGAGACAGAAAAATGAAGCAATTCCAAACAAGGATCTCTTTAAAAGTCTCGTCTTCCAATTATCCACTGGGATATAATACTGTGTGAAATGAAAATCGTAGGATCTTGTTCTAGTTCTTTGGACCAGCAGATCGTTTCCCTCTGTTGCAATAAATCACTAACAAAATAACCTGCACAAGAAATATTAGCATTCACAAAAACTAGGACAGCACCCATTTCCCAGATATTTGATTTCCTGCCTGGATGCAGGGCCATCTTAATACCATTATGGGCCTCGGGCAAAGCAGTGTACTGGGGCCCCCTACGACAACTACTCACAGGAATATAAAAATGTAAATGGTCGATAAAATTAAACATATACATGTATATTTGCATGTTAGTATTAATAAAAAAATGCAGTAAAATGTAATAAATCGGTTGCTGTATTTATATGATCCAAGGTGCATTGAAGGGTTAACATCAGGGGTGGGATTCTACCAGTTCAGGCAGGTTCTATAGGACCGGTTGTTACGATTCTGTGCAGTTCAGACAACCGGCAAATCATGCCCCTGGCTGGCCCCTCCCCTCTCCACCCGCCCCTCCCAGTCAGTCCTTATCACACATGCGTGACATCACACACATACCTGACATTGTTGACTGCATTCTCCCCAACCCAGTCACTCCTTAAGGTATTTCTTTCTTTTATCTTCTTGACAATCAGCTGTGCTGGGATCCCCCTCGCTGTCTTACTGCTTTGCCCCGGCGGCTTCCCTGAGGCCCAGGGGGGGCACGTGGGGGGAGGGGAGTGCTACATGCACCCCCACACTCCGTTTTTTGCCTTCCTGGGAGCAAAAACACCCTCCAGGAGGCTTCCCTGAGACCCAGGAGGCCCAAAAACTGAGTTGCGGGTGCTGAATAAAAAGAAGCCACACCCACCCAGGCATACGCCCATGCCCACCTAGCCACGCCCACCTAGCCACGCCCACAGAACCGGTTGTTTAAAAATTTGAATCCCACCCCTGGTTAACATTAGTGTGGGGCCCCTATGCTCGCGGGGCCCAAAGGCGACTGCCCATCAGGCCCCTGTGTTAAGATAACCCTGCCTGGACGGGTTGTGTTATTCTTTTCTAAGAGAGGAAACACACAGTGATATGACTCTCTCACCTGACATTGTCCAGTGGCCAAACACAGGCTGACCTGCGAAGTAAGAATCACTTGTTGCCTTGTTTATGCTGGGAAATTAAAATTGAAACTCTCTTGCTTTGCACCACTCAAGCTAGCAAGTCATGCTTAATTTTTGAATCCTCTGAACGTTTGGGTCCCTGCCCAAAACTTTCTGGAATGAGTTAGAAAATCTGAAAGGAAGCTCATTTGGGTGAGCTTGTGGCCGTGTGTTTCCGCCTATATGGAAACTGAGGAAAATAAGTTTGATGGAAATATGCCAGCTCCATCACCAAAGTGACAAGGGGTGAAATATGATTTAAGTCCACAACAGGCAGACGATACAGGGAAGAGCTTCTGACAAACATCTCCCCAATTCACAAGAGCATAAGGCAAGGGAGTAATTAAAGCAGAATCAGACTTGTAAGAATCAGCCATTATAATTAATCTCACTAAAAATAGTTTTAGCTTGAGATTGACTTCCCATCTCACGGGGTTGAGGTGTGAACAATCTCCTTTTAATTTGATCAAAATCCAGGTGCAAAATCCAGAAGGATATTTCTTCCAACAGCACAATAATGGAAAACTGAGAACACTCCATCAGATGAGGATGTAATTCAGAAAATATTAGACTGTGCAGAGATGGATAGATCGACATTAAAAATAAAGGACAAAGAAGACACAGAATATTACTTAACATGGAATAGATTTTACGAGTGGTAAGAGATAAGAGGTAGAAGTTAGATGAAGAAAGATTATTGCTATGTATGAACCAAATATAAAGATGGTTTATAATTATAAATATGCCAATATAACCAACAGAACGACAAATCTATATATATATAAGCAAAATACCATTCACACATCATCACAAAATCTCCAGAACTATAAAGTCTATGGACTTGAAATTTGGCACTTATGTTCCTCTTGGTTTCTAGGTGCTCACTAAGAAAGGATTTTTCAAAATGACCATCAGAGCATTAATATTTCGTATATTAACACGCTCTGATGCTAAGGAGTTCTACTGCCCCTCCCTACCTGAAAAGAAATCTGTTCCAAATGCAAAACACAAGCAGGAGTTTCATTTTCAATTTTAGTTTCACAGCACCAAGCAGCTTTAGTACAGAACAGTTGAGCTAAGCCACGCCCAGGCTCCTTGCTGTCTCCTTCTTGCTCGCACAGCAAATACTCTTTCAGTTTTCAAACAGCCCTCAACTCTCTCTCACACACTGACAGGACACTAGCCAGATGAATACTAGTAGGCAGAGGCACAATTTTTCCCCTTATTTCCCTCCCCAAAAACTAAGCCCGAGCATATAGTTTCGTACCAAAGCACAGGTATTGAGCTAGTAAGCTAATATAAAGAGAAATCTAGTTAAAACTATTCTGTAACACTATTACTTTTGTTATTAGTATATATGTTAATATTCCTTTTTGTTCTGTCTTTGGTTTTCTGTAAATGATGTGCCCTGACAATATACAGTATTCAAAATGTTTATGAATAATACATATACATATACATATATATATATATATATATACATATACATACACACACACACACACACACACACACACACACACACACATATATATATATATATATATATATATATATATATATATATATATATATATATATATATATATATATATATATATATAAAGTTTTCGGTACTTACATGTATGTATGGTATTCAGCTTTGTTCGGGTATTTTCCCATGTCATTACAGTTGTGCTTTTAAAGCCTGATGATGGCAGATGAGATTCTGCCAAAACGTCGCTACAACTTTAAAAGCACAACTATAATGACCTGGGAAAATACCCGAACAAAGCTGAATACCATATATATATGTTTGTTTAGTGACTATTTGAAGTTACAGTGGCATTGACATGATTGTTTTTCACACTTCTGATCATTGCAGCAACCCCATGGCCATCATCATCTTTTAATGACTCCATAATCCCTTGCGGGGGTGGATTCTGGGCAACGGAATGGAGCTAGCAGAGTGTTTTAATGGCCAGATGTCCTTCCTGTCGCCAATGCGGAGTTTTATTCAGCACATATATTCTCAATGCAGCATTCCCATGGTCATGTGATCAAAATTCAGATTGTTGGCAACTGACTCATATTAATGACCGTTGCAGTGTCTTGGGATCATGTAATCACCTTTTTGCGACCTTCTGACAAGGGGGAAGCCAGATCCACTTAACAACCTGGTTACTAACTTAACAACTCACTTAACAATGTTGGCAAGACAAGTTGTAAAATGGGGCAAAGCTCATTTAACAACCGTCTCACTTAGCAACATAAATTTTGGGCTCAATTGTGGTCGTAAGTCAAGGACTACCTGTATTTCCCTTCTTTCTTCAGTGTTTGCCTCCAGTATCCCCCAAAAATTTTGGTAGCTAAATCTAACTTCCCTTACAATTAGAACATAGTTAATGTGTGACTATTTCTTCTATTATGAGTAAAAAGCCCCATTTTTAAAACACAAAGAGATTCACACTCCTGGAAAGGAAATCATGCTATTTTTCTAATGTTTGAACAAAAACCATTTTTCCCTATTGAATCAACATTCATCTATTTGTCCCTCATATCTATACAAACACAAGTAGCCAATATCTATAGGTTTTCATGGAGAACCAACTTTCAGGAGAAAAATAAAAATTGTGCAGCTGAATATTAATTATGTTGCCATCTCAAATTATGACTGCATCTGTATCGTACTCGTCATACAGATTGTGACTTTATAATCATAATATAAACAGGATTGGATTAGTAATGTCCTTTCTAAGCTTATGATTCTATGGTTTTTGATTATTCAGATGATCATATGGGGAAATTGATACTGAGAGACGCCTTCACAGATATCCAACTAGCCCCAAAGCATGAATTTCATGTATTGTTCTGGTTAACTGGTTATCAACCCAGTTAAAAGTCAACAGATTTTCCAAGTCAAAATATCTTGGATGCAGCGGAATGTAGTCTGGATTCCCAGAAGGGAGGAGCTGCATTCAGGAGGAAAAATGAAACGGCGACGTTTAGATAATTCAGCTGGGGAAGAGAGTTAAGGCAGTTCCTCCCTAGCAATTCTCTGAGTGTATCTTTAATGGTGCAAGTAGTTTGCTTTAGTTTGGCAATATTTCTATCAATAGGTGGGAAACTATAAAGGTAACTGTTGAAGTAAGCCAGTGTCGCTTACCTGGTTGCTGGGCCCTGACACCAACCGATGTGCAAAGCCTCTAACACAGGGGTCTCCAACCTTGGCAACTTGCCAAGGTTGGAGACCCCTGCTCTAACAGACCAAATCACTCATAAAAACGAACCAAGGCAATGTTGAATGATTCAGTCCAAAGAAACAGATCAATCAAATTGCTGTCTAATCAGATCTTAAAAGTGTTAATTGCGTAGCTTTCAGGACCACGTTCTCAGGGTTTTTCATCCTACTTTATTTCACAATTAAAGCCTAAGAAAAACCTGAACCAGTGCCCTGACACTCCTAACACAGCTCATTGAGATCAAAGCTGGAATCTGGAAAGGAGAAAGCTACGGACATCTTACACAGATTACGTGATTAACCCTTAATTGTTACAGGTAGCATGATGTCTTCTATCCCATAAAGTCTTCTGCATCTTAGTCGTTTGGTGAGCTAAGGAATTTGACAATTGCTCTTCCTTATCCTAGCAAAATAAGAACGCTATACAAACCGGCTGTGCGAGTTCAATGTCCAGTAATTGCTTCACTATTCTGAATGTTCTCTGGCAAAAGTCTTCCTTCACCTGTTTTCCCCACTCACTCCCCAAACCCAAACAGGGCCTATTCCATTTGTTATTCTTAACCCCAATTTTAGAGGAAGGTATCAACCACAGCCATTAGTAGGAATGACTTCAGTTGGCAAGCTCAGAACTATTCTGGATTGCAATCAATTCTCTTCGTCCTTGGACTCCTCCTCACCAAACAGCATGCTACATCAGAAGTCCCACTGTTACAGCAGAGAATGGAATCTGCGTTTCTCCAAGTCTTCGGAAACAGCAGGGGCAGAAGCTAAGGAACAGCGAGTTGGCCAAGCCACACAAGAACACTAGACTTTGAAGTAAGTCCTTCTAGCTCCAAGGACAACACAGTCTCCCCTGGAACCTTCTCAGAAGGCTTCCACATCAGTTCTCTTGCTGTCCAGATAAATGTCTAAGCGCTGCAAGCCTTCCATTTAGTGTAAAAGTATCTTTGCACTATTAAGAACATGATCTAGCCAAGGGAGACATCTAACAGTACTGTACTTGTCCATGAAAATCAGAAGCATTTAGGTGAAGTGTTTAATCTTTCACATTTTGTTCCAACCCTCCTAGCCAACTGTGAAGTCTCTTCCATCGTGCAAGTACTCTTCAAAGCATGTCAGACTGAAAAATAAGCACCTCTCTTCTTAAAGAACTGCCTGTTTCCTGGGAACTGTCTTTTTATTAGGCAGTTATTAAGAAAGGGATGGAAAACATGCAACTTTATAATGTTTTTATTCAAATTTACAATGTCCTTATTCTGGGATTAGGACAGTTGTTTCAAACTTGGTGACTTTAAGATATGTGGGCATGCTGGCCGGGGGGAATTCTGAGAGTTGGAATTCTGCACCTCTTAAAGTCAACAAGTTTGAAAAACACTGGATTAGTGTGTACCCTTTTCTTCTCCATCCTTAACGTACAGCACTGACTGAAAAATTAATGTAGCAACAAAGAGTATTGAAGAAATTATCAACTAAAGACTGTTTTATATATGTCTATGGAGATTCTCATCATCCAGGTCATGGTTGTTCCAAAGGTCCTGTGATGACCCAGAGTGTAACACAAATGTAACAAAATCCAAAACATAAATAAATGTCCTTTAATGCCTCCAACTTGGCCCCACTGTTCAATCATTCTCAGTTGGAGATAAAACATACTCAAAAATAGTCTTCAAAAGAAAGCAGTACAGTCCAAACTTAATGAGCAGATAGAGGTGAAATAAAAAACCAAACTACAATGATGAAATTTTCACAATGGACCAGGATAAGTAATTACCAACTTCAAGGTGATAACAAGGCACAGTCTGTTGGAAGGACTCCAACCAAGAAAACTTCAGCCCAAAATAAAACATGCTTTGCTTCTGGCAACGCTGTGTTTTAACGTCTCTCTTATATACTAGTCTCCCCAGCTGCCACCAATGAGGGGGATCATGGCCGAGGCTCATGTAAGCTCATGTAAGCCAAGTTGTTGCCTTCTCGGTTCCTCCCTGCGTGTCCTAGGATGCAGAGGGGATGGGCCTGGTTCTTCCTCTGACTGCCCAGCCGGCCTCTGCCCTTCCCCAGCCTCCTCCACAACCTCTGGAGCCACACCTCCACCACCTGTTGGCTGTTCCTCCCCTCCCTCAGAGTCTGACTCTAACAAGGGCATGACAGGTGCTTTTTCAAAAGGCAACTGGACTTTCTTGGTTTTTTCTTGAAGACGTTTTGCTTCTCATCCAAGAAGCTTCTTCGGTTTTGAAAAAGCACCTTTGGGAGGTTTTATTCAAATGTAATTTTCATTTCTTTGTGATTAAACTATATACTGTATTTCTTAGCAGGTTAACTGTACATTTTAGACAGAACTACCAAAGATGGCCATGTCATGCTTTGCAGATTTTTCATGTTTATTTTTATTCTTTTGGTTTTTTTCCCTTTCCTTTAAGATTAAGGAAAGATTTGCTATCGCCTCTTTCCTAGAGCTGATAGACAATGACTGGCCCAAAGTCCCCTAGATCAGGGGTCCCCAACCGCCGGTCCGCGGACCGGTACTGGGCCGCGGAACAAGCCTTACCGGGCCGCTGGTTGCTGGGCGCCGCCATC
The DNA here is from genome assembly GCF_049901735.1 of Notechis scutatus. Lineage (NCBI taxonomy): Eukaryota > Metazoa > Chordata > Lepidosauria > Squamata > Elapidae > Notechis > Notechis scutatus. Next base: position 22,788,699 of record NC_142014.1, read on the forward strand.
TTTTTGGTAAAAAGCGCTTCCGGTGAGCTTTTCCGGTAGAAAGCTCACCGGAAGCGCCATCATAAAAGATGGTGGCGCCATCTCGTGAGCTTTTCCGGTAGAAAGCCATTTCTACCCGAAAAAGCTCACCGGAGCGTTGGCGCCGCCATCTTTTGATGAAAGCGCTTCCGGTGACGCCACCGAAGCGCCGTCATAAAAGATGGCGGCGCCCAGTTGACGCCGGTACCGGGCTGCGGCGCCCAGCTGATGCCGGAACCGGGCCGCGGCGTCGAAAAGGTTGGGGATCCCTGCCCTAGATGGCTTCATGCCTAAGACCGGACTAGAATTCAGTCTCCCAGTTTCTATACTGATGCCTCAACCTCTACACCAAACTGGCTCTCATCCACTTTATACACCATGGCACTTTCCCTTCTTAATTTCAATTACTAGAAATGTTCATCACTGTTTCTCTGCATCAAAGGCAGAGGTAAAATTTCTACCTGTAGTTTTAGTTTACAGGAATTATTAGTGCCTTGATGGCAATGTTTTGGTTCTTTTCTTTCATTGGTTGTTTTCATATGATACACATGAAATATTTTTTAATATTATCAGCTTTTTGGGACTGATAAAATATTAATAAATATTTATTAAATTAATAAGTAACCATAAATCTATTCTTCACTAATGAACTCAGCACAAATATTCATCCAAAAATTGTCACCATTTGAAAGAGAAAGATTTTCTGACAGGCTGTGATGATAGTCAGGGAAAGATGGAAAACTAAAACCTTGAATGACAAAATGTCTATACGTCAACTGAATGAGGTCTTTCAGCACCAAGTGAGAAAGGACAAGGAAAGCTGTCAATCAGGAAGAAAAAACAAGACAAGGAAAAAGAGGGGGTTTTAAGGTAATTTCCTATGAGTATTGACAGCTGAAGGAATAATATGTTTGCTATTGTAAACCATTTTTTTCTGAATGTTTGTTTATATGTAGCTTTCTATTACAGGTAGTCCTCAACTTACGACCACATTGAGTCCAAATTTTCTGTTGTTAAATGAGACATTTCTTATGTGCCCCCTTTTATGACCCTTCTTGCCATAATTGTTAAGCGAATCACTGTAGTTGATAAGTTAGTAACCCAGCTGTTAAATGAACCTGGCTTCCCCTTTGACTTTGCTTGTCAGAAGTTCTCAAAAGGTGATCACCTGAATTTGGGACACAGTAATGTTCATAAATGTCAGATTGTTTGCAACATGACTACCATTATGAGACAACCCAGAAGCAAAACACAGTACACAGAGGCTTAGACATTTAACAGCAAATACCTGACAAGCAAACTTCTTCTTAATTCTACACGGAGAAACTTCTGCAATGAATTCTGGACACAAGGCAAGAGAACCATGTCCTCTAATGGCTGCCTCTTATAGAAACACCTCTTAAAGGGATAGAACCCATCCCCAGTCTTAAAGGGAAATGCTCATGCTATGCTGAATCATTTTCAATTGCATCAGCCAGATTACAGCATCTGGCAGCTATTACTGCTGCTGGTTAGCTCTTAAATCTTAATGCCTCAACAATAAATATGAACCATTTGCCAAGCAACTTTGCCAAGCAATTGCCAATCAATTTTGATCACATGATGATGATGATGCAAAGACCGTAACTGTGACCAACAGTCATAAGTCACAATTCTTCAGTGCCATTATAACTTTAAACGGTCACTAAACAAACTATTGTAAGTCAAGGACTACCTGTATTTTGTTTTCGTCACTCATGTTGTATGCCACCTAGAGTCGTAACCATATAAATAAATAAAATGGCACCTGGGAGCATGTGACCAGAAGCCTCGCCCCTTTTTATGGGCATGCAACACACGTAATTAAAATTTGGGGCTACCCAAGTGCTGCTGCAACAACCATTTTGAATTGCTCGACTCCCTTGCCCACAGGTACCCTTGTATGTTTCATCCATCTGAACGCTTTCAAAGACAGGATTCTACCAGTTCGCACCTATTCACCAGAACCGGTTGTTAACATTCTAAGCAGTTCGGAGAACTGGTTGTTAGAAGAAATTTCTGGCCTAATCCTGTAAGGAAGGCAGGAAGGAAACATTCTGGGGTTGCAGAAACTGCCTCTCCATTAACCCTTATTACATTCTTGGCAGGACTGGACTTCCTGTCTCAGGAACTTCTCTGGAGTTTTTCCCCCTCCTTTGCTGGTACTTTGCTTGTGTGGAGTGACCGTTCAAAGTTACAATGGCACTGAAAAAAGTGACTTATGGCCATTTTTTACACTTACGACTGTTGCAGCATCCCCGCAGTCATGAGAGGCCAGGCAAAGAGATGCATGGCTCGATGTGAGTGATATTGAGTTGGCCATGCCCAGCCAGCCACATGACCATGAAGCCACGCCCAGCCAGTCACATGACCACCAAGCCACGCCCACCAATTAAGCCACGTCCACAGAACTGGTTGTTAAAAAAATTGAATCCCACCCCTGCCCTGGGAGCTCCTTATCTATAATTCCCAGCAAGAGGTAGGGCCAAAAGTGAAAGAGGCCACAGTCAACTCAGGAGATGGGGAAGTTTGTAATTATATTATTCAACTAATCTCTATGCATGATTGAACTGTAGGGGAAATATTTTGCATTCTTCCATGATTAAGTGTCCAGAAGTGGCTGAGTCAAAAATCTGCATTTCTTACCTGCAGGCAAACACACCCAAGGCTAAGCCCTTTTAAACCCTGCCATACACCCCTCCTCCCAGCCTTCTCTTTTTTTCTCACAGAAGAAAACGTAACTTGTGGTGAATTCCAGAGAATCCAAAAGTTTTCTAAGCCCCAAAGGCACCTTCACAACACCATCCCTCCCTTCTTTTCATTTATTTCTTTATTAATCTATGGTCAATGGCCAAATTACATCACCATTTTTCTTCCAACTCTTCCGCACAGTTCTAGTATTCCAAGTGTTCTCAGGGGCACGTGTGGAAAGGATGCCTCCCAGGGGAATGCGCCTGGTCTTCTCCAAATCAACGATGGCGACATTGCTTGTGGTGGAACTCATGAATAGAATAAAATGTTTCACAGGCGCAATTCAGAGTCCAGATCAATATCTTGTCCTTTCTTGTATACACAGGAAAGGAGAAGGGTGAATGACAAAGTTTACCATAAACTTTCCTTACCTAATCTTATTCTTGATTTTGTACTGAAGGACAAAACTCAAAAGTCTGCTTTTAGTTAGCACCAAGCTGACATCAATTCAGAGATGGCTGCATTTCACAAACCATCTGTCTGTCTGTCTGTTTGTCTGCCTATCATATCTATCTATCTATCTATCTATCTATCTATCTATCTATCTATCATATCTATCTGTCTATATCAATCTACTTATTTACCTACTTATCTATCTATCTATCTATCATCTATCTATCTATCTATCTATCTATTATCTATCTATCTATCTATCTATCTATCTATCTATCTATCTATCTATCTATCTATCTATCTATCTATCTATCATCTATCTATCTATCTATCATATCTATCTATCTATCTATCTATCATCATATTGATCTATCTGTCCATATCTTACAGTTCTACAGAGGAATGATTGAGTCTGTCATCTGCACCTCTGTAACTGTCTGGTTTGGTTCTGCAATCCAACAGGACAGACACAGACTTCAGAGGATAATTAAGACTGCAGAAAAAAACAATTACTATCCACCTGCCTTCAATCGAGGACCTGTATACTGCAGAGTCAAAAAGAGGGCTGTGAAAATATTTACAGATCCCTCACATCCCGGATATAAACTGTTACAACTCCTTCCCTCAAAATGACGCTATAGAACACTGCACACCAGAACAACTAGACACGAGGACAGTTTTTCCCCCGAAAGCCATCACTCTGCTAAACAAATAATTCCCTCAACACTGTTCAACTATTTACAAAGTCTGCACTACTATTACTATTAATCTTGTCATCACTTCTTATCACCCATCCCCTCCCACTTGTGATTGTAGGACTGTAACTTTGTTGCTTGTATCCTTACGATTTATATTGACTGTTTCCTAGTATGATGTGATTGTTGATTGTACCCTATGACTATCATTAAGTGTTGTACATTATGATTCTTGATTCTTAATGAATGTATCTTTTCTTTATGTATTCTGAGAGTATTTACACCAAGACAAATTCCTTGTGTGTCCAATTGAACTTGGCCAATAAAAGTATTCTATTCTATTCTATCTGTCTATTTACTTATCTATATCTATCTATCATATCTCTCTATATCTATCTACTTATCTATAGCAATCTATCTACCTATCACCTATCATATCTATTTATCATATATATGTATTTATATCTACATCTATCTATCATATCTCTATCCATCCATTCATCTATCTATCTACATCAATATCTATATTTATTAAATTTGTTTGCTGCTTAGGTAGCCACAAGATGACTCTGGGCAGCTTACAACATTAAAATAAATCCATAAATATATACTTATTCATAAGTATAAATATATAAAATAACTAAAATAAAATAAATAATAAAACAAAACAAAACAAAATAAAACAAAATGCCTTGTCTAAGGAAAAAAAAAACCTAAGCATTAACTAATCATTCTTCTCTCCAATTCCGATACCTTCCTGGGACTCCCATACCTAGAATTATGCACTCTGCAAAATGTAGGTATCTCTTCCGGTTGTTTATTTGCATGACAATTTCATGTGAGCAGGGAAAATTATGTGATAAAGAAGAAATGACAGGAAGGGGCTAAATTATGTCTTAGCTAACACCTTTCCACACACTCGCTTTTCTCCTTGGAATCTTATTTCTGACTGAGATACAAGAGGAGTAAGGAAAACATTTCCGCCCTCCTTCAAATTCTCTCTAATTGCTTTACTTGAATCTCACTTCAATGCTAATGTTCTGACCCAGGCTTCGTCAAACGTAATTAAACACAAACTTGTTTTAAAAGCAAAACCTATTTTATTGCAACGCTGGGAATTACTTTCATTCCCAGCCAGAACTAATCTTAAACAGTTCCCCAAGGTACGCATACACCTTTCAGTGCTGCGGAATGCTGCCAAAAACCGAAGTATTCAATTAATTATAACAGAAACCAACCGAAGTACCAGAAAAAAACAACAACCAGAGTGCACAGAGCTTCAAGGAGGACTCGGAATCTATTGAACTACTTTGCTTCCTGCAAAGCTTTTCGTCATTGAGGCCTGACTTTTATCCCTTATGGGAGCGGCAATCACCCTCCCGAGTCACCCCTTCTGCTTCAGCTACTCTAGTCTTCCAGCAGCTCTGTGCACATGCGCACTGGGAACAGGCTCCCCTAGGTCCTCTGCTTCACTGCCGCCAGACTCCAAAAGCAGCACCCTACTCCCAGATGGTCCTGGCTCCATCCCTGCATTATTGTTAATCCTGGTCTGGCTCAAAGCATCAAAACCGGATTTGTTAGCATCCAACAAATTCATTTTTGTAGGTGATTTGCCGGATTTATGGTATACTTTGCAGTTTAGTTACTCTTTGCAGAGATTCAGTTAATGAAATCCTTAGGAGAATTAGAATGCTAAATGCCCCCAAACAGACGTATAAATGAGGGGCCTTGTCTAGTGGAGCCATTCTAGTTGAGGGAGCCCCAGTCTAACACTCGGGAAATTTCATCCAAGACTTGATCTGCTCCAAGAACAATCTAAAAATAATCCAAGGATGTCTAATAATCTAATAAAACCGTGGTAAAAACCACACCTGGAATACTGCGACCAATTTTGGTCACCCTACTACAAAAAAGATGTTGTTGAGGCCTTGGAAAAAGTTCAGAGAAGAACAACTAAAATGATCAAAGGCCTGGAGACTAAAACATATGAAGAACAGCTGCAGGATTTGGGGTTTGGCTAGTCTAAAGAAAAGAAGAATTAGGAGTGACATGATAGCAGTATTCCAGTATTTGAGAGGCTGCCACAAAGAAAGAGGGGGGTCAAATTATTCTCCAAAGCACCAGAGGGCAGGGCAAGAAGCAATGGCTGGAAACCAACCAAACAGGGAAGCAACCTCAAATTAAGGAGAAATTTCCTAACGGTAGGCACAATTAACCAGTGGAACAGCTTGTGTTTAGAAAACATGGATGCTCCATCACTGGAGGTTTTTAAGAGACTGGACAGCCACTTATCTGAAATAGTATAGGTTCTCCTGCTTGAGCAAGGGGCTGGACTAGAAGACCTCCAAGGTCCCTTCCAATTCTATTCTGTTCTAATATGTAATCCAACAATAATCTCATCCAGCTCCGATCACTTCAGAGGCAATCCACTTTAATTCTCTGGAGTTAGAAAAACAGAGATCTATTCTCACAGCACCTCACAAAAGACGAACAAGCATAAATGAACTATTTGCTGCAATCGTATGAAATTTGCAAGGATAACAAATGTTTATGAAGCATGCCCAAATTTCTTAGAAATATTCACCTTTACAATTTGATTTTAAAAAAAAAAGTCTGTAATATTGCTTTTTGTCATTGTGATTGAAACTGCAGAGTTACCATAGCTGTCCCCATGACAGTAAAAAGCTGGGCCAAATTAATCTCCAAAGGGAGATCAAAAGCGGTGTATGTGTGTGTTTGTGTGCATGTGTGCATGTGTGTGTGTATGCATACCCACATGCAAAAGAAAGAAATGTCCATGAGATCTACTGACAGATCTTTCTGGGTGCAGTGGACGTGTCTGCTCAGACAGAAATACAACAGATTAATTAATTACTTATTTGTAACTTCTAAAAACAAATCTTATGCTAGACCAAGTTGACTAACCAATGCAACATCCATCAGCTCATGAATGTTGATTCAGGTTGAGAGGTGGGCACCAAGTAGCCATTTAATAACTTTAGCTAACAAACTCGCAACTGAGTTGTTAAATAATGGTCCATTTCCTGCTGCTTAGACCCTAACATCCATCCATCAAATTTTTAATTATTTGTTGAGCTGGATATGACAAGGAATTGACGTGGATCGAATATATTCCTATCTTACCCCTGTGCAATTGCCTTTGGCAATACGCACAGATTCACTGTTTGGTTCTTGGGTCCCACCTGAGTTTCTTGCGAGCCTTCTGGCCCCAACTTTTTATTCTGCCTATAATGTTGTGCATTAATGCTTCACCTTTTTTGTAAGCATGCTGGAAAAGAGGCGGGGTGTTTTGAGCATGCCATCATGGCCACCATCTTTTGGACATTTGGACCCACCTCCCTGTGCTCTCAAAGTGCCCCTCTCTTTCCTTCCGTTCTCTTTCAGCATTTTGGTCAAACTTGGCGGGCAGGGTTTTCTCAATTATCGCTAAATCACAAAATATCATTTTATGTTGCCTGTGAATTCCTAAGCGTGCTGATCATTCTCCATTAATGAAGGAAGCAAAATTCCTTCCTGGCTTTAAGTTCACGTGTGCAAGCAAAGTTAAATTTACATTTTGTAGAAGATAAGGATAAAATGGGCCACCTGTTCCTCATTCCGAGGCAAACAGCGTAGAAAAACAGAAAGTTGTGTGCTACATACATTAGGATAATGTAACTAAAGAAAACAGCTCATTAGATCGATGGGTTTCAGTAGCACACATCCTTCATAGATTTCTATGAGTTAAGACACACCTCTCACTGTATAATATTAATGCACAACATTACAGGCAGAATTTAAAAAAAAAATTCCATGCAATTGTATAGTATGAACTTCCTGAGGCATCTGAGTCATGCACAAGAAATTGTCTGAGCTTTGATTGCAAAATGCAGTCAACATCTCAATTTTTGTGGGCCATGTTTAGTGGACACTCCTGCAAACATCCATTAATATTCACCAAACATTTAATGTTTCACCTCTCCAGGAAGGCTGCACTGAATTCCTTTTTATACTATGTATTTTTATGTACATCTATATTAGAGCTGGAGGGATGCAGTGGCTCAGTGGTTAAGACGCTGAACTTGTCAATCAGAAAGGTCAGCAGTTCAGCGGTTCGAATCCCTAGCGCCCTGTAATGGAGTGAGGTCCCATTACTTGTCCCAGCTTCTGCCAACCTAGCAGTTCAAAAGCATGTAAAAAAAATGCAAGTAGAAAAATAGGGACCACTTTGATGGGAAGGTAACAGTGTTCCATGTGTCTTTGGCGTTTAGTCATGCTGGCCCCATGACCACAGAGACATCTTCGGACGGCGCTGGCTTTTCGGCTTTGTAACAGAGACGGGCACTGTCCCTAGAGCCGGAAATGACTAGCACTATGAGTTAAGACACACCTCTCACAGGGAACCTTTATCTTATATAAGAGCTGATATTTATTAGTCAGGCTATTCTTCCCAGAGCTGAAATAGCAGAAAATCATTCATTTAGTGACTGTTGAAAGTTATAACAGAATTGAAAAAAGTGACTTATGGACGGTCCTTACATTTATGGCCATTACAGCATCACCTTGGTCAAGTAATCAAAATTTAGGTGCTTGCTCACTGATGTGTATTTACAACAGTTTCAGCGTCCTCGGGTCATGTGATCCCGCTTTCAACCTTTCTAGTAGCTTCCAAAAAGCAAAGTCAATGGGAAAAGCCAGAATCGCTTACTACTGCATGGCCAGAGGTGGTATTCAGCAGGTTCTGACCAGTTCTGGACAACCAGTAGCAGAAATTTTGAGTAGTTCGGAGAACTGGCAAATCCCATCTCTGACTGGCCCCGCCCCCATCAATTCTCTGCCTCCCGAGTCCCAGCTGATTGGCTGGGTCTTCTTTGGTTGCCCTGCACGGGAGAATGGAGCTGGAAAGCAGGTTATTGGGGTGGGGAGGGAATGGGGATTTTGCAGTATCCTTCCCCTGCCATGCCCACCAAGCCACACCCACAGAACTGGTAGCAAAAATTTTGAAACTGTCTGCGACTCACTTAACAACGGCAGTGATTCAATTAACAACCATGACAAAAAGCTCATAAATTGGGTGTGATTCACTTGACAGTGTTGCCTAGCAACAGAACGTCTGGTCCCAATTACAGTCATACGTTGAGGACTATCTGTACTCTCTCTTCTCCTTTCCCAGAACAACAGCCCCATGAGGTAAACTGAGCTGAGAGAAGGCCCAAAGTCCCCCAAGGAATTTCTGTGAGGGAGAGTAGTTTCAAACCTGGATCTCCTTATTCCTAGGCCAAACCTTCACCACCAAACCATTCTGTCTTATAATAACTTAGGGTCTCAAATTTAAAAATAATTGTCCTATTCATAAACCAGTGTGCAGTAACAATAAGCAAAAAAGAATCAGTCCCAAAGAAAATATATTATTACATCATCATTTATTAATCAAAAATTACACATTGGCTTTCTTGTGTAGATTAAAAACAGCACGGAATGACTAGAAAAATACAAATAAAAACAAGTTGCAAACCCATTCAAGTTTTCTGTCTAACAACTGGAGAAGCCTTCGTTTCCTTTCAGAAAACTACATTTCTCTCAGAAAAAGATCCTGAAAAGGAAACAGGGAGTTTCTGCCAAGTTTTAATCTTCAAAGGTTGCCATTAGTTAACCAGGAAAAGTACAGTTGCCCACAACACATATACATACACACACCACAAGTTCAGTAGGGTACTTTCCATTAGACATGGAAATAATGTATGAGAAATCTAGGCCAAAGAATTGCATCAGTTTTCAGAATGGAACCATGTGCTTTGTAAAAATATATTGCATTAATTCAACCACTCCTGCTGGAATGTTTATATTCAGTGCAATGCAAAGGTTAAATACATCCCATAAAGTTTGTAAAATAAAGTATGGATAAACAGATCATATTAAATAAACTTTGTGTTTCTAAGGTTGGATAATTAAACCAGAAAAATATTAAGCTTATATTTTTCTTTCCAGGTGAATTCTATGGTTTTGTGGTTGCAATTCTGATCGAAAGAGAGAGAGAGAGAGAAGGAAAGAAGCAAAGAAAGAGAAAGAGAGAAAAAAAGAAAGAAAGAAAGAAAGAAAGAAAGAAAGAAAGGAAGGAAGGAAGGAAGGAAGGAAGGAAGGAAGGAAGGAAGGAAGGAAGGAAGGAAGGAAGGAAGAAAGAAAGAAAGAAAGAAAGAAAGAAAGAAAGAAAGAAAGAAAGAAAGAAAGAAAGAAAGAAAGAAAGAAAGAAAGAAAGCTCTCTCTGGATATGAAGGACTTATCTGAATGAACATGGCAATGAGAAACCAGGATTGGCACCTCCCTTAGGCTGAACATGTCCATGCGACCCGTAACTAATTCAGTAATTGACATGTCACCAAAAAATTGCATGTAAAGTGAAGACACATCTTTGATCAGAGGACATTTTTAAATCCTGTGTCCAGTTCTGGACATTGCTGTTTAAGAAGGAACCAGAGGAATTGGAACAGACCCAAAGAAAGGAACAAGGGTCAAGGGACTAGAAAATAAGTCCTATAAAGCAGAGGTCTCCAACCTTGGCAACTTTAAGACTTGTGGACTTCAACTCCCAGAATTCTCCAGCCAGCATAGCTGGCTGGAGAATTCTGGGAGTTGAAGTCCACAAGTCTTAAAGTTGCCAAGGTTGGAGACCTCTGCTATAAAGGAAAAAGAAAGGCGTTGGATACAACATTTTGCCTCCACAAGTCCTTCTGTCTCTCCCCCCCCCTTTCTGTCTCTGTCTCTGTCTCAGTCTCTCTCTTTTTTTCTGTCTCTATTTCTCACAGTCTCTCTGTCTCTGTCTCTCTCTCTCTCTCTCTTTCTCTCACTCTCTCTCTCTCTCACACACACACACACACATCGGGGGAGAGGGGTTTCAACTTGTAGGACATGGAAAAATGAGTTTAGATGAGAAGAAACTGGATTCTGGCTGATTATGAGGAACCAAAACCCCCTAGAAGAAATATTCAACAATCACCCAATCACCCAAAGAGATCATATTTTCCAGACATCTTTGATAAATACCTGTTTCCTATTTTTCAGAAGCCACTTCCCACTCCCCCAAGAATGGTAAGATTTCATTTTGGGAGAATTGATGGACCTGACAAATAGCAAAACGCCTCACCTTTTTGCTTTCTGCTTGCAGGATGTATGTGATCCTCGTGGGTGTACAAATTTCTTCAAATCTCTTTATAACCTCCAGGTTTTCCCACTTCTAAGGATAAGTTCATTTTTTAAGCATAAAAATAATCTTTTTCATTTCTACACTTATTTTGAAAAACTACATTGCTTGTAAAGAACTTATGTCCACTAACCAGCTAAAATAGCACCATCAGCCTCAACTAAGATATAGAATATTTAATTGAAATTTATCTTGATGGGTGATGTTAAAGCCCAGCTATGCATGTATAGCCTGTCACTAATAGAATGCCATACTTAAAGGCATCTATGGGCAATCTACAAGATTTGCCAAGCCTTTTCTCTGAATTGTGCAAGGTGATATACAATAGCATCGTTAATTGCAGGAGTGAACGAACCAAAACTGAGTAAAAAAATTACTAGCATCTAAATGTCCCAAAGGTGCTTTTTTTTTTTTTCCAAGAGGCAACTTCAGAGCTGAAAAGCTTCTTGGATGAAGAAGAGAAATGTCTTCAAAGAAAAAACAAGAAAGTCCAGTTTCCTCTGGATAAAGCACCTTGGAGGACAACCACGACCTGAGAATCTCCTTAGACATTTATAGCATTTAAATGGCTCATTATAAAAGCCATTCCTGTATCCCTACCTCAAAAAAAAACCTGAATTGCATTTCTGTCCTTATTGGGCACTGATTATTGAGGAAACTTGGAAACTTGACGTGCATGAGCTAAACGTGCTGAATAGAGTTGGGTAAAATCGACATGTTAGCTTCACTCATCAGCCCTAAAAGTTCCCAGGGTGGGATACAGAAAGTAGTATATTTTAGGGTATAAATGTCAGGGCCCAAAGAGTAACTGTGGTCAGGGAAGGTGAAAAAAATGGGACCATTGTTCCCATACAAGGCACAGAAAAAATGGAGAATTCACACCCATTGAATCCAATTGCTACTCACATCACTTTAAAAGGCTCTTCTGGAAGCCTGGGTGAAATAGGAAATAATGCTGTTCGGTTCCATGTATGAATTACAGTGAAGCAGATGTTTGCTGCTACAGAATAGCTCAGGTGACCTTAGAATAAAATGAAACATATCAGCTCAGAAGTGGCAAAAATGATCTTCCATGGACACACACACACACATACACACACAACACACATACCAATGACAACTTTGCTTAGGGTCACAGAAATTTGCCAGTAGCCACACCACTGGGGAGACAGCAGATCAACTCCTACCCTCAAAACGACCGCTATATAGAGCACTGCACACCAGAACAACTAGACACAAGAACCCGACCACTATGCTAAACAAACAATTCCCTCAGCATTGTCCAACTATTTACAAAGTCTGCATTACTACTGCTATTAATCTTCCCATCATTCCTATCACCCATCTCTTCCCACTTATGACTGTATGACTGTAACTTTGTTGCTTGTATCCTTATTATTTATACTGACTGTTCCCTAGTATGACTTGATTGCTTATTGTACCCTATGTCTATTATTAAGTGTGGTACCTGATGATTCTTGACTCTTGGTGAATGTATCTTTTCTTTTATGTACACCGAGAGCATTTGCACCAAGACAAATTCCTTGTGTATCTAATCACACTTGGCCAATAAAGAATTCATTCTTCATCTTGAATCCTGGCTCACAAGACTTCACAGAAGCCCTCATTTTCTGCCACCACCCAGAGGCTCTGTGGGCACAGCATCTTGGTAAAAGCCTTGATGGAATCACATGGGCCAGGATGTTGTTACACAACAACGCCATGGCACACTTTGGTGCCACTGGATGGACCGGAGGTCTACCTGGTGCTTCTTCTATTCTTTCTAATCAGCCATTTGCCCAAAGTGCACAGCCCGTCAATGGATGTTCTGGAAAAAGGAAGATCACAGTGTTTGAGAGAGGGATGTAAAACAGTCCATCCCAGCATCTTGGTTTATTTGCTTGTTTGCATCTGAAGGGGGCTTCCACACAGTGGCTACAACCCAAAAGTCTAGCCTTTCTTATGTTCTACTTTTATTTGAGACCTTTAGGAATGAAGTGTTGCCTTTAAGCTTTGGGGGATGGAAGGCGTCTATTTCACCCCTTAAGATTCCCACACAGTCTCCAAAAGAGAATCTAGAATTGATCAGCTACTTTGGGGGGCGTGGCCTTCACCCCCTTGTGCAAGAAAACCTTTGCAAAGCCCCGCTAGAACTTTCTAAAATCCAGTGCTTTGAACTGGAGGAACGTTTATGGATTTCTTTCCATTATTCGTGTGTGTGTGTGTGTGTGTGTGTGTGTGTGTGTGTGTGTTGACAGTCACCCCTGTCCTTGAAACTTGAATCAGAACCTCCCTATTTACAAAAAACCACAAAATGTCCAGCTAGGTGGCATCCAGATGGATTTGCCTGACCTTGAAAAGCTAAGCAGGGACAGAGTAGTAGGGAAACCCAGTAAGATCGGTTCAGCTGGGACACTGAACATTCGCCTTGCTTACCATTGCTAAGAAAAGTAACCCAAGTGGTTCATAAGTTTTCCAAGATGGATGGGGTTACACACACACACACACACACACAAACACAAACACGCGGCTTAAGTTTTTTTAAAAAAATATTTATTTATAGATGATAGATAGATAGATAGATAGATAGATAGATAGAATTCTTTATTGGGCAAGTGTTATCGGACACACAAGGAATTTGTCTTGGTGCAAATGCTCTCAGTGTACATAAAAGGAAAGATACATTCGTCAAGAGTCAAGAATCATAAGGAACAACACTTAATAATAGTCATAGGGTACAATCAGCAATCAAATCATACTACAAAACAGTCAATGTAAATTTATTTTGTCAAGCATGCATTTGATAATATATATAAGAATAAGCATGATTATTAATACATGAAATAGATATGAATAAAAGGGAACATTCAGTCTATAAGGGGCGCTTATGCACACTCCTAACAGACCTCTTAGGAACGGTGCAACAGTAGACAGTCCGAGGTTAAAGCGTTTGGGGTTAGTGGAAGAAACCACAGAGCTTCCACCTTGAACTCTCTACCTAAAAGCAACAGGTGCTCCCTGGGTCCACCTCCCTCCCGTTCTCCTTGCAATGGGGTCAGGAGCACCTAGCAATGCATCTCAAGTCTTTTGGGGGGTTTGGACTCTTGCCAAGCTGTTAGGGACCATCAGCGCCAGGTCCATCGCAGAAAAGAGATCAGACAAGGGGGCGAGGGGGGGGATTAGTCTGCCCACCACCAACTGATGCAGCTCCAGAAAATCCGGGCTCCAGAGCCAACCATCCCCCCGAAATTTTGCTCGAAATAAAAGCTGCTTTGGGATTATTATTCTACTTCCATAGCTTTTGCCTCTGAACCTTATAATTATGTCACACTGCAAGGAAAACCACCAGCATCTGGCCTGCGGTGGAGAAAACTTTTGTTTCAAGACGAGGCTAGCTATTTATAGCAAGGAAAACTGGGGAAGGATAGCAATTTCCTTCCAGTTTTTCAAGAAAATACGGGCAGGGTTATCTTGAGGAGGAAGGGGAGGTGGGAGACAGGGAAGGCTCCCTTTCCAGATTAATGTAATACCCCTCTCCCCAATTCCTACCAGAAGCCCCCACCACTGGGGGAAGAGCAGGGCGTCGGGAGCTCTGGCATCGTTAAGCGCCGATTTGCAAGGAGCCCGCTACCCAGTGCGAACCCGGCGCGGGACTCTCGAAGCCAGCTCCTCGCTCAGAGGCATATGCGTTTCATTTAGGAGGAGAAAGAGGCCGGGCTGGAAAAAGACGCGAGGCGGGTGGATTCGAGCTGGAGAAAGCGATGAGAGAAGAGAACGGCCGACGCTGCGAACCCTCAGCGAAACTCAGCCGCGAAGGAAGCCCCGCAAGGAACCCCACCCACCCACGCTCGCGAAATTCCCTCGCGGAGGTGCGCCTCTTCCACCTCGGTTCACCGGAGAAGTGCCCGAGGGTGTGTGTGGGGGGGTAATCTGGATGGGCCGCCGTCCCGCGCAGGGTTCGTGCCGTTTCGTTGCTGGCCAGACCTCTCCGCGCGGGGTTGCCAAGCCGATCCTTGCTGCTCCCGGTTCCCTTGTGCCGTTCACACAACCCGAGGAGCCAGGTGAGGCGGGAAGCCGCAGACCCGATGAATCCTTGCCACCTGCTAAGGCGGGTAAAAAAAAAAAACCCACCCCACGGTTTGGCCTCCCCGCGAATCTAGGATTTCGCCTCCCCCGCGAATGCAGGGTTGCGCGAATCCAGCCAATGGACTCAAGCAAGAACCGGGTTGCGGGACACGCGAAAGCCGCGCGAGGAAACTTCGCGGGTCTCCCGCATCCCGCCACCCCGAGGCAACCCGGGGACGGTCTCAACCCGGAGCGCCTCCCCTCCTTTCCAGAGGGGTCCCCGGCCCGACTCTGGAGCCTCCCGTTGACCGAGGCCAAGCCGGCTTCCACCTGCGCACGCGGGCAACACCGTCCTGAGGCTAGCAGAGGCGAAGAGCCGGCCGGCAAAGGCCCCGATGCTCCAAACTCTGGCGGCCGCGCCTACTTGGTGGCGAGGGACGGCAGGCGAGCCCCGGGTCCACGGAAAGGGCCCTTCAAGGGCCCGGAACCCGTTGCCTCCTCTCGGGGACACCTGCTGGCCGGGACCCCCTCTCTGCCGACGGTGGGAACTGGGGAGGGAGGGGAAATTGAGACATGGTGGGGGGTACAGAGAACATAGAATAACAGGGTTGGAAGAGACCTTGGAGATCATCTAGTCCAACCCCCTGCTCAAGCGGGAAGGGGGAAAGCATCACCTGCCCGCACGCCGCTCCCGCTGTAGCCCCTCTAGAAGGGGAGCCCCGTCCACCTGCTTCCGTCCCGCTCCCTCTCCTCCTCACATGCCTGATCTGGATGAAGCGGTGGGTTCCCCTTTTATCCCAGTTTCCCCCCCCCTTCCAGCCCCACCACCCCCACCCCACCCACCGACAGGCGGGCCGCCGACTCACAAGTAGCTGCCGCTGGTCAAGAGGAGGAAGAGCTGCGGGTAATAGACGGCGAGGAAGAGGCGGCGGCGGTGGTGGCGGCGGCGAGGGGAGAGCAGGAGCATGGTGGGACGGCCGGGTGCCGGCGGGAGTCTTCCTCGGGCCGGGGCGCCCCGCCGGCGGGCTCCAGGTCCTCCTCCTCCTCCTCCTCCTCCTCCGGGAAGGCGGCCGAGGAGCAACGGCGCAAGGCAGGCAGGTCGGCTGCTGGCGGGGCCGCCTCTAGGGCCTGGCCGGGAGCTGCCGGGCCCCCGCCGCCGCCTGCGGCATCTGGCAGCGGGGGCTGCGGGAGGCGCGCGGCTGCCTGGCTTCTCCCGCCCGGAGGGGCAGCCAAAGCAAAACGGAGGGCAGAGTGGAGGCGCGAGCCCGAGCGCGCTCCCGCAGCTCGCCTCCTTTCCCTCCCTCCCTCCTCTCTCTCTCTCTCTCTCTCTCTCTCTGGGCCGCGGCTGTCATTGGGCGAGCCGCTGTCGCGCGCCCCTCCGCCCGCCCGCCCCATCGACGGGCGAACCCGAGCGAGGGGTCGCGCGGACCTTGCGGGGAGCCTGTGGCGTGGACGCCAAACACGCCCGATCTGTTGGGTCGTCCCTTCCCCCCCTCGCCCCCAGTTTCTGCCTCTGACTGAACCCTAAATGCAGGGAAGGGGCTGGGCAACTCCTGCAAACGGGCAAACCCGGCCAACTCCTAACCAAACTTTTCCAGGCTGCGCAAACGTGGCTTCTTCCCCCCCAGGATCCTCGCGTTGTGTAAATCGGACACAACGTGGAGAACCATCCTCCCTACGGAGTAAGGGTTTCGCGTGTTTTAGGGCATGCGTGCATTTTTATTTTACTTTTTTTTGCCTTCCCTATATAAACCATGCCCCCCAGAAGAAAAGGATGGGACACTTCTGGATGATGGCTTTAACGCCTTGCGCCGTATCCAAACGGGCAGGGGCTCATTCCCGCCCGCAGAATCCTACTGACAGTGCTCCGGGGTGAACCGGGGTTTCAAGAGGGGAAGGTCCGCCCGTGGGAAAGAGGAACCGGTCGCTATTCTGTAGTTCAGCAAAATCCAGCTACGGATTCCGGGGTGGGGGGCGTGGGGGGGGGAGAATCGCCCCTGATGGCAGAGCTGCAGATCTCCCGATCGCATCAGATCACAACAGATCAAAGACCCCATCGCTTGAGACTTTCAAGAAGAGATTGGACTGCCACTTGTCAGAAACGGTGTAAGGTCTGCTGCTTGGAAGAGGGGGTTGGACTAGATGATCTACAGGATCCCTTCCAACTCTGATTATGTAAAGCTACTCCCCCCCCCCCCCCAGCGCTCCCTTTCCCTCCTCGCTGCAAGCGCCGCCACTGCAAGGCGAAGTTGACAGTCTGGCTTGGGTCTGCCTGGCGCAGGTGAGCCGCGCACAAAATGCGTCTCCCCTGATCTGTTCAGTCAGATGATGGGGGAGGGTCCTTTTGAGCAAAATGGCCCCTCCAGGACCTTGCAAAAAAAAGAAAGGGGGAAAAAAACACGAACGCGAAGTGGGAAAGGGAATGTCCTCTTTCCACCAGGAGCTGAAGCCGGAGTCAGGCATCAATCAGCTCGCTCCGCGGCAGTCCAGATCCTCAACTTCGCGCCCCATCATCCGCAAGCAGCTGACTAGCGGGCCCAGAAAGCGCTTGCTTGGGGCATTCACACAGGGCAAAAAAAAAAAAAGAGCAACCCCCCCCCTTTTTTTTCTTTTTAAATAAAGTCGGACTTTGGAATTGGACCAGTCTTGGGAAAGAACGCCTGGTGGGAGAATTTGGATCAAATGCCTCTCTTTCTACCTCGGGTTATTATTATTATTTAATTCCTAAGAGTTCTGGGTTTAAATATTTTGCGGGTTCACACCGCACCCCGTCGCGTGTTTTAAACGCCCTCGCCCTGCAAGCAGCCACAGCCGAGTTCTCCGAACTCTCTTCCCACAAGCCAAGGCTGGAGTGGAGAAAATGGTCCGGTGGCCTGCACTATTTCTGTAACGACCCCACAGCAGCCGAAGGAAGGGGAAATGTCGATCCAGGCCCCGGCCGGGAGATGCGTTCGGAAGATCGCGCGCCTTCCGAAAAAAGCATCTCTGGTTTAGTTCCCAAAAGAAAACTGGCCGCGTTCACACAACTAAGTCAGTGAAAAACCACTGCATTCTCCTCTCCTAAATGGTTACTGCAGCTAATAATCTTGGTTGGGATTAGAG
The DNA here is from genome assembly GCF_049901735.1 of Notechis scutatus. NCBI lineage: Eukaryota > Metazoa > Chordata > Lepidosauria > Squamata > Elapidae > Notechis > Notechis scutatus. The sequence goes on from NC_142014.1 coordinate 22,806,939, forward strand.
TTAGGAAGCAGGAGAACATTAATATACTACCTCGACACCCGTGCTTCGCTAGGAAACTATATGGTCGGGCTTAGTTTTTGGGGAGGAAAATAAGGGGAAAAGATTTTGCCTCTGCCTACCATCATCCATCGGTATTCATCTGGCTAGCGTCCTGTCAGTGTGTGAGAGTTGAGGGCTGTTTGGAAACTGAAAGAGTATTTGCTGTGTGATCAAGGAGACAGCAAGGAGCCTGGGCGTGGCTTAGCTCAACTGTTCTGTACTAAAGCTGTTTGGTGCTGTGAAACTAAAACTGAAAAAAACTCCTCTGCTTGTGTTTTGCATTTGGAACATATTTCTTTTCAGGTGGGGAGGGGGAGTAGAACTCCTGACCATCAGAGCGTGTTAATAATAATAATACACACAATACTAATGCTCTGATGGTCATTTTTAAAAATCCTTTCTTAGTGAGCACCTAGAAGCCAAGAGGAACATAAGTGCCAAATTTCAAGTCCATAGGCTTTACAATTCTGGAGATTTTGTGATGATGGGTAAGTGGTATTTCGGATAGATGGATAGATGGATAGATGGATAGATGGATAGATGGTTAGATGGTTAGATGGTTAGATAGGTAGATAGGTAGGTAGGTAGGTAAGGTAGGTAGGTAGGTAGGTAGGTAGGCAGACAGACAGACAGACAGACAGACAGACAGAGATAGATAGGTAGGTAGGTAGGTAGGTAGGTAGGCAGGCAGGCAGGCAGGCAGGCAGGCAGGCAGGCAGACAGACAGACAGACAGACAGACAGACAGACAGAGATAGATAGATAGATAGATAGGTAGGTAGGTAGGTAGGTAGGTAGGTAGGCAGGCAGGCAGGCAGACAGAGAGAGAGAGATAGATAGATGATTGATAGATAGATAGATAGATAGATAGATAGATAGATAGATAGATAGATAGATAGATAGATAGATAGATAGATAGATAGATAGATTCTGCCACCCGGCCTCTTAAGCCATTTTACTGTCCCACACATCGTCTGAATCGAGAAAAGGGAAATCCAAGGCTAGTTATACAGCAGATCACATATATTGTATCTACGTGGTAGTAGGTGGAAGCGGTTCCAGAGGACCGATTCCGTTCAGCCGTAATGCCAGGGGTTTCCACTCAACTCGCCCAAATCGAAACCGAGTCCGGCTCTGCGCATTGTGTGTGAACGGACACGCGAGTCTTTCCTGGGCTTTGCTTTCAAGCGAAGCATTTTCTTTCAGTCCCTCAGAAGGGATTGCAAGGAAAATCAGGCTTCACAAGTGATGAATCGCGCCTAACTGCACGATTTTGTTTCGTTCAAATTCGGATGGGAAAGAAGAGCCCCTCGATTCGTTGCCCGAGCAGTCCGTTTGGGTTGCGGAATGAGGCTCCCCCTCCCTCTTCCAGGGGTCGCTCAGGCGATATTCACTACGATTTCGATTTCCTTTTAATATATTTATGGTAAGCCGCCCAGAAGCATTTGGGTGAGATGGGCGGTTTGTAAATAAGTACGATTAAATATTGCCCTTTTCTTTTATGGATGTGCTTTTCTCTACAAGGAAGAAAGAGAAGGCAATCCGAGGCTTTCGGAAAGCGCGGAGTCTCTCAGGTTAGCTGCCTCCTTTGGGGGGAAGGAGGCGAGTTGCGGGGCTGGGCAGGGAGCGAAAAGTTCGTTCGGCACACACGTGGGCAAAAAGGGGCCGATGTCTTCAAAACACCTCAAGAGGAAAATAGAAGGGAAAAAAAAAATAAGAATAAGGAAGAATAGAGGAGAAATGGAGGAAAATAATAAAAATAGAAGGAAAAAGTAGAGGAAAAAATAAATTAAAATAGAGCAAAAAATAAGGGAAAAGAGGGGGAAAGATAGAGGGAAAATAGAGGAAAAAATGAGAGGAAAAAAGAGAGGCACCTTGTCCCTCGTTGGCTAAAAGAGGTATAGCCCAGCCGCAACCCCATTAAAACCAAACCATTCCTTATTAAGGCTTTTAAAGATGGGGCTTTTCCCTTAAGACCGGAACTCCTTGGATGAATACATCCCCCATCATCCCCAACCAGCACCATTTTTGGCTTAATTATGCAGTTGTGTCGCCCCAAATCGGGCAGACTCTTTCTTTTTTTTTTTTTTTTTTTTTGGGGGGAGCAGCTCTTTGATTGGTCTTTACCGACTGCATGAGGTCGATCTAATCTGATGCTCTCCTAAAGCGACGGGGGGGGGGGCGGACGCGACGAAATCCCACGCGACACCACTTGCGCGCCCCCACCCGCCGCGGGGCCTCTTGCCTGGCGGGACCCCAGCGCCCACACTCCCAGAGAGCCTCGTTTTTGCAACTGTCCCCCTCCCAAGAGGTCCTGCAAGCCTCTACCTCGCGCACATTCCCACGACCCTTCATTTTGTGCTGGGAGAGCCCAGCTCCTCTGGCTAGTTTGCCGCCCTGTCTTATAATCCACACGATCTCAGCAGGCGTGTAAAAGGCATGGGAGCAGGTGAACTGGGTTTAAACGGAAGGAAAGAGCATTTGGGAACGGATTTGGCGATCTCTCTCCCGGATCAGAAGGCTGCGGCTTCCGTTGGCCCGCGGCGGCGGATCTCAAGAGGGCAAAGAATCTAAGAAGAGGGCCTCGTCCAGCACGTGGGAAAGGTACGGCCAAGGGAGAGAGCGAGGCTCTTGCATGCCCTGCTATGAGCGTCCCCGCCCCACGCCAACAGGGATGGAGTTGCAGAAACCCCACGGAGGACCGTTCTGACTTGCGAGTAAGGAGGTGATGGCCTGGTCGATTATCTGGCTGGTCCCACCCATTGCGCAAAAAGCATGCCGGCTGGGGCTTGCTTTTTGCTGCCGGATCCTCCTCGACTGAGCCGGCATGGGAAAAACCCTGCTTTGTGAGCCGGGGCTGACGGCCTCGCCGTCGTGGCTCTGGCCATTGTGGCTTGGCGCAGCCTGTGGATCCAGCGCGAGGCTTTCTTCCGAGTCTCCTCTCTTTGGACTCCCTTCTTTTTTCTGTAGGAAGAACAAGCGCTCTTACGAAGCTAAGATTCAGAGGCGGATCGACTCCGAGCAGCTGACTGGCTGGCTGAGATGTTTGCAGACACCTTTGGTAGATAGAGCGATCCCGCCATCTGCCAGGGACAAAACATCCCCCCCGCAAGGAATCCCCTCCCTTCTTGCCTTTCCTCACCAGGGACTTCTATCTTTACTTGCCTCGTTCCCCCAGGAGGGCATTTCTGATATCATGAAGGCGCCGGGTTGGGCTGGGGTTCTTCGTTTTCCAGAGGGGGAAAGGGAGAGTGTCAGCTCCTTTTGCCTTGTGAAGCCAAACTGGGTGGGAGGCCACCAGGAGATCCGGGGGCGGGCAGGCGATGTTGAAAACCTATCCCGGAGAAAGGCAGTAGCAAACCACTTGCTCCTTTTAATTAGATCGATATCACCTCTTTCGATTCGGGATCATGAACCCGTAATCAACCTGTGAGGAAGGTTGGGCTGAGGGAGAGTAATCGGTCCCAACTCATCACAATTAAAAAGAATGTAAATGGAAAAGATATTATAGGGAAAGGTTGGAGGGAAGGGAGGGAGGGAGGGAGGAAAATGAGGGAGGGAGGGAGGGAGGGAGGGAAGGAGATGGAGGGAGGAAAGAAAGGAAGGAAGGAGATGAGGGAGGAAAGGAAGGAAAATGAGGGAGAGAGGAAGGGAGGGAAGGAAGGGAGGAGATGGAGGGAGGGAAGGAAGGAAGGAAGGAAGGAAGGAAGGAAGGAAGGAAGGAAGGAAGGAAGGAAGGAAGGAAGGAAGGAGATGAGGGAGGGAGGCTACTTATTCTTTTATATCGCTTCCCAACTTACTCTCAATTGACTCCGGGTGGCTTACAAATATTAAAAACAACATTAAAAATCCAAAACTTAAAACCTATAAAACCCAAGGTAGCTCGGTAGCTAGGCAGACAGACCGATGATGGAGGGACAGATGGATCAGTAGCTTGAAACTCGTGCAAGCAGCCAAGAGAAACTACCTATACAGAATATACGGGTATTGTTCCGATCCCTAGATTTTTTTTAATGTTTGATTGTTTACTTGATGTGTTGGTTGATTTATGTGCCGCTCAATCGTTTAGACACAACATTCCGGGCCGAATTGTCTCCTTCGTGGCCGCCCCCAGGAAGGGGCGAGCGGAAGGGCGCTGCGCCCAGAGGCCAGCCTGGAGTCAACCCGGGAAGGGTCCCGCCTGGGAGCGTAAGAGAAGCTCCAGTTCGGGGCTCGCCTATTCGCCCCGTAGGTGCTTGGCGGCCGATCCCTCTGCAGAGATCGCAGGGAATCGTTTCCCTCCAGTTGTCCTTCCAAGGCGCATCATTTAAAAAAAAAAAAAAGTTTTCCCGGTCCTTAGCTCCTATTGAAACACAACGCAACACAACGCTTTCACAACGCGCAATGCCAAACTAAACCGACTAAAAAAAAAATCTCAGGGCTTCCTTAAAGATGCGCAGAACTAGCGCAAATCCGGAATCCCGTTCTTCTTTCTGCCTCAAATTCAAGAGAATCCCTCTCCCCGGACCTTTCAAACGCCAGTGATCCAAGAAAAGATGGCGGGAGTTTAGATCGTTTGAAATCTCAGGTTTCTGCTTTGTAAGGCTAGAATGCCGGCCATCAATGGGGCAGGGTCGCCATTGCACAGATGTGGCGCCATCTTGACTTTTTTGACCGCCCCCCCCAAAAAAACATCCCTGATAATCGTTCAGAAAAAGGTGGGGACACATTTCACCTAAGATTGCTTTGGTTGTGTATTTTTTCTAAGTTGGATTTTAACCGATCAGAGGGGACAGACTCAAATAGAGAAATCTTTGGGCAAAATGATTTTTGGAAACGAGAGAATGACGATTTTGGGAAATAGCTTCTCAAAAGAAGCTGAGAGGTCTGAACACCTTTGACCTATATAATCTACGCAAGAGAGATAGACGAGAAATCAAAAAACTAAATTAAAAAAATATCCCAGTTCATAGCAAATAAGGAAAGATATATATATATATATATATATCTTGCTGGCTGAGAAATCTTGCTGGCTGAGAAATTCTGGGAGTTAAAATCCACTGATCTTAAAGCTGCCAGGGGTGGGAAACCTGACATAAGATTCACTCAAGCTCTTTAAATACATACACTTTCAGTCCCTTGCAGAATCTAGCCTAAAAAAACTGGAAATCAACCTGCTAGCTACCTTAACATACCCTAGATTTAACCCAAGTCTTTCCCCTTCCAGATGCATATGCCAGTTATTTGATAGGAAGAGCAGGAGAAGAGATTTCTTTCATGGTGGGGTTGCAAAATAATAAACCTGAAAGATATGAGTGGGGTTGCTCCATGCAGGGGAATTCAAGCAGAAGGGGTTCTTGTTGGTTTGTGTTTGTTTTTTTTGTTTTGGTCTATGGATATAGTTGGAGGAAAGCAATGTTAGTCCAATGCAGTGTTTTTCAAACTTGATGACTTTTAAAGGGTGGGCTTAACACCCAGAATTCCCCAGAGAGCAATTTGGAAAAAACACTGAACTAATGGTTGCAAAAGCTCAGGAGTTCACTTGCAACTTTTCCAACTGACCAACCAATTTTACAGTGTCCTGGAATTATCAGAGGATGACCATAGTTAGGCAAGCTGATTACTTTAAAAAGCAATGCTTCTGGAAGTATAATTTGATTTTTTTTCTCCCAATCTGGAGAAAAGGAATTGGAAGCTCCTTTTCCAACCGTCTAAACTCCTGGTGATTTTCTGGATGCGTCTTAGTCTATTGCCTAGCTGGCTGGAGAATTCTGGAAGTTGAGGTTCACAAGTCTTAAAGTTTCCAAGTTTGGAGAGCTCTGTGATAGACAAAGGCCACCAGATAAAGAAACCAATATCTTCTTCTAGAAATATTGTTTCATTTCACCAGCCCTTCACTGCTGCAATGGTGTAAAATCTATCTTCACGGCTAATATAGCAAGCCAACTATGGTTAGATGACCTGGAAATATGTTTGTGTGGAAAGACTCAAGGAGCAAAGCAGGCTAACAGGTTTTATCCACCATGATATAATCTTGGACAGTGTTGGAATACAGGCAGAAACTCTCGTTTAATACCAGTAAAGTTAGGGTTGAGCCGGTCCCCCTCTTGCCTCTGAAGGTGGGATAAAAAGCCACGCTGGGGAGCAAAGGTGAAAATCGGTGCTGCCAGGTGATGACCATTTGCAAGCAGAAACAGAAACACCTCCTTGCTTGTTTCACATCAGCAACTGGTCTTTACCAAAGGATGCATTTTGGACTGAATATGGAATATTTGATGTGAACGATTTGGTCTTGGAGAAGCAGAATAAGAGAAGTTTGGGCCCAGTTACTCACTCCGACTCGGAATTTAAAACTGTGCTGGGTTCTTGTGGGACTATAGAGGCGGACAACAAAGATATTTGTAACTTTTAGATACAGCCTCAGTAATAAAGCCTTAATTACTTGATTAATTGCCCCAGCAATGGTTGGGTGCCACCATGAATCTTCTGGTCTGGAAATAGGTCTGGATTGTTTTGGGAGTTAGTCTCAGGTGGCAAACATGGATCACAAGCAGTTCTAGCCTAGAAAACCTAGAACTACGCCGCCTTCGGTCTGATCTAAGTATGGTACATAAAATCATACATTGCAATGTCCTACCTGTCAATGACTACTTCAGCTTCAACCATAACAACAGCAGAGTAAACAATAGATACAAACTCAAGGTTAACCACACTAAACTTGATGGCAGGAAATACGACTTCAGCAACAGAGTGGTCAATGTCTGGAATACTCTGCCTGACTCTGTGGTTTCTTCCCCAAACCCCAAAAACTTTAACCTTAGGCTTTCTACTATTGACCTCACCCGCTTCCTAAGAGGCCTGTAGGGGTTGTGCAGAAGTGCAACAACGTGCCTACCATCCCTGTCCTATTGTTTCTTTTATATTTTTCTTATATGTATCCATTTCATGTATTCATAACTATGTATATACTTATACCTGTTATCTTGTAAGCGATTGACAAATCAAAATAAATAAATAAAAAGTTCACACAGGAAGATTCACAAACGCAAGCCACCATTTGTTTCAGTGTGCTCATTAAGACATGCGAACACAAACACAACGCCTACCCAGATAAAGAGGGAAGCCACACCAGGTAGCTTTTTAGAGAGAGACCACCAATTACAGATTAACAGAGTTGGAAGGGACCTTGTAGGTCATCTAGTCCAACCCCCCCTCCGCCAAACAGGAGACCCTACACCCATTTCTGACAGATGGCAGTCCAGTCTCTTCTTGAAAGCTTCCAGTGATGAAGCTCCCAAGCACGATTAATGCACTCAAAAATCGAGCGAGTCTCTAGCTACACAAAGGGAAGGAAGGAGGGTCCATTTACAGGTGGTTCTCGACTTACGACCATAATTGCACCTAGAATCTATGTTGCTAAACGGAAAATTTGTTACAGTGAGTTTTGCCCCAACTTTTACAACTTTCCTTGCTTCCTTTGTTAAGTGAATCACTGTAGTTGTTAAATTAGTAATACGGCTGTTAAGTTTGGCTTCCCCACCGGTTGCGTGTCAGAAGGTCGCAAAAGGAGATCACGTGACCTCTGGACACTGCAACCGTCATAAATATGAACCAGTTGTCAAGCATCTGAATGTAAATCACACTACCATGGGGATGCTGGAGATGAAAAATGATCTTAAACCACTTTTTTCAGTGCCATTGCAACTTCAAACGGCCGTTAAACAAACTGTTGTAAGTCAAGGACTACCTGTATTTCTCATAACAATATATAAATGCTATTGTGTTAGATTTGCTCCAGGTGAGCAATCTGATTTATTTATGAGTTGGGGTTTATATCTGGTGGACTTTTTCCTATTTTTCCCCCATGGCAACACACCGTGTAAAGATTTCCTATTGCGCAGGAGGGGAGAGTTTAAAAAAAGCCAAGAGGATGGCTTCCATTCTGTATACAGTGGTATTCTGTAGTCCTCGGTTTACAACCAGAATGTTTGATTTTAAGAAAAGCAGTGGCTAAGTAAGCCACGTCCACAACTTTACGACCTTTTTGCCATGGATGTTAAGTGAACTTGCAGTCGTTAAGTGAATCTGGCTGCTTGAATTGGCCAGAAGCTGGCTGGAAAAGTCGTAAAGGGGAGAATCCCATAACCCTGGAACGTTACTACTGTTGTAAATACATGCTGGTTGCCAAGCACCCAGATTTTGATTATGGGACCGTGGGAATACTGCAATAGTTGGAAGTACAAGGATCGGTCATAACTTACTTTTTCCAATGCAACTAATAATAGCAATAGCAATTTTGGTCACATGACCTTGGGGAATGCTACGATGGTCGCAAATGTGAAAAACTGTCGTAAGTCACTCAGTGATGTACTTTCGAACGGTCACTAAATGAACTGTTATAAGTTGAGGACTCTCTGTATAACGTTCCAAGAATATGCAACAGACAAGTAGGCTTCCTTTGAATGGACAAATGTAACAAAATGGGGGGTTTTTTTGTTTGTTTTTTTCAGTGTCACACAGAAACATGTTTCAGACTTAAAACCACCGGCTAAAGCTGCTGTGCTATATCAAAATTTCTTTGCTCCTGCTGTTCCTCTCTCTATCTTTATTTTGCTGTTTATTTTATTTGAAATGTTAAATATTATTCAACATATGCTTTTATCAACAGTTGTAATGGATAGTTTGAATTTTATTTGAAACCGTTCTGAGATTATTATTTTTTAAAACGGGAACTAAACTACAAATGCTGCAAATGACTTAATAAATGATCTTATTTGACAGACACAACCTAGAATATTTCCTATATAATGTGGTTGATGGAACACTAAGCAGTTAAAATCTGCTGGGCTTCTATTAACCACCGCAGGCTACTGCAGGGTGTTATTTCTCTTATCATACATTAGTTAGTTCCAAACTTTACACCTGTCTTTCCCAAATGTATTTGTCCACAAAACGTCTTGGGGGTGGGGTATGCACTTGGGTTCAGCACTCTTTAAAAAAAGCACCAGACCTGACTTTTAAACATGTGCTTAGCATTCTTTTGGGACACACCGGAGCTCAAATGAGACGAAGCTCAGTTGTCACTATAGTAGGGCTTCCCAACCTTGAACCATTAAGGCACATGGACTTCAACTCCCCAAATTCCCCAGCTAACCATTGCAAAGATTGGGAAACCTTGCCCTACAGGGTGCATTACAGGTTTTCTGCTAATATGGTGCTTATGGAATTGTGGGTTTTTTTTGTTTTTTTACTGTTTTAATTTTGTCAGCTCTATTTTGACTCCAGGTGCTGGCAGTATTTCCATGCCACTGTGGGTGTAGCTTACTAAAGTTTTGAATCCCACTCCATCCTCCACTCTATCTCTGGATTTACAAGCCTGGTCTGAAAGTCAGCTTGGGTGAAAAGGCAAAAAGGCACAGAGCATCTTCATGACTGTGTCGTGCGAGTGGAGCTGCAGCTGGACGGGTGGCTAAACACAATGGTCCAAGCACTGCCCTTCTTCACCCAACCCTATGTTAGGATGAGTGGTCGGTGATAGTTTTGCCCTCTGAAAAGGCAGTTGGTATTGGGGAGTGGGTGTGTCACAAGGGTGAAAAAAGCAGAACCATGATGTTGCAATGGAAGCAGAATTAAGGGCATCACCAAGAGCTGTGGTGATTAGAATGTAGTATTGCAGGCTAACTCTGCCCACAGCAAGTTGTTCGATCCGGACCGGCTCAAGGTTGACTCAGCTTTCCATCCAGAGGTGGCCTTCAGCCAGTTCTGACCAGTTCTGGAGAACCGGTAGCAGAAATTTGGAGTGGTTCGGAGAACCAGCCAATCCCACCTCTGACTGGCCCCGCCCCCATCTCTTCTCTGCCTCCCATTGAGTCCCAGCTGATCAGCTGGGTCTTTGGTTGCCCTGCACAGGAGAACGGAGCTGGAAAGCAGGTTAGTGGGGTGGGAAGGGAATGGGATTGTGCAGTATCCTTCCCCTGCCACGCCCACCAAGCCATGCCACGCCCACCAAGCCACGCCCACAGAACCGGTAATAAAAAAAATTGAATCCCACCACTGCTTCCATCTTTCCGAGGTCAGTAAATGATGACTCAGATTATTGGGGGCGAGATGCTGACTCTATAAACCACTTAGAGAGGGCTGTAAAGCACTGTGAAGCGGTACAGGCCGTCCTCGACTTACGACAGTTCATTTAGTGACCGTTCAGTTACAACGGCCCTGGAAAAAGGGACTTACGACCATTTTTCACACTTATGTCCATTACAGCATCCCCATGGTCATGCTTAGCGACGGTGGCAAGAAAGGACGTAACATTGGGCAAAATTCACTCAACAAATGTTTCACTTAGCAACAGCAACGTGGGGCTCATTTGTGGTCATACGTCAAGGACTGCTTGTATATAAGTCTAAATTCTATTGCTATGTGACTGGCCCCTCAAAGAGGCTGAGCTGCGTTGCCCTGTGGTGGTTTTTTGTCTTTCTGATGAATGCAACAGTTCCTGCAGAACCTACCAGGGATGACACCTGGGCGAAGAAGAGAAAAAGCTAAGGGGACCAGTGGAGGGATTCAAAACATTTTACTACCAGTTCTGTGGGCGGGGCTTGGTGGGCGGGGCAGGGGAAGGATACTGCAAAATCCTCTATTCCCTCCCCACCCCCATTAACCTGCTTTCCAGCTCTGTTCTCCTGTGCAGGGCAACCAAAGAAGACCCAGCCAATCAGCTGGGACTCAATGGGAGGCGGAGAATAGATGGGGGCGGGGCCAGTCAGAGGTGGGATTTGCCGGTTCTCCAAACTACTCAAAAGTTCAGCTACCGGTTCTCCAGAACTGGTCAGAACCGGCTGAATGCCACCTCTGAAGGGGCCCCACTCTTGCTTTCCTTCCTTAATTTGTCTTGGGTTCAAAGAGTAAGACAAGGGTTGGGGTTTTTTCTTTTGTTGTTGTTGTTTTGAGGATTCAAACAGGGCAACAAACCTCAAGCCAATTTACTTTTTTTGCACGCCAAAGGGCTTCTGTTTGGCAGAGGCTGTTGGCATCAGGTGGACACAGCAGGAAAAAAAAAAAAAACCTTCCCAGGACATGTTTCTATCCCGACTGAGGAAGAAGAAGACAGCTGGTTCCAAGCCAAAAGAACGTGGGATTGAGTAAACTCCATCTCCCAAAGAGCCAACTCGTTTATTCTCCTATATCCTCCAGGACCGGGTGGGAAGGAAGCGAAGCAGGGGGCGTCTGGCAATCTGGAAGTTTTCGATGGGTATTTTTAGGAACGGGGTGTGGGGGGAGGCTTTCCAAGCCAGCCAGAGGTTCCCACAGGAGGAGGGAGGCAGTCCACCAATCCAAGACGTTGGCCATAACATGATCAAAGCATGACACCCCCCCACCATTGAAATGCATGTCAAAACCCCTCCTCCAATACCACTTGCCTTTTCAGAGGAAACTTTGGTTACACCTCCGGGTCCACCACCCTGACTTTTTTAACCTTATTCCGCAGAAACACACACACACACACACACACACACACACATCCCTTTGTGGCTGAGGTTGGAATAAGGCAGGCAAATACCATTTTATCAGCAGTTTTTAGCTAGGCCAGCCAGGAAGGGGGTTGGGGGGGCGGTGGGAAGCGTCCCTTGTCAAACAGCCCATGCAGCCGCCTGGTTCCCTGGATGTCTCCCGGACTGGGGGGGGGGGAAAGGACACCCCCTAATCCCCAGCCTGCCAAAAAAAGAAAAAGAGAGAGGGGCTGCGGGGAGAGTTGAGTGGGGGGGTGGAGGTGGAGGAGAGGCAGAGATCTCGAAAGCTGTACAGGTAGGAACTCGGCTGCCGCAAAGGAATGTGGAAATTCAACTAAGGCGGGCAGGCGAGTGCACCGAGCCAGCTGGCGAGGGCGCGGGGAAGGGGAAGAGGGAGCCAAACGGCGGTCCGAGCGCCAGAAGCAAAAATAAAAAATAAAATAAAATAAAATAAAATAAAACAGGGGCTGCCCTCCACTCCGGGGCAGGGCAGGGTCTCGTGGTGGTGGTGGGGACCCCAGGGCCACCGCTCACTTAGGGGCGCCCTTCGGTCTGGAGCTCGGCCGGTCTCGCCCACCCTCCTTTTTCCCAGGAAGCAGGGCGTCTCCTCCCCTTCGCGGCTTCTGCAGGTTGATTTGGAGGCGCTCGTGGGGAAGCGGGGGGGTGGTCGCGCAGGGGCGTAGGGGAGATTTCTTCCCCCTCCCGGTTTCCTAAAGCAGCTCAGCGGCGCCCCGCGGAGCCTGGAAAAAGACTGACGGGAGCTGCGAGCTCCAAGGCGCGCACCTGCAGTCGGACGATCGGCTCAGCCACCGGGACCGTCCCCGTCCCCCCGTGTCCCCCCCCCCAAAAAAATACCGACCCCTTCCGTGGGTGCTAAACCGTAAATGCATCTCTCTCGGGCCCCCGTTTTTTTTGAGGGGGGGGGGACACACGACACGCGCCGCCGCTGATTTTCAACGGGGGGGAGGGGGGAGCTTCTCCTTTCCTAGAAAAGGAGAAGGGGGCTCCTTTTGCAAATGCCGAAGCCGCTCCGGAGCTCGTTTCCTCGGAAGGCCAAAGACGCCGCCGACTAGCCCGGCTTGCTCCGAAGCCGCGATTTCCCACCCACCCCACGCCCGCTTTCTCGGTCCTGCCCTCGGGGCGCTCCGGCACGGGATCCGAACTCCAAGCCCGATTTCCTTCCGAAGAAGCCCCTCGTGGCTGAGAGGCGGACGGTTCTCTCCCCCACCACCACCACCACCTCCCCGCCGCCGCTTGCGCGGTAAGGGAAGCCAGGCGGCTGGATCGCGCGCAAACCTGAAGCCTCTGAAGCGGCGCGTGCCGACTCTCTGCTCGCTCTCTCTCCCCGAGGCCCCCTTTCTTCCAAAGCAAGCCCCGCTGCTTCCAGAGGGAACGGAGCCTTTATAGGATTCCCGTCAAGCATTAGGAAGCCGCGCAACGCAGCCGCCTCGCGGCCCCTTCCTCAGAATTGCTTTACAGTCTTATCTTTGGGAAGGTCGATGGATCTCCCCTTCGCCTCAGACCCCGTCACCCCCCCCCCCCCCCACCTCTCTCCGTTTCCTCAGGGGGGGGGCGACTCTCCCTCTCCCACCAAAACTCGGGGAAACTCGGGGCGGTTCGCCTCTTTCCAAAGCCCCGCTCCCCAATTCATTTCCTCCGCGTACCCCCCGCCAACTCCCCCCCAAAAAAACACACCCCACGCGATTCGGGCTCGCGGAGCCCCCGTGAAGTACTTACCCTAATTTGACATAGAGGACTCCGAAGCAGAGAAACACGTAGAAAATCCACTTTCGGGAGTTTCTGTGCATGTTCTAGGAAGACGGGGGGTGAGCCATATAAAAACGAAATCGCGCGCCGGGACTGCGAGGGTGGAGGGGAGGCAGGCAGAAGCAAAGGAAGCGGCGGCGGCGGCGGCGTCGGCCGATTAAATCCCAGCGAGGAGCCTCTGAGGAGCGGCTTCTCCGGTGGACCCGAGTGGAAGAAGTAGCAGCCCCGCAGCCTTCAAGCAGCGCGGGCCCGTGCCAACCATGCTGACCTCCCCTCCCCTCCCTCCCTCCCTCCAGAGCCGAGCCAGAAGCCCCAAAGTCGTGAGGAGCGGGGGGGCGCCCGGCAAAGCGGCGGGGCTGGAGGTTCCAAGCCGGGCTGGCTGGGTTGCGGGGGGGAGTAGTATTTCTGCAGGTAAACCGCACCGCGTCTCTCTCTCTCTCTCTCTCTCTGGCGACCTGCAAACTCCAGGTAGGGAAGCTTGGCGCTCCCGCGGCCCGCGCGCTCCCGCCTGCACCGCCTCGCAACACCCGCCGCCGCCGCCGCCGCCGCTGCCGCGCGCACCCTTCGCCCGCGGACACACCTCGCTCCCTTCCCTGCTTGTGGAAAAAAGCTGCTCTCCCGGCGCTCGGCTTCCCAGGCCCGAAGGGGCCACAGCTCAGAAGGGGAGGGGGACCAGTCCCCCCCACCCGACCTTTGAGTCCCGCCAAACAATTCCCTTTGCAGACCCCTCCTCTGTGTGGCAGGACCCTTGCAGATAGAATAGGCCCCACGGATTAGTTTGGAGAGAGAGAGAGAGATGTATATGTATATGTATATGTATATATGTATATGTATATGTATATGTGTATGTGTATTGCCACAATACAGAAGCCTGATGATGGCAGATGAGATTCTGCCGAAACATCACTCCAACTTTAAAAGCACAACTATAATGACCTGGGAAAATACCCGAACAAAGCTGAATACCATACATATATATACACATAGACATGTACATATACATACATACATACATACATACATACATACATACATACATACATGGCAGGGCTCATACAGACTCCTTATACAGTCAAAAATCACAGAAACCAAATACAGTTAATTAAGGAGCAACAATGGTGATTAAAACATTGAAACCCTAAAAATAATCTACAGGAGATTATTACGGGAAACAAGTTCCGCTTACTAACTAACCAGGATTTGTTTCCAAATTGTGCTGTTATAAAGCACCATGTTTCATATTTGTGTCCATGTTGCATCTTTGAGGGTGAGAGGACAGCACTCCCATGATTTGCATAGCTATGGTTCAATAAGCCATAGCTGGCCAAAAATAAGCCATAAATCATTGGTTACCAATGAGTTGTAAGCCAGAGTCATAGTTAATATGTTTTGAAATCCGGCTTTTCCAACAGCAACTTATTATTCAGCAAACCATGATTTAGCACGGTATTTATATTCAAAAAATAAGTCAAAACCAAATAAATCTCAGTGTGGTTTAGCTGACAGCCTCTAACTAAACCAACTTCCTTTTTTGGAGGAATGTGGAGAGAATTAGAAATCATGCATTTAGAACAGCATCCCTCCCCCCCCACAACAGCTGAGGTGATATTGGTTCTTAAAAAAAGCGTTTCACACCATCTCCTGGTTAATTAGAGCCTTTTTGAAAAATCAACCTAAATGCCTTTCCAGGAATGTTGCAATTTAATAAATTAAAGGACCAAACATGGTGAGTCCCAATTATTATTCTAACCGAATAACAGCAGCAACTTAAAAATATGAGATTGCAATCCCAGTTTCCCATTAGTCAGTTCTGAATTACGTGGGGAAGAGGCATCTGTGGGAGGGCAAAAAAGTCAAGATGGCAGCTGCAGCGGTGCGATCAAAGCGCCTACTCCTTTTTTCATGTGCCCAGTGATACACATTGAAAGAGATACGGTTTCAATCCCATGGGGCCAGCTGCTATTTGGACTTTGGAAGCTTCTTTAGGGATGTGTCTACTGGTCCACCTACTAACTGTTTCATTCGTCTAGTACGGGTAGTCCTCAATTTACAGTTGACCTCAAAATTTCTGTTGTTAAGTGAGATGTTTGTTAAGTGAGTTTTGCCTCATTTTACAACCTTTCTTGGCACAGTTGTTAAGTGAATCACCGCAGTTGGTAAGTTGATAACCCGGTCGTTAAGTGAATCTGATTTCCTCCTTGTCTTTGCTTGTCAGAAGGTCACAAAAGGAGATCGGATGACCTTGGAACACTGCAACGGTCATAAGTACGAACCAGTTTACCAAGCGTCTGAATTTTGATTGCATGATTATGGGGATGCTGCAAAACAGTGAAAAACGGTCCTAAGTCACATTTTTCAGTGCTGTTGTAACTTTGAACAGTCACTAAATGAACTCTTGCAAGTCGAGGACTTCCTGTATTATAATTATATACACAACAACATGAAGTCCATGTCATTTCTTTATCTGGTGTTAGCCTCCATATGCAGTTAAATCTGGAGCGTCGTGTATTCAGAAATCCCACAATATTTTAACCTGCTCATTTTCAACTGCACAGTACCGTGTGTTCCCACCTATTTTTCATTACTGGCACGTGGTAATTTTTACTGATGTTCCAGTGAATCATTTGGGCGACTATGTTATATCATTGCTTTTAATCAGATTGTGCAATCTTCTTGCCTCCAGCTGGAGTGTATGTTCTACCATTTCTTCTGCTTTTTTGCAAAAATCTGCCCTTTGAATCGTTTGATGATTGCTGTTAACGGCCTTTTTCACAAGATCACAGTGAATAAGATAGCCATAGCATTTCTTTTTTCTTTTTAATCTCTATATATTCTGTTTGTATTCAATAAGTGCTTAGTGTTTGAGTCAATTTGTTTGCATCACAATATTAAACTCCTAGCTCCTACCTCTATTACCCAACCATTGATAAAACGAGTCCCAAGTTCGAAAATATTCTGTGTCTTCTTTTTCTTTTATCTTCAGTGTTAGTCTATCCATTTCTGCAGAGTCTAATATTTTTTAATTATCTCTTCTTCTGTAGGTGTTTCCTCATTTTTCCAGTATTGTGGAAATAAAATTCTTGTCAAAACATGTCATATTAAATATTCCCTTTATCATATGTCATATTCCCTTTATCATATTTTTCTGGTATTTTGCTTAACCAAGATAGCCGTAGCATTTCTATTTCACCTCCTCTTCCCACTTCGATCTTGCGGCCTCACTGAGAAAAGGGCCTGTCTGCTTCTTCCTAATAAAAGGCATCTTTTAAAAGCTTCTGCTTTCTCAATTAACCAGGAAGCATCTTATCAATCAGCCAAAGTGGTTATAAGGTGCAATCTACAGCCAGCCATCCCCTCTTTGCAAGCCACCCAATGGTGATGTGTAAATAGAGTTGATGCTAATAAAGATAGTTTCCTTCTCTGGCTCTCTTTGTAATCTCCCGGGGATGCCCTGTGAGGTGGCTGTTCAGAGCTAAGTGTGAATAGTGATAAAAATAAAAAAAAAATCCTGGAGCCAAGTGACTGCTCATTATTTACCCCCAGAGGGCTTCAAGGTGGCACTTCCTGCAGGCACGAGCTGCCCCACCAAGCTTAACTTCAGGGCATAAGTGACCATTGCAAGGAGGTTGATCTGCTTTCCTCCAGACAGATTTAAGTCACAATCGGAAACATTAATCGGGGAAGAAATCTACCCTCTTCCCACATCTGGGAAGACGAGGGAGTTAAAACTTCCTTCCCAGAGCATCTTCTTTGTTTTCAGGTTTCTCTAGGAGAAACTGAGGCCATAGAGTTGTGCTTGAAGACAACATTGTTCACACCTGTGGCTGCCATCTTTGACACGGCTGGTTTGTTCTCCACCAACAAGCAACACGGAGGGCAGAAATCATCCTGAAATGTGCAGGTCCTTTTAACCTTTTGAGACACTTTCCTTACAAGGAGATTTTGGATTACAACTTCCATAAACCCAACAGTGGTGAATGATGGCAGCTGTTGCCTTAAAACTCTGGAAGGCACTAAGCTGCCCATCAACAATGGACCAGAGTCTCCTGCTCTTAAACATCATACTTAGGAAGGAAGGAAATCAGGGAAATGAGTCAGAAGGTCCAGGCTTGGTCCAGATGTATGTTGACTGAAAACCAGGAGGTGGTGGAAGGACTAGGGATGGAAAGCCATGTGTCTTCTCCAGGATTCAAACCTTCTTGGTGGTGTCCACAAGGCAAGTGTCAAAATTGGGCATAATCAGAAAAGGAAAAAATAAGGGCTAAAAGACTAACTAAAGATAAGAATCACAGAAGGAAACAAAACATAGAAGCAGGGATATGATCATAATCTAGAGCAGCATTTCTCAGTTTTGTCAACTCGTATGGACTTCAACTCCCAGAATTCCCTTGGCTAGTTGGAATTCTTTCCAGCAACAATGTCCTGGAAAGTCTTTTATTTGCTCCAGGCATGGTAAAAAAGTTAGAATGTTGGCCATGATGGTGCAAACAAAGATGGCGCTTTGAACATACCATCCACCATTTTGACTTTTTTGACCAGCCCGTTATGAACATCGATGATTTGTTTGTTCTGTACTGGCCTTTCTGGCTGCAGAATGCATATCTTCCATGCCTTCAACTCTGCAGTCTTGCGCAAAGAACATGATCTGGGGTCAAAAAAGATTTCCGCAGGAGAGTAAAAAAAAAAGGTCAAAATGGCGGCCGCAATCCTGGAATCTCTAATCCCAAACCCAGTTTAGCTTTTTAAGTGTGTAAAAATGCTCAGAGTTACATTCCCATGCTTACTTGTTGACCTCACCATCCCTGAACCATTTCACTCCTAAACTGGATTGAACAAAATCAGTTGATGAAATGATGACAAAGTCTGTTCGGTATATCAACTTGATTCAATCTGCCAAACCATTTGACTTGAACCCTCCATTGACACAATCCATTTAGGTCAATTCATTTCAGCCAGGATTCATATTGGGCCAAGCAGTTCAAATCACTTGGGGAAGGGAATGAGAGAGGGTTGCTTTGACTGTTTGAATTGGTTCAGTTGTTCAGTTTGACAAATCCATTCAGAATCAGGACTCTCCAAAGGAAATAGTTATACAACCTACACACACACACACACACACACACATATATATATATACACACACATAACACAGACCACCCCTGTCACAACTCTGCTGGGGCATTGGATCCTTGCACTTTTCCCAAGCAATCAAGTAGACAACAAGAAAGGACAAGACACACAGATGGTAGATAGATAGATAGATAGATAGATAGATAGATAGATAGATAGATAGATAGATAGATAGATAGATAGATAGATAGATAGATAGTTGATAGTTGAATCCATGAATGAACGAAGGTTAGGTAACTGGGCAATTCTTCAAAGAGGCATTTTGTTGGAATAAAAATCCATGCAAAATGACTCCTTGAATCTGCTTCAAGAGGCAGCACAACCTCCCTGCCTTACTACAGTGAACAAACTGTAGTGAGGCTTCGCTTTGCTTCTTTCCTTTCTTCCCCTTCGGGAAAGTGCCAAGGAGGCCTCTGAAGAGGGAAGAAGCCAAGCCACACCAGCCCCAGTGCCTCAGCCATAAAGAAATGCTGCTAATCCTGCAAAGGCTTGTGATGGGAGCAGGGTTCTGCAGCATTTCTTCTGTTCCTCTTTACAGGAGCTAAAGACTTAGCCCCAGGTTTGCTCTCTTTATCAGGCTGGGAGAAACCATCTTTCACCCTGGAATTTCAATACAAGCATTACTCATTGCCCCGGGGAACTTTGTGCCTTCAAAATCTTCCACTTCAATGAAATAGGATATGATAGTAGAAACTCAGATTCTGGGCATGCTCTTACAAGTGATTTCTTCTTCTCCTCCTCCTCCTCCTCCTCCTCCTCCTCCTCCTCCTCCTCCTCCTCCTCCTCCTCCTCCTCCTCCTCCTCCTTCTCCTTCTCTTCTCCTCCTCCTCCTCTTCCTCCTCCTCTTTCTCTTCCTCCCCTTCTCTTCCTCTTCTTCCTCTTCCTCCTCCTCTCCCTCCTCCTCTTTCTCTCCCTCCTCCTCTTCTTCTTCTTCCTCCTTTTTCTTCCTCTTCCTCCTCCTCCTCTTCCTCCTCCTTCTTTTCCTCTTCCTCCTTCTCTTCCTCTTCTCCCTCCTCCTCTTTCTCTTCCTCCTCTTCTTCTTCCCCTTCTCTTCATCTTCTTCCTCTTCCCTCCTCCTCCTCCTCCTTCTCCTCTTCCTCCTCCTCTCCCTCCTCTTTCTCTCCCTCCTCCTCCTCTTCTTCTTCCTCCTTTTTCTTCCTCTTCCTGCTCCTCCTCCTCTTCCTCCTCCTTCTTCTCCTCTCCCTCCTTCTCTTCCTCCTCTCCCTCCTCCTCTTTCTCTTCCTCCTCCTCTTTTTCTTCTTCTTCCCCTTCTCCTCCTCTTCCTCTTCTTCCTCATTTTTCTTCCTCTTCCTCTTCCTCCCTTCCTCCCCCCCTCTCTTCCATTTAGCCTACAGACCTAAGGATTTCTAGTCCCAAACCAACTTGGCTTTCAGAGTTCCCAGCCTGGACAACTGGATGCTACTTCATGCTGAGTAATTCCCTGCTCCAAATATTCTGTTGCCATCCAAGGTGAGCTAGAACCCAAATGAAAGTGGTGCCCATAGAACAGAGCACTGGGCAGTTGGTTGTATTATTAGATAATCATCAATATCCCTTCCATCCTTTATATTCTAGGAGAGAGAGGTATGGGACCATTCAGTGTGGTAGTCAGGAGTGTTATCCAAGTGATAGAAGAAATTTGGTTGGGTCTATGGGAATAAGGACCTCCAACCAGGAACGTCTGAGGGGGAAGGAATCAAGTTAGTCCTCCCTGTCTTTCTGTAGGTGGTGCCCTCATGCTACAACTCTCCATTTTGGACCTAGACAGCATGTCCCGCATGGCTCTAAAACATGAACAAAACGCATCTACAATAGGACAATGATCTTTCTGCATGTGCTGATAACTGAGCAATGAAATGCAGATGTCCAGACATCTCTGGCCCCCTCAGCTATTCTGGGACAGATCTTCAAGGAGTCCCAAGCCTATTCAGTAGGATGGAAAAAGCTAACCCTTGGGTTATGTCCAGAGGTGATATTCAGCAGGTTCTGACCAATACTGGAGAACCGGTAGCGGAACTTTTGAGTAGTTTGGAGAACCGGCAAATCCCACCTCTGACTGGCCCTGTCCCCATCTCTTCTCCGCCTCCCATTGAGTCCCAGCTGATCGGCTGGGTCTTCTTTGGTTGCCCTACACAGGAGAACGGAGCTGGAAAGCAGGTTAGTGGGGTGGGGAGGGAATGGGGTTTTGCAGTAACCTTCTCCTGCCACGTCCACCAAGCCACGCCCACCAAGCCACGCCCTCAGAAACCGGTAGTAAAAAAAATTTGAATCCCACCACTGGTTATGCCATTCATACACCTGTTTCACTGGTAATGTGCTATTGTGATGTCATCATCAGCAGTCTTATTTACTGATGTGCGCTCTCCCCCCCTCTTCCCCCCCCAAATGAAATGGAAACAGGATATTTTCAGGAGCAGTAAAAAAAAAGGAATCATCAAATGCTTTGTGCAAATATACTGTACTCTCGAAATGGCCATTTTGGAGAAAACAGATGATTTTTCAGTTAAAAACTGCCTTAGCAATAGCCAGTGTTCCAAATAAATATATCTGTATAGAATATTTGACATGGGTATAAGTAAAGGACATGGAGAAAAAACAGCTCTGATTAATGAGAATGTCATTTTCCACTGTTCCCTTCGCAACCATGATCAGGTTTGAGGCACTGAAAGTGCTTAGCTCTGGCGTCTTGGGCCCCCAAAAGGGCAGAACTCCGATCACATGATTGTGGCAGCCATCTTGACTTTTTTTTAAACACTCCTTCACTCATCTGGAGATGTTTACAACCAGAAGCCTTGCAAACACACGGGGACCAATCTCCATTTTCTGAACACGCTCCTGGCTGACTGGGGATAAAACCCCCACAACTTTTGTAGCATTAGTGTGTGGAGCAGGGTGGGAAGAAGCCACAGGAAAAGGTTGTTCAACTTTCCTCCTATTAAAACACAAATAAACGCTAAGGATCTGAAATATACTAACTGTAAAGCCAGATGGTGCAGCCCAATGGTGGGATTCACATTTTTTTTTACTACCAGTTCTGTGGGCGTGGCTTGGTGGGCATGGTGTGGCTTGGGGAAGGTTATTGCAAAATCCCCCATTCCCTCCCCACCCCACTAACCTGCTTTCCAGCTCCATTCTCCTGTGCAGGGCAACCAAAGAAGACCCAGACGATCAGCTGGGACTCAAAGGGAGGCAGAGAGTAGATGGGGTTAGGGCCAGTCAGAGGTGGTATTTGCTGGTTCTCCGAACTATTCAAAATTTCCGCTATCGGTTCTCCAGAACTGGTCAGAACCTGCTGAATACCCACCTCTGGTGCAGCCCTAACTGGACCATTCCATTCAGAATATAGGTAAGAAATATATTTCAATGGAAAAATATCTTGCTAGGGAGAAGGGTATCTCAGACTTCTTGGAGCAAAGTTTTTGTGGTTCGGAGTCCACAGTTTCAGCAGCATTAGCACAATGCCTCACAATGTGTAGTGTTAGTGGGTAGCTCTAGATCAGACTTTCTTTTTGGCAACTTTAGATCATGTGGACTTCAACTCCCAGAATCCCCCAGCCGGCATGAGAAAGTCCATACGTGTCTTAAAGTTGCCATGGTTGAGAAACAACAATCTAGACTTTCATTTCCAGATGTTGTGCTGTATTTCCAGAATTATTCTGCTTGCATTGACATGTCTGAGATGCTCAAGCCCCAAAATGAGAGGGTTTTTTAGTTGGAACTCCAGAGAAAATCTCACCTGGGTTTTTGAAATAAATGCAGGGATCTTTTGCACATACATTCTGCACCTGGATCTGTAAGAGATTGCTACAGGATCACCAGCAAAACTGACCTCAGTGCCCAGTTAGATTTCATATGCCAATCATTTGTATTTACTTATATTTCATGTTTCTTAACCATCCCTCTCCTGCAGAGAGGAACTCTGGGCAATGAGAGAAGGATTCTGGTTTCCTATTACAAGAGAATATGTAGAAAACCTCCTGTTAACCTTCATTTGAAATGAGGGAAGACAATGTGTCAGGCCAATCTTGATTTGACAGAAAAGTAGCAGGTTCTTCCTTCCGGATTATAAAAATACTAAAAACGCAGCTCATTAACCTGGTTTGTAAATTGGAGTCAAAGTCAGCATTCCCAAATATGTCATTTAGAAGGAATATGGCCACAACATCTGTATAATAGAGTAGGAAAGTATATAATCATATCTATCATATTAATAGATGTGTTTTCATCCATACCGATCCAATGCTAAAACATTGGATTAGAATTAAAAGAAAAGAAATCTTTTTAGTGCCATACATTTCATTGTGTGATAACTATGGAGTGAGAAAGTATTGTACAGGAAAATTGACCCCAAATTAATGGTAGGATGAGTCTTTCTGACTTTAATTTTTACCAATTAGATTTTGGGGCAACAATGGTTTTGTAGTCAGAGATCCTGTTGACAAATAAAGTCAATTTAAGAAATTTTATCCAATGGGAAGCAGAGTTCCCATTGCAGGAAGCAGGAAGTCTTCTATTCACACGGTATTAACACTTGCTAGCATACAGGTATACATTTGAAAAAGTGAAATGCATGATAAATTGTGTTTAGGATGTAGAAGTCAGCTATTGCAGCCCTGTGAAACTATAGGGATGTTGATATTTCAATAAAATAATCCTGGAGGAAATGAGAACATAATACTGATTAATATTTAATGCCATATTTAATATGTACACTGAGAGCATTTGCACCAAGGTAAATTCCTTGTGTGTCCAGTCACACTTGGCCAATAAAAAGAATTCTAATTCTAATATAATACAGGGAATATTTTCAGCTATGGTGGAACTGTCCAGCAGGGAGGGGTTAAAGAAGCCCATGAATAAATGAATGTTTTTTTAATTGCAGGACACAAATTCACAGTACAATAAGTAAGGAGCAGCAGAAGAAATTACATTCATCCAAAACAACAACTTTCTAAAGTACAGCACTCCAAAATGTGCTTGTAAAAAATAGTTATCAAATCATCATTGCTGAAGGCACAGGGATGAATTTTGCAAAGAGTCCACCAGTAGCCAGGAGAGCAAAGAATCCCCCCTTCCAAAGAATTTTAGGTTAAGGTGGAGACAGTTTGACTCCACCAATCAGCCAGAATGATCTGGCTGTTTCAGATTTGGTTTTCCTCTCCCCATCCCCTGCATTTTTCCTTTTGTGATGCATCTTTGTTATCTGTTGGCCTGTGGGCAGACCCCGTTTTAACATTTGTGCCAGACTGAAGCAAAAGAATGACAATTGGCCAGTCTGAGTGATCTAGAATTCAACCCTTCACTCTCTTAGGTTTATATCATGAATATGATCGAGATATGCAACATTTACATAGATAAATGCTTTTACTTACATGCGCTATTTTTGTTTTTGTATTCTGAGTTGCTTCCATTGAAGATAATTTTTTTAAACTAACAAATGCAACCGTAGAGATTGTGGAAGAAGCAAATTATTTAGATCCTTTACAGTCAGGTGTCAGATCACACCAGGGGAGGGTCTTCAAGCATGCCCCCTTGGTCCCTGTTGGCCACCTTGCATTTCTGGATTTCCTGCAAGAGATGTTGGGCACTGTTTTATATTTCCTGGTTCCATGAAGCCATTCAGAGAGTTTATTCAGGTTGAACTTCAGCTACTCATCTTCACCCTGGGCCAAGCCAAGAGCGTTGGGAACCAAGAAGAAGCCAGCTGAAGTCCAGAAATTGTACAATGCTCAGTCTGCTTGGATGACAACCCTGGATGGGTAGATCCTTGACTTGAGGTTCCCATGATTAGAGCCTAGATTCACAATTTGGGGTCCTCCTAGAACCATGATGGCGAGCCTATGGTACGCATACCAGAGGTGGCAGACAGAGCCCTCTCTCTGGGCACGCGAGCCATCGCTCCAGCTCAAATATGTCATGCATGCGCGCACATGCCTCCCACCAGTCAGCTGGTCTTTGGGTGTCTGCCGTGCATGTGTGAGGCATGCATGGGAGTAGCACCAGGGGTGAGATACTACCTGATCAGCCCGGTTCTATAAAACTGGTTGTTACAATTCTGCGCAGTTTGGAGAACTGGCAAATCATGCCACTGGCTGGCACCATTCCTCCCCACCCCACCCACTCACTCCTTACCTGGCATGCGCACCATCCAACTTGCCTGCGTTGTGCCGTTGCTAAATTTTTGGTAAGTTGCTATTTTTTCTTTGTTCTTTTTCACCTGTTCTGACTAGCATCTGTGCTGGGAGATTTAAATTAGCCAGAAAGTAGGAAATTGTTGGATTTCTTGCTTTCTAGCTAATCTAAAAGCAGAGCTGAACCTTCCTTAGGACTGAAGTTTCTATTTTTCAGTGCAGACTCAGGTAGCAGATTGCAGAAAGATAGATCTCTGAGTGAATCTGTGATTCTGTGAGCAACTAAATCTGCCTGCCTGCTTTGCCTGATTTTGGGTAAAAGTTGCTCTTTTTTAAATAAAAAAATCAATATTTACATAAATATTTACAATATTTACATATAAGCCACACCCACACAGTCATGTGACCACCAAGCCACACCCAGTCAGCAAGCCACCCTCACCCAGTCACATGACCACCAAACCATACCCACAAATTAGGCCATGCCCACAGAACAGATTGTTAAGAAATTTGAATCCCATGTGAGTAGCACATGCATGTGCAGGGGCAGGGGGCACGTGTGGGGGTCATGCGTGCATGCATGGGGGTGGGGCGCCTGCATGGGAGACATGCATGCACAGGGTATGGGGCGCACATGCGGGGGCATGCATGCACGGAGCACACGTGCAGGGTCGGGGTGCACACACATGCATGGGGCACACATGCATGCATGGGCGCATTTGTACATTGCATTTTGGGAGTGTGCATGCATGCGTTTTGGGGACTTGTTGCCCAAAATGTTAGCCATCGCTGTCCTAGAACCTAGACTCACAGCTAATAGGCAGAAGAAGTAGTTGAAAGCAGGGGTGGGATTCTACCAGTTTGCACCTATTTGCTAGAACCCGTTGTTAACATTCTAAGCAGTTCAGAGAACCGGTTGTTAGAAGAAATTACTGGCCTAATCCTGTAAGGAAGGCAGGAAGGAAACATTCTGGTGTTGCTTACAGAAACTGCCTCTCCCTTAACCCTTATTACATTCTTGGCAGGACTAGACCTCCTGTCTCAGGAACATCTCTAGAGTTATTTCCCCCTCCTTTGCTGGTACTTTGCTTGTGTGGAGTGACCATTCAAAGTTACAATGGCACTGAAAAAAGTGACTTATGACCTTTTTTCACACTTACAACTGTTGCAGCATCCCCACAGTCATTAAAGGCCAGGCGAGGAGATGCGTCCCTCGATGTGAGTGATATTGAGTTGGCCACGCCCAGCCAATAACATGACCACCAAGCCACGCCCACCCCCTAAGCCACGCCCACAGAACCGGTTGTTAAAATTTTTGAATCCCAGCCCTGGTTGAAAAGGGGGAACTTTGCTTAGTTCTGCCTGCCGTAACAGCTGTGTTTTTTTCTGAAGAAATAGATTCTGGTTATTTCATACGGCGTAACAATATGCAGCATTAGTACATAAACATCCACCAAAACAGCTAGTTCTACAGGGACATCAGATCAACATACACTATGCTCCCTGCGTGGAGATGAGGGTGTCTCCCCACTCCCATGGGAAATTAAATGCTCCACAGTTATAGCCCCATCCCTCTGGAACAGACTCCTCAGAAACCCACGTTTGCCAAAGCTGGAGAAACGCATTGAAGCATCCTTTGAATAGCTAAAATCATTGTTGGTTCAGGATGTCTGATAATACAGGTAGTCCTGACATATGACCACAACTGAGTCCAAAATTTCTGTTGCAAAACAAGGCAGCTGTTAAGTGAGTTTTGCCCCATTTTACAACCTTTTTTTTTTTGCCACAATGGTCAAGGGAATCACTGCAGTTGTTAATAACGTGGTTATACAATAAATCTGCCTTCCCCGTTGACTTTGCATGCCAGAAAGTTGCAAAAGGTGATCACATTGGGACCGTCATAAATATGAATCAGCTGCCAGGCATCCGAATTTTGATGATATGACCATGGGGACACTACAATGGTCATAATTGTGAAAAACAGTCATAAATCACTTGTAACTTTTTTAAAAAAATATTTTATTTAAGGTGCATACCATTCAACTTCCATTTAACAGTGTGTCTTCTGGGTACAAATAACTTGTGCAATAACAATTGAAATTTACATCCATGTTCATTACTTTGGTATTAATTCTCTATTCTTATTCTTATTAATATACATAATATCTCTATTACTATAACACTCCTCTTCTTAACATATTTAATTCTATAAACCTATTTTCTATATTTCACTAATCTATTAGCTATTTCTAGCTTTCATATTTTTTCTCTAGCCATCAATAAAATAGTTCCCATATCTTATAATATTCGGTTTGCTCCTTCTCTTTAATTGCAAGTGTTAATCTATTCATTTCTGCACATTCCAATATTTTTTTAAATTTATTTATTCAACGTTTCCAATATTTTTCTAATCACCTTTTCATCAGTAGAAATCTCTTCGCTCTTCCAATTTTGAGTAAATACAATTCTAGCTGCAGTTAATGCATGAATAATCAAATATACTTTCTCCTTACTGAAAGTTTCAGGTAAGATCCCCAACAGGAATATTTCATTATATCACCTGTAACTTTGAAAGGTCACTAAACAAATGTGTGTAAGTTGAGGATTACCTGTATTAATTTTTAAGGACAGACTTAAAACAGCAGCATAATTGGAAGGCTAGGCTGGTGTGCTAAACTGTTATAAGGTGGCACGCAATTCACTGAAGAAATGAACTGAAACAACACAGCAAATGTTTATTACTGATTTATTACTTTTATTACTGATGTCCATTTATTACTGATGTCCATTTCTTCCTCCCCTATTTCCTCCAGATACTGCAGTTGATATAATAATATGCAATATTTGCTGTGAGAGTAAATTGATATAATAACAATGATCATTACCAAGCAAAAGAACAGCAGGCACCAATTTGAGGGCAAAAGAAATTTGCTGAAAGACATTAGAAAAGACTGCTGTACACTACGCTATGTTCTGCGTGCCTCATTCCTCCCCAAACTGTTTTGCAAATAGCCACTAGAAATGTGAGTAAAAACGTGGGTAAAAATACCCATATGTCAGATTTATAGTGACCATACTCATGGAGTTTTATCAGCAGAATTAAGGAAGTATAAGCATCTTTCAGAATATTGTGGTTTGTGTTGGCTCAGTGGCTAAGACGCTGAGCTCGTCGATCAGAAAGGTCGGCAGTTCAGCGGTTCGAATCCCTAGCGCCGCATAATGAAGTGAGCTCCCGTTACTTGTCCCAGCTTCTGCCAACCTAGCAGTTCGAAAGCACGTAAAAAATGCAAGTAGAAAAATAGGGACAACTTTGGTGGGAAGGTAACAGTGTTCCTTGCGCCTTTGGCATTTAGTCATGCCATCCACATGACCACGGAGACGTCCTCGGACCAGCGCTGGCTCTTCAGCTTTGTAACGGAGATGAGCACTGCCCCCTAGAGTCGGAAATGACTAGCACGCATGTGCGAGGGGAACCTTTACCTTTACTTTATTCTAGCAGGCTGAGATCTCCTTGTGGTCTCCCTTTTAAGCCGTAATTAAGAGCAACCCCGCTTACTAAGATTGACCAAGATCCATCAAGTGCCTTGAGGTGACTGCTGGAGCAGTTTTTCTCAGCCTTGGCAACTTTAAGATGTGCAGCTTTCAACTCCCACAATTCCCCAGCCAACCAAACGCTGTCTGGGGATTTCTAGGATTGAAGACCAGATATCTTAAAGTTGCCAGTGCTCTGGATTGTGTTGATTGTTTCTTTTACATTTCCTTTTCTTTTAATCGAGTCCCTTGCCTACCAAGCATCTTCAAAGCATCTTAGCATCTTAGTTCAAAGGTAGCATTTCACAGAAGGTCTTTGGAAACCACGAATTTTGTTTTTCCGTCCCAGCAGGGAATTATTATTATTATTATTGTACTGAACATGTGAGTTTGTCTTATTTAGTGTTATGAGGTTGTCATATTATTGCGTTTTGTTTTATTCTCATTCTGGTTACAGGCCCTGGGATTTTGGGTTACAGGCAGAATTGACAGAAGGGCTCCTGTTCTGGCCCAAAAAAGGGACTGAGATGCTTCCAGTCCCGGCTGGAGGAGACTGGGGAGAACGAGGATGGCCACGGGGAAGAGGAGACAGGGATGCAATAGTCTGCAATAAAGAGCATTTCTCTTACAATCCAGAAACATTTGCAGCTGGGAGTGGGAGAAACTTTGCCCCCTAGTGGACATAGAGCCAGCATGTCAAATCTCTGATGGGTGACCACTGGGGCAATGCTGCCATCTAGCGGAGAGAAATAATAATAGACTTCCCTTTCCTTTCCTCTGTAAGAAACTGGTTTTTTTCCCCCCTTCCAGTACCCTTCAAACCTAGGAATTTGCAGAAGAGGTCAAAACAGCCAAAATGGTGGCCACCAGGATTTGAATTGTATGGACCTGGCCATTATCTTGATTTCCTTGAAACTCTTCCTTGAAATTTGCCAAACATTATTTCCCACCTAGCTGTACTAGTAAGATATCATTTGCTTGATCTAACACAACCTGGTTAGTAATAACAATGGCAAAACAACCACGCGGAAATGTAAAGTGGCATGGAAGAGCAAGGACTTTGGGAGAAATTGAAGATTAAGCAGGATAAGAAACAACTGCAGAAGATCAACTCCATAGCCAGCCTGTCAAAAGAGTTTAAAAAATGTGATTTGCAAGCAAAAACAGAGGTGGGCTAGAGAAGCGTTTCTCAACTTGGCAACTTTATGATGTGTGGACTTCAACTCCTAAAATTCCTCAGCCAGCATTTTGCTGGCTGGGGAATTCTGGGAGTTGGAAGTTCCCACATCTTAAAAGTTGCCAAGATTGAAAAATACTCTGCTAGAGAACCAAAAAACTGTTGTGATCTGGGATGAGCAGAATTCTCTCCTGGGATATTTAACAGAGGTATATAAATGTTTAATTGAGTAGAAGACACAAACAGAAACTGGTGGTCCCTGCAATTTTTCGCTACTCTGCATAGAAGTTGGAAGAATTTTTCTCCCAGTAAAACAGGTCAAAAAGGAATCAGTCCCTCCTTCCTCCTCCCAGTCTTCCATTTCATTCCAAACACTGCACGCGCACGCACACACACGCACACACACACACACTGCAGCTGCAATTCATTTTTCAAGAAACCACGGGAAATTTCAATGCACATTTCCCACATCATGGCGAGTGGTGCTTTCCAGCAATCGCACATCCATTCTGACTTGACACAGCTTCTTCTGGCCTTGGAAACCTCAAAAAAAAAAAAAAAATACCTCCCCCCGGGGGATTTGCTTGGCAGAACGTTTGGTTCCTATTTTGCTTTCAACAGCTCATCTTCCTTTCACCACCGCTGGCCTTAGATATTCTTCATCTTGGGTTACGCAAGGCCGCTTAGCCTCCATCACGGAGACATTCTGAAGGAAGGGGGCTACCAGCTTTCTTACAGTTTTATATTCTGAGGATTTGGGGGGGGGGGTATGAGTACAAGGGAGAGGAAAAAACGATGCCGTCTATAGTACCCCTTTTTCCAATCAGAGGCTCTGCAGATACATTGAGACCATATGCATGCCCCAAAGAAGCTCAATTTTCTAGTTCTAGTTCACTGTGGGTGTTTTAAGGGCATCCACGGTGTTGGTAGCGGTTCAAATTGTTGTTCACAACTGCACGATCATGACGCTGTTGGAAGTTAAAACCCACCCCCCTCCTAGAAAAATGGAATATTTTAGGATATATTAAAAAGGCAGCATATTTCCCCTAAAAGAGAAGTAGAAACTCAGCCCTCCCACCTTTGTTAATGGGCCGTTAAGGCTTGGGCCAGTCTATTCTACATAACAAAGATCTACCTCCTTCAGGCAGAGCCATTTAATTGCCCTTCATTGCACCACCCACCAAGTTTCAACCAAACTTAGCACACAAGACAACCTACAAAGCTAGCTATGACCTCTGACAGCAACCAATCAGGATACTCTTCCTGTGCCCCAGAAAGTTCCAAGCCAGAGAGGGCATAAAACCCATGGACTCTCAGCTTCTCTTCCCTTTTTCCCCCAGGATCTCCAAGCCATGTGGTCCTGTCCACTATTAAACCAAGCAACTTCCATGAATCCAGGGTCTTTTTCCCCACTTGGAACTGAACCCAGAAGGATATTTCTTCCAACAAAAACCATTCTGATATTTCTTAGGTAGCATCTCTGCCGGTGTCCGTGAACTGTCTCCAGATATCTGGAAAACACCAAGTTTGGGACAATCTGTTCTAATGGAAGTCAAACTCTGATTTTTACCAATCTGCACTTCCAATAAATAAAGTTTACCACTTTATTGGGATGTTCTCCAAAATTCAGAACTGTTTGGGGTAGGGAATGGTGATGTATAAGAAGAAGAAAAAAGAGTGTGACATTCTAACAGCAGCCAGGATAGCTTTTGCACAAATGTGGAAAGGACCAAACACACCTCCAGAAAACTTAGTTCTACATAAAATACTGGAATGTGCAGAAATGGATATGCTAACGCTAGAAATGAAAGACAAGGAAAACTCCGAATATTACTCAATCTGGCATAAATGGTTAGAAAATAGATATAAGAAATAAGAAGAATGGATTAGTGTAATTAAGAGACCTTAAGAGAATGTTCCAGTAGATATGTAAAATATATAAATACATAAGATAGAGATAATTATAGATAGAGATAATAGTTATTGGTTGATGTATATAAAGTATAAGATGATTTATATGTGTCGATGTCAAAACACTCACAGATATGAACGTGATTGGTATTGGTGGAAAATATAATAAAAATCTATTTAAAAAGAAAAAGAAAAAAAGTGTGTGACAACAGGAAGTCTCTTCCTCTATTCTCAACCTCAGCAACATTATGATGTAAGGACTTCAATGTCCAGAATTCCCAAGCCAGAATTTTGCCAGTGAGGACTGATGCTGAATTAGACGTCCCTGAAGCAGCAGGAATGGGGCTGTGGCAAAGCTCATGAGCCAGACATGAATTTGGACTGGAGAAATTTCTTCGAAAAAAAAGAGGGATCATAAGATCACCTATTTGTACTCCGGACAGCTGTTCCTCATGCAGCAACTGAGGTTTTTGTAGTTGACTTATGAGTTGAGCGACTGGGAGTCAAGGGATTTTAATAGTAGTAATATAATAACAGAATAACAGAGTTGGAAGGGATCTTGTAGGTCATCTAGTCCAACCCCCCGCCCAAGCAGAAGACCCTACACCATTTCTGATAGATGGTAGTCCAGTCTCTTCTTGATAATGAAGCTCTCGCAACTTTTGAAGTCAAGCAGTTTCATTGGTTGATTGTTCTTACTGTCAGAAAATTTCTTCTCATTTCTAGGTTGAATCTCTCCTTGACCAGTTTCCATCCATTATTCCTGGTCTGGCCTTCAGGTGCCTTGGAAAATAGATTTTCCAAAGTTCCATCATGTGTCAGCTCAATATTGATTTGACAGAAAAGTAGCAGGTTCTTCCTTCCAGATTGTAAAAATACTAAAAAATTAACTGGATTGTAAATTGGAATCAATATTCCCCAACATGTCGTTTAGAAGGAATACGGCCACAACATCTGTACAATGGAGTAGGAAATATCTATCATATTAATAGATAGGTTTTCATCCATACTGATCCAATGCTAAGGCAAACAAAGAATTAAAAGATAAAAAATCTTTTTAGTTCCACACATTTCATTGGGTGATAACTATGGAGTGCTACTAATTGAGAAAGTATTTTACAGGAAAATTGACCCCAAATTAATGGTAGGGTGAGTCTTTCTGACTTTAATTTTTACCAATTAGATTTTGGGGCAACAATGGTTTTGCAGTCAGGGGGCGTTTCCTTGTTTCCCACCTTTTTCCTCTGTGTATGCCCTGTGTGCTCTTTGATTTACCTCATGATATTTCTTCCATACTGATTTACCTGACGATCAGGGGCGGGCTGCTATGGGTTCGCCCGGGTTCGGGCAGACCTGTTGCTAAAGTTATAGCTAGTTTGGTAAACTGCCAAGTCCCACCCCTGGCTGAGCCCGTCTGCTCCTTCCACCCCACCCCCACCCCTCCCAGGAGTCTCCACGCGGCCTGTTTTGGATGTGAGGTAAATGCAGGGTCCGCGCTGAGGCTCGGGGAGAGGGAAAAACGGGCCCTGGAAGTCCAGAAACAAGCCTGTTTCCAGCCTCCAGAGGGCCTCCAGAGCCCGGAGGAGGCCATTTTCACCATCCCAGAGGCTTAAGGAAAGCCTCCGGACTCTGGGGAAGGTGAAAACACCCCCCCGCCATGATGCAGGATGCTGACTAGGCCACGCCCACCGTGACCACACCCAACCAGCAACCGGGCAGAGAACCCGTTGCTGAAATTTTTGAAGCCCACCCCTGCTGACGATGCTCCTGTTTATATATAATTTTAAATATATTTTCTGCAAATATATTTATTTATATAAAACTTCTGGTTTGTGTCAGCATCTCTGTCTCCATTTGGACACCGGCTGCACAATTACCATACCTGTATAGTGACAATTCCTTGATGCTATACAGGTAATCCTCGCTTAACGACTGGTAGCTTAGCAACTGTTCAAAGCTATGACAGACCACCAAAAGCAAATTACAACCTGGTTCTGATGGTGGCAAACCCCACCCTTAGCCACATTGTGGCTTCTTGGCAACAGTACACTTTCATGGCTGATTGCAGCATTTTGTTGTGTTCCAATGAACCCACAATCACACATCCCCATGACCATGATTTATAATACTTTTTTTTTTTTTTTGCTGTTTCTTGCCTTTTGTGCCATTTTCCAGTAAAAAAAAAAAATGCCCGTAGGAATGAATGGATTCACTTAACAACTATGGTGTTCGCTTTATGACCATGGCGTTCCCTTTTGTTCAATGACTGCCATTGGGCAAAGATTAATTAATCGTGTAAATATGAACAAAGAGGAACATTTTATCATGCTTGAAAAATCGGGTTTCACCCTGATTTTGATTCAGAGGATTTTAAGGGTGTATCTATAAATTGAGACCAGGAGTTTTTCCTTTGTGACCGATGGACAGTTGGAAATAAGCTTATGGAACTTTGTTTTCATACATGATAATTTCAGCAAGATTATTGTACGCACAAAGATGGAAAAATTTGAGACAATCCATTTTGAAGGAATGGTTGGTGGAGATAAATGAACTTGCTGAGATGGCCGAATTGACTTCTTTGAGCAGAGAAAAATCAACATCTGCTTTTATTGCTGACTGGAAATTCCTTATGGACATTTTGTGTAAAACAGACACAAATGAACTTATGATTTATGGCCTTGGTGATTAGACAGGATAGATTATAGAAAGAGGAGAGTTATGCTGTAACCATACAGCAAGAGGTAAATGTATAATTGTACTTTTAATTGCTGTAAATAAGACAGGAAGCTACTTGTATCTTTTTTCTTTTCTTTCCTCCTTTCTTATGCTTTTAGCTTTTTCTTTTATTTCTTTATTTCTTTTTCTTATTTTATATTCATTTGCATTGGTGAAATCACAGGGTATTATAAGAATTTTTGCATCATGTTCAACATGAGTTTAAACCTCAAAAGACAAAACATCAGAATGTCAAAGGCAATCAATAGTTACAAATAAAAGATAGAAGAAAGAAAGAAATCTGTCTTTAAACTTTCCTAAGAAAGCTTAGGATTGGGTGCTATATAGAAAGCTTGAAGCTGGTTCCATAACGTAAAGGCCAAATCCTGAAAAATTGTTATTCATGAATACGAAAGAAGAACTTCAGACAAGCTCTTCTTCAGAGGCATCAACTGGAAGTTAGAGGTAGAAAATGAAAGTTGGCACCATGGAGCCCTAAAAGCCAAATCCAAAAGTTAATCCTTGCTTCAGGTAATGCATTTCTATTCAAAACTAGCCCACAACCTAGGGAATCTACTTTAGACTATCAACCCCTACTTGAAAAGTGTTGGAATTCATTGTTGGAATATATTGTTGCAATGACTACAGTAGTATTGTGGGGGTGCCCTTAAAAATCACTCAGAAGCTTCAACTAGTGACGAATTCTGATCTAGGATGCAGCCGCACAAGCAGCAAAGGGTACGATATGCACATGTGGCACCACTATTTTGTCAGCTGTATTGTTTGCCACTTGGCTTCTGGGTACAATATGAGATGCTGATTATCACCATGGCATAAGGCCTTGGTTATGTGAGGGATTGTCCATCTCTAACCTTGTCTGGCTGTTTAACGGAGATCAGGCAGAGTAGAAACACTGCAAATTCCTTTAATTAAACAATGTTCTCTTTCAGAACCCAGGAAGTGTGACTTCTGCTAAAACGCCTCTACCCAGAGCTCTATGTGACAATTAACCAATTGGACAGCTTGCCTCCTTGTTCTGTAGGTGCTCCATCACTGGAGGTTTTCAAGAAAAAGTTGGACAACCATTTGACCAGGATGTTATAAGGGGTCCTGCCTTGGGTAGGTGGTTGGACTTGAAGGTATCTTCCAGCCCTATGATTCTATGATGAGGATATGGCTGAAGAGCTGGTTATTAACCCAAACCTTGCGATAGATGGGTAATAAGTCATTGTGGGACTTCTAATCTGTTATTATTAATGGGTTTCTCTGATGTCTACCATCCATGTTTTTTTTTAGTTTTTTACTATTGGTTCTTGGTTTTAAAGCTGCAAGCCACCCAGAATCTTGTGTAGTTGGGTGGCCTGTCAATGGTGAAATATAAATTTAATTCATTTATGGGGAACTGATAGAAGGGCCAGGAGATACATAGAAGCACATTTTTCAGACTTTATGGCCGTGGCAGCATTCTCATGGTCCCTTGATTTACATTCAGATGTTTGATAACTGATTTACATTTATGACGGTTGCAGTGACCCGGGATCATCTTTTGAGACCTTCTGACAAGCAAAGTCCAGGGGGAAGCCAGATTCACTTAACAACCGGGTTACTAATTGAACAGCTGCAGGGATTCACTTAACAAATGTGGCACGAAAAGTCGTAAAATGGGGCAAAACTCACTTCAGGAGTTTCTCACTGAACAACATAAATTTTGGGCTTAATTGTGATCATCGGTCGAGGACTATCTGTATATGTACTGGAATCAGAGGTGGTATTCAGCAGGTTCTGACCAGTTCTGGAGAACCAGTAGTGGAAATTTTGAGTAGTTCAGAGAACTGGCCAACACCACCTCTGACTGGAACCACCCCCATCTCTTCTCTGCCTCCCATTGAGTCCTAGCTGATCGGCTGGGTTTTCTTTTGTTGCCCTGCACAGGAGAATGGAGCTGGAAAGTAGGTTAGTGGGGTGGGGAGGGAATGGGGATTTTGCAGTATCCTTCCCCTGCCACGCCCACCAAGCCCACAGAACCAGTAGTAAAAAAATTTGAATCCCACCACTCACTGGAATAATGTCTGCATTAGACACATTTAATAGAATTGCATCTTTTCATGCTATGATGATAAAAGAGGATAAACATTAAAAATAAACCATGAACCACAACATGACTAAACTAAACTCCACCTTTAATGGAGCTGTGAAGTTGAAATACGTTCAATATTTCCAGCGCAGCTCCAGTTTTGGGGTTTTTAAAAGAGTGAATAGTGAGGAAAGGGAAGGAAAGGAAAGGAAAGGAAAGGAAAGGAAAGGAAAGGAAAGGAAAGGAAAGGGAAGGAAAAGGAAAGGAAGGAAAGGACAGGAAAGGGAAGGAGGAAAGGGAAGGAAAGAAGGGAAGGGGAAGGGAAGGAAAGGGAAGGAGAGGAAAGGAAAGGAAAGGAGGAAAGGAAGGAAAGGAAAGGAAAGAAAGGAAAGGAAAGGAGAGGAAAGGAAAGGAAAGGAAAGGAAAGGAGGAAAGGGAAGGAAAGGAGGAAAGGGAAGGAAAGAAGGGAGGGGAGGGGAAGGAAAGGGAAGGAAAGGAAAAGAAAGGGAAGGAAAGGAAAGGAAAGGAAAGGAAAGGAAAGGAAAGGAAAGGAGGAAAGGGAAGGAAAGAAGGGGAGGGGAGGGGAAGGGAAGGGAAGGAAAGGAGGAAAGGGAAGGAAAGGAAAGGAAAGGAAAGGAAAGGAAAGGAAAGGAAAAGGAAAGGAAAGGAAAGGAAATGAAAGGCTGTGGGGCTTCTCACTAAAACGCCGAACAGCTGGGCCTGTTTTTGATCAGTTTTTTTTCCCACAAGGGGGCAACAGACCTCTTCCACAAAGAGGGAATAATTCTGATTTTTTTCTGAAAACATTACCAAGCCTCTTTCTTTCCCTGACCAAAAGCTAAAGACTAACTAACCTCTTTTCTTTTTAATTCAAACAATACTTCTGATTTGTTTTTTTAAAAGTGTATCCTTGCTGAATTAAAGCAGGGGCCTCCAACCTTGGCAACTTTAAGCCTGGCGGACCTCAACTCCCAGAATTCCCCAGCCAGCAAAGCAACCAAAGAAGACCCAGCCGATCAGCTGGGACTCAATGGGAGGCAGGGAATAGATGGGGGCAGGGCCAGCCAGAGATTGGGATTTGCCGGTTCTCCTACTGTTGGAAGAATTATTCTTCTGGGTTCAGTTCCAAGTGGGGAAGAAAGACACTGGAAACATGGAGGCTGTTAGGAAAGATGGTTTAATGGTGGACAGCAGGACCACATGGCTTGAAGCTCCAAAGTGAAAAGGATGGTCACATGCTTCAAGGTGAAGGAAAAGATCAATAAGGGCTGATGTGCTGAGATTGCCTGGATTATATCACCTTTGTTGGGATTTGAATTTGAGCTTGTATTGCTGATTGGTTGTCAGACTCCCATCGGGCCATGCAGGGGCAATTCTGTAGGCTGTCCTGAGTTCCAGGCTTGGTTGAGCCTTGCTGGATGATGATCTACTGAAAAGGGCTTTTGAGTAATTGCTATAGCTTTACCTGGAGATCTTTGTTATGTAGAATACTCTGGCCTAGGCCTTAATGGTCCACCCATTAACAAAGGTGAGGGTGAGCTTCTGCTTCTGAGGTGAGATTCTGCTCTTGAGTTTCTACTCTTTTTAGGAGAAATATTCTGCCTTTTTAATATTTCCCAGGATATTTAAATTTTCTAGGAGAGGGTTGGGTGCTAACTTCCTACACTACTCAAAATTTCCACTACCGGTTCTCCAGAACTGGCTGAATACCACCTCTGCTTTGAGACCACCATGACCTGGGTGATTGAGAATCTCCATAGACAGTTAAGACCTATGGACTTCAATTCCCAGAATTCTGAGAGTTTTAAGTCCAGATCTCTTAAATTTGCCAAGGTTGGACACCCCTGTATTAAAGCCTGGGCTTCAGCAGCACCTGCTGCTCTGGATGGAGAGAAGCAACTCTGGATGGTGGAGGGGAGGAGAAGAAGAAACCCACCCCCCTCCCTGCCTTAAAGGAAGGGGTATTATTGGCTGTTTGAACACTTTTCTTTGGAGTCTGTGGGATGAAGGAGCTAAGCGTCCCACTGAAAACAAGATGCTCATGCATCAATTTTCTAAAAAGAAAGAGAAGAAGAAGAAAAGGTTTTCACGTTTGGCACGTTAAATGAAAGCATAGAAGAAAAAATACGCCTTCCCAAAAGAAGAGCAAAGATACCCTTTGACCGTTTCCTCATAAAACATCTGGTTGTTGTCTCTCAAGATGTCCGCCATTTGCTCTGCGAGTGCTGGAAGGGTTCCAGAGGCCTTAAATAACCAGCTTTTAAAAAGCAGCAGCTTGAAAAACTCTCCTTTAAGAGATAGGTCAACAGGCCTAATTCAAAAAGAGACAACCGGGTCTCCCCAGGCCTCTCCCTCCCACCCATTACTGAGTATTTGAACAGATCAAGTGAAATTCATCTTTGGGAAGAAGTTTTTTTTAAAAAAAAACAAAAAACAAAGTTTCCAGACAAATTTCACAGCACACCGAGCAGTAGTGGGATTCCAATTTTTTTACTACCGGTTCTGTGGGCATGGCGTGGTGTGGTGGGCATGGCAGGGGAAGGATACTGCAAAATCTCCATTCCCTCCCCACCCCACTAACCTGCTTTCCAGCTCCGTTCTCCTGTGCAGGGCAACAAAAGGAGACCCAGCCGATCAGCTGGGTGTCAGCGATGGAATTCATCGCTGCGACATAGTCTTGGAGAAAGTGGGAGGGGGTTGATGTTAACTGAGTAGCTCTTAGTAGACAAAATATAATTATTTTGATAATTCAAGGTTACGGAGTGTGGCGCAGGAAGAATTAGAACTTACTTTGGGATTGGTTCATGTGATGTGGTAATGAAGGAAAAGAGGATGGTCTGTAGGTTGGGACTTTGTGCAGAATCTGGGAAGCTTTTAGTTCCGGAATTCCACAGAAGGTGCCAGGTGCTATTCTAATAAAAGTACTTTGAGATGATGTGTGTCTTGGAGTTACTGACAGGAATGGATTTTCCCTGGAACTCTGACACTGGGACTCAATGGGAGGCAGAGAAGAGATGGGGGTGGAGCCAGTCAGAGGTGGGATTTGCCGGTTCTCTGAATTACTCAAAATTTCCACTACTGGTTCTCCAGAACTGGTCAGAACCTGCTGGATACCACCTCTGACACCAAAGCTAAAATAATGTGATGGAGCAGAATCCAGGACACCATTGCTTGGGAAGAAGTATTTTCCATAGAAGTTCTAAGCTCTAGCTTCTAATAGAGTTCTAAGAAGTTCAGATAGTCCTCAACTTACGCTTCAGTTCATTTAGTGACCAAAGTTTCAACGGCACTGAAGAAAGTGATGTATGGCCATTTCTCACAGTGACTCACAACCTTTGTAGCATCCCCATGACCGTGCGATCAAAATACAGCTGCTTGGCAACTGACTCATACTTATGACCATTGCTGTGCCCAGAGATCATGTGATCCCCTTTTGCAACCTTTTGACAAGCAAAGTCAACGGGGAAG
The DNA here is from genome assembly GCF_049901735.1 of Notechis scutatus. NCBI lineage: Eukaryota > Metazoa > Chordata > Lepidosauria > Squamata > Elapidae > Notechis > Notechis scutatus. The sequence goes on from NC_142014.1 coordinate 22,846,370, forward strand.
CCAGATTCCGTTAACTCACATGTCAACTGCAGTGATTCACTGGCTTCCTCCATTGACTTTGCTTATGAGAAACAGGTTGGGAAGGAAGCAAATCAGAGGTGGTATTCAGCAGGTTCTGACCGGTTCTGGAGAACCGGTGGTGGAAATTTTGAGTAGTTCGGAGAACCGACCAATACCACCTCTGACTGGCCCCGCCCCCATCTATTCCCTGCCTCCCGAGTCCCAGCTGATCAGCTGAGTCTCCTTTGAATGCCCTGCACAGGAGAACGGAGCTGGAAAGCAGGTTAGTGGGGTGGGGAGGGAATGGGGACTTTGCAGTATCCTTCCCCTGCCATGCCCACCATGCCACACCCACCAAGCCACGCCCACCAAGCCATGCCCAGAGAACCGGTAGTAAAAAAATTGAATTCCACCATTGAAGCAAATAGCAACCAGCCCGGGACGCTATAAAGATTGTAAATGCGAACTGGTTGCCAAGTGCCCGAATTTTGATCGTACAAGTCTGGAAATGCTGCAGCTGCTGTAAGTGTGAGGATCGGTCATAAATCACTTTTTTCAGTACCGTTGTAACTTAGAATGGTTGAAAAACAAATGATTGCACATCGAAGTCCACCTGTATTTGATGTGGTGCCCTAGCAGTCTAATGGTGGCTTGGAATCCTCTTTCTCCTCCCTACTTACTCCCTACTAACTTATTTTAAACTTTTGTCCTTGCTATGGTGTTGACTTCCATGGTCCTGCACTTCTCAGCCCACAGGTACATCACTTTTGCACCACACTATAAAAAAGATGTTGAGACTCTAGAAAAAGTTCAGAGAAGAGCAACCAGAATGACTAGGGGACTGGAGACTAAAACATACGAAGAACGGTTACAGGAACTGGGCCTGGCTAGTCCAGTGAAGAGAAGGACCAGGGGAGACATGATATCAGGCTTCCAATATTTGAGGGGCTTCCACAGGGAGGAAGGGGTCAAGCTATCTTCTAAAGCGCCTGTAGGCCAGACAAGAAATAATGGATGGAAACTGAACAAGGAGAGATTCAACCTGGAAATAAGGAGAAACTTTGTGACAGAACAATCAACCGATGGAACAAAAGTTGCCCTCGGAAGTTGTGGGAGCTTCATCGCTTGAGACTTTCAAGAAGAGATTGGACTGCCATTTGTCAGAAATGGTGTAGGGTCTCCCGCTTGGGCAGGGGGTTGGACTAGGTGACCTACAAGGTCCCTTCCAACTCTGATTATCTGTTATCACATATGAAGGCTGAATTGGTTTTCCTTTTTTTAAAACCTCACAAGGGCAGATTTCCCTGTCTGGATTTTGCCTCTGGGTTGCAGGGGCTCAGAAGAATGGAGAGCCGTTGAAGCTGGCTAGTTGGTTAACTCTGCTCTGCATCCCCTCCCTTCCCCAAGCAGACATGGGCATCTGGCTGCCCATGTCGCTCTACCCATCTGTTCGCATGGCCCGGTGCCCAGTTCAAGCCTGGTCAGACCTTTGTTCTGGGGGTGCACAAAGGAGGAGAAAGAAAAGATTGAGACGGTGTGCAGAGAGAACAATGGGGATGCCATCTCTTCGGCAGGAACGCTTTTTCAAGCCAATGATTAGTTGGGCATCCTGCAGAGACCCTCTTCACGCCTGCTTGGTAAGGCTAAATTGGGCTGGTTTACAAGCTGGGAATGTTTTGTATTTGTTTACATGTCTCAGTCCTGGCCAGGGGTAACAAAGAACGAGACATGGAACCAAACTGTACTTAGCATTAAAAAAAAGAGAGAAGAATTTTGTCTGGAATTACGGTCATCAGGCAGGGAGTGATTACACCTCCTGGCAAAAGATTACCGTCATTTGGCAGGGACTGCAATCTTGGATTAAGGTAATCAAAAATCAAATTCTATGTATAAGACCTGGAAGCATTGAAACCAATATTCTATCTCCCTGAACATCACTCCATGTTGGGCACTCACCTGGTTCCAGCAATTTCACAGATTTTAAACGGTTATTTTAAGACAAACAAATCATTCGCTGACAAAAAAAGGTCACCGTAAAACCACTGGAATCAAAACATAAAGCAAAAGTTAAAGAGAGATCCTTATCAAAGGAAGCACCATAATTTCTTGCTAAACAGCAGGAGATGGCTAAGCCGTGGCAGGTAAGCAATGGCAGGAGTCAGTGCCAGGTGGCATGAGGTGTTTCAAAAAGGTAAGATGGAAGTTGTACCAAGATGACACCAAGCTGGCAGGAATAGCCAACACTTCAGAAGAGAGGCTTAAGCTACAGAAGGATCTTGACAGACTTGAACATTGGGCCCTATCTAACAAAATGAAATTCAATGGCGAAAAAAGGTAAGGTTCTACATTTAGGCAAGAAAAACTCAATACACAGGTATAGTACAGGTCAGTGATGGTGGACCTTTTTGTTGTGGTGTGCCAAAAGTGTGTGTGGTGCCAGCACCCACAATGCAATGCGCCCCACCCCCCTGCATATGTGTGCACAGCACCCCCGCCCTGCCCCCTTATCTGCACTATGCATGCGTGCACCTCCCAGCTGATTTTTGGCTCATTTGAAGCCATTTTTGCCTTCCCAGAGGCTCGAGGGAAGCCTCGGGAGCCTCGGGAGGCCAAAAAATGGGCCTTCTGGAAATACCAGAAGTGCCCATTTTCAGCCTCCAGAGGGTCTCAGGAGCCCGGGGGAGGCTGTGTTCGCCCTCCCGGAGGCTCGAGAAAAGCCTTGGGCGCCTCAGGCGGCTGATAATGGGCCCGTTTCGCACTTCCGGTATTTCCAGAAGGCCTGCTTTTCGGCCTCCCGAGGCTGCAGAAGCTTCCCTCGAGCCTCCACAGAGGGCAAAAACTGCCTCAAACGGGCCGAAAATCAGTTGGGAGGCACGCGCGTGCACAGTGCAGGGGCTGGGGCTCACGTGCCCAGACAAATGGCTCTGCGTGCCACCTGTGGCACGCGTGCCCTAGGTTCGCCATCACAGGTATAGGTGGTACCTGGCTCAATGGTAGTAACTGTGAGGGATCTTGGAATCCTAGTGGACAATCACTTAAATATGAGATAGCAGTGCTGCAGCTGCCAAAAAAGCCAATGCAGTTCTAGGCTGCAATAACAGAGGGATAGAATCAAGATTGTGTGAAATGTTCATGCCATTTTAAAATGCCTTGTTAAGACCACACTTGGAATATTTCGTCCAGTTTTGGTCACTACAATGTAAAAAAAAAATGTGGAGACTCTAGAAAGAGTGCAGAGAAGAGCAACAAAGATGATTAGGGGACTGGAGGCTAAAATATATAAAAAACAGTTCCTGGAATTGGGTACATCTAATTTAATGAAATAAGGACTAGGGTTGACATGATAGCATTGTTTGAATATCTCAGGGGCTGCCCCAAAGAAGAGGGAGTCAAGCTATTCTCCAAAGCACCTGAACAAGGGACAAGAAGCAATGGGTGAAAACTAATCAAGGAGAGAAGAACTAAGGAGAAATTTCTTGATAGTTAACAACAATTAACCAGTGGAACATTGATACAATGGTTAGATTTGGGAGATTCCCTTCTATCCCATCAATGAACATACATGTATCTGTGGAGCTGAAGGGGTGGAAGATCTGACTCATATATTATTTGATTGCTGTCTGTATAAGCTCTCAAATTGCCCAGTCTAGTAAGGCTGCAAGAGAAAAGCTGGGCTGGTGGTGAGAAGACACAGCCAGTAGCATCTGGATTCTGGAACCATCCTGGGAAATACATAAAACTTCTTTAGGATGTGCAAAATGAGACTGCCTCCCTTCCAAAGTAATACAGAAGAAATCATGGCCTTGCAAACATCCATGTTGGCAAACCAGCAGAAAACCTTTAGCACCCCCATCCAAGGAAGAATCATGAATGGATCCTTTTCCACGTTTAAAATAAAGAAAATCAGTGTTGCTTTTTATGGCTGATTTATTGGTCTTTTGAAGGACTAATAAAATATTTTAATAACTCATCTTCTGATTTTCTAGAAGAGCAGAAGAACGCTGTATATATGGAATCTATGAAACGCCCCTATGGGACTTTGCAAAACACAGGTGGGCATTATCTGGGCAGAAGGCCTCCATGGAAGCCAGCTTCAAGTCCAAGCCAAGAGGGCCGTGGAAGGCAATGCCAGTCACTGGGGGCATGCCTCCTGCAGCCTGAATCGCTCCTTAGAAGCTCAGCTGGTGCCTCCCTTTGACCAAGTCACCAAATTCAGGAATGTGAATCATTTGGACAGCAAGTCTGAAGAAGATTTTTTTTTTATTTTAAAGCTGGAAGAGCTAAGGGCAAATTTAAGGTGCCATTGCATTGAGTGTTGAAGGAAGGTTAACTCATGAGGACATATCCTCTCAGGGATGTCTGCAGACCATAAGTCAACTTACAACGCCATCTTAAAATGGTGCAATCAAAACCTCCTCTAGAAATACTTAACGGACATTTTTTGTGCCACAGTGGGTGGATGTGAGAATAAGCTTCGATGGTAGTGTTGTGGCCCGCCGGCGGTCAGCGGAGCTGGCAGCAGAGCCAGACAGTGAGGAGGTTGGGGAGGAACATGGACCAGTCCTGGAGGATGAGGAAGGCTCGGACGAGGGCTCTGCATCAGAGGCAGAGATGGGGCCAGGGCAGGCTGGCAGTTATCAGCTACCTTCGGAGTTGGACAGCAGTGAGGCAGGGAGCAGCTGGAGCCGGTTCCCAGCCTGCACATGCTCAGAGCTGCCAAAAGAAAAGAACAATTACGAACTAAGGGTCAATGTGGGAGTAAGGCCACAGATGAATGGTGAATGGCTCCTCCCATAGGGATTGAAAGAGGAGCAAAAGGGGAGGGGTCTTTTGCAGGAAACCATTCGTTCATTTGCTGCAGCAGTGTGAAGATCTGTCTGTGCATCTCAGAGACTCTGTGCCGAGTCCTTCCTTGTCAGCACTGCGTCTGAAAATATTTACTTGGCAGCCTCCAGACTAGATAAGGTCTGTGCTCCTCAATACACCCTTGAAAGACTGTTTGCCAGGTGTTTGGCTTCGTTTAATAAAAGGGGTTTTGCCAGGACAAAAAGTCTGCTTAGTGCTTTTTGAGGATGCCTAGGTCAGAACAGGTAGTCTACTAGCGGCTGGGAGATATTAATCTATATACTAATAAAACTCTCACGTTTGTAACCTTTAACTTGGCCAAACTATGCATCATAGGACAAAACTTTTTCAACCAAAGTAAGTCACATGGACTAACTTACAGAACGCAGCCAAAATCCCAGACCCATGGCTCCCTTGGAATTGAAATTTAGCAAATTTTATAAAACATTGCATGATATAAAATGATCATAAAGCATTTTATGACATAATACAAAATGTCATAAACATTTCCTGTGGTTAACTGCTGGTGTTTGACTTTGCTTTACAGCTCAATCTGGGCTACTTTCAAGACAGACAACATCTGTGAAGATCTTCCTGGATTTTTAAGAACTTGTCCAATACATAAGAAGCTCTGCCATTGGGGAATCCGAGAAGGAAATATCTCTGAAACCAAGACCCAAGGGCTCCTGGCTTACACAGCCTTTGCTCAAACTGAGTAAGGAAGAATGCACATTACATTTCAAGCTAGCTAAATCCTTGATGGCATGCATGGCCAGTAGATCAAGGATCTCAGCTAGCTAATAGAATTTGCTCTGTTGGAATCGCAACAATTGACTCTCAGACTTTACTGTCTATCCTTGGGTCAATAGGATGCCCTTATTAAACCTTTCCTCTTGGGCAATCGGATGAATCTGGTGACTTCTATCCTGACAGAAGATCATGTCCCCAGCTGCTCAAGAGTCCTCTGCAGAATTGGTATTATTTGCAACATATGAAGGAAACACTGACCAACTTAAATTAACTAAATATAATAAAAACGAATATAAACACCCTTCATTGAAAATGTAGTTAATAGTAGATAATATCTACTAGATGAGATAATATCTACTAGATGAGATAGATAATATTATGCGCGCACACACACACACACATACTATATACACATAGCTCACACAGACAAACGGACAGAGAAAGAGAGAGAGAGAGAGAGAGAGAGAGATTTTAAATGTCTATGACATAATACAAAATGTATTATATATATGTATATTTTGGGATGGGGTGTTATGTTATTTATGTTTCTTTCTTTTTAACATTGTTTATTTTTTCCTGTTTGTGATTTTATAATCAGTTCATAAAAACACAAACCAATAAATAAATGAATGTGGCCAAATGATACTTTGCAGAATTGTTCCACAATTATTTTCACTGAGACCATCTTAGCTGGCTGTCTCTATATCTGACTATAGCAGGGCCCCAAAATTTATAAATATCAATTGCCCTTTTTTTTCTTTTGAAAAAAAAATATTTTGTAATGTTTTATCTGCCAGGAGCATCATAAACAGAAGAAGCAACACAAAAGACCAGCTCCTCTTTACCAGTTGTTATAGCCCCTGTTAACTACTATTGAGATTAAATAAGTGGAAATTGAATTAAATCAGTGGAAACATGAGGGAAATGATTTCATACTGCAGGAATTTATGATGTTATGGAAAGCTAGAAATGAGTGAAGTCAAACACCTTGGACTGTATGAAAAAATTTGATTAAGGCCAAAGAAATGCTAGACAAATTTCGTAGCTGAATATCCTGATAAAGAAAGTATATTTCCATCTGCAGAGATGGAAACCAAAGAGATTAATCCACCCAGGGAGCATTATTGATCCCTCTGGATTCCAGGCAGTTTGAGGTAATGTTTTCTCAAACCTGTTTGGATACTCTATCAGAAACTTGGTCGAGATATGGAATATCAATGTCTTTGAGAGCTCACTAAGTGCCCCTTGCTAAACATTAAATCTGTGGTTTATCGAACAGCCGTGAAAATGCAGGGACTGGAGGCTTGATGGACGTTTAAATGTTTAACCATTTGAACAACTTCATTGACTCAAAAGGCACCGCTTTACAATATTGCAAGTTTTGTTTTAGAGGTATTTTGTTGTTTTTATTGTATTTCTCTATTCAACCCTGTACTAGTAAGAATGGTGGTGGAAGGAAAGAAGGAAGGAAGGAAGGAAGGAAGGAAAGAAGGGAAGGAAGGAAGGAAGGAAGGAAGGAAGGGAAGGAAGGAAGGAAGGAAGGAGAGGGGATAGGACTGCAATGTATAAAAATATCAGAGAAACCAATATTTTGCTAAGAGTAGCAAAAAGAATGTATTGATCTGACTAAAAGAAGAGAAGATAACTTGAATGACTGGTATTTAGTAATAAAGAGCATTCAGAGCTGCCCGATTTGCTTCTCTTTTTTTTCACCAAAGTGGGGAACTGCACCCAACTTCACACAAGCAGCTCCATGGCAAATCAGGACTAGAACACAGAATGGATGAAGAGTTTGTTGAGAAATACGCAGTATCTTTCAATGAATCCAACTGAATGGCACTCTCGATGCCCTTTGGAGAAAAGCAGGAAAACTGGAAATTATATTGCAATTATAACAGACCTTTAACCATATTAATCCAAAGTCTTCTTTTGCCGCTTTAAAAAAAAACACCCAATATGTTGACAAGACAACAATATCAACACTCCATTGCTGCTAAAATAGATGTAGGTTTCTGTTTTGCTTTTACCCACCTTGCATGCCCTATAAATCCACAATTCCTGATACCTTGATAGAATACAGATATAGTCCAGAAAAAGCTATGGATCTTTAACACTGATCCAAAATTGTTGTGGTTCGCTGGCAGCAGGTGTGGACGGCTGAGGTCTCGGAGAGCGAGGACTCAGATGAGGGGCCTGCGTGTGATGCAGGGATGGGTCCAGGACTATCAGGGAGTGGAGTGCTGCCTTTGGAGATTGTGGAGGCTGGCAGCAGTGATGAGGAGGTTCCGAGGAGCCTGTGCCAAGTGCGTGTGCGCGCAGGGCTGCTCGAAGGAAAGAGCAGCTGCAGCAGTACGGGTGACTCTGGAGTAAGGCTGCAAGGTAATGGCCCCTCCCTTAAGAGATAAGAGCCAGGTGAGAAACTGGAGTTCTTTGCGGGAAGCAAAGAAGTTTTTGCACTCAAGCCTTGTTGACGTTCAGACTCTCTTAGTTTCAGACTCTCTTTGTGTTTGAAATACTTCTTGGCAACTTTATCTAGTGTTCTTGGCAGTCTTGCACAACCTTGGCAAGGCTCGTTCTGATCAGAGACAATTCGTTTGAAACAGCCTTTTAACCAGGAAGGAACGGAATTCATAAAGAATCATTAAAAGGTTTTGCTGTTACCTCCGTTTCGTGTTTGTTTCCGTGGAACAAGGTTTGGGTCAGAACAAAAATTAAGTCAACTGGGATCTATTGCACTCTCAGGGTCATCCAGCCCACACTTTCATTGCTTGCTCTTCCAAATGTCAAGGATAGCAATAGCACTTAGGCTTATATACCGCTTCACGGTGCTTTACAGCCCTCTCTAAGCGGTTTACATATTGCCCCTCAACTATCTAGGTCCTGATTTTTACTGACCTCAGAAGGATGGAAAGCTGGGTCAACCTTGAGCCAGTCAGGATCAAACTGGCGAACTGCTGGCCTTCTGGCATTGGGAGGATGGGGGGGGGCCTCCCCTGAAGTTCTTCCGGAAGCAAGGAGAAGGGCAGCATTATGAAGCCTCCAGGAAGAATCGCCACCTGCCACAAATCCATGTTCAAAGTGTGGATTGTTAATATGGCATCTCTCTACGAGCATTTTGGAAGTTCTTCAGGTGCCCCAGCCTATATACACCTGGAAAAGACATTACTTTGCAGGTACAGATAGCCCTCAATTTATAACCGTTCGTTTAGTGACTACTCAATAGTTACAACTGGAAAAAAAAACAGACCTACAACTGGTTCTCGCACTTAGAACCATTGCAGCCTCTCTCAGTGGTCCCGTGATCAAAATCCAGAGAGCTGCTCTTCCGGTTTCCGATGCTCCTGCGTGCGCAAAGATCAGCTGGCTGGCACATATGCATGCACCACCGGGACCCGGAAAAGCAACGGGTGATGGCTGGCATGCCTGCAGAGATGGCTCTGCGTGCTACTTCCAGCACACCTGGAATAGGTTCACCATCACGGGTATAGGCTCTCCTGCTTGAGCAGGGGCTGGACTAGAAGACCTCCAAGATCCCTTCCAACTCTGTCATTCAGTTATACAAAGAGAACGGGGTGAGGCTTTAACGACAACATCATGCCCATCATCCAACAAATGTTGACACACAAACACAGATTTATAATGGCAGCTTCTATTCTCATCGCATGATTGAAAGGCGAACTCTTTAATACACATGTGACTTTTTACTATTTTATATTTGACAATTAGGAAGTAACTAAATCGTATGGAAAAAAGTGCAGATTTCATAGTGTGATACTAGAAATATTTTTTGTCTGTCTCTTTCTTTCCTCCACGCTGTATTTATTTACAAGAAAAATAAAACCGTTTCTTTTCATCACAAAGGAAAATAACGTAGGCATAAAACAGCAACTAGGAACAATTACAGACTCATTGCACTTTTAAAATCGATGTAAATTATTTTACTGTGCCTCTTTATGCCTGTTTACTCTTCTGAAGTCTGTCCCCTTCGACTAGCTGCAACTTCCTCTCAACGTTCAGGCTCAGTTCCCAAGTTAAATTAAGCAGAACTGACCAAAATGATGCATGGCTGTTAGCAAGCGGTGGTGGGAACTCTCACTCCAGCATACATTCTCAAAAGCACTCCAGATTGTCTGGAAGGAAAATCAGATGCCCTATTTACTAGCTTGGCTTTGTATCTTTTGAATGTTCTCCCACCTTCACCCCCAGCCTGAGCCGGGCTACAGTTTTTAATTGAATCTCCGCCTGAAGTTGGCACACGTTCAAATGAATATTCAAATGAGCGAGAGTTCCCATTCCCTCCTGAGTCTCCAGCCAGTCCCGCCTTGGCATTCCTACGGTGGGCAGATGGTCAACGCCTATCGCTGCCCCCTCTCAAATGTGGGAATATTTGCCTTTGGAAAACACACCCCAGCCCACAAAGCAAAAGATTCTTCTTGAGGTTGAGCAACCTGAAAAAAAAAGGCAAAATGGGCCTATTTGTGAAGCTGTGGGGGCTCCAATTATGAAACCCTTGTGTGTGTTTTTTTTTTATCAGGCCAAATGGAAGACAAAACTATAGCATTTTGGAAAGGGGCAATTCCATTTTGACCCAGCTAAGTAGGAGTACGTAGCCAAACGTCACCCACATTGAAAAGCTAAGGAGGGTTGGAATGGTTAAATCCTTGGATGGGGCAATGATGTCCCCAAGGCATGGTCTGAATGGTGGGATTGAAGCTCAACATCAGGGTTAGGCAACTAGGATGCCGCTTTTAGGAGCTGCGGACTTCAATTCCCAGAATTCCTGAGCTAGCATACCATAGCTGGCTCAGGAATTCTGGGAGTTGAAGTCCAGAAGTTATAAAGGAGCCATAGTTGCCCATATCCCTGCTCAATATGTTTGCATCTATGTTGCTCACATACATAATGGATGAAGCTTCAGTCACATTGTTGGGGAACCTAAGAAATCTCACAGGCGTAGACTAGATTGGAAAGGTGGGAAAGAAGACGTCCTGGAAGAAGAAGAAGACAAGAAGTCTGTAGAGATTCTCACTCATCCAGGTCCTAGTTGTCCCAAAGGTGCTTTTTTTCAGGAGTCAACTGGAGTTTCTTCTCTTCTCTTTTGAAGACGTTTCGCTTCTCATCTAAGAAGCTTCTTCAGCTCTGACTGGGAGGTGGGGAACGGAAGGATTTATATTCTTTGCAGACAGCTGGTCATTTGCATCCTTTTAGAGGGTCTCTGAAGCACTTGGAGTTTTATCTGTGTCTTCAGAGTCACCTGATTAGTGCTAATGGTTCCTGTAGTCTGCAGTTTTTCCTCTGGAAATCCATTCCTACTCCCACACACCATTCAAAGGGTGAAGAAGCTTCTTGGACGAGAAGCGAAACGTCTTCAAAAGAAAAAAACAAACAAACAAGAGAGTCCTGAAAAAGCACCATTGGGACAAGAAGACAAGAAGTTCACTTCTTGTTGTGGCCAACCCCTCCCTCCCCACACACATGGATCTATCCATCAACTCATCAAGGATGAAAGTTCACTTGAGAGACTTTAGATTTTGACCTTGACAACATGTTGCGTCAGGCCAGTCCTTTGGAAGCGGGAGAGGCTGCAGAGCCGATCAATGCCAATCAAATCTATTCCAAAGCAATAGATCCACAGAGGGTTGAACCAGTGGTGGCATTCAAACATTTTTACTACCAGTTCTGTGGGCGTGGCTTGGTGGGTGTGGCTTGGTGGGCGTGGCAGGGGAAGGTTACTGCAAAATCCCCATTCCCTCCCCGCCCCACTAACCTGCTTTCCAGCTCTGTTCTCCTGTGCAGGGCAACCAAAGAAGACCTAACCAATCAGCTGGGACTCAATGGGAGGCAGAGAATAGATGGGGGTGGGGCCACTCAGGGGTGGTATTTGCCGGTTCTCCAAATTACTCAAAATTTCTGCTACCGGTTTTCCAGAACTGGTCAGAACCTGCTGAATACCCCCTCTGGGTTGAACTCTACTGCCCAATGCTCTGCCTAGACCATTATTTCTCCAAGCTTGGCAACTTTAAGGTGGGCGGACTTCAACTTTCCACCCATCTTAAAGTGCCAAGAAACACTGGGCTTGGTCCTAGTGCAGGATCAGATAACAGATAATCAGAGTTGGAAGGGATCTTGTAGGTCATCTAGTCCAACCCCTCGCCCAAGCAGGAGACCCTACACCATTTCTGACAAATGGCAGCCCGATCTCTTCTTCAAAGTCTCAAGTGATGACGCCCACCCAACTTTCGAGGGCAACTTCTGTTCCATTGGTTGATTGTTCTCATTGTCAGAAAGTTTCTCCTTATTTCCAGGTTGAATCTCTCCTTGATCACTTTCTATCCATTATTCCTTGTCTGGCCTTCAGGGGCTTTAGACAATAGCTTGATCCCTTCCTCTCTGGGGCAGCCCCTCAAATATTGGAAGACTGCTATCCTGTCTCCCCTGGTCTTTCTCTTCACTAGACCAGCCATGCCCAGTTCCTGTAACCGTTCTTCGTATGTTTTAGTCTCCAGTCCCCTATATATCAGCATGGAGGTCAAAAGACTTGAGGTTGGGGGGAGCTGTGGACCTTTCCCAGGTTTTGCCCATTGGACACCATCAGATTTGGGCGCCCCTGTTCATCCAGCACCCCACCTACATTTGCTCAAGCACCTGAGTCTTCAAGTTGGGCATTCAGAACCAGCCAAGTGACTCAAGGAGATATGAATCTGGTTCCTGGGCCTGGGTTCCCCCCCCCCCCCTTCAATTGAAAGGAGAGAGAATTTTGTCGCAAGATAACATGAATTTTCTTTTGGGGGCGGGTGGAGGATATTCCAGACTTATTGGCAAGGAACCACAAAGTGAAGACCGGGGAGAGAAAGAGACGAGGAGATTTGTTGCTTGTTGTTTCTGTTTACCCACCTGTTTTCTGACTCCGTGAATAACTTTGCTCCGGCGAAGAAAAGCCGGCTGTTACTGAAACAAGTCCGTCTTGGCGTGCATTCGAGGCTCCCTCTTTGTAGGGGAGGTTTAAGGGACCAGATGCAATAAGTTTGCAACAGACCGTCCTGAGACCATCTGTGCATTGTTTGGGAGAGGCAGGGGGAGAAGATGAATGGCGGGGTGTGAAGAAAGGCTGTTTGTGCAAGCCGTGGGAAAACCAGTGGCTGGCCTTGTCAGCGTGCTCCATGAATTGAACTAATTGAAGATTAGACTGGGGAGCTCCCCGGAGCTGTGAGAGAAGATAATCCTTCGTCAACCAGCCTCAAAAGCCAGTAATTGGAGTATATTACAGGACCTGGTTTCCCTATGGTGCAGGCGAAACTGAGACGCATCGGCTCTTAATGATAAGTTCCCAGCAGAAATGGGGTTTGTGGGCTTCCTGCAGGAGTAAAAGTCTAGAGTAAGAAGAAGCCCAGATTGGAAGGCCAAGTTGGAGAAAAGTCACAGACAGAGAGACAGACAAACAGACAGTATCAACATCCGTGCACAACACATGTACAACACACACAATTGAGGCCGGCCTAGAAAACTCATTTCTTCATGCAAATTTACTGAGTCTATCAAATAGATACAGGAAACCTCTAAAATGGCTTGCAGAATGTTACAATAATCTTGGAAATATTTGATTTATGATTTTAAAAAATTAGAGTTTCAGAGGCATTCTTCTTGTGTCTTTTCTTGCTGCCTAAGAATGTCTTGGGCGTTTGGTTAAAAAAAGAAAAATGGTCAAGATAGGAACCACGATAGACAGTAAGGTCTTTGGAGTTTCTGGGTGTATCAATAATAACACGGAAAACATAAAAGTCCCATCTTGCATTGTGTGATTTCCATCTTCACTTTTTTTTTTTCCTTTGACTCTCCTGCCTCTGTAAGAACAGTCAGAGCTCTTATCTTTGGAATGAAAAACAATAATAATCCTACACAAATTGTTTCCCTCTTAGTATTACTTTTACTGTAGCTCTAGTTGAAAGACTTCCTTTTAAAAACAGTAAGCAAAATATAAGTTGCTCAGATCAAGACAGATCATGGTTTTAAGGTTTTAAAATTCAAAATTATATTTTAAAACCCTACAATACTACAGCTGTTCAGCTCAGCTTGCCTTCCAAAAGGGAAACCGCATGTTGGTATGGTGACAATGGAAAAGAAAAGGAAAAGGAGAGGAAATAAAAGGAGCTTTGGAGGATTTGAAAAGTTTGCAAAGCAGAATTGGAACTGGGAAAGGAGAGCTGACCCCCAGTTGGGAATCCATTGGAGGCATGGAACAATATATATATATAAGAGCACTTTTACACATAGCTTTTGCAGCAGTCCAGAATTATCTCTATGTTCTTACGTGGTCATTTGTATCAGGCACTGGTTTGTTCAGTGTAACTGACTCAGAATACCCAAAACTTTACACACTTCCAACCAGATATACTTAAAAGATCATTTTTCTATATACCACAGCCAAAGCTCTGCAAAGTGTGTCAGTTCCTGCTTTCTTTTTGGCAAGGATTCTTGCTGGCTTCTGATTCAGTCCATTCAGGGGTCCTTAAAAGGGAAAGGTGGCATGATGGCTTTGCAGCAGAGGTGGTATTCAGTAGGTTCTGACCAGTTCTGGAGAACCGGTAGCGGAAATTTTGAGTAGTTCGGAGAACCAGCAAATACCACCTCTGACTGGCACCGCCCACATCTATTCTCTGCCTCCCATTGAGTCCCAATTGATCGATTGGGTCTTCTTTGGTTGCCCTCCACAGGAGAACAGAGCTGGAAAGCAGGTTAGTGGGGTGGGGAGGGAATGGGGATTTTGCAGTATCCTTCCCCTGCCATGCTCACCAAGCCACGCCCACAGAACCGGTAATAACAAAAATTGAATCCCATTACTGCTTTGCAGGTCTTCCTCACAGCAGTTACTCAGATGATTTTCTTCATGCAGCCAGAAATACATCTCACCTTGCTGATTCATCTTGATAACACGTTCAGGATTGACTGGGGCTTACCGTTATTCCCTTACACTAGGGATCAGCAACCCACAGCTCTGGAGCCACATGTGGCTCTTTCATGCCTCTGCTGCGGCTCCCTGTCACTCGTTGGCTCCACAACTGATAGGACTTTCAGTTAGGACAGGTAGAGGAAAAAGGATGCCATGCTAGGAGGAAACTCTATGGTGGGGGAACCGGACTTCCGGTCAGTTCCAGAAGTGAATGGGGGGCTTCCAGTTAGAACCTTAGTGGCTCTTTGAGTGTTTAAGGTTGCCAGTCCCTGTCTTACGCCATAACAGAATAACAGAGTTGGAAGGGACCTTGGAGGTCTTCTAGCCCAACCCCCTGCTCAAGCAGCAGACACTGATAGCCCAATGGTGACTAATCTTTTTGGGCTCCCGTGCCAAAAATTGTGTGTGCGCTCATGTGCGCGTGCTCACCTGCCAGCACCCAGAAGGCAACGCCCGTGTCCCCCCATGACCCCTATGCATGCCCGTGCAATCCCCCCCTTACCTGCACTGCGCCTCACAGCTGATTTTCGGCTGGTTTGGGGCCTTTTTCGGCCTCCCAGAGGCTTGAGGACAGCTTCTGCAGCCTTTGCAGGCTGAAAAATAGGCCCGTTTCATCACTTTGCAGGAAGTATTGCAGGAAGTGACAAAACGGGCCTATTTTTTTTGGCCTGCAAAGGCTGCAGAAGCTGTCCTCAAGCCTCTGAGAGGCCAAAAATCAGCTGTGCGGCGCACACATGCGTAGTGAGGTAAGTTTGCCTGCGGCTCGCGTGCCGGCACGAATGGCTTTGCGTGCCACCTGTGGCACGTGTGCCATAGGTTTGCCATCATGGCTATAGCCCACGAGAAAGGAAGAG